>NC_139835.1:4044900-4644900 GCF_963691815.1 Echiichthys vipera
TGTCGTGATTGCAAAGGGAGGAAAGGGTCTCAGTGAACAGCATCTTGTAGGACGCACGGAGCTTGGCATCTACAGCCGCGCGCAGCGGACACGGTACCCGGGGCGCAAACACAAAAGACACGAGCTTTGTTGTTCTCTTTGGGACTGCAGCTGTAGAAGTGGACTTTGTTTGAATGGGAAAGAGCGGACTGAACGCCTCTGGACACCGAGCTGGTTTTATTTAGACTTATATGCAAGGCGGTGGGTGCGTGTTTGTGTGCGTGCGCGTGTGCGTGTGTATGCCAGTGTTTGTGTGTCTCCTCGTTTGTTTTGGTAGATTACGCGTCTGAAGTGAACGTGGTATGACAGAAGCGCGTCAACAACCCAAACTTCTGAATGCGCCTGGCAATCAGAGAGATAAACTTTGATTGTGTGCAGAGAAAAGACGCATTGCTGGATAACAAGCTGCATAATGACTGGAGTTAATTAGCCTCACCATTTCAGCAGCACCCTTGTATGTTTGGGAATACAAAGCCCTCATTGGCTTCTGTGGATATTTGGCGGCTCACTTTTGGAGCACAAGTGGATGTTCTCCCGGAACTTACAAATCTGTAAATTAAACCTAGCTTTAAGTTCAGATAGTGTGTGTGATATATTCACCCTTCTCTTCCATAGCATTTGGACTGTAATCTTCAGTTTAGAAAAAATGAGCACGTACGGACTGGCTTTGTATTGTTTGGCGGCGTGCGTTCTCTCCGTGCGCTGCAGCTCGGTGGTCGGGACGGAGACGCAGAGCTCGCCCCAGGAGTCGTGCGCGTCCTGCGGCCTCAGGGCGGATCAGTCAGAGCGGTTGAACATAGACTTTTTGGAAGCGGTGAAGAGGCACATACTGAACCGACTGCAGATGAGAGACAGACCAAACATCACCCATCCCATCCCGAAGGCTGCGATGGTGACGGCGCTGAGGAGGCTGCACGCCGGGAAAGTGCGAGAGGACGGCCGGGTGGAGATCCCCAGCTTTGAGGGACAGGCTGCATTCAACAACGAGGTTCAAGCGGAAAACTCTGAGATCATCAGCTTTGCCGAATCAGGTAATAATCAATAATTCATTGCAGGCATCTAAATCGACCCCTCGATGAACCCGTTCACCTCCTGCCTGTATGTAACAGGTAGCCCAGGCAGCCAGGTGGGTTCATAGCATCATATCACTCTCATTCAGAGATGAAATGTCATTCTGTAAAGCTGATCATGTGAATATGAGTAAGCAGCAGAGACAGAAGAGATGAGATAGACATGTCAGCTGTTAAAAAAAGCCATAAACTAATTGGATGCAGTGCAGTCATCATTTTCATCATCTTATTACATGGCAGTCAATTTCTGTGTGCAGCGGCTACTGTGAAATCCTCCTGTTTAAGCCCAATGAAATATCAAAAAAGAAATGAAACTAAAGAAAAAGTCCTTAAATTACCCCGGGTGTTGTCTGGGGGATCAAAAGAACCTCTGAATCCAATTTCATCACTAAAGCTGTGCTCACACTCAATACTCCAATGTATAAAGCCTTCTTTTAAATACAGACAAAGTCCCTCAATTGGCCATTTATCCCTTCCTCTAAGAATGTGTATCTAACTAATTCTCAGAAGTCCAAAGAGAACACCCTTTCCTCTCTCTCTACACACACACACATGCTCACACTTAAAATCAATTGCGCTTGACAGAATCCAATAAGTGTTAGTTAGCAGTGTGAGAACCACGTCTTTTATGCAAACTGTTAGTTTAACAAAAAGAAAACACACAATTAAAAACACCAAAATAGGATATCTTAAACACACACGCACACACACACACACACACACACACACACACACACACACACACACACACACACACACACACACACACACACACACACACACACACACACACACCATCCTGTATTTCCCCATTGGCCCTACCAGTACAATTAGCCTGAATAGGCCGTATAGGTCCCGCCTTCCAATAGGAATGATCTGAGCACCCTCATGACAAGGGAACAAAAGCAAGGCAATTATTATAAGAGCACTGTGTGTTCCTGCTGAACCCGACATGTCAACGTGGAGCAGGGGGGAAAAAAGCAGGGAAAACAAAAGAAATTGCTCCGAATAATGCATGAGACATTTGAGTTGGTGGGGTTGCACTGGGGGAGCGTTGGTGGAGGGGTATGGTGTTATGGTACGTGTGTGTGTGTGTGTGTGTGTGCCCATATTGCAGTGTTTTAAAGAATGCTTTTTTCATTCTAAAGGTTCGCTGGGCTCCTTTGCTTCTTCTTCTTCTTCTACTTCTGTTTTTTTTCCCCCTAGTTCTATTCTTCCCCACACCTTTGAGCCTTTGTGTGGCATTGTACCATGGAGCTGGCTTGGGTCCCTGCTCCCTAGACCCCGTCTGCCTCCTGGCCAGCTGGCTCACGCCCCCCAGATCGGATGCTGCCAGCCGGGGCATGGCTCAGAGGCAAGGTCTCCAGAAAGCTCTGAAGCCAGGGGAGCTTGTCCCCCCCCTTGCCCGCAAGCATGAGGGAGCCTGAATTGTTGTTGTCACAGTTTAGGACAAGGCGGGTTGGGGGGTGAAGTTGGCATATGTTGAGCCAACAGGAGCCAGCAAATGGATGTGGATAGGTTTATGTGTGGAGCAGTGAGGTCAGCTCGCGTCCTCTGCCTTCCCTCAGCACAGGGTTAACTGCGTGCTTGTCAGCCAGGGAGCCGGCTTCTTATCTCCAGTTGTGGTAACACAGAGGCGAGAGGTCTGCCAAGCAGACTTGGGCAGGTGAGGGAGACGATGCCAATCTCCTTTCTCTCCTGACATGGTCCCTTGGGTCCTCGCAGAGGGATTCGGTGTCCCGTATCCACAGGAGCGGAGCGGGGAACATAGTCAGGGAAAGAGGGAGGGCGAAAGAGAGAAGGGTCAATGGAGAAGTTTAGATTGGCGCTTCTTGCTTGCTCACTATAGCCGTTCCCTCCCAGTGAACCCGCGGCAAGTGGTCCAAGACACAGAATTAAGACTTCATTATGGGAGGTCATTAACTCCAGCCCTGTTCCTCCGGAGGATCGGGTTAGCAGGTTTACTTCAGGACACAACTCTTTCATGAGGAGCTGTCAGTCTTGGACCTTCTGGACCTGGTCCAGACATTTTCCACATTCACCCTCAAGTGTGTGTTTCAGTCCTCAATGGGCCTGGCTGCCTCTGTATAGCTCATGATCCTATTGCATGATTTATGCAAAGTTATTAAAAATGCCCCCGTATTAAAGCTTTGACAACAACAGAGCCGGTGCCACAGCAGCTTTAACCTCTCACTCCCTCACTCTATGTGGAATTCTTGGAGTGCTGACGTTCAGGCCTGACGGGCGGCTGCTATATTCACGTACACCTTTGCTCATGTTAGAGCCACGAACGCTCCACACCCTTGTCCCTCCACGGCGTGTGGTCTTGCACGACAACAGCTTTGAGTAATGAGCTCTGAGGCTACCTGCTCCCATGCACTCTTCTCTGACTTGGTGGCGCAGGTGGGGACACGCTGAAGCAGCTCTCTATCCACACAAGCCCACCCAGGTGTCCTGCCTGCCCACACCCACAAGGAAGTTCTTCACAGCAGGGTCAGGCGGTGCGTGTCAGGGCCAGCTTCAAATCGTTTCAATGAAAACACTGAATGAAAAGAACAATTTGTTCTTTAAAAGGACCTCAGTGGAAATAAGTCATGTAGCGTGTTGGTATATGCTCTTACCACTAGGGAAGCCAAAGGATCAAACGTGTGTGGTAGTGCGGCTGTTGTTCATTGATTTAACCAAATACACTGTAGATCAGACTGACAGTTCATTTTTGACCTGGTAAACAGTCAATGACACCTCCAGATACATATCACATGATCATGATCAGTGTATAGAGATATCTGTGGCCAGATGTCGTGGGATTGTACAGTAGATGTTCAAATTTAGTCACTTTCTACAGTTTTTTCTGATTGAAGCCTTCATGGACAAGCAACTGATGATTATTTATATTGTTGTCGATTGATCTGTTGATTAAAAAATGTTGATAAGTATGTCCCAAAGCCAAGGGTGACGTCCTCACACGTCTTGCTTTGTCCACAACTCAAAGATATTAAGTTAACTGTCACAGAGGAAAGAATACAGAAAATATTCACATTTTAAAACCCTGATTAATCAATTAGCAATGTTGACAACTAATCAGTTCTTTGATTAATCATTGCACCTCTCGAAGAGAAATCCTAGAAGTGGAACTACGCCCATTTTCAAAATTCAACAATATGAGTTAACCTGAAAAGTTCTCTCCTAAATCCAAAGAGTAGAGTGTTAAAACTCAAATTTGTGACGTCTCCCAGTAGAAAGTACAGAGCTGCTCTATAGACACACACAGTGAGCACATCCAGAGGAATGTTCTGAGTATACAGGGCCATTTCTGTTTCACAGCTGACAACGCTACAATACAATAAAGCTCATTTGGGAATAAAAAAACAAAATAGAGTAGCTCCACACTTTATACTTGATGACATCACAAGTTTGAGACTTGATTCTCAGGTTTCTGGCTCTGAGTGACGGTTCCTCATGTTCACTAATATTCATTAAATGTTCCTGCACTACACTCAGATGTTTTTACATTTCTAAACTGACTAATGTTGTCGTGGCAGAAATGCTTTCATAGTGTACTCATGAAAAAACGACTTATTCGTCACATACAATCATACAGTACAATGAAGTGAGATTCAATCACTGCATTTAACCCTCCTAATAGTTTCTGTTTCAAAGTATTGTTGTATCTGGTACTCATTTTCATAACTGTGTGTTTCATAAAACAGAAAACAATTGATCATTATCATTATTTTAATTAGAGATGAGACGATACCATTTTCCTTCCCGATACCAACACCTGATCTTGCTGCCGTTACTAAGTACCAATGTGATACTAACCCTGTAAGGGTTTGGCCAGACTCAGGTTAAATCCTTTGTAAAACATGAACACAAACATACAGAGAAGAAATGCCACAGAACTTTCTGTTACATCTCGTTTGACAGTGAGTCATAACTGGAAAAGAACATGAATAAACTCCTTAGTAGAGTTCGGGGGGCTAAATCACATGCTATCAGATCGCTACATAGACTGGCGTATTCGTTGATGCCGATGCCAGCATTTCAGGCAGTGTCTGATGCCTTTCTGATACCAGTATAGGTATCAGAACTGCTCTAATTTTATGAATTGTGTCATTTTTCCAGCAGGAATGCCCAACATTTACTCATTCCGAGGATGTGGTGGTTTTTTGTTGTTGTATGTGAAAGTATAAAGTTTGTTGTAATGTTTTCAACTATTGGTCCGGACAGAACAAGCAGTTTCAAGGTCCTGGTCATTTTACACTATTTTCTGACATTAAATGAATTGATCAATCTGAAAAAAAATGGCAGAGGAACTTACAATGACATTAAAAGTTAGCTGAAATACTACAATACAAATGGTGAGCATGAATACAGTAAGAGCATCTCTGGTGTCACTGAGACATTAGCCCTGCACAGCAAAGTTTTATGTGCGCATGATTTCAGTATCCTATCCTGAAGGGCTTCATTCCCTGTCTGTTTATCATGCTGTCACCGTGTGCTTGTTGCTGTGCCATCCATCTTCTTATAAGCTTGGAGCTGTCGAGGCAAGTAAGAACGCACGGTGCTGAATGAGGCGAGGTTAGTTACTTGTAGCCCCGAGGGGCCTTTACAGCAGTCACAGGCAAGAGCTGTTGATTACTTCATATCGTTCACTTCACTTCAGATGGATTTCGGTACGTTCTCATTGTGCACTCGATACTTTGCCCACAGGCTTTGGTATTGAGAAGGCTGATAGTTGATGTATTGCTTACCATGGGGCTGGGTGTGTGTTGGTGTGTGTGTGAGAAGTGCTTGAGCTCCCAGCTGACATGTTACAGAGAGGAGAGCTGGTCTGAACAGGTCCCTGTGTGAATGTAAAGCCGTGGTTTACAGGAGGAAAAGGCGTGAGGCGCCTTAAAGAGGGGGCCCGTCTTTGGTGGCCACCTGTTGACACTGACACACACTAATCAGTCGGCAAACAAAGTAATTTAGCTGCTTTCAAAGACACTGCTCTGCTTCAACACATTTTACCAAATCTCCTGAAATAGAAACCTTTCAAGTTACCTCGGGGTAATTTGGAAGACATCATTAGGCTTAGGGAAAAAAAATACTGCCAGAGAGAGCCCATCGCCACCTTTTACTCCCGGGAACTCTTCATTGTGCTGCTGTAGAAAGTGGCCAGTGTCATGTAAATGGCTTTTATTTTTGCCTCATCATGTTTTTTGCTGGAAAGCCACGCGTTTCAATGGCGGGCTGCAGCGCGGCTGTCTCCCAGTGCCTCACAGGGGGCTTTGTGCTGTCACTCTCAGGGTGCTCACACTGGGAGGAGGAGGGAAGGGGTGGGGTGCGGTAGGGTGGGGGTGGGGTTCTGTGGGGGGCACTAACAGCAAACTCAATGAACCCCCCGGGGGCCTTGGCCATGTCTGCCACCCTCCCACCTTTTCCACTTGCATCCTTCCTCCTTTCCTTCTTCTTCCTCTTCTCTCTGTTCTTTTTCCTGTCACTCCCTCTCTCTTCTTGGCCCTGTCACTTACAAAGCTGGACCTGAGGCCAACTGGGCCTGATCCCAGAACTGGCCTGTCACAGCTGGCCAATCAGGAGCTGCCACAGAGGTCACCTGACACAGTGATTGAGGGCGAACAGAGGAAAACAGCCCTTTAAAGACAGAGCTTTGCCCTTTTTGGGAGGCTTTCTTCTTTCTATGTGGGCAAACTGTAAATGTTCCCAAGCTTTTCATCAGCAGATACATTTGTTCAGTTGCCATTGAGATGGTTCAGTTGTCATCGCATGACCTAAGTATGGAATTTCGGAAATGCCAGGAGATCATCCTCGCCTACTATAATTTAATTCAATTCAATTGAGGTTTATTTATAGTGTCCAATCATAGCAGAAGTCATCTCAGGACACTTTTCATGTATAGTAGGTCCAGACCAAACTCAGATTTACATGTGACCATACTCCACATGGATGGAACGGGGACTGACTGTCATGTATACATTATTCTTTTCAATCACTATTTTTAAAATAAATCCCATCTTGTGATGTGATGACACACCAAATTCGGCCAGAGTGTGGGAGCAATGATCCCTTCCCTACTTCCCATCCCCTTACTTCTGGCCACCTTGTTTGGACCACACCCATCTTTTTGGCCTTTATTTTGATCTCAGCTACACACCTGTAAAGTTTCTTGACTGCATCTTGCTGTTGTCGACATGACAAAATCTTTCCAAAGACAGACAGACATACTAACACCTGGCAAAACAACCACTGTGTCTTTTTCTATGATTACATTGAATCTCTAATGTACAGATGGCAGACTGAGATTAACCATTGCTGTTTTTACTGCCTACAGATGAGCACACCTCCAAGTCTGGTCTGTACTTTCTTGTCTCCAATGAGGGAAACCAGAACCTGTACGTGTCCCAGGCCAACCTGTGGCTCTACTTCCGCGTGCTGCAAGCCGGTCCAGAGAAAGGCATCCGGAGGAAAGTGACTGTCAAGATCCATTACCAGGAGGCTGGGGCTGCCAGTGGAGCCGAGGGAGGCCCAGGAGGTGGTGGTGGAGGGGGAACAGGCCGCTGGGCCCTGGTGGAGAAGCGAGTGGATCTGAAACGCAGTGGCTGGCATACGTTCCCCCTCTCGGAGGCGGTGCGGGCTGTGTTTGGTAAAGGCAGCCGGCGACAGGACCTGGAGGTCCACTGTGAGGGCTGTGAGACAGCTGGTGTGGCTCCAGTGCTGGTGGATCCAGGCGACCAGTCCCATCGCCCCTTCCTGGTGGTGCGTGCAAGACAGGTGGACGGTAAGCACCGCATTCGCAAGCGGGGGCTCGAGTGTGACGGCACTAGTGGGGGCCTTTGCTGCCGGCAGCAGTTTTACATAGACTTCCGCCTTATTGGCTGGAACGACTGGATCATTGCACCAGCTGGTTATTATGGCAACTACTGTGAGGGCAGCTGCCCGGCCTACATGGCCGGCGTGCCAGGCTCTGCTTCATCCTTCCACACTGCAGTAGTTAACCAGTACCGCATGAGAGGGATGAGCCCGGGCTCGGTCAACTCCTGCTGCATCCCCACCAAGCTCAGTACTATGTCCATGCTCTACTTTGACGATGAATACAACATCGTAAAGAGGGATGTGCCCAACATGATCGTGGAGGAGTGTGGCTGTGCTTGAGTCCACACTGAGCCTTCATTATCTTTGAACTTGGAACAGTCAGAAAGGCCTTTTGTACAAACAGGACGTTATTGTACGGTACACATATACAATATATCTATACCTACTGTATGTGCAAGCAGCACACACACCCGTACATCTGGTACATCTAGCAAGTATCAGTGTTGTGTCCATGTGTGTTTGCGTGTGTTTGCACGTGTTCGTGCGAGTGTGTGTATTTATCTGACCGAGTGACACGCTTGCTGTCAGAGTTAGTCCATTGTGCGACAACTCGTCAGCGATGGGACGAAAAGGGAATGATTATCACCAAATGATACTTTGCTCTAGTTTGCCATTTCTAGTCAAAAATAATGGCTCATCATCTCCTCTTAAATGAAGATAACAAGCGCTTATAGGAAAGCGACAGGATCGGCCGATGACATTATTGGCTTCACCCCAGCGCTCCCAACCCCACCCCTCCAAGCCTCTTACTTTAAGCACAGACTTTTGTTTTTATAAAGCACTGACAATTCATCAGCTTATACAATTCAGAACACCAGCACTTCCCTACTATGCCGACAGACACAGTCTGACTGTCCTCTCTGGTGGAATTAGACCGGCAGCGCTTAATGCCTTGCAGGATTATACCCTCCACAGAAAGGCAAAAGAAAGTCCTCCGCAGAGCTGCTGCTGCTGTTGAGTGGGGGCCTCAACCTCAACGTCCTGCCTGTCGAGGTTACAGGCCCTGCTACCATGACAACCAGGTGAAGATAGATCTCATAAGTGCACTTCACTTGTGCACTGGGTGCGACAGAGAGAGACCTGCTTTCTCCTGCCCCCTAAAGCTCATCAAAAGTGGGCTTGCGGACGTGGAGACTCTAGTTTCGGGCCTGGTGGGTCGCCACAGTGCAGTGCAGCACTTGCAGAAACTGAAATGCACACCCTGAATAGCACTTGTATAAAGAAATGCCTTCCAAGGGGTACTGAGTGTCCTGTCCTATCGCTAAATAAGTGCCACATGAGCTATGCAATGTATAGTAACCTATACCCATACTCGACATGCTCTATTAGACTGATTTCTCTTTCCATCTTTCTCTCTCCTTCCTCGTTTCAGTCCTCGACTCTTTATCAATACTTGAAATGTAATCTTTCGCTTCCTTTCCAAAGCGAATGATTGTTGTGACGTTTGCACTGAAAAGTTGCGGGATTAGTGAAACAAAAATTGCCATTGAAAAGTTATTTTTATAGAAGTAAATTTAATTTTGTTTCAAATGTATTTTACCTAATAATTAATGGAACCAAAGAGGCCAAGATTTTAGTTATTGTACTAAGATGGCAAGGCCATTGAGTTACTGTGTACAATACTGTTTTTGATCATTTGCAATAGGCCTACCACTGTATCAGGGTACGATATATGATTTCATTTCTTAGCTCAATTTTCATTCTTTGTTTTGTACAATAGGCAACACTTCATTTTTCATCTTTAATTCTATTTTTGTTTCAGTTTTCTATTTAATAAGAAAGTTATTTTTAGTTCCTGTCTAAGAATCATTTAGTCAAATAAATGTCATCTGTACAGTTTATGTAAAATAAAATGTTTTCTTAAATATTTTGTAACTTTAAATTATTTTCTGCGTCATGTTGTCTGAATGTCTGAATGTGTCAGGTTTTTTTTTAATTTGGGTGGATGCCTCCCTTAAAAGAAAGGTGAGGCTGTAATAGCTGAGTACTACAACACACACACACACACACACACACACACACACACACACACACACACACACACACACACACACACACACACACACACACACACACACACACACACACACACACACACACACACACACACACACACACACACACACACACACACAATTCAGTCTTCATCTATACTGACTGAAACACGAAACATCTCTCTCTTGCTGACTGTCAGGAGTGTCAGTAAACTATAAGATGGAGCTGCAGCACAGTAATTACAACTATGATTAACCGCCTCGTGGCATCCATAGTGGCTGCCAGCATACATACCTGCTCGCTTCTCTTTTTTGACTTCAGTGTCTGCTGATAATGCAGATAATTGCGTATTATGTCTTGTTTCCACTGAATGGTACGGCAATGCTCGACCCAACACTTTTTCGGTACCAGGTGCTTATCTCTTTTTGTTTTCCACTGCAGATAGTAGCACCTCGGTAATTCTCAGATGATTGCTATAGTGCCACCCTGTGAAAATGATGTCACATCATCTTCAATGTAACACCAGCAAGAAAACGGGGTGTACGGCAAAAGTTCAGCTCAAAGTGACGTGATTTTATCACTGACGTTCACTCGCATCTCATACTGTTAGGATACAATGTTAGCTCACTTGGAACCTTGTCTGAGGTGGAACTACTAAAACATTATCAGGTAACTAACCACAACTTTTGCTAATGGAAAACCAAAATAGTCAAGTTGGGTCCAGCCGTACCATACAGTGGAAAGCACCATTATGCCTCCTTTTTCCTGCATGGATAACTCACTTTTGGTACCAGGTGAGTTTCAGCTAATCACCATAACGCCACAGCGTGAAACTGCCGTGACATTATATTCAACACAACATTAGCTGGATCATTTCATCGTCAACAATGTCTGTACTGTGTCAAGTGTACTGCGTAGTTTTGCTGGCTACCGGTATCAGGTACTATCACAACCTTTGCTAATCGATAAAACAAAGAGTGAGGCGATTCGGGCCATACCATGCAGTGGAAATTAGTATCTGTATTTGTACACGTGTACGTTTGGAAACTGGTAGCATTCCTGTGGCAAATGTGTGCAGCCTCGCGGTCTGTTACATCAGCCCCTTCAATGATTCTGTTTCTCAAGGTAGATTTACAGTTGCCATAATGCCAGGAGCAGTGTCAACACTTTGTGCAACAGCACAAGGCTTGCCCGACTGAGTGTCTGCCCATGCCAACAACCACCAACGACTAGAATTCATGAAATGTTTCTGCATGGCTCCATCAACATCACACATAAAGTACCAGCCGGATAATTGCTCTAAATGTGTCTATTAGGACCTGCCAAAGGAGCGCAATGAGATTTGTTTGCCTGCAGGGCAAATAGCACTTTTGGGAGTGATCAGTGTACTCTTTACCTGTAGCTGGATGGATGCGTTAGCAGGAGCAGCAGGGGAACGTGGAAAACAAATCAATATTGTGGCGCATGTGACTGACAAGCCGGCAGACTAAAACGATAAATAACCTGTCAGAGATGATTTGAAGGGACTGGGGTTGTTTTTAATCTCCTTGGTGGAGCCTGCACCTCCCTAGACAAATGACAGAAGGAGAGAGATGTGTAGCTGTCTTGTCATGCTTCCCAATGCATGCCAAAATCTCCACAACTGGAATGTTAATGACACGAAAGCTGTAGGCTATTAAGCATGCTGCTGTTCATGGCTGCACTCAGGGCTAAACACTCGCATCCATATCTTTGTATCGATAATCATGGATCCATCGCTCGTGCACATACTCATGCACTCTCACATGTGCTCTTTCCCAAAGTCACCCACATGCACTTTAAACAAGACACTAAACATAAACATGTACGCACACTTACACGCACACACACACAACCTTACAACCCCTAGTTATCAGCTTAAACAAATATTGTCCCTCTGCCCTCCCTCATCCAATACCGCCACAGGTTGAGGTCATGACAGCTGCCAAGTTGATGGGGTCAACTAGTTTATCACCGCAATAGCATTCATTCTTCCAAATCAGCCCGGTCCACATTCACTAATGAATTTATGACTATTCTTCGCCCCTGGGCCAGGAATTCCTCAGCTTCACCTCGCTCGTGTTGGGCTCTGTGGCGTGGAGAAATGCACCGCACATGTTGGAGAGGATTTTTCGGATCACTCACATAACCTCAATTGATGGAATTTTTATTGTCTTAACTATCTGACTCCATCAAAGACACCCCCCCCCCCCCCCCCCCCCCACCGACCTGTGATGTCAGCCCTTTGCTAAGTTCACTGAGCTAACACAACAGGATTTCTATTACCGCCGATTAAAGCCTGACCCTTTGTTTCAGTTTCTACAGACCATGTAGAGGCACTCTTATTCTAAGGATTTATGGTGTGGGCCCCCTAAGACAGGAGGCTTATTCCACCCCTGTTTACCTCTCCGAACTACCCAAAGTGACATTTTGACCTTTGGAGCATCGTGGACTGAGGTCCTTGCAAGCTCACTCTCACAGGCAGATTACTGGAGGAGTAAAAAGGCTTTGCAACTTGAAAGCATATTTGTGAGTACTAATGGAAAAAAAACATTAATCCAATCATTCTTAATGGCTGCGTTCAGTGTGTTTTTCTCTCTTGTTTCATTCAAAAAAGATCAGAAAAAAAATTCCCCTCCAACCATTGTAATCAGTACCAAGATGGTGACGGTTTATTGACTTCTCAGCATGGGAATAATCCTTGTCAGTTTGTACAATTCCACTGGCTGTTCTCATTCACTTTTCCTACAGGGAGGTTTTCATGCCTTGAATGCATGAATTAATGCATTTTTGCGCTGAAAATTTCTTAAGATATCATATGAACCTGTTGATGAGACTACGTTGACTAAAACATGGGGTAGCAGTGAACATGTTTTACCAATCATTATGACTGGCAGTTCATTGAGAAAAAAAAGCATTAAGACCACCTCTAAATGGCTGTTACCAGATCATGAATTCTATTTTCTGAATGTTGTAGTTGAGGAGGTGACGAGGTCAACATGCCACAGTGCATGGTGTGTGTGCCTATTTTTGTGAGTCCACAATGTCATAATGTCAGGGTTGTTCCTCCCCACTTTAGCAAAACAACTAAAGCCTTGTCACTAAAAACTCGGCCTCCTCCCCCACAAACCATGTCTCCCCCTCAGCCCCTGAACCTCTCCACCTCCTCACCCCACCTTCCTCCACCCTGACCTCCTGGCTCCCATAGTACTGAAGGCACACTCAAGGGCCACAAAGCCCTTATTTGTGTTGTCTACCGTGGCTGGTGCTGGCAAAAGGATCACCTCCAGTCAGCAAGGGGAGTATGTAATCCTGGGAATGGAAGGTGGTGGCATGGTTGGAGCTCACCTTCACTGTGTGTTCTTTTCCCCAAACAGAATGTAATTACTACATTTCTGTTGTTCTGTTGTGGGGTTTGTGCACAAAATGACTCAATGGTTTAACTTATCAACCGGATACATAATAAGTTTGTAGAAAGAGACAAGGGACCTCCCTACAGACATGTCCCGAGTGTGAAAACTTATCCCAGGGTCTTTTTTCGGCAAATATACTCATCAAGTAAGCCATCGAGACATTTTTTTTGTGTCACAACTATTAAGGGTACCAGCTCCTCTCATAGTAAAGTCCAGTCAAGTGGATTAGCAAAGTCAATCCCTAAGGAAGGAGCCCATTGGTGCTTTGTTTTCTGTGTAGGGACTCTTCTCATGCTGTGTGTGTGTGTGTGTGTGTGTGTGTGTGTGTGTGTGTGTGTGTGTGTGTGTGTGTGTGTGTGTGTGTGTGTGTGTGTGTGTGTGTGTGTTTTTAAGAGGGTAACATTTAGGGGACGGACCAAAGGTAGAGAGTTGAATGTGTTTCAATAAAGTTTACAAAAGAGCAAAAATAAATACATTTAAAAAAAGTCAATACACATAGGGTGACTGTGAACATGACAAGATGGAGGCTCTGCAGGCTCAACTGCAGTTACATCTTACTGCCTAAGAGGGCGCTAGAATAGAATAGAATAGAATAGAAACACTATTGATCCCAAGCTGGGAAATTGCAGCGAATCAAGGTATCTCAAATCTTACATTACACCTTTAATAAATGGTTTAAATTATTATTGTTGATGGCCGCTCAAAACAAATAATAAACTGTAATAAAACACATTGACAGTCCACTGTATAGCTTCACACTGGTACAATGTTAGTCAGGGGGATCAGTTTTATTCTCATCTGTCCAAATTAATTCACGGTCCAAGAAACTCCTCCAAACATGCTCGGTGTGAACCCACCATGTGGCTCTATAATCAGCACCCCCCTCAGAGTCCTCGCCCCCCACCTCTACTCCACATTATTCATGCCTTCGAACATCTTGCTGTTGTTCGCCCCCCTGGGCCTGTTGACCTGCTAAATTTAGCTCACCGATGGTATTTTGGACTGATGAGGGAATTTTTTTACAACCTTTAAAAGGGAAAGGAATCCTAGTGACTAATATCCCGTGTGCTGTTGGGAGTTAAATGTAGAACCAGTATGTAAACAGTCTGGCTTTTGTTTTAGAGGAGCATAGTTTCTGTCCACATTCAAGTGACGTGGTGTATGTGATAGTCAGTTAGCTGATATGCCGGCAGTGATGGTAGCAGTGTGTGTGAAGGAAAGACAAACACTAATGCTCCTTTGTGACAAAGAAAATATTTATCTCCAAAGGGTGTGTGCACCTTGTGTATGTGAGCTTTGTGTGTGTGTATGTGTGTGTGTGTGTGTGCGTGTGCGTGTGCGTGTGCGTGTGTGTGTGTCAGAGGGGAAATTCCAGCCAGGGGGATATAAGGTGTGGTTGAGGATCATCTCTGACCACTTAAAAGCAGGGCCATCATCAGCGTTCCTGTATGACTCTCGGCCCCAGCTGCATTTCTCTCTGAGGGCTCATTATTCTGGCAGGTGCCCTATTGTCCCATCCTTTTCATGAGCATACCAAAAACACAACACCAAAATATGCAGGGAGGAGGAGGGGTGGGGAGGGAGGAAGAGGGTAGTGGTGGTGGTGACCTGAGTCAAAGTGAAGAAGACTCAGAAAAACGGCGGCATCAAAAGAAGAGAAGAAGCTTTGTTCAGAGAGGCAGCATATCTGAAGAAGAATAGGAGCCGTCAGATGTTTCGTGGTTGGAGCGGTGGGATGTGGTAATTGTGGCCACTATAAAGGAGACAAATTCAGAAACTGACTGTTTATTGTGAATGAAATCATGATGGGACAGACTGCAGCATTTTTTTGTAGCAGAAGTGTCCCCTAGTGGCCTTAACTTGACTTTTTTGGTCTCTTTCTGGGTCGTTTCTCATGAATTTCACCTCGTATTGTTAGAGGGTTGTGGTTGCAGAAATGTCAGGGCACTAACGTCCCCTGCTGTGTGAGAGACTGTGCGTGTCTGTTTGTATGACCTCATGGGAAAGTCCTTTGGGTCTGGAATAAATACGACAAAGGAGCTGTTGACACATGTTTCAATAATAGAAGAACAACTGATGCTGTTGTGTTTTTAATCTGGCAATGCATGTTTGTGTGTTTTCTTATGCCTAACCGGCATCATAAAGCAACCCGGTCAAAACGCTGGCATTTCTCAAAACCAGATATGATAATTAACAGCTTTTCTGAACAGCCACAGCCCATTCTTATTCCCTGCTCGTCACATACACTGTTGGATGCTCCACGGTCACGGCTGTAAAACACAAGCGTTAGCTGTTTTGTATGATAAGAAAGTTGTATGAGAAAAAAACTGGCAATGTTACAAGAATTAAGTTGTAATATTGGGGGGAATGCAGAAATAATACTTTAGGAAAAGAAGATCATTTTAAGAACTAAGTTGTAAATGAGAAAAAAGTAATACTAATATACATCAAAATATGATCACAATTTAAAATGTTTGTGTATTGGGAGTTGAGTCATGGTACTGGTTGGGTATAAGCATAAAGTGAGTCCTTAAAAGCTTCCCAAAAACAAATATGTTTGTCTGTTATGTATGTGTGTGTGTGTGTGTGTGTGTGTGTGTGTGTGTGTGTGTGTGTGTGTGTGTGTGTGTGTGTGTGTGTGTGTGTGTGTGTGTGTGTGTGTGTGTGTGTGTGTGTGAGTGTGTCTGTGTGTATACACACTGACATACGTAACACTGAAAGACTTCAGGTTGAAACAGCCTCCCTGACAGTGTGAAGGAAAACAATGCTACACTCTTCCAAACACATGCCTGGCGCCAGCTGCCAGGAGAGATAAAACTGAGAGGTGTGGAAGAAACAAAAACGAAAACAACAAATATATGATAACATATCTCTGATGATGGATAGTGATAGAAACGTTTACTTTTGCTTGCTATCAGATGTGACAAGTTCACATAGCTTCACAGGCGAAGCACATTAGAGAGAATGTTTCATTTATTGACATTCCTTTAGATTTAGACATCCTGTGAGTGAGCCACTGCAGAGGGTACCAAGTTAACAACATCAGAAGCAAAGAGGCTTGGATGGTTTAGGGTGTGGGGTCCTCTCTGGGCGTGGACACAGGACTTGAGCTTGTGGATATCGCTTGGATCAAAATTAATTTTGCTGCGCCTTGGCTGAGGATCAGGGTGAGCGAGTGTGCCACACACAGTCTTTGACTGTCTCTGATGGCTCAGATGATGCAGAAGAGGAGATACCATCTGAAGTTACCCACCCTCTAAAGTCTTTATCCCCCTGCACTTCTTTTTTTGGGGGGATTTTTTATCTCAGATTACAGCGGCCGAACAGGATCCCTGCCCGTGCTGTACTTCTGAGCTGAGCTGAGAGTACACACAACAAAGGCATCTGTTGTAAGAGGCAGTCATTGTGTGCAATTTAATGTCTCCTAAATACTTTTATTGTTGACTTTTTCAGGTGCATTCTGAACATTCCTTGTGGTCGTGCCAGGAAGAAGCATAGTTACTGTAGAAGACGAAAAGATTATTACTTTTGAGGACATAACAAGACGAGACAAGGGGCTCAAAAAGAAACAAACTGACTACTTATCAAGTCTCCCAGCCTGAAACACATTTCTGAAAATAAATATGCTGCTTATTTCAGCTTCTAGTCACACTATGTGTGAAATCACTTAACAAATTGACATGCTCTACAGTTGAACATGAACAGGCATGGCCTTTAATTACATGTGAACCTAGCCAACTGCATAATGTGAAATTATGAGTCATGGTGTTTTCATCCACCACAGCAGACAATCATGATGATGAAGCAGGGAATGAATCCTAAAATAGGTACAACCTCCGGATTGGGTTTTTTTCATTTCTTTTTTCTCTAGACACCATAACAGGAGTTTGTACGCCTTCAGACTGAGGTAATGCCCCGTGAGAGATTCCTGTTGCCTTACCTCATGCCTATCCGACTGAGAAACGCCTCAGTTATCTCAGCCACTTCCTTCTCTTGACCACATGCATATCAGCTGAGGTAAGGATGGAGTAGCCTGGTCCTGGAGCGGCAAGCTGGCTGCAGTGACCTGATTAGATTGGGCCTCTAGAGTCAGGTGGCATAGGGGGTAAAGTGGATCACATGTAGAGTCATCATTCTATTTAATTTGTATATGCTTATTTAGGTCTTATCTCAAAGACCTTATATAAGACTGTAAAGATTAGCAGTGAAACCATGTCAAATGTCTCCCTGTGCTTTGTGGGTGAAGAACAGGTTGATTGCGTTTGGCTAATAGTACATGCCTTTGTCCCATCCTTCGGTTTGACAACATGTATGTCCTCCTCAACTCGTCATGATTTCCACTGACCCCACTGAGTTGACCGATTTGTCTGGCATCATGACATGAAAAAGTGGACTGAAACACATTCGGGCCAATGGGCACCTCGTGGGGGACTAATGAACAGCCGATTAGAACCAAGGGCTGGACTAAGGCCATTGTCAAGCTGTGTGTTTACATAGACAGCACTCACTGGCCAATCACAACCAAGTGTGTTAAACTTGTGCTAACGTCACCACCGTAGCCCACTCCATCGCTTCCATAAAATCTATGGTCGCTTCTGTTGTGGCTGGAAAACAATGGACAAACCTGAGTCACAACCACCTGTAAATGACTTGTTTCACTATCAGAATTGGAACAATTTGGTCCTATAACATTTGGAAAGACTAAGAGAGCCATAGGATTTAATAATTTTAGCTCCAAATTAGCATAGGGCTTAACCAGAGGCTAGTTGGCTCAGGCCATAAGTCTCTTGTGTCATGGTTTCCCCCATGTAAAATCGGTTAAAGTAAAATAAATGTTAGACAAGATGGAAACAGAGTAAAAGCATAAAAGAAAATTCTGAGATTTGCTCATCACAAGGTTAAAGACTAAACCTTTATCTTGAGTGTTGGCTCAGAAATCACAGGACCATCTTATCAGAGCCCACCTCATTCCCTTTTTACTTACTTACTTACTTACTGGCTTTCTCTTTTCTTCCTCCCTCCTCATGTCCTCCAGTGTCCTTTTCCTGGTTCCTCTTTTCCTCTCATTTGCTCTTTCCTGTTTTCTGGGTGTGTTTCATCGAAACGTTCCTTGTAGGACCAGCAGGATTATCGACCATGAGTAATAGGGTTCTCACTGGGACAACCCCAGATGCTTTGCATGCTTTCCCAACACCAGCGGGATCAGTGGTAACTGTAGCTCTATGGGGGTTGGCTTCATTGACAATCCCTTGCAATAACAGGGAAGGGTTGGGTTTAAGTCCAACCAAGCGGTAGTAAAGCCATGGGGATTTACCAGAAAATCCACATAAGGGGTATCATCAACATATTAAGCAGCAGCAGTAAGTTAACACCCTGCCCCTAGCAAATCATAGACCTGTTTAGAATGTGCTGTCTTGGTACCGAGGTTTTCCTGTCAGTCCCAACAGATTGCCAGCATCCTGTCCACTGTGTAAGTGAACATGCTGAACATGTTATTGTGGCTATCCAATTGACTCGTAACCATCAAAGTTTGGCCGTGTGTCATTCTGAATAATGGGGAATGAGGCTGTTTATGCTATTTTATGGTTTTTTAGTGATTTTGGCAAATAATCCACAATGTAGATGTTGGCCCTTGATCCAATAAACTCAAAGGTTGGTGACAAGG
Organism: Echiichthys vipera; assembly: GCF_963691815.1. Taxonomy (NCBI): domain Eukaryota; kingdom Metazoa; phylum Chordata; class Actinopteri; order Perciformes; family Trachinidae; genus Echiichthys; species Echiichthys vipera. The sequence goes on from NC_139835.1 coordinate 4,063,977, forward strand.
TGTGGTTTGATTTATCTGAGTAAAATGACTTTGAGTAAACTTTGTTGTTTAACTTTATCTTTTTTCTGTATTGGTTATGATGCTGCTATAAGCCCATAGTTCCTGCCAGTTTCGTTAAAAACCTCAGAGATGACTAGTTGAGTTACTGTCTGTAGCTACATGCTGTTAGCAGTGGACTGCTAGGGAATATAGCAGCACTTTCTACCATCAGAAATCACAAATAACGCTTTAAACACCAACACAACCGGACATGTTGCAGCAGGAGTGTGGTCCGAAAATAAAGAGAAATGAACAACACAAGCAATCAATATTACAGCTTTATCTGCCGTTAGCATGTAGCTACATTTAGTAAACAGCTGCACGTTCTACCGAACTGTGCATAGCTGTACTTTGTGAGCGTTCCAGACAGCTCTCTTTATCAACTTGACAGCTGTCTTATTATTTTAGTGAGGCCATGTATTCTGTTCCAGTGGATTCAGGAGAAGCCTCCCTCAGTTACACAATGGTATAAAGAAACATTTAAGGATTTTCCTGTGGAGCATCTTATCGCTACTTTAAAGGTAACAACAATGTTTTCTATAATATCCGGCAATCCCTACTTGACTATCTTCCTTATGATCTTGTTAACCTATTGCAGAAAGGGTGCCCACATACTGTCTTCACAAATAAGTCACAGACTGTCTAACCTCTTCTCTTTGACATGACTCTAATGCAAACAATAATGTAGATGATGATCCTAAAGTGTGTTGATGTAACCCATGTAAATTATTATTCTGTGTATCTGGCATGCTCTGAGCTGTATGTTTTTGTTTTTGTTTGTTCATGTAAAAATGAATAAAATATGCACTGGGTTTGTAACCTGAATCCTCCAGATGGATTGATTCTCATTGTCTCAGCATATCCATCTGGGAACTCTCGTTTGGAGATCCTTTGGGAAGGGGCGAAAATACTGGTTGCTGATTGGATAAACCATCTGTCTATCACCAACAATTTCAGGTGCTCCGTCCATATTTAACGGAAGGATCTCAGCAAGATTGGTTTGAAAAATCAGTGTATCAAATCAAATCGGATATCAAATCTAATCAGGACATGGTGAGTCAGAATCAAATTGATACTGGAAATCAGTGGTGATAACCTGCTCTACAGATAATTATACCATATATTCAAGGCCTGACTGCCTTCGATTGTTCCTAGATTTTACCAGGTTGAATTCACATGTGTCAAGCAAGGTCAATAATGCAGGATGACAGAGGTTACCTCAGAATGTAAGTGATATCATTATTTTGATGATCGTCTCAAACACAGTGTGACTCAGATCATTGGAAAAAGACAATTGTAATCCCAAGGCTAGACAATGTAGAATGTGTGTATATATGTATAAGTCTTTGTATGTGTTAATGAGTATGTCAGTGTGCAGGTGCTCCACCTCATCGCTGGGAGCAGCTGGCTGAGGCTGACATTTGTCTGGCTACACACACACACACACACACACACACACACACACACACACACACACACACAAAGCGTATGAGGCTGCAGTGTGGAAACTACTTACTTACTTTCTTGAGCAGAAATTAAGCAGAGGGGAATGGGAGGGGTTTGAAACAATTAAACCCACGTTGACAACTCACAAACATTCATTTCATAACTCATACGTGCAGGTCTCATAAGGGCAAGGCCACAAGGGAAGCAGTCCTTCCCAGGTTATAATACCAAGCACACACAGGACTGACACACGCCTGGCACAAGACACAGGTGTGCCCGATTTGGCATTTGCCGGATGTTCTGAACCCAGACAGCTAGCTTAATCATACCTGTAGGAAAAACTGTAATAGCTTTATCAGTAGGTTGTCATTGCAGTGACTGTATTTGTCTCTGCATGCAAGCTGATTTTACTCACCAAAATAACCCACTGATGGCATTGGCATGAGTGGTGGAAACTTGGTCAGAATAGGCACATCTGTTGTCATTGTGGAACAGAGTACAGAACATACTTAAAGGGTTCATCCACACGGAGACATGTTTTCCTGAAACCGCACAACTTCTGTATCGTTTTGGTCTACCATCCACACGCAGCCGGCGTATTTCGGAGCCTGAAAATGGTATCTTTTGAAACTGGGTCCCAGAGTGGGAAGATTTGAAAACGCCCCCTGTGGTGTTGTCGTCTGGACGGCGAAGCCGCATACTTTGTTAAACGATGCAGTCGTCCCTCCACCTCCGACATCTTACCCTGTGGCGTCACACAACAACAATGCTGCTGCGTGAGAGGAGAGAAACGGACTCATAGACTGTTTACTGAACTGGACTCTGAGTCACATGTATGGGAATGAATTAGGCCGACCACAGATTTCTCCTCCTTTTTCCCTGATGCTCTGAATAAGTGGCTAAATTGGTCTCTAGTCTCTTTTTATAAATAAAGTTTTAAGAAGGTGTGAAAAGTCTCTAAATATAGTGAGAAAGTGCCGCCTGTGAGTGCTCACAGCAGCACCCTCTGCTCGTTGAGAACACTCACTGCAGAGTGATTGGAGCATCAGAGTCCAAAACACCACAAAAGTCTCCACTAACACCAGAAACAGTGGACAGATATCTCTCTAGGATGGAGGAGGATTTAGGAAGTCGCCAGAAACTCTCCGGTGTTTGTATTCTACACAGCGTCTCCCAGTTTCTTCTTCTCCATTGTTGGTGTATTTCTGTGGCAGTTACAGCACCACATCCAGGCCTGGCATGTGTACTACAGCGTTTTGAGCCAGTTTCACTGGTTTCATGTGGACCCAGATAAGGCTGTTTTCAATCGTGTGGACGTATCCTTATTCTGGTGGGAAAAAAACTAAGCAACACTTCAAAAAAAAGGAGAGAAAACAGAGCGGTAATCCAACATGAAAGTGAAAATTATCTGCTGTGAAACAATGTATGATGAAAAGAGTTAGCCCTCCACACTCTCAGCATCTGTTAGTATAACAGTATGGACTTGGACTTGTACTTATATAGCGCCTTTCTAGTCATCTGACTACTCAAGGCGCTTCACAGTGTCTGTCACATTCACCCATTCACACAGACATTCACACTGATGGCCGTGGACATCTACATACCATCTAATCTGATCTAACCATTCACACCACATTTACACACCCATGCGCAGCACGGGGAGCAATTCGGGGTTCAGTGTCTTGCCCAAGGACACTTCGAATTGTGGACCGGGGGGAGATGGGGATCGAACCACCAATCTCTCGAACAGAGGACGACCCACTCTTCCACCAAGCCACAGCCGCCCCGTATTCATGCAATTCACAAGTAACGTTCCATTTCATAGGGATAATTACACCAATACCCCTCTAAGCTTTTGTTCAGAGGACCATTCATGCAGAGGTTGGCTCCGAAGCCAGCAGAAGGGTTAACTAGGCAATGCCAAACTTCTGTGTTTATGCAGTTGGAATGCATGTAAGCAGCAGGGCTTGTTTGTGCCTTCGCAGTGGGGTGCACTAAAGAGCCTGCAAGTTTTTTAAGGGTAGCATTAGGTTTCCACGGGAGCTGTGTTTTCCTAGACTTGCATGTATTAGCCAGAGAGGTCAGCAATCAGCCCTGGGAATAAGTCGGTGTGTGTACCAGCCACCCGAAGATTATCTTGACATTCTTGTTGCTGCAGGGGGAGGACAGGCCTCTCACCTGATTCATACCACTCAACACAGATGTAGCAAAAAGGTAGGGGAGGAGGTGAAGAATAGAAGGAGGGAGGGATGGTAAGAGGCATGAAAGGGACACAGAGGTGGAGGGTGGCGGAGAGCTGGAGCTAGCTGCTACATGTTGCAGCTTGTCCATCATGGGTACATGACAGACAGCCTCTGCCATTTAAAGGTGGAAGGCCCCTGTGCAGCCTGCTAATCCGCTCGTATGACTGACTTTGTCAGTCAAGGAGGCAAGCATGGGCAGACTGTATGGCGCATTATCAGTAAGGGGCTTATACAAACCCGTGGTAGCGGGAATGGGAATGCTGTCGTAAGGCTTACAATGACCCCCTTGCATTCTCTTTTCCCCCTCTAGCGTGTTTTTATGTGTGTTTTTAAAACTTCCTGTAAGTCACTCTGTAAAGCCAGGCACTTAAGAGACCTTTTAGATAAGGTTGTCAAGGTCCGCTCCTCAGAAAAGCACACTGCCACATCTTGTAAAAAGGTAGGAGACAGTAACATGTCCTGACACCTGTAGCTATAAAGGAGCTGGTGGAGAATGTGGTGAATGCCAATTTTGTGTTGTGTCCTTAAAGAGGGTGAGCTTTAAGTTTCCTGGCCAGAAGCTTCCTTGAAGTTTCCTTGAAGCTCCGCGCTCAACTGGGGCCAGCTGGGCCGCCACGGCCCGCTTGAAATAGGTGGGCTTTAGCGGAGCCGTTTGCACATGTACGAGCACGAGCGTGCGCACGTGTACGAGCACGAGCACGAGCCCTACGGCAGTAGCGTTATGTCCGCCTGTTCGGACATGTAAATAGAATGACGGACCATGCGCGGACATTTAACAACAACAACAATGGTGGTGAAAGGTTCACGTTGTGTTTACTGCAGATTTGGTCGGATGAAAATATTCAGAAACAGTCGACAAGACGTACAAAAACTCCGAGGTCTATGGAAAGATTTGTAAACAAAGCCACACACACGCGATCAATGCGTGTGACGTGTTACGGCGTGATGGCGTATGGACAGCAAGAAGCGTTGGCCGAGGCCCAGGTAGTGTGAGTACAAACGGGGCTGGGGCGCGGGGGGGAGAGGGAGGGGGGACAAGTATCCTAAAGTCCGGGTCTCGGTCCGGGAGGATAGTGTGAGTGCGACCTTACACTGGCATGTCAGACTGGATGTGATATATAGGCTAATGCTATACTATTAACATATACATAAAGCGTCCTTTTGCAGCATATCATAGCAAACAAAGATAACCCCATGTTTACTGGTTTCAGACCTCTTGAAAGCTGCTTACAACAAAAAAGAATTTTAACAATTCAAGTCAAGTGGAACAAAATGGCAATTCAGTCCCTGAACAGAAAGACCTTTGATTTTAAGTTAATATATCAATCATTCTAAACACTTGAAATTTGATGTTGAACTGTGGTTGGATTTGTCTCAGCAGTTATCACTTTAAGCGGATTCATTTATCTCAGCTCTCCTTCTATAAACTGAAGCTTTTGGACTCTGACAATCAACTAAATTGATTCTTGGGGTCATGGTGCAGTTGATGTGGATCAGTGTGAATTTCTCTGAATAAACTTAGACAGATACATCCATGTGGCCTGAGCAAGTATGGCTGCCACATCCATCCATCCATCCATCCATCCATCCATCCATCAATCCATCCATCCATCCACAACCACTAGTCCCTAATGGGGTTGAGGGGGCTGGAGCTGATCCCAGCTGACATCGGGCGTGAGGCGGGGTACACCCTGGACAGGAGGCCAGTCTATCGCAGCCACAGAGGAAGTGAAACATTTAATGGTGTCTCCTGTAATCTGTGGCGTGGCTGGTCTCATTAGAAGAAGCCAGTCTCAAAGTCATGGGTTCAGGAAAGGGACATGTGTTGAAGCTGGGCTCCTGCTGACACAAGCCAGCTTCAGGCACTGACCATGATGCCATTAAGATTGTTTTTTAATCTACATGAAAAAAAACATAAAATAGGTTCTTAATAGGTACATGTTAATGCTATCCCCTTTTCTATGAACAAACATTATGTGGAGCGATTGGGACAGGGTCTACCCTTGGTGGCCCATCACGATTGAACTTGTACCTCTACTGATGATGATGTATTTTGGCATTGGTTAATTGGTTTCTTAAGCGCTCCCTACATGTATATCAATCAACTTCTGCACACTGATTATTAGGCTTTTCCTTAAAATTTGTTTAACATTTGTCTAATTTGAACCTAATGTATAGTGAAGTCCTCCCAACTATGACAAAATACATTCATGTCATTGCTTTCAAAAATGACCACTATAGTTAATTTGCCCGCCTTGGTTGAGGTTAGATTTGCATTTATCAATATTTGCATATTGACAATGGATCAAATTACTTTGGCAGTGTTCAACAAAATTACCCTTAACCACTGAGAAAGAAATTTTAGCATATTCCAGTTTATGGTTTTGGTTTCTCAACTGTTTCAGAAAAAAAGGTCAAATAAACCCACTGTATGCCCCCTCACAAGTTAGTGATGAGCTGGTGGCTTAATATTTACCTCATGAGTTGGTAGAGACCAAAACAAAGGCAAATAAAATCAATAAACACAGCTTTTCAGATATCATCCAGTTATTTAGTTAAACTAATCTAGTTTATTGTCTGTTAAAATCCTATCTATCCAAGAGTGAGATAAAACAATGGTGAGATTGATCAAATGACCCACTAATGAAAGCACTTGTGGTCTTTTTACTGAGTACTCTGAGGGTGTCTCTGGAGACATTCCCTCTTTAAATGTAAATGCGTCGCCATGTTAGTGACATTGATGGAATTAGAGAGGTGAATGTGTTTCAATAAAGTTTACAAAAGAGCAAAAATAAATAAAAATCCACATGCATAGCGACCATGAACGTGACAAGATGGAAGCTCTGAAAGAACAGGCTCACCTACAATTACATCTTACTGCCAAAGAGGCTGCTAGAAACAACTTATCTCATTTGTTACAAGTTCAACTTTATGGTTAGAAAATAGTTATAATAAAGAAAGAGAGTAAGGGAAGGGTAAGATCATGCTTTGGATTTATTAAAAACCCTTTGTGGTCAGAAACTACACTGACAGTCACCACTGTGGGAAATGGACAGTGACCTCCCATGACAGTCTTACACTTTGTTGAACCAACAATCCAACATGACAACTCACGACCATAGAAAAAAAAAAAGAAAGTACACTGGACATTCCCATTGGTTGATTTTGCCGGTCAGAGAGGCAGCCTGTCACACCATGTATGCCATTCTAAAATAACTTTGACTAATCATTGTTCACTTGAATAGTTGTGACAGTTGTAGCGGGCTAACGTTAGTATAAATGTCCATATATACTGATTGAGGTGAGGTTTTGTGACCTGCAGTGGAGTGGTACATATGGTCCGTTCCAGTGCCGTGTGAGGTCGGAACTTTCAAATCTCCAACTAGGTAAAGTGCTCGGGGGAGATCACCCTACCCCGCCCTCACCATGATTAAGTCGGAGAACAATGGCAGCACCCGTGGAGACACAAGTCGTAAGAAGTAAAACTTCAAAGTACAGGCTATAAGGCTTTACTTCCCTGCATGTAGTGTTGTATTAGACACTGCACTTTTAAGACAACTTGTTTAGAATATTCTGGCGTGACAATATGTCGTTATAATCTCTTAGCATGAACATTTACAGTATATAATATATATTTTTAATTTTACCATAGATAATATATATGGTAAAAAATATATATATAGGCAACATTAGTTTGCAGACTTTTATAATTTACTTTTACAGTATATTTTTTCTATACACATTAATGTTTCATTTTGATGAAATAAAAATCTAAATCTCTAGTGCCACAGCAGTGCTGTGCTGCAAAATTTAAGGCACTTTGTAATATTGTACCCAGTTCCATGCCATAGCCATATGCAGAGCTTTTACATATACGGCTCCAGATCAGTTGATGTTTTAGCTGAATACCGCTCTAGTGTCAACCAATTTTATCCAGAGGTGGACAATATGTTAATTAACGTATTTGATGGCTGTCGTCCATGTTTTCTGTTTACGTTCAACTTCAATTGTCTAGAACGCTTTGAAGTCAGAGCTGGTAAACTCCAGGTAGGAGAAGTCCCATGTCCCAGGGCTTAGGAATGCAGCAATAGCACTCAAAGGTGTCTTTTGTGCACTATGTCTGTTGACTTGCTGCTAGAGAGGAATTCAGCATCATATTTCTATTGGTACGTCATCAAATTCTATTCATTAAATAATAGAACAACACTGAGTTCCCAAACTAGTGAGTGTGACACACACTCTACTGATTTGTGCGGTCAGCTTAACAACTAACAACAATTTCCATTTTCCTTTGAACTAGTCAAATGACCATAGCAAACAGTTCAATGTTCATTCCACTCTCGGTCTCTTATATGGATAGCACCTATTCTGCTTTGGTTTGGATTTGACTCAATTATCTCCCCTTGTACTTGTTCCTTTCTCAAACTCAACTACTGTAGCCCTTGTCATTAAATGAATTGTACCCAAGTAATGTTTCCTTGACTGCAGCGGTGGTTAATACAGTCAAAGACAGCAATCATGGCTTAATTATTTAAAATACCCGTTCCTTGAAATGGGAGTTTAGCATACGGGCCCTTACTGCTGCAGGACACTAGAAAGTTTCCTGGCAGTGTGTGTGTGTGTGTGTGTGTGTGTGTGTGTGTGTGTGTGTGTGTGTGTGTGTGTGTGTGTGGTCATCTGGACATTAAGAATGGCTCTATTGTCTCCATTCAAAGGTGAGGGGGACGGGGACCTGAAAAGCACCTCTCATCCAAACCCTTGCTTCTAATGGCTACACTTGACATGCAGGGGACAATTCCCTAGGCAAAGAGTGAAAAGGTGCTGGCCAGCTGAGCGGGAAACTCAGCAAAAAAGGAAGGAGAGACAGAGAGAGAGAGAGGCCTGAGACAGGAAGGATGAAAGAAAGAGGGAAAGAGAGGGATATAAAAAGAAGAGGTTAATTATATATAATCTGAAAGGAATCTTGTTATATTTGTCGGTACGTTATTTCTGTGAATAAATTCACCTACTGTTCAGAGGTGAAAGATAAAGAAAGTGAGTTTGAGGGGTGTGTTTGTTGAAAAGTGTAAGTTGGGGAGGTGAGTGGGGCCATTAGGAGGGCCTGGGATCTTTAAAAGCATATCCTCTAGAGCCCAGGGCATGCTATGAGAGGAATACCAAGCTCTGGGAACAATGAGGAGAGGGCCGAGTCACCCCTGCCCACCAGCCTTTCACCGCATCGGCCACCCAAAGGGCAACTACCAACACTGCACTGCAAGCTACTGTGAGCTGTCTTTCTCACTCTCCGACAGTTATCCCCGGTTGAAGCTGCAACATGCATGTTTTCTCACTTCTGTCATAAGCATCTTTTGATATTTATACTAAATGAATCGACACTGTGATGTGAGAGTGTTGCTTTTGGCAGCAAATTCACAGAGGATTAACAACTAACTTGACAGTACACTGTAGGTGTTTTAGCCTCTTTTAGCTCATGACACACAACATTACTCTACAGTTGAGTCTGAGCCTTCCACAACAAAAAAGTATTTTAACATCATAATAAACAACATAAACGTGCTCACGCCACCTGCTTAGCAACAGCAGATAAAGCTAGCTAATGAAGAAAGTCCATCTTTATTTGTCGCAGTATCCCCCAAAATGCCAGGGGACGTACAAGCAAAATAATCTGCGGATAAGAAAGAAGTAGTAGAGAAGAAGTAGAGAGTGGAAGTAAAGGACAGTAGGGGTTGTGTTTAGATGGTAACCCAAGATATGGGAAAGTCTTGTGAGATGGTAAGTAAGTTTGTAAGGTTAAATATTAACCTTGAATGGTTAATGGTTATTGTTAAGCATTGATCTTGAATGGTTAAAGCTATGGTCTACAGTCTACAGATTTGAAAAAAGGCAGAGCCAGAAGCCGGCCTGCTAACGACACATGACTCACCTATGCTAACGTGTTAAAGTGAAATTCCATTGGGTCATCAAATAAGCCATTGAGACATTTTTTTTTCATGTATGAACTCTTAATGTAGATTTTCGAGAGAGTCGCTAACAACCTGCCATGGCTAACACTGATAAGCTCAGGGCGGTGAGTTGGACACATTAAAACGTCTTTTTTAAACCCTAATACTGCGCCAAATATCACCAAACCTCTGCAGTAGCATGATCAGAGTCCTTACACATTAACTGAAGCACCAACAACATAGTTAGAAAACTTCATAGTTTATTAAAGGAGTGTTTTGAAAGACTTACCTACTGGCCCCGGTACCAGCTGCTCCATGCAAGTCAATCACCAAATGCAATCAGTTGTGGTTGTGGTCCCAAATCATGGCGTAGCCTCCTCCAAAGGTCAAAGGAATCACTGATGTTGACTCATCTTTGGTTCTTATGTAGGTCATCTTTCTGTCTTTTCCTCGGTCGACTTAAGTTTTCTTCCAACCTTTGCCGTTGGGGCGAGCAGAGGGCTCCTGCTGGTAACAGAAGTTCGGATGGAGGGTACAAGCCGATGGGTGCCTTCATGGACGGATGACTCCCATTGGTCAATTTATTGAATGAATGGATTTTTTTGGTTCTTTTTGCTATTCATATCATGTAGATCTACAGGACCATAAGCGCTGTACAAATGATGTATATAATAATTGCCAATATTCCAAATGGTAGACCATATCTTTAAGGTTGGTATAGGTGGTAGGGAAAAGAGTCCTGTGAGAGTTTTTGCAAGTTTTCGCAAATCTAGGGTTACCATCTAGACACAGTACAGTACAGTAGGCTGCCTGGTAACAGTAGGAAACACATGTGACATACTGCCAAACATTGCATTTGTACAATTGTGTACGCTACTGTTATTATTAACATTTTTGTCTCGTACCTCCAAAACAAAATTACTGTCCGCTTCTTGACGTTTAAACAACTGGACAGCCATCCTCCCCATAGCTTTGACAGAGCAAACTCATGTTTTTCCACACCCTCTGGAAAATTGCCTCTTTTCCCAGTACGGTGATTCTTTCTCTTACCATGTATTTAAAGACATTTGACTCCCTGTGGTCTCTACTTGAGGAATTACCACTTCATTTGCCAGCTAAATATTTTTGACCTTTTTTTTGGTATTAGCCACTATTAGAAATTGCCATATACCATCATGTATACATTTTATTTTGTATTAAATCATTATGCAGTGATTTTCTAACATTTAGTGAACTTTTAACCATTTTAAACAAGTCAATATAACAATGCTCATACAATTTGAGATATTAGCTGCTCAGTATCAGTCAAAGGAGCTAATATGTCACATTGTGACAAACTACGTGAAATAACAATTTACCTAGGCAAGCAATAGGAATTAGTCATTGATAGTATAAAAATGTTGTTAAAGGAGTCTCAAAGTTGTTAAATCTAGTGAGAAGGTTGCTAAATTGGTAATGCTGTATGTTCTGGCTGTGAATCCGCCAGTTTAGTTTTAGATTTTCGACCAAAAATCAATTACTTTAGCTTTAAAGTGCACCTAAGCCCAGACTGGGTCCCAATGTGACCTTTATTATTAACATCTGTTCCTGTGTCACCCTTGGTTGCTTCAAATGAGCCCCAGATACATACAAGTTGAGTGATGGGGAGGAGTTTGTTAAACTTAAAAGCTGTCGCTGCAGAGTCTCAAACTTTATTTAGCCTACTTTTGTAATGAGACTGTAGATGAAGTCATTCAGGGTATTCCTAAACAATTATTGTCAAGCACTCACTTGCATCAAACGTTTCATCGTCTCCTGTTTAGCTGAGTGGTATTACTTTTAATTCTCCGTCCATCTTTCCAGCTTGCTTGTTCATTATCATTTTCTTTCTCTTTCCGACCTCCCTTCCTGCTTTCCCTTCATTCTAAACCAAAGACATCATCTTATTAAATTCAATTCATCAATCCAATGCTGCTCGGAACGATAAGGAAGACCGCAGACAAGCTTGCTGCACTGCTAACCATTACAAAGGGCTCATATTTACATACAAGCCTCTTTATCTCAGCTATGGGCTTGTTTTTTTTTTTTGTGGTTAACTTCTCAAAGCCTCTGTCAAGATCCAAGGCTTGTACAGCTTGTACTTAATGAGTGTAATTTCCAACATTAAAAGCTTAGGGGTTGCCACTGCAATAATAAAAAGCGTGCTTTGTCAGTCAAGCCTTTTGATCTTGACACTTTTAAAAACCAGTCCCCTAGGATGTTGACAATGAAGCCAATTGACAGGCCTGTTTGTAGACAGCGGAGTAAAGGAGATTATTTCTCTTTGTAGGCATGACCCCATTCGTCTTTTCTAGAGGTTTGTGCTGTCTTAGAGGAATTTGGGGATGTAAGGTTCTAACCATGTTTTAGATGAAAAAGAACACAGTGAGGAAAAGCCACACGAAACATTGTGGCTTCTTTGTTCTAATCTGATAAAATGAGGGGCTCTAAACACATGAATCAAAGTGGAAACTAAACAGAAATGTCATATACATTTCACAAGCATGAAGACGTTTTTTTAAAAAAAGAAGATGCATCCAAAAAACATTTTCCACAATAAGCTAATTGTACACATGTTGGAATAACACAGAGAGTCGACACATCATCGGTGCCGCACCAAAAGACGAGCAGCATTTGTGAAGCCTGCAGCACAGAATTTCTGGATTCAGCTGTCATTTTGCTCATTGACATTATGCATGCTCAATATTTGCCATGCTGTTTCCCCCCCTCTCCACGAGGGTAATTTGGGGCACAATAAAGTACTCTAGTGGGTAACAGAGCTCTCTTTGTGGCACAGGCCCCTGGGGGCCGCTAATCTCTGCCAAGGAAAACAATAGCTCACTGCTGCACCAGGGCCCGTCCTGTCAGTAATACATCAGGTTCAAACGCATACACATACACAGCTGACATAGTCACCGCCCATCCTTGTCCTGACAACCACAAGAAACGAGCACCTGGCTTACAACCGGAATCTTTGGCAGATACTCAAGAATTCATTAACAAATAAAAAAAGCAACAGATATGACAATGCATTGACCCTAACTGCCTACTACCATGTGCAAGCAGAGGGTGTTTCCCTGTCAGAGCAAATGAATTATCATTCTTGTTACCTAGCAAATCCTATTGTTGACACATCAGTGTGCAAATTATAGTTCATGGGTAAATCAATCAGACAATACTGAAACCCCAGTTTTCAGTGCCAAACCTCATTGAAACACAATAGGTGCTGCATTTTTTTTTAAATTTAGACCTAAATAAACATCTGTTGGAAATATGATGTGCAATACAGTGTCATTAATCAACGGGGGGAATCATTCATCAACCCTTTAGCCTTAAAGCATACAAAAATATCTGCTATTAGTCTCTGTGAGTGTTGAGGATCAATCTTCTAGACAACTCTTACAAATCATTCAGAGTATAGAGCAAATATCAATGATGAGTCAGGAATAGAGGAAATCAACAGCAGCTGAGTCATGACAACAGTGGCCTTGAAGGCTCAGAGACTCATCAGAAGACAGACAATTCCAAAGCTGTGACCCACGTGATCATTTCCTACACTCGGGTTCCTCTGAGCTTTTATTTATTCATGCTCTCATTTATCATTCTCTCACACACACACACACACATACACACACACACACACAGACACACACACACACACACACACACACACACACACACACACACACACACACACACACACACACACACACACACACACACACACACACACACACACCAGTGGTGAAACTGGTCTGCCAATTTGGAGGAATTTGGGATTCAGTGTGTGCTTTTCAATATGCTAACCTGAGCTTTCTTGTGTCTGTTCTGCTCCTGTGACCTTGAAATCATTCCCACTCTCCCATCATGGGGGATCTTCCAAACCAGGGCTGTAGTGCTCGAGTCACTGTTTTGTATTACACTGTCAAGTATTGCACTTGTCTTTGTCTCGTGTCTTGTTGGACTCAAATTCATCTTGGACTCGACTATTAAGAACGGGTCAAGTTGTTCCTGGCTGCTGATTCAGGATCTATTGTACAGACTGTTCCCTATATTCTATGCATTGCTTAGTTTGATGTTTAAAGATAGCTCAATCTTGTTTATAGATCCGTCCTAACTCCTTAATCACTATATTAGCATTGGACATACATTGTTGCCTACTTTGGTCTTGAAAAGGATTTGATCTGCTCTGGACTGGGTCTTGACTTGGACTTGGTTGGTCTAGACTTCAGCCATCAGGGAAAAGGGAGAAATATGTGGTCTAATTCATTCCCATGCATGTGGCTCAGAGTCCAGTTCAGTAAACAGTCTATGGGTCCGTCTCTCTCCTCTCACACAGCAGCACTGTTGTTGTTATGTGACACCGCAGGGTTAGAGGTCGGAGTTTGGGCGATGACGCCATCGTTTAACAAAGTATGTGGTTTCTCCGTCCAGACGACAATGCCATGGGGGGCGTTTTCAAATCTTCCCACTCTGGGACACGGTTTCAAAACATACCCTTTTCAGGCTCTGATAACGCTGGCTGCATGTGGCTGGTCGGCCAAAATGATACCAAAGCCGTGCGGTTACACAAAGACATGTCTTCATGTGGATGGGCCCTTAGAGTGAGGAAACACAAGTGTATCCACATTCTTTGCAAGACATGCCCCTCGTAGTATTCAAGCACTATGGCCAGGCATCCATGCTCACATGTTCAGGTGCTATCGTGAGATTAATGGGCTGATCTAATCCTAACCACTCAAGGTCAATGCCTAACCTCAACCATCTGCCTGATCATTCAGCTGCTATGCAGGGTGGGTCTTACCAAGAGAAGAAGCGGGATTCATGATAATTTGTGGCGCGCAGTTTGAAGCAGCACGTCATCAGTAACTGTCATCACTTAAGACTGACTGCTATGGAACCTTGGATATTCCATTTAGAAGCTTTGTCTCCTATATCTTCACGTTGTTTCCTCGCATCGCTGTCCAACTTCCTCCGTGGGAAGAGCTATGACATGAGGAAGAGATGCATGTAAGCTGTGAGACACATTAGCATAATGAAAAGCACCCAGTGTCTTGATCAAGGAGACTTCAACATGTGGACAGGAGGAGCCTAGGACATAACTGTCAACCCTGTGATAAGTGGCTTTACCTCCTTAACCCGTCTATGGTATTCGGGTCAAATTGACCCATTTCAAGTTTTTGCAAGAAGAAAAATGGTACAAGTATCTATATTTTTTTCTACCTGAAACTCAACAGCCTTAGCTTATTTATGTGATAAACATGTACAAACAACAAAAGCAAATCTAGAGCACACATGCTACTATTCCCCACACATTTATATTCTTCATATGGTCTTCAGGTCAGTTTGACACAAAGACACACAAGGCTGGTGCCCACACACACAAACACAAACACAAACACAAACACACAGACATGCACACACACTGCCACTCACACAGATAATGTTACATTATTATAATCTAAGCACAGAGAAGCTGTTTGCTCTGACTGTCCCCTACTCTTCACCCTCTGCCATGTGTCCATCACCACCACAAAAAACAAAACGCACTTCCATTGTTTATTGTGTTCTAAGGGACAGGGACACAATTAAGGGACAGGGACACAATTATTAAACATATATGTTATATCTATTAATGGGAATTGAGATAAAGACATATATATATATATATATATATATATATATATATATTTATATAAGATATATATGTTAATGGTTTATGAAGTAAAATTTTCTTTCAGGTTTGTTTTTAAAACCCCAAATATGTCCAGGGACAGACAAAAAAGTGAAAAGTGAAGACTATGCAAGGGTTAAGCTTAATTTATACCCTCAGCGTCTCTGTGACCGTGAACATAGAAAGCATGTACTCCAGTGGTCCCCCTCTCCAGCCGTTGTCTTACCAATATCCACCTCTAGCTGGTTTGCCAAGTAGAAGAAAAAGAAGAAGGAATAAAGGAAAGGGAAAAAATGGGATGACAGAACATGCTTTAAGGTCAGTTGGAGCACAGAGTGTAAAAGGATGAAATCTAACGTCTTTAAAGGAATACAAAGACCGCAAAATAATTTGTGGAATTCCATTGGTTTGCATATCTGTAAGAAGATCAACCCTGAATAGGTTTTACACTACAGTAGGGAAGAGAACAGCCCCTAGAAGACATAGGGCCCTAATTAGATGATCTACAACATTGAAGTGCATGGTGCAAGTGCATTTAGGGTGTGTCCAACTCCACTTTTGCTAGGTAGACGGCATATATTCTGGGTGCAAGGTAAAGTAACCAGGCAAAGGGATTGTATTTAGTCTATTCATTAATCACCATAAGTGCTTTTCCGTTCAGGTCGAATACCCGGAATGAGGCGGGTCTATCTCGCCGAATAGCCCTAATTTGCATGTGAGTCGCTCGAGCCTGAGAGAAGCCTGGTGGCTGATTGGAATCTTAGTGGGATGTGAGTGTGGTAGTACAGACGCCACAACAACACGGTGAAGTAGAGTAGACACTTTTATCCAGTGGTGTAGAAGAACACAGAACAGAAAATGATCTATGCACGCACATCTTTGCATAGGCTTGTTAAAATGAGTGCAGCGGGTTTGACAACAAACACTTTTACAGCACCCAGAATTTTTAAGATAGAGTGTCTTTTTCATGTTACTTGTACATAAGTTGACGTTGTGAATCATACGAGCCACCTTAAATCTATCTAAAACTTTTCTGTATTTCTCACTTGGAAAAAGAGCGGCATGTTAATCCTGACAACTAGCCTCTGAGGAGAAGTGAGGGCCAGAGGCTAACTGTCACTCAATAGGCCACGCCCCTAATTATTAATAAACCTTAACCTCCAATAAAATAAAAACGAGTCTGTTACAAAAAAAAAATTCACCCTCCTAAGTGTTGTCATGGAGATATGACTTAAGCATGCAGATTTTTTGTTGTCTTGTTTTTTTGTATGAGAAACTGCTTTATTTTGCAAACTAATCCTACTGGACACTCTGAGAACTGCAGTTTTTGGCACTTCCTTACTGGATCAACCAGGAAGTCGCTGGGGGCTGGAAACTCCATTAGAATTAAGATATTTTGTTTCTAGCAGTCTCTGTGGCAGTAAGATGTAACTGCAGGTGAGCCTGTTCTTTCAGAGCCTCCATCTTGTCACATTCATGGCCACAATGTGTGTTGACAATTGTATTTTCTTTGCACATTTGTAAACTTTATTGAAACAAATTAACCCCTCTACTTCCAGTCCGTCCCCTATATGTCCCCCTCTTAAATCCATACACACACACACATGTTCCTATTGCACTTCCGTCCTTACTACAAGCCTGACTCAGAAGTTGGAATTTCCGATTTCCACAAAAGTGAACGCAGCATAACCATTGCTGATGATCCTGGCCCACAGACAAACCCCTGTCAGCAGCGTCACTAACATGGCGGCTTATTTACATCTAGAGAGGGAATGTCTCCACAGACACAGATATTGGAATACTCAACTTAGTGGGTCATATGATCAATCACCATTGTTTGAACTCACAATTTGATAGATAGGAACTTAAAAGGCAATTAAATAGATGGAAATCTTACGGAGAACATCTTTAAGCAAGTTTCATTGAAATGAAGGGTCCATTTTGGATCATCATATCCAGTTCCTTTAAGTAGTGCATTGCAAACTGTGATGACAATTTGATTGATGATTTTACTGCAATTTCTCTTAATAAAGATTTGTTTGTGACTTGTTTCTGTCGATCATCTGACTGCCCATTTTTCTTGCCCTGTCTGACTTTATTTAGCAGTGTTACTGTGTTCTCAGATCTCTGGAATATTTTTTTTTCACAGCAGGGATAGGTTGAAAAGTACAGGAGGAATTCATAACACTGGGACACTTAATTAGATTGAAACAGCACACACAATACCAAGACCTTCCTCAGTGGAATGCCATTGCTACTGAATACACTTGTGCATTTCCCGCTACAACATGTCAGAATGTCCTCAGTGAAGAATGTCTATTAACTTGGTTTTATTATAGCTAGCAGAATATGCAAATAAATCCCAATTTGTGATAAACTATCCTTTAACAACTTTCTTGCTGCTTGTGTGGACTGTATTCCATGAGCAAATGCATGTTTGGGAGCATGAAACATGACAGACAACCTATTTTAAAATCTCTGAGGTACAATAATGAAGGGTTGAAAAATATAACTGTCCTTTGGACCTGTCATGTTACCAGCCAATGGCAATGTAGTGAGTTGAATTAGAACAGGAACCCAGGCCTGTAATCTACATGTCCTCTTTGCATCTAACCTAGATCTGTTCTTTATTGGTTAACCACATGTGCTACAATGGCCAAACCACATGTGAGGGATTGTATCAAAAAGAGCAGGTCATCAATCAAGCTCAAGCTCTCAGCATAGTGTTTGCTGAGGTTTTCATGCCTTCAAATGAAAGGGGGGGATCACTGCCTGTCAAGCCAGTGATGGCTTGAAAAACATCAGAGCTTTCTTACAAGCCAAGCAATATTTAGGTTCATTCTTGGACCATATCCTCATACAAGTGTCAGAAAGAAATCCTTCAAGCTGAAAACAAATTAGCTGCACTTGTATTTCAATGCAAGCTCTTTTTTCATATCTGTTGAAATCTAAGTTGACAGATATAAAAACACATATGGGTTCCCATACTCAAAGGCAAAGTAAAAGGGGGGACAGCTGTGAAGACAGTGAAAAATGAAGGGAGAGAAAGAGGCTGACATTAAACGAAATTCCTTTTTCTCATCATTGGCAACGGGGTGGGACAATCGCCCCCTCTTTATGCCCCCCACCTGAGTCAGAAGGTGAGAAGCTGGCTTATTATTAGCATCATGGATGGATTACAGGCCTGCCAGTACAGGCCAGAACTCTCTGGACCAGAAACTCTTTACTGCATGAAGTGACTATTAACATGAAAGTCAATCAAACAACTGCAAATAAACTCAAAATGACAATGACTACATAGAGACACAAAACAACGCACAAAAAAAATGCAAAACAACCACAAAAATAACCAAAAGCAACCACAAATAAATGCTAGACCACAAAAAGAACCAAAGCAATAACAAAGGGACACAAAATGAACACAAAACCCAATGTCTGTTGTGGTCTTGGTGTCTACTGTGTGGTAAGTGTGGAGGGCCTCATATATTTCTAAGGACCCATTGTCTCATTATCTGGCCAAGGCAGCTGTTCTTTGATATTATTTCATATTAAAAATTGTATTTTTTGGGTCACCGGCGGCCCCTCCCTCATTACCAACACTGACGTGCCTGTGAGCAAGGCCCTTTAGACCCAACCACATCCCTGGCCAGCAGATCAGACTGTGGTTGTACTGCTCAGCTCCCAGGTGTGAATGTGTAACAGTCAGTGGGTTTCCATGCACATCAGTAACCAAAAAATGGTGGGAAAATAACAGAGTACAGTAGGGGAGTAGTGGGGAGGGGGAGTTACAACCCACAGAGCATGTGCAGACAAGAAACCCTATAGTAATCTGGGAAGGTTGTTTACATGCACGAATAATCGGGGTACTGAAGGAGTTTTCTAAGTCTGTTAACCGGGTATGAGAGCTCCGATTTTACCTGGGGTACGGTTTTTACATGGCGTTTGGGAAACCGGAGTATGCCCTGTCGAGTGCATGTAAACGCACTAAGTGTGAATATGATGAGGGCGCTCCTGTAAAAGAGACGTTTCCTCTCAGCGAAACTTCTTAAAATTACACTAAATGAACTATGTGACCATGGCTTTAAATGTGAGTCTTGCTTACATTAACATTTGATTTTTTTCTAGAATTGTACCCCCTTTTTAAAAAAACTGTGCCCCACCATTTAAAAGTATATGAACTTGCCCCTGCTCATCACACATTTTTTAATGGAATTCTTCATTGTATTCTTCAATCATTTTTAAAATAAAGTTTTTATGAATGTCTCCAATGAGAAATGAATCTCCAGCACCATGCCCCATCCAATGAGCTACACAAGTCCATCATACCCATATGCTTTCCATCACTTGCTAAACTGACCAAAACGGTGTCTGAAGTGCATGTACAAAGTTTGTATGTGAAGATCCTACCAGGTCGGAGGCAAAATAATAACCTACCCTCATAACCCACATCTACCACACACTTAAGACCCTTGTATGTGTTGTCAACGAACATTCAATGGATGGGATTAAACCCCTCTTTCATCCACTTCTTACAGGTTTTGTGTTGATTCTACGGGTCGTCAGATCCAGCTGGGAGTCTTCACTTTGCCCACAACGCCTCCCTGTGTTGTGACACAGGCAAAGAACTGACTGAGGAAAAAACGTTGAGCTACTTTGAAGATCAGCAGCTATTATTCCTCAAGTACCCTCATTGTTTAACGCTTGAATTAGTGCACCTGAATCCACCAATCGATGGTTGTTAGTTCTGTGTGTACATGAACGGCATGTGAGGGCTGTTAAGTGATATTTGAGTGTTTCACGAGGAATGGCTACCTGTGGTTCAGTGTACCAAGAGGCCTGTCTGAGGTTCTGAGTCCATCATGAGCTAATTTGCAAGCCATCCCTTCTGACTCAACGCCCAAAACTGTCAAGTGTAGAAGAAACTTAGGAAAAAGACCTAATGTTAGAAAAGTAAGGTTCATATTATGTTTCAGAATCAATAAACATAAGCATAAAAATAAACCTAAGCATAATAAACTATTAACCATAAAAATAAAAAGTATATACATATATGTATTTACACAAGTAGTGCAAGAGGTAGTGTGTAGTTAAAGTGTCTACTGATCTGGGTTAAAAGAGTATTGTTTGATTGAAAGATTGTTTGTAGCCCTAATGTTGCTAGTCTAGCAAGTCTCCTCACATCTTTAGAGCTAGTTAGCCCAGTTTAACCTGCGGGTGTATCGGTGGCTCGTGTTACGTGTTTTACTGCCAGGAGAAAGAAAATTCCCTACAAGTGAAAACAAGCGCTCATCTTCATATGAAATCACATGTTGTAAACACTGTGTGGGTGTACTGACTGTTGGTGTTTCGGGATGTCAAACGGTAACATTCGACATACTTACTTTAGTTTATTTAACTTGGTTCACAGAAGAGCTGTGTTTAATATAAAAAGTTTCTCTTTAGGAGTCATACAAACTCATACAGTATGTTGTGATTTAGGAGTACCATCTGGGACAAGCGGTTGAAGATGAATGAATGAATGAATGATCTGTGTAACAGGAACCCAGAGCTGTTAATCATGCAGCATGTTAGAGAGAGTGTCTGTACAGAGTCTGTAAGGTCAGCAGTAACTCCAACAAATCCAATGTGTATTTTTGGAGCAACAAGACATTGGAGCGGTAGTCTTTTGTTTTTGGGATAATAAACCAGGGGACTAGCTTTCGGTCCGATGGGACATTTTTTGGACTATTGGGGTTTATGAATAATGGGCCATCAGACCAATGGGCAGTCCCCCCTGCACCTTTGCCCCAATGTCATGCTAACAAGTTCCACACCAGTCTCTCCACTGAATGCACAAAGTTATTATCAACTCTACCATCCAACTCCTAACACACACGCAAATGAGCTAACCCCTGAAATTTTAAAGCAATGGAAATAACCAAAATGTATTAAAAAATATGTGTTAAGCTGTGCTCTAACCTTAGCTAAGGCAAAACTACTTTGAGTTAGGAAAATATTGTTGGTTAAAAGAAGTCAATTTTGATTGGCAGTTCAAGGTGTGAAATGTGGTCTGTATCAAAGTCAGTGATTGGGTATGCTTTGCTAACCCAATCACTGTATTTTTATTTGTGATATGTTACTTCTGCTTTTGCTACTTCAGACCCTTTCACACATGCACTGTCAATGTGGAATTATGTGGACATCCAGTGGAGCTGTATGTGAGAACACAAATGTCTGAATCAACAGGTGGAGTTTACCCTGTCAGCTTCCTAGTACAAAGACCGTAGAATCTCTGAGTAAGTCCATGTGTGAATGAAGCCACTCAATGTGTGATGTACTCACAGGCAGCAAATCTGCATGTTGATGACGCTTCTATCATGCACTCACCAAAACCGAGAAGGGTTATATACACAAAGACGAGAATGGAAATGTCTAACAACAAGGTTCAGGAACTTCTGTCGGTATGCACTGATACTGAAATCATCAGACATCAGACAGATTCAGGACCAAATTATGAATCTGCTCCATCACTGTGGTAGAATCCAAGTCATGTCCTGCCTTCTGCATGCTTTGCCCGGTATCACTCGTCACCTAACCCTAACACAGCCTTTCCAGCAAATGAGAATGTGTCTGACAATCTTCTGCTACATGTGTACTACATGTGAGAAAGGGAAATTCCGGACAATGTCGACCTGATTCGCCTGACGCTGTCTGGAGTTTAAATGTAAAAAAACGGTAAAGATAAGACACTAATTACTATCAGCAGACAGAAGTCTTATGTTTGAACAATTAACTGATGCTGCTGTTTTTCTGATGAAGACCATTTTCCTGTCTCTTTGAATCATCAGATTATAAAGTTGACTTCATGTCCAATGTGCTAATGAATGTCTATTGGTGAAGATATCAGTGGATGTTTGGAGGACAACATGTAAAAGCTTTTATGAACTGGTTGGATGAACTTTGCATCATACAAATTGCAAAGTAATGTGTCACAGTTCACACCTCACACATGTTGCTTCCTACATCCCATTAAGTGCGCCCTGCTTCAAGCTAATATGGCTCAAATCAAATCAGCATGGGAGGATGGAATGACAAATTTCCCTGAGCTGTCGATGAATGTTGTTGTCCCGACGTGTCTGTAGCCTGGCAGTGGGCAGCGGCCAGTAAAGGCTTTACAGGGATCAGCAGGCAGGACCCTGTGGTCTGGCTGAGTAATGGACAGTTACACATCTGTTCTGCAGGGATCTGATGAGGGAGGGAGGGAGACATAGATTGGAGGAAGCATGGAAGAATGACGTGTACGGCCTGAGAGACAGGAGATTTGGTCGCACACCTGCACCGGGGCTGGATTGTAGTTAAGTCACGGGCTGCAGTTGTCTGATGCCTCCTGAGGGGACAATGAATAAACCCCAGCTTTGGAGACACACACTCTGTCCATGGCTGGCCCCAGTGGGAGGTCTTAACTGGTGGCATAAATGATAAACTGTGTCATGCTATTAAGCAATGACACAGGGAGTTATGAGGTGTCAGCAGCACAGCGTGAGAAAGGTCAGACAAGCTACCTTAAGTGTCTGGATATTCCTGATTTACTGTAAATGACACTCTTTTCCTGATTATATTTCATCCATTTTTTTGCCTTTGCTGATTCCCCTTATCGCAGATTTCAAGCAGCAGCAACAGATGTTTCTTGAGCTTAGGGGGTAGTATGCACATGTTGAGTATTCATGTAATATTGCAATGGTCCTGGGTAAATCAGACATAAATGGGCATATGAAGCATCCCTTTCATGGAATAGTTCAGTATTTTTAGAGGTGCGCTAATGGATTTTATTCTAAAAGTGAGATGAGAAGATCCAAAATTAACCTCTTGTCTGTGTTTGAAAGTAAGAGCTCTGTCAAAAAGAGTTCACATTGGAGGAAACAGCTACCCTGGCTCTGTCCAAAGAAAAAAAATATGGCTACTAACAACTCTCAAAGTTCTACAGCATATTTATTCATCTATCTTGTCTCTTTAATTCATACATGATGACAATTTTACATTTCTGCTTAACAAACAAGATAGGTGTTGCAGTAATTGATGAGTTTTTAGTTGTCCTATTGTTCTCACTTAGTACAATGGCAGCCTAGTTGTGTCCCCCTATCTCATCATCATCTTTATCATCATCATTTTGAATCATTTTATTCATTCATTGTTTTTTCAAAAAAATGTTGGGCCTTTCATGCCTTTATTTAGAGAGTACTGCTGGATAATGACAGGAAATGGGAGAGAGAGAGAGAGAGAGGGCCAAGGAACTTTAACAAAAACCTTTATTTTGTGAAAAAGAATATATTAAACTATGTTTTCTTGGGTCTATAGCTTTCAAAAATGAATAGGAAGTGTAAAGGGCACAGCTTCAAATGACTTCAGCACATCTGCGCCCACAGGACATCACTAGTTCCTCACGCTGCTCTGGTTTGATCTTGGTCCATTCTTCTACAGTCTCTTCCACAGTTCAGTAACTGTAGTGGGTTTCTTAGGCCTAGTCCACACAAACACAGATATTTTTGAAACCAAACTTTTAAAGCCCCCGGTTAAAAAAAATTCCACTGGTGTGATAAAAAAAATATCTCCCTTTACATGAAACCGCAAAATCTGGCTCAAACAATGTCATGCACATTCCAACGCAGTAGGTGGCGATAGCACTCCTAACAGGAAGGCCATTTTAGCCAATCGCAAGGCTTGAAAAATTCATATCGGAAACACAACAACGGCGAACCGAGGGCCGGGCAGATTCCTTCGTGTGGACTGACAGCGAAGTTGAGTTACTTCTCACTGTCAATCATGAATTTAAAATTAGCAAAATTTAGGAAAATGTGGTAGTTGTTGTATGAGACACACACAAAGTGCTGATAAATTGCTAAACAGCATCAGTATTTTGGCATGGTCTTCCAAAACAGAAACTCATTCAGCTGGTCACGTCTAGAGTGCTCCACACGTCTCCATGGATACAATTGACTGTTTACGGTCACACAGTGTGACGTTAAACAATGTTAACAAGAAATTGCAGTTTTCCTCGGGTTTCCTGTCCACACATGACTGCTGAAACTGGACTTTTTCAAAAAAAGTTCACCCTGGACTCCTATTACAAAAAACTCTGGTTTCTGGAGCAACAACTGTGGTTACCTGTGGATGAAAGAGCAAACCGTGCAGAGAAACACACAGTTTCAAAGATACCCGTGCCCCTGTGGACAGCCCCTGAGACATTGTTTTGTTGCCAAGGATTTTCCAGTGATTCTCTATGGGGTTTAGATCTGGACTCTGGACTGGTCATTTCGTTGTTTCAATAGTCTTATCTTCAAGGAACTGCATAAACTGTTTTACAGTGGTACAGGGGACATTGTCTTGCATGAAAATAGCAACTGATTGGGAGACAATTGCAGTGGAGGTATTGAATGTTGTTGAATGAGGTTCACATAAACATTTGCATCAGACCCAAATAAATTGAACGTCCTCTCATCACTGAAGTCACTCTGGACCAGTTCTCCTCTGTCCACACAACATGCTCCTGTGCAAAGGCAAGTCTAGCCTTTTTATTCTTTCTGCTGATGAGAGGTCTGGTCACTGCAGAGTGGGCTTTCAGTCCAAAAAATCTTAAACAGTGAGACACTGTGCAGAGACAGATCCTTGTCCTGTACAACACTGAACTGGAGACCAACTCCAGCTGCAGAGTTGAATCGATTCCCCATTGAGAGTCTTCTCATAATCCTGTCTCAGGGTTTCAGTAACCTTAGAGCAGCTCGCCATCTTGAAAAGTAACCAAGAGAGATGCAGATAAATAGGGTGTGTCCAGCATAGAAGTCAATTGTCACCAGGTGCCAGATTAAAACCAATTGCTGGGAGGAATGTGAGAGTGTTCTCTAATTTTTATCACTGTTTTTTCACAAAATAAAGGTTTTTGTTAAAGTGCCTTGGTTATTTAAAAAAACATGCTAGTACAGCAGTGGTATAGATAAAGCGGATATTCTTATTTTTTGGGGCGGCAGTAGCTCAGTCCATAGGTGACTTGGCTGGGAACCGGAGGGGCGCTGGTTTGAGTCCCTGTGTGGACCATGAATGAAGCGTGGACTGGTGGCTGGAGAGGTGCCAGTTCATCTCCTGGGCACTGCCGAGGTGCTGTTGAGCAAGGCACCAAACCCCCAACTGCTCGGGGCGCCAGTCACTGGCAGCCCCCTCGCTCTAACATCTCTCCATTAATTGCATGTATATAGGTCCTGTCTGTGCATGTGTGTGTATTTCAGGCCTGTGTGTGTGTTAAATGAAAAGGAGTTATAGAGTGAAAATTGAATTTCCCCATTGCGGGACAAATAAAGGAATTCTTCTTCTTCTTCTGTCCAATTCGGAACAATAAAAAAAATAACAGTATTTCATAATAAATCAAGAATTAACACTTTGTTTTCTAATTTTGATCTCCACTGTATATGCTAAGGTCCCTTTCGCTATCTGTGTTTTGCAAGGGTATGGTCTGGCAATGCAAGACACCACATGTCCTGACTCCAAATCTGCACTTACAGTAATGCACAGATATTAGATTGATATCCTCTCATCTTATCGGAACGAAAGCAAATTCACAAAATGTTGAACTATTTCTCTAAGTGTCTTTATTGTGAAATCAGTCCAGCACACACTGCACTCAAATTAAGTTATTCATGACTATAGAATAATTACTTTGATTGGTGTAAAGGCTAAAGGGTAATTTGTTTAAGTAAGGGTTAAGGCCATTCAAGTTGACCATTATCAGGAATAAATGGATGACGCTACACTTCAGGTGGTTGCTTCCTCCGATTATCACAGATACCTTGAAGGGCATAACACACTAATACCATGGTAACTTGCCAAAGAAAAACCAAATCAAATCATGCAATCAAAATCAAACGTTTTTTAAAAAAAAAACAATAACTCAGTTTCCCCGATAACACCTGACTAATATGTGGAACATTAATTCTCATCTCATAAGGTTCCCATGCAATGGAAATGTTGTTCACTGCTCCAGTAAATAGGACGAACCATAGATATAACTTGGCAATGAAAGACTTTTCTGGTACGCACAGCTCATAGAACCCAGTTAAAGCTATGATTATGCTATTACATTGCAACATTGTGTACAGTTGACAAACAATATAATGTTCCAGTATTTTTAGACAAGCTAGCTATCCAGTCATTTCATTATGCATTGTCGATATTAAGATTGCCTTTTATGGTCCCTTTAAGTCCCTGATGTATTAAACCAAACCATGTTGTGGTCCACTCCACGGCCCACTTCCGATCTGTCACCATCACTCAGTTGACTTTCATTAACTGTTGCATAAGATATTTGTGTGCAGAACTTTCTGTAGGATATCGTATGAACCTGTTCATGGAGAATATGTTGACTCTCATCAGGTCAGTAAATGTAAGGACACATTACCGTGTTTCAATTCATGTATGTGCTTTTTGAAGTACCACAAGCTGCATGGAAACAGACACATTTTATAAAACTTCCTCAATATTGCATTCCTCAATATGCTTGCTTGAGATTGTTTTTGCCTTTGTGGAAAAAAGTTGATGGGATATGGAAACTCCTCTGCCAGTTGATGATTGATCAGCTTTTTCCGGCATCGGCATCTTCTCAGATAATGATAGGAATTACGGCTTTTTGCTGGGAGCCGGATTTTATTGCTTTGTTCCTCTCTAAGAGCTGTTCAAAAGAGCGGCTCACCATTCTTTTTTAAATACTTATTTTAAATGTGGGGGTTACTATTAACCTATGAAAATTGTTTCTCTTGTTTAGGGGTTAGAGCTTTTCTGGCTAAACATAGTTTATTTGCTCCAAGCCTGTTAATGGAAACTAGTCAAATTTGGATTTCTTTTTTTGCAACATTTACAAAGTTAAAAGAAAAAGCTTAAAGTTCACTTGACAATTAAACGGAAACATGGCTCATGGCAAATGCATGTAGTACAAGTGGAGTAGTGTTTGGCCAGTCACATCGAAACTCAAGATTGCGTCATGTCTATATTTTGTCAAAATCAGAGCAATGTTTATGCAAGCTGTCACAATAGACAATAAGAGATTAACTGACAACCACCGGTGCCCCGCCCCAATCTAATGTCATTGTGTAGCAGACAAAAAAAAAAATAGGGGCTCAAAGATGATTAATAAAACAGTGACAGTTTAATGTGAATGTGACATTTTTCTGGGATGTGTGTGTGTGTGGGGGGGGGTGGGTGAGAGAGAGAGAGAGAGAGAGAGAGAGAGAGAGAGAGAGAGAGAGAGAGAGAGAGAGAGAGAGAGAGAGAGAGAGAGAGAGAGAAAAGAAACCAGTTTCCTCCAGGCAAGACAATGATTAATTGTTTTCTATCTTTCTGGAATAATCCAACAAAATGTGACTCAAACCCTTAATTAACAGGTAATAAATAAGCTTGCTCTTCAATCAATTTCAAATACTATTTGGTCATTTAAAATAATGAAATATGCTATTTCTTTAAGTCAAAAGTGAAGCCTTAATAATTTTGTTGTAAATAAGCTCATGTTTAGGACCATTCTTTGAAGGAAACCTGAATCACAATCATCTCTTTTCTAAATACAGCTGCCTTTTTTATTTCTGACAAAACAACCATTGTGAGCTATACCTGCGCCACTTAAAAGAAAACAGATACAAGAATAGATTGTTTATTCATTTCTTGTGGGATGATGGAGCACAGCGAGCAGTGTATGGCAGGCTCCTTGAAAGGGTAATCTCATGAAATAACATTTAGAGATTAGCTTTAATTTGAGGTTGTTTCCAGCACATAGCAGCATCTGTCATCAGAGGCTTGTCTGGCACTGGCCTGAAAGCAGCTTCTCATGATCTACACTGTCATTAGATGATGATAGCATGTCTGATTTTAGAAACTCCTCAACTGACCATGACGCCTTAGTACGAGATTTAGGGAAAATGTGCTGACAGACTTTCCTTTTTTCCTGAAGCTTTTTTATTTATGTTTATCCATGTTGGTTTAGTTTCAAATTCTGTCTGATCCAACATAAAAGATGTGCTAGTGCTACTATTCTGTTTAAGATGTGTGAAACTGGAAACTTAGTTGTTGTTTACATGTTGATTTCTGTCAGCATTTGACCAGAAGAAACACATACATTTATACATGTATTTGGCTTGATTTCAACAAACAAGATTTAAATAACAGCCAATATTTAAACATATTCTGTCAAGAAAGATAATATGCTGAGATTTAAGTTTGGACAGATATATCAAACATGAAATCCAGTAGTTTTCGTGCAAATGCCTCAACACATGACTTGTATCTTTACCATGGCAACAGAAAGCACTTGTTTTTGATTGAAATCTGTTAAAAGAACACGTCAGACATATACAGTTGTTCTAGTGTGTTTAAACTCTTTTTCCACTCATCTTGTGGTTAAAAGGATAGGGTTGGTGAAATGTTGTTATTAATGGCAAGAAACTCCAACAAAAGACCAAAACTGACAATATTCTTTAAATGGTAAATAAAAATAAATAATAATACATTTTATTTATAGGCACCTTTCTCAGCACTCAAGGACACCGTACTTTGTTAAAAACAGTGCAACACAAACAATAATAAAAAATGTGGAGTAAACTAAATAAATTGAATGCGAAACTTGATTGGGAGCCAGTGGGGCTGTTGTGGGACGGGGGTGATGTGGTGGGTGGATGGGGTCCTTGTGATGATGCGGGCAGCTGAGTTCTGGGGTCCGTTTTACAAAGCAGGTTCAAAAAACTCTGAGTCTAACCCTGAACTCTGAGTTGATCTACTCTGAGATAGGAAACTCTGAGTTTTCAGTTCCAGAACAGCAGATTTGCGTTAGGTTGATCAACTCAGAGTAGTTTGACCTGGAGTTAAGCGCGTGCACCACAAGTAAAAAAAGACAGCATCAATGGAGCCCTGATTTGACGAGACACCATAGCAACGGGGAAGCGGAGCGCTACGCTACAACTGGAACTGTAAACATTATTGCGCTCATACGGAGAGTTTGAGCATGTTTTCGCCAGTGTAACACCGCTGCAGCAGCAAAAGAGAGGGAGACTGTGCGGGAGAACATTGCTGCTCGGGTCAGTGCGTAAGTTTAAACGTAGTGGCTGTGACTGTTTTATATGTTGTATAAAAAACTCCCATTTGCAAAAAAACGCAGCGCAACACACAATATCTGCCGGGATGTGAGAGCATGACTTTGGTTGTTAATGTTGGAAATGTAAGAACGGATAAGGCTGTGTATGTAAATGATGGACTGTGACATGAAACGGTGTTGTGACGTATTAAGCCCCTGCCGTGAAATGCACCCCCTCGCATTATAGATGATATTCTGGATCAGAAGGCTATATAGGAGTAGTTTATATACCAGTAACCCAATTAAAAGCACACACTTTTGAACCTATGAATTGCAAGAAAAGCTGGGATTATATTTAGGAAACGCTGAGTCAAATACATTCAACTTGCTCAAAAGATCCATTTAATTCATTTTGTAATTATGGCTGCAGTATATTAAGGACGTCTATGCGCGGTCTGATAATCATCTCCCGACGAATATTTAATTCTCTGTGCAGTAATTCTGCACCTTCATCCACGGGATCGTTATCAAAAGGATACGCCATGGTAGTGAAATAGTTGCCACCTAATATAACTTCTAATGTAGGCCTACTGAATGATGTTTGCAGTGATTTTCTGAAAAAACAGACGGAACTATACTACACCAAAACTCGCCTGCTGACTGAATGAATGAGGAAATCAAACACCGTGTGTGGCTGAAAGAGGGCGGAGACAGAGAGAAACTCAAGGTTTTCTGAGAAAAACCTGGTCCCGACCAGGTTAGTTTCAGAGAGCATGTTACCATGGTAACTGACCTAGAGGTTAAGTTACCTCTCTTTGTGAAACAGGCTAGAGTTACCCCTCTGTCTCTGGTTTGAGTTACCTCCCTTTGTGAAACAGAAAACTCAGAGTTTCCCTCATTTCAGGGTTAACAGACTCAGAGTTTTCACTAAACCTGCTTTGTGAAACGGGCCCCTGGTCTAACTGGAGTTTATGGAGTGATTTGTGAGTGACACCAGAGAGGAGAGAAATGTGGTAACCGAGGCGAGAGGTGACAAGGCTATGAACAAGAATAGAAGTGGTATGGGGAGTGAGGGAGGGGCGGAGGCGTTGTGTAGGTGAAAATAAGCCGGCCGAGTAATGTTATTGATATGAGAGTGAAAAGATAGAGTACTGTCGAGGATGACACCCAGACTCTTGACCTGTGGGGAGACGGTGGAGTTGTCGATGGCTATTAAGAATGGTTTTGGAAAGTGTTGATTTGGAAGCAATAAGGAGAACCTCGGTTTTGTCACTGGCTAGTTTGAGAAAATTGTAGGAGAACCAGGATTTTATGGCAGTTAGGCAGTCAGCCAGAGATGAGGGTGGGAGGGTGGAGGTGGGTTTACTGGAGAGTTAGAGTTGGGTGTCATCTGCATAACAGTGAAAACTGATGTTGTACTTACGGAAGATATTGCAGAGGGAAAGAAGGTAAATGACGAAAAGGACGGGCCCCAGGACAGAGCCCTGGGGGCACACCTGAAGTGACGGGGGAATGCTGGGATGTGAAGGATTTGAGTTGGGCGAACTGAGTGCAGCCTGAGAGGATCTGAACCAGTTTAGTGAAGTGTGGGTGATGCCTATGGAACATAATCTATTGAGGAGGGTGGGGTGGCTAATGGTATCAAAGGCCGCACTCAGGTCGAGGAGGATGAGGATAGTGAGTAGACTGTGGAGGGGACGTAAACCAGACTGGAACTGTTCATACAGGTTGTTACGTAATAAGTGAGTGGAGTTGAGTAGCGACTATTTTCACAAGGATTTTGGAAATGAAGGGCAGATTTGAAATAGGATGGAAATTATTGTTAATTATTATTTGGTGGTTTTGAACCAAAATCCTGATGGATTGTCTGGATTTTGGTGTTGAAGAAAGACATAAGAGAGTGACAGAAGGCAGTTGAGTACAAGTGGGGAGGTATAGAAACTGGGGATCGGGTGTTATTATTGAACAGTGAAAAGAGAGACTTGGTGTTACCAACATTTGAACAGATTATGCTGGAGTAATAGTTTGATTTTGATTTAGTAATACAGTCAATGGACTTGTACAAATGGACTTTTACTTGTATAGCACCTTTCTAGGCTTCTATTCAAGGCACTTTTACACTACTTGTCACACAGACATTCACACTGATGGCAGTGGACATCTACATACCATCTAATCCAACCATTCACACCACATTCACGGAGCAATTCGGGTTTCAGTGTCTTGCCCAAGGACACTTCGACATGCGGACCGGAGGAGCCAGGGATCAAACCACCAAGCTCTCGAATGGAGGACGACCTGCTCTACCTCTGAGCCATAGCCGCCACATAATTATTATTTAGCCAAAGCCTGGTCTTCTTCTTCTGGGTCACAGAGCTCTACTGTTGTCTGACAAACTATTAAATCTGGGTGACTTGTTCCTTTTGCGATCCGTTCTCATCCCAGCTTGTCATAGTCTGCTGTTTTGTCAGGACCCTTTTGCGTCGCTTGTTAATGCCCTGCACGTAAAACCCCTAATACTCCCAATCGCTGTTTTACAGGGAACACATTGTTTTTTACATTGCGCACTCACAATGCACATCTGGTTAGGTTTAGGGAACAAAACCACTTGCTTAGGGTTAGAAAAAGATTGTGGTTGGGTTCACAATATGTGTGTTTGTAACAGAACAAAAAAGCGTTGGATACACTAAACATGAAAGCGACATGAACCCTAGTTTCCTGGGTGAAAGTCCGGTGTCTATTCCCGACCCTACCTCCTTAAGCAAAGGCGGTCTTAATCCTCAAGCACTTGCTCTGAGCATCTAGTATCGCCGTGAACGAAACTAGATGCTAAACGATAAAGATTCATACGCACACAAGCAATTTTGGGTTCAGTATCTTGCACAAAGATACTTGGACATGCAGACTGCAGGGGATCAAACCATGGACCTTCTTATTAGAGGATTAATGCTCTACCTCCAGCAACAGCAGCTGAAAACATTTGCTGAAACCTACAATGCCCAGATGTGTAGGAAATTCTTTCAGAAAGAAATATCATATATCTTGTTTTTAATGATTGACAGTTAAAAACAGTTAAATCTGCTGTGTGTTGCTTTTATCATACAACAAATAGGTGACACAGTGATCCCACAGTAATACCCAATCACACTGCTGTATAGGACACGTCTTTATCATCCTGTACCCTCCTAATTGACATTGAAATCATTCATTACATGGACTCGATTTGTCTGATAATTCTAATGACGCTCTATCAATTCTTTGTGAGCATTTTATGACCCCACAGGGCATAAATAAACACATAAGAAGCATTAAAGTGCAATATGACCTGTTGTCAGTTACCTCTATTCCATTTCCCCATGAAACAGGATAGCAGTCTACAAAACTGTCCAATCAATGAGGTACCTGTCAGTCTGTATAGCTTCATATTTACAGCTCTGGATCTATTCTAACAACATGAACTGGACCAAAACTAAAATTCAACAATGTATCTTTTAACAAAAAAATCCCAAACAACACGTGTAAGTCACAGTTCTATGACGAATGACATAGAGTACATGGTGTCATGGTAAAAATCTGTCTGTCTGGGACTGGTACAAAGTTCCATTGTTTAAACAAAGTCAATTTCACAGCACATTTGTCTCCATATGAAATGTGAGTGCAAAAGTTACACTGCGTGCAACAGGGGAAATTCCCTGAAGGAAATACAATACTTTGTCCAAAGACGTATAATGCAATAAAGAAAGAGCAACAGTTATATACACTATCAGCACAAACACTTAAAATACTTGAACTTTTGAATGTATAGATGAGTGTGTTCATCTAGTGTGTGAGGTGTTCTCTACTGGTTCTCACTGTCTGTGTGCCAACCCTAAAGTTATGTAAACAGCCATTATTACAAAATGACAATCTCTAACCCAAACATTAGGGCCTGTGATTTAAACAGAGAAATCAACTGGAATACACTCATGCAACACTGACGTGATGTATCGGCCAATGGCTGAGAGTGGGAATTGTTTCCCTATAAACTATAAACATTGGAATAGATGAGTGTGTTCATAGAAACGTTGCAAAAGAAAAACATTGTCCATGTCCTATGAGGAATGTCAAGCTTTGACATTTGATACCCATCTTACACAAGGTGGTAAAGTTCAAATTTCAAGATGATATGAACATCATCTGCAGTATAATTTACCAAAATACTGTATAAATCATTTTGCAATCAAGTTTATCACACAAAATTCCATGACATACACACCATAAACCTGGCACAAAGACGGATTATTCTTCTCCTTCCAGTTCGAACGATGAGTCATTTAAACATATTTATAATAAATAATAATGAATTCTGAACAAACGTAGCAGGATGCTAAAATATGAGTTACATTAAAGTGTCTCACATTCCTAAACTCAATTATGTCCTGTGGTGGAGTTGTTTTCTGTAAACATAGCCCATATAAAAATATTTTTGTTAATTTTAATAGTTGAATAAGAATGTTTCATCTGCTTTTGCCTTAAACTTGCACAGGGACTGCTGAGCAAGGCAAATGGAAGCAGGGGAAATGAGGAGATAAAGTTTGATGGTTATTTCCTGTTGACCACCCATCTCATACCAAACAATCCTACAACTCTACCCATTGCCTTAAACGTAACCCAGTGTGTGGCCCACAGAGCATGAGAGTTCTCCCTGCTGAGCCAGCTACTTGCTAGCGCTTTGCTACCTTGAATGGTGATTGAATGACTTATAGTGAAATTCCAGCGTAAAATCATCCCATAGTCTTTTTCAACACTTGCACACATCAAATAAGACATTGAGACAGTTTTTTTTCATGTATAAACTATTAACTGAGATATCACGGAGAGTTGCTAACAGTCACTAACAGCTGGACATGGCTAGCACTGATTAGCTGGGGGCAGTACGGTGAAGGCATTCAAACATATTTTTTAACCACTAATACTGCTCCAAATAACCCCAAACCTCTGCAGTAGCATGAGAAGAGTCCTTAAACACAAAAAACAAAACACCAACAACGTAGTTAGTGAACCCAGAGTTCATTAAAAGAGTGTTTTAAAGACTTAATTTGATGTGTACAAGTGTTGAAAAAGAACATGGGATGATTTAACGCCGGAATTTCACTTTAATCATGCAGCTCTACTAAACTTTCCATGATATCGAATGGATCAAATTCTGTTTTTCACACAAGTCCTTTTGTGGGGACGATGCGAGCAAAGATGTATCCACAGACGTCCCTTTCTCCATGTAAGTCAACAGGAAGTCTTTTTGGGCCCAATGGCATCATGTGACTGACAACAGAAGCTGCAATTCCACCGTTTGGCCACTACGTCAAATTGGCTTCAAAGTCCAGTGCACTTCCTAGGGAACTGTGTCACGTATGTTTCGTCACTGCCTGCCTCTTAAGGAGATGAGCGGCAGGTAATGAATGTATTGCTTCCAATGGGGGAAATGAATGTGAACACAGATCATGACTGATTCTTTCGTCCAATAGTCCCTGAGGTAAATATTATACCCATTTTTTACAAGCTATATCTATGAAGATACTACACTTAAATTTTCAGACAGACAAATAGGGAAAAAAATTTACTTTTTCCTGGAAACTTTTCCTTTAGTCCAAGTAAAAGCACAACAAACCACATTGTATTAATATTTGGATGGACAATTTCATTAAAGGCACCAACACGACTCCATAGGGTCGGTCTAGTATTTGTGCACGAACAGCACAAACAAGGCCGAGAGCCGAGGTGTCGTGATGGAAGCAGAGCAGACGATAGCTAGCAGCTAACATTAGCCCTATAAGACAGCAGCCACCTGTCACTCAAAT
The DNA here is from genome assembly GCF_963691815.1 of Echiichthys vipera. NCBI lineage: Eukaryota > Metazoa > Chordata > Actinopteri > Perciformes > Trachinidae > Echiichthys > Echiichthys vipera. The sequence goes on from NC_139835.1 coordinate 4,099,253, forward strand.
CACCACTCCCTTAATTATGCAGAACTTTAATCCTTAATATTATTTAAATGGGTGAGTTGCATAAAAATTAAATCCCTGTACAGTTAGAATACTGAAGAATGGTGCAATGAAAGGTTAAATATGGGGATGAGCAGAACACCGCCATCTAGTGTCTCATAATCGTAGTCATAACAACAAAAAATAAGTCCAGAAATTGGGTTGCCAGGTTGGTCAGACCCGGCCCAGTAACCTACAGGAGACCAGAGTCTGTTTGAGCCTGTTTGAACCTGTCCCCTCCAGCAAATCACACCATAAAAACAAGTATTGCAGAGGAGATTGACTGACAGTTACCGTTAGCCGTTAGCATTATTCGTCACAGCTAAGTAAAGATGAAAGTGATCTTAGTGATCAAGGAGAAACGTAGCCATTTGGGCGTGCTTTTTAATGCCGTAAACTCCTTACTCTCAGTCCATGGAGTGAATGCTTGGCCCAGACTGAATATCTTTATTTTATGGAACAGCAATACCTTCATTCTTTACCCCTCAAAAAGCTCCTTGGGTGTATTAGTTTTTTTTTTTTTTAAATATAGCTTTTAATAAAGATTCTACATATTCAACCTTTAACTATAGAGACCATAACCACCGCTGCAGAGTTGAGCATTTTAACATGGGGCCCAACAGGGATTCACTCTGTTTTGAACTGCAGTTTTTCTCACTTCTGCATTGGCTTCATTAATCAGATCTGGAGGTTGCTGCTTGGTTCATGCTGTTGTTTTTCTGTTTCACAGCGGAGCTTATTTTGCCCTCTCAATCAGTAGTAACATAATTGTCCTCTAAGTGTCACCTTCAGTTGACAAGGAAGCAGCAGTGGTCACCAAAAGCAGTCAATCTGATGCTTTATTGTGTCAGTCTTAACTCAACTGCCTTTATACTGCAATAGTTGGCTGCATTGGAAAGGGGGATGAAAGTGAATACAGAAATGTTGAGGGCAACTTTGTCACTTGGAGTGAGCTGACTCATCTGCAGCTCAACGTGACTAAAACAAAGGAGCTCGTAGTGGATCTGAGGAGGGTAAAAACACCTGTGACCCCTGTCTCTATCCAGGGGGACCCTGTGGACACTGTAGAGGAGTAGAAGTACCTTGGGGTGCTCTTCAATAATAAGTTGAACTGGACTAGAAACTCTGAGACTGTCTACAAAAAGGGCAAACGTCGACTCTTCTTCCTGAGGAGGCTGAGGTCCTTTAACATCTGCCGGACGATGCTGAGGATGTCTTAGGAGTCTGTTGTGGCCAGTGTGATCTTCTTCCCTGTCACATGCTGGGGCAGTGGGCTGAAGGTCGCAGACACCAACAGACTTAACAAGTGAACAAGTGATCAGGAGGGCCAGTGATGTCGTGGGGGAAGAGCTGGACACCCTGACGACCGTGGCAGAGAGGAGGATGCTGTCCAAGCTCCATTCTATCTTGGACCAAGTCTCCCACCCTCTCTACGACACACTGGCCCAGCAGAGGAGCACCTTCAGCAAAAGACTCCTCGGACCCAGATGCACCACAGAGCGCCACAGGAAATCTTTCCTGCCTTTGGTCATTAAACTATACAATACATCCCTAGGAGAGTCTGTCAACCCCTCTCTGTAATACGGACTCAACTATAGACAGTCTGTTCTATTGCACATTAGTCTGGTATTTTTGATCTTGTATATATTTCTTAAAAGTTTTTTCTAATATATGTTTTCGTCTGTTTAATATTTGTTGTTTGTATATCTGGAGTTTCGTGGAAAAAAAATTTCCCCCTGGGATTATTAAAGTATTTCTGATTTCTGATTCTGATAGTTGATAGACCCCATTCCTTATCCCACCTACACTGCCAACACCAGACCTATTTGAGTGGCTTCTCTGACTATCAATATAAATATCTGCACCTGTATATATACAGTATATACACAAAATATAAAAAGTCATATTGCCAAAATGCGTCGTTGTTATTATCTGTCATTATTGTAATTTGAGTGTTGTGAATGCACTTGTTGGCAGAGGGCTTTTGTGTGATGTGGGAAAACAACTCTAGAGGTGTTCCGGAGTATTCAAGTATCCCTGAATCCGAAACAGCTAAGAGGAAACAAGTCAGTCTCCAACAGAGCCCTGATGGAAGAGACAGGTTTAATCTAGCCACACATATATGGTAGCTAATTAGCAGAGGGGCCGTACAGTCAACATAAGGAAAGACTATCATTAATCATGTGCTGTGCATATAGAGGCTCTTAGTCTAGTTTACTTCATTAAGGTGTGGTGAAGTGGTTTTTGTTCTTTTTATAATACAAGCACAGATGTGATAATACAGGTGTTTCTCTCAAATTTGAAAGTTTATAGGCTGCATTCTAATTGCACTGCATTTCTATGAACTTTGATTTTTCCACATTTACTGTAGTATTACATTATACAAGCAGTTTCTCTCAGCACCCAACTTCGATTGTCTTTTAGCAGTTTTGTGATGATTCTGCACTGATAGATGCTTAACGATCCACAGCAATGAAAATCAAGATTTTAACCGTGTGAACATGCCTATATAGTGTTTTTATATGCCTTGAAACTGCAGTGTACCAATGACAGTCTCTAAATTCCACATTCAGATAGCCAGGACTCTTACATCACATACCTAAGGAACCAAGGCATCAACTTGTTGCTGGGAAATTCAATAACGTAACTATGACAGCAGTGGTGGGCGGGACTTGAGGCCAGATCCAGAATTTTCTCAGTGAGGGAGAAGAGTAGATGTGCTTTCAGCTCCCTTTCAGAATTTCCTTTTTTTGTAATTGAAAAAGTAGAATATTAATCCTAACAGAGTATTTTACATATGTACATTAAATGTGTCTGGGGGAGACCTTTAACATCGTGCACAGTGGCATGAGCCCAAAGCCTAATGGCTGGTCAGAACCTGTTTAAAGAACAATGCTGTTGCCAAAAGTTTGAATTTCTAAGAACTTGAAGAAGTGCAAATAATGCTTATCTTTCTCTACTGTTATAAGAACAGTAAGGTGTTTTTCTGCTGTAAACACTGAGCAAAAGAACAGCAGTGGTGTGGGACTCAGAGCGGACAGTCAGCCTGAGGGATTCCCTCATTTGGCAGGGGTAGCGCTGCCTGGGAGATTGTCAATTGGGAGACATAAACCACACTGAGGAGAACAAAGGTCACGACTCAGAGACCAAGGTCTAATACCCCCACACTATTCAGCCATGGTCATCGTCTTGCTCACTCTTTGGCATCCACTGATGCCTAGAAGCTCCCAGCTACAAGTTCGGCAAGCTAGAAAGTGCACTCCATCCCGTTGTGCTGTTCCTGCACAACAAAAAACTCCCAACGTAGGCCTCTCCCTTCACATGTCACTGCCTGGTCCATAAGTGCTGTAATGTAATGCCAAATGTATGCCAAATGTTCCTCTTTAATGGTGGGTATTTAAAGACACTGGCAGGAGCAAATTTGGACTTGTGACCAGAGGTGTTGATTACCCTTTTTATCTGGCCGTTTGTTTGGGAGCGTGATCAAAGCCATCACCCGTTAGCGATCATGTGCTCCCCACCCCCTGCTAAAAACTTTGGCACACAGCCATGCATCGGCCTACTTTTCTTTGTTTTATTACTTCAAAAGGTTGCGCCTCACCCCATTCATCACAGAACACTGCTCCCGTCAAAGCTGTAACAGAGTCAAATTGTTCAGGCATTTGGGCATCTAACAAAGCACAGGGAGCATCTCCAAATCTGATGTAATTTAAAGAGGGATAATTCAACACTCGGTCGTCTTTGATCTGTGATCTGTATCATATCTGTGCACACTCACCCGTGGCACATTTTATCATGCTTTGTTACACTTTTGATATTTCATCTCATCCCACCCATTTGAACATATCACCACGAATTAGCATTGTGATGTGGAATATCCCTCGATAATGTCTTCAATTCTGCCGGAGGGGTAACTTTGATATGGGCACATATTTGTTTACTGTATAGCTCCTCTCTGTTTTGAAGAGCTCATATTATCACAGAAAGGACAAAGAATATCCACTAGTGTCCAGGGTTGGGTGCAGAGTTCCTTTATATTGTGTTTCCACGCAAAATAACAGCAGGGTGTCTACACTTAAAAGTCATGACCCCAACGTTCAGAAGAATGTTTTTGAATCATCTTGAAGCTGTGTGTCCTTTTGTTGAGGGTTTGTTTCAAGCGACTAGATTTGAACTGATATATCTTCCTTTGTGCCTAGCTCTGTGCAAATGTTGGCTGTGGAAAAGCACATGAGGCAGAGGAAGCCACACCGGCTCTCTCCAAGGCACCCTGCCCCTATCTTGAAGCCTAATCCGATGAGCTCACACTCAGCATGTTCCTCTCGTGAGTTCTGCATGACTTGCGCTGCCCCCAGAGATAAAGGACGGATGGGGTGCTGCTGTCCTCATGGAGAGGCGGGTGGCGTGGGTGGGGGGTGTTACAAGGAGGTGGGAGGGAATGGGTGGAGAGTTGGGGCATGGTTGTGGGGAAAGGGGCGGAGAGAGGACATACTAAGGCTTCTGTGTGTATGTGTGGGGGAGTCTCATCATCCACCACCTCTCCCGCCCTCGACACTGACCTCTTTGTAGGATTCATATTAAAAACTCCGGCCCTGTGAAGATGACCCCCAGAGACTAATCCCGTGACCTCCAGCGCATTAAAGTGACCGTTAGTGGACATGGCAAGGACAGTCTGTCATTTTGGACTACCCGTGGAAAGATGGTGATGCGTGCGTGCGTGCGTGCGTGCGTGCGGTCAATGTTTGGATGTGAGCAAGTGCAAGGTGGGGTGCGGGGTCTGTTTGTCATGGAAGTGGGGTATTGCGTGCAACATAGGGCCCATGGCAGGACAAATTAGGTTGGAGCCTGATTTAATATTCCTCTCTCTAACTTAAAACAGGACTAATGGTTGCACTTAAATGTTTCAACTTGTTTTTTCAAAACAGTTGAAACTAGTTTCCGAGTTCTAAGAACTTCCTGCAGAGTCATCCATAAATGGGACTTTCTTTTTTTATTCTTATTAGGTTGCTTACAGTCTTTTTAAAAAGTGTGCAGAGCTATGAATGAATGAATGAATGAAGTGTGTAACCAGCCGACCGTTTGGTCAGTAATGTTCAATGACAGCTCAAAGCACCGACTTTTTGTCTCTGGGACCTGTAGGCGTCTTCTGAAGCTCTTGGAGGCCACTTTATGTGGTGATAAAAAGGGTCCAATAAAGCCTGCTCACCAGCGGCAGATCCTCCCAGCGCAGCAGTCCTTGTTAATCACAGCAAACAGTTGGAGATCCTTTCAAAGGGGATTATATCAGGGTCAGGAGCATTTGGACCTTAATTACCCTTGACATAATGTTTGACCATTCTGTTACCACCGGGGAGGGCAACACTTATTAAGGGGACATGGGCCTAGGGGTCACCAGGGTTACCCAGGTCAACAGTGCAAGAACAGCCCACCGCATCCCCCCAGCCAACTTCTTCCACATTTCGTTGTATAAGTACAGCCTATGGATCTCTAAGCCTACCTCCAACAACAACTATGTGGCATGAGCTCAGAGAAGGAATCTGGTCAGTTTAGGAGGTAAAGGATTTGGACCGGGATGTTGCTTGCTGTCATCACACTGAATACCATCAGCTTTGGACAGCATGGCTGAGCCATGACGTGCAGACACATGATTTGAAGGCAACTACAGCCAAAGGGTTAGAGGTCACTGGTTCTAATCCTCAGGCTACCAGGATACATCTGCACTTGAGAGCAATACATCTTTCATTTGCTTGAACCGAAGGACCCAAGTTACAATGTCACTTCAGTGTACGGGAAAATAAATGTCACTTCAGTGTACGGGAAAATAAATGTGTTTCTCCAGTTATAATTAGTTATAATTATAATTAATTAATTATAATAGAAGCACCTTCTCAGGACAGACATGTGCCTCACTTTTCTTTTTTTTTTACATATAAGGCAGACTAAATGCACTTGTAGTCTTTAGAGCACCTGGTATTGTTGTAATGTTAGAGAAATATATCCAGGCATCTCTCAAATTCCACCTCACTGTCGCCTAACATAATTCTCCATGTAGCTGTACATCAGCGCAACACCATTTATTAGGAGCCATGAGCGGTTATGATCATAGTTGTTCAACCGGTCAAGACAGATGGTCATCCCACCATAGAGCCTAGGGTAGCGTTTCCGGTACCGCCCCCTGTGGGGGAACTGTGTACATGAGGTTTTTTTCTTTTTTTTACATTTTAAACTTTCATAGTTTTCAAATCTTTCTAACCTCTCTACTGTCACAGCTAAATTTTTTCTGCTCAGTGTAACAGTGTGGTCATACAGTGCAGTACGGTTCTCCACACGCCTGGACTCACGCTACATCAGCTATAGTAATGATCTCTATAGTGATGCCAATGACCATCAACCCAGGTTGGCGGGTTAACCAATGAAAATGTAGGTTACACAATTCACTGTGATGTATTAAACTTTCATAAACACATCACAATCAAACATGACGGATAGCAAGGAAAGTGCCGACACACCAATGCCAATAACATAAATTATGGATGTATTCCTTCACAGATAAACACTTCTTTACCTTTATGCAATCACGTTTTCTCGAATGAGGCCATAAAAACCCTCGCTGTTACAGGAACATCCTGACAAAGCATCCAAAGATTCCGCCTACTTCAATTCCCATAACTTCAATCAAAGTGTAAGCAGGTTGGTGGGGAGGGGGAGGGGGTGGGGGTGCAGATCCCTAGTTTTTTGTTGCCCCTGTTGTAAGTTGCTGTTTGCTTAGGGGGGAATGTTAGGTCTCTGTAAATCATAAATAAATCATAGAGTGTGGTCTAGGCCTACTCTATATGGGACGTGTTCTTCGAGCTTTTGTTAGGATATGACACTATAAATGAAACTGAATTGAATTGAAATGAGGAATCAGTGCTCTCAGAGTCAGGAGACATCATTTGCTGTTAACATTCAACATCAACATTTGATGGTCAGAAAATACTGATTTAGATAAATCAGCCTGAAATTTTTGTGTATTTCTCTTCAAAAAAGGAGCTTCAGAACAGGTGATGACTGAGGAACACCACCAGTAATTCACCCTTAAAAAACACTGAACCTACATTTTCAAAGGAGGCACTGCATTTGAACTCACTAAGGGCAAATACTGTGTCTGCATGGCAGCAAGGGTCTGCAGGATGTAACTTCTGTCTACTGCTTAACACTGTGACTGCGCAAAATGTTTGCCGGACTGTACATACTCTAGAAAAATGCACCAACTGTTTATGTGTGATATGCATCTACATATCTCAGGGCCCTTAATTGCTTCAAAAGATGGCTGGCTAATTGGCTTCTCCCTGTGGAGGAAGTCAAACAATGAGACCATTTCCATCAGCAATCAATGAGATATATTTTTTTACGTGTTCAGTGCACACAATTTATTCACAGCACACAGTAAGAGGTAGATACAATAAACAGATGGGAATCAAGTCGATCAGTGGAAAGCATTAGCCCCCTCCACACCCAGAAAACATGTTTCCTCTCTAATCACTGTTCTTTAAACTACTCAGTTCTGTCCTGAAATTCTTATATCTTACCAAGCAAACCCTCTTAAGTATGTAAATTTCTGACCCTTGATGACGCAAAAAGAACAGCTCTCAGTCTATTATCTCCAGACATACAACAGATACCACACACTAAAACAGAATTAAATTAATACAAGTTGTGTATCTCTCGAGCTGTGAGTTTACAGCATGTACACATTGGCAGTTGTTAAGCGAATAATATGCTTGCATACATGATAAACAGTTGATACATCCATTGGGTGGCTACAAACTCTATACATTCCGTCAAGGTTGTCTACAGAACAGAGTGCATTCTCATGTTAACACACAATGCTGTGCTGTGTATTATGAAAGGTTTTATTAGCTGCTCTGTTGCAGTTGTTGGAGAAAAAAAATGTCCTCTGAAATGAAAGCAAAATATTTGACTGCAGTGGACCTACTTTTCCACAAAAATATATTAAAAAATAGTTTAAAACATTTTGGATCAATACATTACTTATTACCTATGTACCTATCTGCACTATTAAGCCACCTCTATGCCTCATCCTGAAGTCATAACTTAACCTTACATGAACAGAAGATATAAAATGCGCGTAAGATGTCCTTCTGTTTGCCTCCCAAGGTAGAGTCTTCAATGATCTTATGGGGCCAAAGAGCATTTGCACATGCTCAATAATTTACCCAGTGTAAACAGTCTTTTGTCCAGCGTCATGCTCGACGAGGCAAGCACAATATCTCTATCAGCACATGCACAAAACACAAAATCCCCAGTACCACAAAATGTTGTCTTTCTGTCAGCGTCACACACTCATGTCAGACTAAAAGTGTGTGACAACGTGTATCTCTGAATACAAAATAAAAACAACCCCCACTTTAGCTGACATGAGTGGGAGCACATAATTGGAGGAGTTAATGTAGCTGTAGGGGAGGATTGAGAAAGGATTATGGAAAGGTAGGGAGGAGAAGGCAGGGAGGGGCTAATCTGTAATTAGTTTGTAATTGCATTTTAAATGGTTCAAATTGCCATTATGCTGGGATCCATGAGTGACAGAGGACATGAAGCAAGAGAGATATGGGTTCTACAAATACGTGGAAAAAAACATGAGCAATCATTTTACAACTGCTCTACAATTATTACCATCACTCTGTTTTTGCTGTTAACGAGTACATTAGTACTAAAAGTCAATGTCAAAGTTTTAACATTCGCAGTAAAAAATAAATAATAGGACTTGGTAATTGCAATGGAAAAATCTTTTTAAACAGTATCAGAAATTGATGATAGTGTACCTAATACTATTCACATGTGCAGGGTTGGGCTAACACCAGTCCTCCGTACTGAATAACATTGTGTCTCAGTGCCAACCTATTTGAATATTGTAGGGAACAATAGTGGCCACGATCATGTCATGAACAAAATTATTACTTGGATTCACAGACTGTATAGAAATGGACGTAGCATACCTGTTGGGGTCCGTTCTCTTAACTTGGAGTTGTTACGGGAGTCGCCATATTGTCAGACTTTGACTCCGCCTCATTTCCTCTTACCATAAAAGGGCATTGATGTGACGTTGGGGGGAGGGAGATACGTCCATCTTGCTGACGTATACCTCTGAGGAGAAGTTAGGGCCAGAGGCTAGCTGTCACTCAAGAGGCCACGCCCCTAATTATTCATAAACTTTAACCTCCAATAAAATAAAAACTAACCTGGCACAACCCCCCCCCCCCCCCCCCTCAGTGCCGTCATGGAGATAAGACCTAAAAATACAGACTAGAATGTTTTTTCTACCAGGCCTTAAACAGGTTTAATGATGCTGTTTAACATGGGGATCAATGAGAAAATGCTCTATTGTGCAAACTTCTCCTACTGGACACTCGGAGAACTGCCGTTTTTGGCACTTTTTTTATTGGATCAACCAGGAAGTGGCTGTAGTGGGGGCTTGCTTGGATCTTTTTTTTGTAACTCACCATTGCTGGTGCATTGATGCAGTGACAACGGAGCAACACACAAGCACAATTAATGAGGCTGATACCGAAATGGATATTTGGGGGTTTAAAAAAGCAATATATCTGCTGATAATAATTGTTCATGTTTTTCTTGATACAGACATTTGAGTTTTTTCAATAATTGTGACTAACATATATATTTAGCGGAACATTTTAAAGTTGAAAAACATTTTTGTCAATGTTCCTCAGTGGACAATTTCTTTATATTATCAGCTGATACTGAAATATCTTCAATAAGCTAACATCAGATTTTAACAAAGGAGAATGCAGTTAATTTTCCTGTTTACAACCACTACTCCAAATAGTTTTTTCTAACCATGACTAGGATTGTTACCTAACCTTAACCAAGTGTTTGTCATTTTAACCATGATGAGAAAGGTCCCTTAAAGAGCATTTTTCAGTATTTCTTAACCTTTTTTTGACCTCTCATTGCTTTAAGTCCCTTCCCGCACCATGAGATCCAGGTTGATCCAAGGTCCAGGTTCATACTGAAAGGTGATTGAGCATTTCTAGCCAGGGCACCTAGACTTTGGAATGACCTGTCTGAGGAGCTCATGGTTGCAAAACAATGTCTGGTCTTTTAAACCTCTTAAAACGCACAAAAATTACCTTTCTGTGATTTTATTTATTTTATACTCAACATATACTCCATAAGATTTGAGATATGTTGTTTCTAGCGGCCTCTTAGGCAGTAATATGTAACTGCAGACGAGCCTGTTCTTTCAGAGACCACACTATGTGTGTTGACTTTTTTTTTTGCTCTTTTGTAAACTTTATTGAAACACATTCACATCCTTACTTCCAGTCCGTCTCTTATACTGTATGTTCCCCTCTTAAATCCATACACACATGTTCCTATTGCACTTCTGCCCCTTCTACAAGCCTGACTGAGAATATGGAAGTTTTCCGATTTCCAATTACAAGTAAATGCAGCATAACTGTTCTGGGCCCACAGACCAACTACTGTCGGCAGTATCACTAACGCCCTATTAACATCTAGCGAGGGAATGTCGCCTCCAGTGTTGGGCACAATAAAAATCAATCAATCATCAATAAAGTAATTAGTGACAGTTACTTGTTGCTTCTCCCAAAAAGTATACATTTGTCCCTTTAGTTTGATGTAAGGAAAAGTAATGACAATACTTCCAGTTCAAGAAGGATACTTTGGGATGACCTGGGCTGTTCCTGTTGTTGCTCGTTGACTCAGGCCTTGTCTACACGAAAAAGCAGATAGTACGAAAACGATCTGTTTCCCACCCCCCATTCTTAAAAGTTTTCCGTCCACACAGCCTCAGCTCCAGAAATATCTGTGTCCGCACCATTGAAACCGAGCCAAACCACTGTAGTACTCATGCCAGGCCTGTATGTGGCGCAGTAACTCTGCCACAGAAATACACCAACAACGGAGAAGAAGAGACACTTGTGTTGTGTGTGCAACCATGCATGCTTTCAATTTTGTTTGACAACAACACCCACCCAACTCTACCTGTGATTGGCTTGTCATGAAATTTTACTCTACCTCAGCCAATGATCCTCATTTACGTGGTTGTCTTGTCCCCCCTCACCAAAGAAGAACAGTCTTTGCTGCTCGTCTTAGAGATCTAGTTTGTCTGCTGAAAACAGCTTCAATGAGCTAATAATTATAGTAACACGCCATATTTTTTGACAGTAGCAGTACCAGTGTTTTAACGATGGGAAGAGTAATCAATTAGATCTCAATACTGGACCTTTTTCACAAAAAGTTGTTGCTATCAGTCACCTGCACAGCAATGCATGCAAAAACAATCGAGGTTGAAAAACACCAACATTCTCCATTGAAATTAATGACGTGATAATTCTCACCAGAACTATGATCGTTACCTAAACCTAACCAATTTATTATTTTAAACAAAAACGTAACAAAACATTAACAATAATGCTGTCACATCATAAAACATTTGTATTGTGTTTTGGAAGGCACAGACAAATGTCGTCCTGCAGCATCAGCTCAGAAGATGCTTCTACGTGTCGTTTTAGAGGGCATGGACAAACATTTTGTGTTGAAGGATCAAGTCTAGATTGCACAAGATTAAGGTTGACCCAAGAAGTCAGTCTGCAAATTTTTGATGAATGTCCGAACGGACAGTTTGGGAAATAACCCCTTCCACCCTGTCAGGTTTGTCTGACCTGGTTTTCAGATATAGTAATACCATCAGTCGTTTAAGATAAAGCAATGTTGACCTTGGTAGGGAATGGGAAACACCTCTTTTCTGTGTCAAAGTTGCAACCAATCCATCCACCTAACCTTATCACCAACCAAGAATATCAACATTGGACGTTTCTGATAAACTCTTGTTACGTTCCAATGCTTTTAAACATTGGATGCCAGGGTTTGCCAAGGTTCTTTTTCTACAATATCCATGGTTAGGCACCTTTACACAACATCACCTTACCTTTTACCTTGCTACATATAGTGCACACTTCTTCCTGAGCTTCCTGAACGTTGGCATTTCTTGGTTTAACGTGAGTAGCACATTAGCAGAGCTGCAGCTTCAGTGCTCAGTTTTTGTCTACACAAGAAACTTAAAAATGTTTACTTAATTAGATGTAAACCATAAGGTGATGATTTGTCCAATATGGACAGAATTCCTAGGATGGGCTAATCCACTAGTCCTGGGGCCTGTTTCACAAAGCAGGTTCAAAAAACTCTGAGTCTAACCCTGAACTCTGAGTTGATCTACTCTGAGATAGGAAACTCCGAGTTTTCGGTTCCAGAACAGCAGATTTGCGTTAGGTTGATCAACTCAGAGTAGTTTGACCTGGAGTTAAGCGCGTGCACCACAAGTAAAAAAAGACAGCATCAATGGAGCCCTGATTCGACGAGTCACCATGGCAACGGGGAAGCGAAGGGCTACGCTACAACTGGAATTGGAAATATTAATGCGCTCATACGGTGAGTTTGAGCAGGTTTACACCGCTGCAGCAGCAAAAGAGAGGGAGACGGTGCGGGAGGACATTGCTGCTCGGGTCAGTGCATAAGTTTAAATGTAGTCCTGTTGCAATCACAATAATATCACAGGGGGGACTGCTTGAGTGGTAGTCTATTAGTTTATTTCATTTAGGTGCAGTCCCACGGGGGAGAAGCGCACTTGGCAGTAGCTTAAGATGAAACATAAAAACATTGTTCAAACAGGTAAAACATCGGCACAATCTCATGGTGACGCCTCATTTTGAGCATGTTTTACATGGTAAAGTAAATATTACCGTAAGTGGCTGTTTTTTATACATCATATAAATGTATAAAAAACTCCCATTTGCAAAAAAACGCAGCGCAACACACAATATCTGCTGTGAAATAAGAGCATTACTGGTTGTTAATGTTGGAAATGTAAGGAGGGATGAGATGGACTGGGACATGAAACGGTGTTGTGGGTATTCAGCACCCCTGCCGTGAAATGGACCCCCTCGCATTATAGGTGATATTCTGGATCAGAAGGCTATATAGGAGTAGTTTATTTACCGGTAACCCAACTAAAAGCCCACACTTTTGAACCTATGAATTGCAAGAAAAATTGGGATTATATTTAGGAAACGCTAAGTCAAATACATTCAACTTGCTCAAAAGATCCATTTCATTCATTTTGTAATTATGGCTGCAGTATATTAAGGACGTCTATGCGCGGTCTGATAATCATCTCCCGACCAATATTTAATTCTCTTTGCGAAATGCGTCACCTTCATCCACGGGATCGTTATCAAAAGGACATGCCATGGTAGTGTAAATATTCACCACCTAATATAACTTCTAATGTAGGCCTACTGAATGATTTTTATACGTTGTATAGAAAAACTCCCGTTTGCAAAAAAACGCAGCGCAACACAGAATATCTGCTGTGATATGAAACGGTACCGCTCAAAAAGAGAATTGCCTTGAAATGCAAGCACATCTATAATCAATAGTTTGATAATCATCTCCCGACGAATATTTAATTCTCTGCGCACTAATTCTGCACCTTCATCCACGGGATCGTTATCAAAAGGACATGCCGTGGTAGTGAAATAGTCGCCACCTAATATAACTTCTAATGTCTGATTTTTGCAATGATTTTCTGAAAAAACAGACGACAGAACTATACTAAGCCAAAACTCGCGTGCTGACTGAATGAATGAGGAAATCAAACACCGTGTGTAGCTGAAAGAGGGCGGAGACAGAGAGAAACTCAAGGTTTTCTGAGAAAAACCGGGGGCCTGTTTCACAAAGCAGGTTTAGTGAAAACTCTGAGTATGTTAACCCTGAAATGAGGGAAACTCTGAGTTTTCCGTTTCACAAAGGGAGGTTACTCAAACCAGAGACAGAGGGGTAACTCTAGCCTGTTTCACAAAGGGAGGTAACTTAACCTCTCGGTCAGTTACCATGGTAACATGCTCTCTGAAACTAACCTGGTCGGGACCAGGTTTTTCTCAGAAAACCTTGAGTTTCTCTCTGTCTCCGCCCTCTTTCAGCCACACACGGTGTTTCATTTCCTCATTCATTCAGTCAGCGGGCGAGTTTTGGCGTAATATAGTTCTGCTATAGTTCCGTCTGTTTTTTCAGAAAATCACTGAAAACATCAGACATTAGAAGTTATATTAGGTGGCGACTATTTCACTACCATGGCATGTCCTTCTGATAACAATCCCGTGGATGAAGCTGCAGCATTACTGCGCAGATAATTATATATTCGTCGGGAGATGATTATCAAACTATTGATTATAGATGTTCTTGCATTTCCAGGCAATTCTCTGTTTGAGCGGTACCGTTTCATATCACAGCAGATATTGTGTGTTGCGCTGCGGTTTTTTGCAAACGGGAGTTTTTGTATACAACGTATAAAAGTCATTCAGTAGGCCTACATTAGAAATTATATTAAGTGGTGAATATTTACACTACCATGGCGTGTCATTTTGATAACGATCCCGTGAATGAAGGTGACGCATTTCGCAAAGAGAATTAAATATTCGTCGGGAGATGATTATCAGACCGCGCATAGACGTCCTTAATATGCTGCAGCCATAATTACAAAATGAATGAAATGGATCTTTTGAGCAAGTTGAATGTATTTGACTCAGCGTTTCTAAATATAATTCCAGCTTTTCTTGCAATTCATAGGTTCAAAAGTGTGTGCTTTTAGTTGGGTTACCGGTATATAAACTACTCCTATATAGCCTTCTGATCCAGAATATCACCTATAATGCGAGGGGGCTGAATACGGCACAACACCGTTTCATGTCACAGTCCATCTCATCCCTCCTTACATTTCCAACATTAACAGCCAGTCATGCTCTCATATCACAGCAGATATTGTGTGTTGCGCTGCGTTTTTTTTGCAAATGGGAGTTTTTTATACAACATTGATATGTTGTATAAAAAACAGCCACTTACGGTAATATTTACTTTACGATGTAAAACCTGCTCAAAATGAGGCGTCACCATGAGACTGTGCTGAGATTTTACCTGTTTGAAAAATGTTTTTATGTTTCATCTTAAGCTGCGCTTCTCCCCCGCGGGGTTGCACTTAAATGAAATAAATGAATAGGCTCCCACTCAAGCAGTTCCCCTGTGATGTTACTGTGATTGCAACAGGACTACATTTAAACTGACGCACTGACCCGAGCAGCAATGTTCTCCCGCACGTCTCCCTCTCTTTTGCTGCTGCAGCGGTGTAAACCTGCTCAAACTCTCCGTATGAGCGCATTAATATTTCCAATTCCAGTTGTAGCGTAGCCCTTCGCTTCCCCGTTGCCATGGTGACTCGTCGAATCAGGGCTCCATTGATGCTGTCTTTTTTTACTTGTGGTGCACGCGCTTAACTCCAGGTCAAACTACTCTGAGTTGATCAACCTAACGCAAATCTGCTGTTCTGGAACCGAAAACTCAGAGTTTCCTATCTCAGAGTAGATCAACTCAGAGTTCCGGGTTAGACTCAGAGTTTTTTGAACCTGCTTTGTGAAACAGGCCCCTGGTCCTGACCAGGGGCCTGTTTCACAAAGCAGGTTTAGTGAAAACTCTGAGTCTGTTAACCCTGAAATGAGGGAAACTCAGAGTTTTCCGTTTCACAAAGGGAGGTAACTCAAACCAGAGACAGAGGGGTAACTCAAGCCTGTTTCACAAAGAGAGGTAACTTAACCTCTCGGTCAGTTACCATGGTAACATGCTCTCTGAAACTAACCTGGTCGGGACCAGGTTTTTCTCAGAAAACCTTGAGTTTCTCTCTGTCTCCGCCCTCTTTCAGCCACACACGGTGTTTGATTTCCTCATTCATTCAGTCAGCACGCGAGTTTTGGCGAAGTATAGTTCTGCTATAGTTCCGTCTGTTTTTTCAGAAAATCACTGCAAACATCAGTCATTAAAAGTTATATTAGGTGGCGAATATTTCACTACCATGGCGTGTCCTTATGATAACAATCCCGTGGATGAAGCTGCAGCATTACTGCGCAGAGAATTATATATTCGTCGGGAGATGATTATCAGACTATTGATTATAGATGTTCTTGCATTTCCAGGCAATTCTCTTTTTGAGCGGTACCGTTTCATATCACAGCAGATATTGTGTGTTGCGCTGCGTTTTTTTGCAAACGGGAGTTTTTGTATACAACGTATAAAAGTCATTCAGTAGGCCTACATTAGAAGTTATATTAGGTGGTGAATATTTACACTACCATGGCGTGTCATTTTGATAACGATCCCGTGGATGAAGGTGACGCATTTCGCAAAGAGAATTAAATATTGGTCGGGAGATGATTATCAGACCGCGCATAGACGTCCTTAATATACTGCAGCCATAATTACAAAATTAATGAAATGGATACAACATTGATATGTTGTATAAAAAACAGCCACTTACGGTAATATTTACTTTACGATGTAAAACATGCTCAAAATGAGGCGTCACCATGAGACTGTGCTGAGGTTTTACCTGTTTGAAAAATGTTTTTATGTTTCATCTTAAGCTGCGCTTCGCCCCCACGGGGTTGCACTTAAATGAAATAAACTAATAGGCTCCCACTCATGCAGTTCCCCCTGTGATATTACTGTGATTGCAACTGGACTACATTTAAACTTATGCACTGACCCGAGCAGTAATGTTCTCCTGCACCGTCTCCCTCTCTTTTGCTGCTGCAGCGGTGTAAACCTGCTCAAACTCACCGTATGAGCGCATTAATATTTCCAATTCCAGTTGTAGCGTAGCCCTTCGCTTCCCCGTTGCCATGGTGACTCGTCGAATCAGGGCTCCATTGATGCTGTCTTTTTTTACTTGTGGTGCACGCGCTTAACTCCAGGTCAAACTACTCTGAGTTGATCAACCTAACGCAAATCTGCTGTTCTGGAACCGAAAACTCAGAGTTTCCTATCTCAGAGTAGATCAACTCAGAGTTCCGGGTTAGACTCAGAGTTTTTTGAACCTGCTTTGTGAAACAGGCCCCAGGTTAGTTTCAGAGAGCATGTTACCATGGTAACTGACCGAGAGGTTAAGTTACCTCTCTTTGTGAAACAGGCTAGAGTTACCCCTCTGTCTCTGGTTTGAGTTACCTCCCTTTGTGAAATGGAAAACTCAGAGTTTCCCTCATTTCAGGGTTAACAGACTCAGAGTTTTTACTAAACCTGCTTTGTGAAACAGGCCTCTGCTCCCTATGAAGAAACAACATGTTACGTTTACCTTTGCTCCAGACTGACAGTCGTTATAATTCACAAGACTGCTAGAGGTCCTTGTCAGTTAAATATAACCATCGGTCATGCTTTAACAAATGATTGACACTGTCAGTTTTCCTGGGAACAGTCTCTGTGTCCATTTATATACAAGCAGCTCTTTATGCCATCTTCAAAAAGGCTGTACTTCTCCTACAAAGAGAGTTTTTCAACTGATCATCATCACCTAGATTATGATTATGATTCTTTGGGTGCCGTTAAAGCACATGTTTGTTACTCAACAGTCTCATACAACAGGCTCATTTATTGATAGTGCCAAATTCGACACAATGAATGTCCAGTCTGGCGAAAGCAGCCTGCCTCTCAGATGAATATGGTTAAATGATGGCTGTTACATACTGCAAACAGCAAACATCAATATGACACATAGCTTATTGTGCTTTAAGAAGCTAGAAGAGTGGCACGAAGTCGGAATTCCCTTTCAGACATTTGTCAGGGAATCAAAATGAATAAACATTTGTATTAATCCAGCAATCAGGGAGGGGAAAACACCAGTGACTTTTATGATGGTGCCACAGGGACATGGACAACATACAAGGCATTCATCGGCGTCTCAGGAGCAGCTGCAGAAAAAACATTTTCCCCTAGTGAAAATGACAAAAGTGCTAAATGTGTACAGTGAGGTGCTGTTTTAGAAGCTGCTTTATGGCCTCCCTTGAGTTTAACATGAGACATAGTGGCTGCGGTGCACAATGAAATAATGAACAGATACTGCGGCTGCATTTCAACTGGAGCCTTTTTTCCACACATGCCAAAACAAGAAGAGTGGAGCTTTCACTCTTGTCCTCATAAATCTGTTAGGTGATCGTATAACAGGTACGGGAGGGTGGGGCTTTGTTTTTTGGTGTGCTTAACAGTAATTGGTGATGCTAGCATGTGGCATTTTGAGAGCAAGGTAAATTAAGGGTTTTATGGACTCTGGTCTGCATGGTTTTATTGCATCAGTGGAAATAAGCATGCTAATGTTTCCAGTGCCACATTCCTCACAGGTTCACAATGGAACAAACCACATTAGAAATATTAATCTATGTAGTAATGAATTCCTTATTCCTGGGTTTGGAGAGAGCCAAAGAGGCTAGGGAAAAATCACATTTTGTCATCAGGTTTTCTCTGAAAGTTCAAGGCCGATGAAAATGAAGGAGGATGAATATATTGTCTGACTGCTTGTTACCAGCAGCAACTAAATATCTGCTGGGGAAAATCCCTCTACTGATAAAATGTAACACTTGTAAGTCCCAAGTTGAAAAGCAAATCCATGGTAGATGTACTGGATATGATACAGGCAGTACTTTGTGGTTCCACAGGAGAGGAGCTTGGTAGCTGAAGGCTCTGCCTCCCATTCTACTTTTGGAGGCTCTAGGAATGACAAGTAGCCCTGCATTCTCAGAGCGCAGCGATCTAGTCGGTAATACGGTACTATGAGCTCTTTAAGATACGACGTAGCCTGACCAATAAGAACTTTGTAGGTAGTTTCTTTCGGGTTTTTTTTTTTTTTTTTTTTCGTTGTAGCTTTGTAGAAGGATTTAAAATTATATTCTAGATTTTACAAAGACCTCTCCGGGAACCATTACCTTATCGTGGTGGAGAGGTTTGTGTGTCCCTGTAAACCTGAGGGCTGTGTTGTCTGGAGCCTAGTGCTCCTGGTAGGGTCTCCCATGGCAAAGTGGTCTCAGGCAATGGGCCGGACTAAGAATGGTTCACAAAGAAAACAACGAAGAGGAAGAGAGACCCTGCCCGGAGGAAGCCCGGGGCCCCCGTCTGGAGCCAGGCCCAGACGGAGGGCTCGCCGGCGAGCGCGAGGTGAGGGGCCTTGACGGACCAGACACGGGCAGCAGAAGATGGCTCTTGGGACGTGGAATGTCACCTCTCCGTCGGGGAAGGAGCCGGAGCTTGTGCAGGAGGTGGAGCACTACCAGTTAGATCTTGTGGGGCTTACCTCCACACACAGTCTCGGTTCTAAAACCGTGCTCCTGGATAGGGGTTGGACACTATTCTTCTCTGGAGTTTCCCAGGGTGTGAGGCGCCGGGCGGGTGTGGGGATACTCACAAACCCCCGGCTGAGCACCGCGGTGTTGGCGTTCACCCCGTTGGACGAGAGGGTCGCCCCCTTACGCCTGCGGGTGGTAGGGGGGAAAACTCTGACTGTTGTTTGTGCATATGCACCGAACAGCAGTTCAGAGTATTCGGCCTTCTTGGAGACCCTGAATGGAGTCCTGCATGGGGCTCCGGTAGGGGACTCCATAGTTCTGCTGGGAGACTTCAACGCCCACGTGGGCAATGATGGAGACACCTGGAGAGGCGTGATTGGGAGGAACGGCCTCCCTGATCTAAATCCGAGTGGTCGTCAGTTATTAGACTTCTGTGCTAGTCACGGATTATCTATAACTAACACAATGTTCGAACATAAGGATGCTCATAAGTGTACGTGGTACCAGAGCAGCCTAGGCCAAAGGTCGATGATCGATTTTGTGACCGTATCATCTGATCTGAGGCCGTATGTTTTGGACACTCAGGTGAAGAGAGGGGCAGAGCTGTCAACTGATCACCATCTGGTGATGAGTTGGATCAGAGGATGGGGGAAGATTCTGGACAGACCAGGTAAACCCAAACGAGTAGTACGGGTGAACTGGGAACGTCTGGAGGAGGCCCCTGTCCGAGAGATCTTCAACTCACACCTCAGGCCAGAGCTTTTCTGGCATCCCTGGGGAGGTTGGGGGCATTGAACCGGAGTGGGCAATGTTCAAAGCTTCCATTGCTGAAGCGGCAGCGGTGAGCTGTGGCTTCAAGGTCTTAGGTGCCTCAAGGGGCGGTAACCCTCGAACACCGTGGTGGACACCTGTGGTCAGGGAAGCTGTCCGACTGAAAAAGGAGGCCTTCCGGGATATGCTATCCCAGAAGACTCCGGAGGCAGTTGCAAGGTACCGACAGGCCAGAAGGGCTGCAGCCTCTGCTGTGTCAGAGGCAAAGCAGCGGGTGTGGGAGGAGTTCGGAGAAGCCACGGAGAAGGACTTTCGGGCGGCACCAAGAAGCTTCTGGAAATCCATTCAACATCTCAGGAGGGGGAAACAGGGAACCGTCCAAGCTGTTTACAGTAAGGACGGGACGCTGGTGACCTCAGCTGATGAGGTAATCAGGCGGTGGAAGGAGCACTTTGAGGAACTCCTTAATCCAACTAGCACGCCCTCTTTTGTAGAGGCAGAGCTGGAGGCTGATGGGGAATCATTGTCAATATCCCTGGCGGAAGTCACTGAGGTAGTCAAACAACTCCACAGTGGCAAAGTCCCAGGGGTTGATGAGACTTGGGTTTGGAGGGACTGTCTTGGTTGACACGCCTCTTCAACATTGCGTGGAAGTCTGGGACAGTGCCAAGGGAGTGGCAGACCAGGGTGGTGGGGACCAGAGGGTGTGTGCCAATTACAGGGGTATCACACTACTCAGCCTCCCTGGTAAAGTCTACTCCAAGGTGCTGGAAAGGAGGGTTCGTCCTATAGTCGAACCTCAGATTGAAGAGGAACAATGTGTATTCCTTCCTGGACGTGGAACAACAGACCAGCTCTTCATTCTCGCAAGGATCCTGGAGGGGGCCTGGGAGTATGCTCATCCAGTCTACATGTGTTTTGTGGATCTGGAGAAGGCATATGACCGGGTTCCACGGGAGATACTATGGGAGGTGCTGCGGGAGTATGGGGTGAGGGGGTCACTTCTGTGGGCCATCCAACCTCTGTACACCCAAAGCGAGAGCTGTGTCCGGATCCTCGGCAGTAAGTCGGATTCGTTTCCGGTGGGGGTAGGCCTCCGCCAGGGGTGCGCTTTGTCACCAATCCTGTTCGTGATTTTCATGGACAGGATATCAAGGCGTAGTCGTGGTGGGGAGGGGTTGCAGTTCGGTGGGCTGAGGATCTCGTATCTGCTTTTCGCAGATGATGTGGTCCTGACGGCATCGTCGGTCAGTGACCTTCAGCACGCACTGGATCGGTTCGCAGCCGAGTGTGAAACGGCTGGGATGAGGATCAGCACCTCTAAATCTAAGGTCATGGCTCTTAGCAGGAAACCGGTGGATTGCTTACTCCAGGTAGGGAATGAGTCCTTACCCCAAGTGAAGGAGTTCAAGTACCTCGGGATCATGTTCACGAGTGAGGGGACGATGGATCGGAGTTTGGCCAGAGAATCGGAGCAGCGGGGGCGGTGTTGCAGTCGCCCTACCACACCGTTGTGACGAAAAGAGAGCTGAGCCGGAAGGCAAAGTTCTCGATCTACCGGTCAATCTTCGTTCCTACCCTCACCTATGGCCATGAAAGCTGGGTCATGACCGAAAGAACGAGGTCACGGGTACAAGCGGCCAAAATGGGTTTTCTCAGGGTGGCTGGAGTCTCCCTTAGAGATAGGGTGAGAAGATCAGCCATCCGTGAGGAACTCGGAGTAGAGCCGCTGCTCCTTAGCGTTGAAAGGAGCCGGTTGAGGTGGTTTGGCTATCTAGTAAGGATGCCCCCTGGGCGTCTCCCTAGGGAGGTGTTCCAGGCACGTCCAGCTGGGAGGAGGCCTCGGGGAAGACCCAGGACTAGGTGGAAAGATTATATCTCCACACTGGCCTGGGAACGCCTCGGGATCCCCCAGTTAGAGCTGGTTAATGTGGCCCGGGAAAGGGAAGTTTGGGGTCCCCTGCTAAAGCTGCTGCCCCCGCGACCCGACCCCGGATAAGCGGATGAAGATGAGATTTTACAAAGAGCTAGTTCAAAGACGCTTATACAGGAGAAATATGTTCTCTTCGATTTGTTTTAGTCAGTAACACATAGGATATTGTACGAAACGTGTTGCAAAGAAATTTGAATGCTATCTTACAAAACGTTGATCAGAAGTCGACTGCAAGACAGCAACAGACTGCTTTAGCCTACAAAAGGTGACGTTAGACTTAGGCATGAAAACGATTTGATTAGGATTTTTAAAAAGGTTGTGATTTGGTTTAGTACATCCAGGACATGAATGGCAATGGGAAACGAACCCGGCTTGCCCGGGTGAAAGTCTTGTGTTTTGGGTCCATTCAACATCCCAACCTGCCTCTTTAAGCAGAAATTTTCTCTCTTATACTAAGTCTCCTGCTTTTAATTCTTGGAATACACACAAAATATACATGTGGAAAATGCACCAATTACTTTGCATTACTTTTTGTTGTTCGATGTACAAAACATACATGACAACAGCCTGAACTACAGTATGTACTCAGTCACTGACTTTGTCCACAAAGTACCTTACCAAAGTAGTATTTTAAAACATTATGCATGAGGTTGAAGGTTTATCACACATCAATTTACTGAGCCATGTTCAACTATTTTGGTCTTTTTTTGGGGTCCTCTGAAATACAAACCTCATTGAAATGAACAAGGGGGCTTTTTCACACACTGGACAGGTCCTCAACTAATAGGAACAGCTGTCACAAGTTGAAACTGACTGCAAGTTGTCAATGATTCTTTTTGTAAATGTGTTTGTAAAAATGATTTAGTTCCTTCAAAGTTATTCCTTTTACATGTGAATACTTAGTCAGCACTTTAAATTTTTAATAGAAAAAGAATTCCAAAGTGTCTGTTGATACTGTAGCTGACCCTAGTCTGTTACAAATTCAGCACCATCCTGCTGTTTCCAACTGACAACCCCAGGAGAGACCACTCAGTCCTGGTGTCCAACATGTAGGCACAGGTGAGCCATGAGACAAAAGACCAGGGAGGAATTTAGAATCGGAAAGTGAAAGACGGAGAGATTGAGAGAAAGCCCCATTTTTCTCTGTATGGTTTTCATAAAGGCGAAGTCTCTGATTGCCTGCGTCAAAGTGACAGCATCTTTTATGAGCACTTGGCGGGTCCCCGCCCTGGTTTGTGTAGCCAGGCAGTGATAGCAATGCCCATTGTTGGGCTACCGGGAGAGAAGCGGTCCTGTGCTATTGAGAGGGGAGGGGCCCGGCCCTACTTGCCCGCCCTGTGCAGTGTGTTGGCTGAATAGGCAGCTAAGGTGTCCATGCCCCCCAGTGCCCTTCAGTGTGGGAAAGCTGGTGCAGAAAGCACCTGCAGCATCTTGACACAGCTGACTATGGATCGCGTGTTAGCTTTGGATGCGCAGGGCACCATGAGGTGACAGGTACAGTAGGAGTGTCACACTCCAATGCTGTGTTAACATCTCCTGTCAGAGATCAACCGGATCAAGTTCACGTGCATCGTAAAGTACAGTACATGCCGCATTGTACATGCTCAGGCTGTGCACACAGAGACAGCACACTGACTGTGCAATATGATGCTCTGTGCAGTACAATAAGTATACAATCACTTACACAATCATATCAGTGCACATGTAAATGTCTCTTTCAACAAATTACAGCACATAATGGTACAAGTCCCTAATGCTTTGGGAATCTAGCACACAAATCAGATAAGATGCTACCTGTTCCAAAAACCCTTGGGAACAATTTAAACGACATTTATACTGCAACAAGGTCAGAAAACAACACATTTTAGAATATATTATCTTTAATTTTACCACTATTTGTGTGTAATGTGGTAATTTTGTCAAAATGTCAACCAGTGACAAGGGTCAGCAAATGAGTAAAATGCCATCAGCACTCTTGAATATCGACTTTGGTGCATCAGTCAGTCTCTCATCAATTGCCTGGCATGTCCCATGCAATGTGTTGCAATGCTGCCATTCCTGGCATTCCTCCCTGGAACACACAAATAGGACCCCGCAGAATGGGACCAAGACTGCAAAACAAGTCAACATTCCTGAGGCAAGTTTTAACAAAAAATACTGTTCTGCTTTATATACTGTAAGTAGCACATGCTTTGGAGACGTGCAATATACTGTGTTGGCAAAGAAAACAGAGGTCAAGTATTACAGCTTGAGGTTTTAAAGGTTGAAAGGTATAAGCATATGTAATGTTCTTAAAAGTCTTTAAGGGATTGCTCCTGTTATGGGTGCAGTATTTGCAAACAATGACTGTAATTTTATCTGCTGCATTTATGACATACAAGACTGCCATAGAACACTTATCCAGCAGGTGGTCCAAAAAAACTAAAATATTTCAGGGGGCATTTTTAAATAGCTCAAGTGAGGTTAATGCTGTCTGTCTGTCAACATGCTGAAATGACTCCTGAATAGCACTGATTGGTCGCTGCTGTTTCCCAGGACAACAAGTGAGCGGCAAAGCCACTCAACGCATGACAAGCAGCTTGAACTAACTTGTTTTCTGAGGGGGGAGCTCGACTGGGTTCACCACAGTGTGGCTGTTGTTCCAGCGCCCAAGGATTACAATTAACCAGCCACTCCTGTTGGGGCTTAATGACCGAACACTGCAAAAGCCAGCAGCAGGGACACTTCCTGAACAGCGCTGGGTTAGCCCTAATTGGTTCTGGCACAGAAATCCTTACTGCTTATCTCATAGCCAGCTGAGAAAAATCACCAGTGATGTGTGAATCAAAACATGTTGATTGCAGGAAATTCAGATTGCGCAACATACCTGTTGAAAAGGTTTATTTTTTATGCTCAGTCATAGTTCCTTGATATTGTATTGTCCTGTTCTGAATAAGTTCAGAATGCTTGAATATTGGTGTGATTGCATATATGAGATGCATGATTATACAATATTAACATAAAGTCAAATACTGGACTGTTTTGTTCTGATACTAGTTCTGTCCTATATGAGCTTCATAAATAAATAAATACATGGAATGTAATCATGAAAACTTCTTTATGTATTTATTTTTATAATAGGACCCTGCAAACGCATGTCTCAAGCCCAGAATCAAATGGTGCAGGGGGGGATTGGATGGATGGTCCGGGGGATTTGGGTAAACCATCTGTTGACCAAAGCTTTTGGGAAAGAGCACTAATATGGATTTAGGATATTATTCTCTCTGCAGGTGGGATGGTCAAAACCCCTGTGGATTTCTGTGAGGAGGGGGTGAGCCTTAGCAATAAAAAAAAAAAAAAGATTTCAAAAGAGGGACAGGGCAAAATAGACGGAACAAAGATGCATTATTGAGCTTTACCCTAATCTCTACAATTCATTCGTAACTCAGCAGAGTCGCATAAGGTTCAACAAAGGGACACAACAGAAAAAGAAAAACTCATCAGAAGATCAATACAATTTTTCATTACAAACATCCACATATTTGCGGTGGCATTTCCTCCCTCCCAGATTCTTAGCGAAGTTAGAACAGCAGCAATAAGAGCTTTAGCACCTGGGTGGCTCTCCATGTGAACTCCGATGCCATGCAGGATGGACTTGGGTAAGCTCAGACACTCTCCTTGTGTTGGGTAGAGAAAGAGGGACTCGGGAGGTCAGAACGCTCTTTGGCTCTCTAGCCACCAGGGTTTATTCCAACTTTACTGGGCTTAACAGTGATTTTCCCTCTTTTGCTTACTTGTTTGTTTATCTGGATTGTACAACAGAGCATTAAGCTGCCCGGTGCTTTCACTGTATCACTGGGGGAAGATGCACAGCTGCTCGCATCTGCATCAAGAACAGTGAGAGACTATGTTCTCTGTGACTACAAACAGACAGAATGGCTGATATACGTTTTTAATAAAATTACAATCTGCTTAAACTCCCACACTAGAGCAAAATGACTTCCCTGCGACTGCCTAAACATCAGTTCAATCTGGTTCCTATCTACTTGGTCCAGGACTCAGATTTTACACACCCTAAATCTTTTGAGAATAATTCACTTCCTTTGAGGCAGATTTGCAGTCTTTCAGACCACACGATGTCCAAAAATAGGCCAATGAAATCAACTGGACTTTGCATGTAGTCAGGTGAGGAGCGTTCAGACTGATAGGTAAAACATCTTTAAAACTAAGCTCATTGCAAGTCCAGTTTATTTTATTATCCTGAGACAGATGTTGAGCAGCAATGCAAAAAGACCCCAAAGACTGTTATGTGCCATCAAAGTACTATACATTAACTTCAAAGGATAGCATTTCTACAAATTCAAGAGGAGCAGAAAAATGGAGTGCAGAGGTTCCATGGCTTGGGGGTGATGACCCGAGAAGAGGTGGTGATGATGGGAAGCTCTTTCCCAGCTCCCAGTTAGTAAATTACAGCTTCCCTCTAATCCGGCTCTGATCCCCCCCCACCCCCTCCCATCCCTCCCACCACTCCATTTCCCAATCTGAGATACTGAGTGAATTGATTCCAGGAAATGTCTATATTGAGGAACAGATTGCGGCATTGTTGTTGACACAGTATGTTACCATGAAAGTGGGAATAGGGACAGTCAACCCATCCCTATTACATTAACTACTGTAAACATCAGAAAGCAACACATGTTGGATTTTCCATTCTGACATGCAATGTTTAAATACAAAATATATGTCACTCACATCTGCGCATAAACAGATGTCAAAACAAGGTTTGACTTAGGCAGTAGTGCTTACTAAATGCTTACGTATGCGTGTTAACATGCTCACAATGACAATTCCATAAACAGCCTGATCTCACATTAATATTTGAAATAACCACAACCTCGTAATGCTGCTTTATGTGGTGCCAGGTAATATGTTAAAATCATGTGCTGGCACCACAGAAACAAATTCAGCAGAGAGATGATTATGATCCTTAGTCATGGCGGACATACAAATTTACTGGTTCAACACAGCCCTGCCTCAAAGTATTAAGTATTAAGACAGGGTGGATAGATGAGTTCCACCCATAAGTTCCACCCAGAAGAGCCCTCTTCATTTCCCGTTTATTTCAACTTAACATACTAATTTTAACCCAAACCATGCCCTTTTCCCGGACCTAACTCAAGTAAACCTTAATCTGGCTCAACAGAAGTGCTGGGGCAGACCAAACATAAACTGTTTCTGTGGTGAATCCAATTTCAACACATTAAAGGCCCATTCCAACCCTACGGTAAATACAGATATAGACCCTTTTGTCCAGTCTCTGAGGTGGTACAAAATGGAGCAATACCACTGAAAATTGAGGTGGCAGTATAGAGTCTGAGGTGGGAGTACATCCAGCTCTCTCATCGGCAAAACTAAAAAAAAAGAAATCGCCATTAAGATGTCGGTACCCCCAAATTTGGTAGATGTTGAGATATTTCACTACATTAAGTGAAAACCTTGACCTGTCAGGAGGTCTCCATGGTCAGTATGATTCGTCCTCTTGGGATAATTAATTTCTGTACAATATGATATGGCAATCCATCTAATAGTAGTAGATATTTTAGTCTTAACCATCATGGTTGACCTACCAGCCAACAGACTGACCATTCCTTGACCTCATGCCGCTAGTGTGGCTAAACATACAGAAATTCCAAAATTAAATCAGTCGTCCAATGTAGGTTACATTAAAAAGAAAGAAAGAAAGCTCTTAGACAGATAATTGCTTCATCATTAAGCAATTAAACGTTCATCTCGGTCATGTAATTTATGGGGGGTCCTTGGAATTAATTCATGGTCAATAAAGACGACTTAAAGCCTGATTAGTGGACTTTGCCCATATTAGATACAGGATCTGGCTGGGGTGATCCCATGCGTAAGGATATGTGAATCCGGCCACTTAAGGGGCTCTGTGGTTTTGGGTTGATTAGTTTCACGGATGTCCTTCCTGATGCTGTTGGGATATCCTGCTGCTTTCCAGTAAACTACACATCTCTGCTCATACACTTAAAGAAAAAAAAAAAACCTTCCCCAGCAAGCAGTTTTATCAGACCCGATTATGATTTAACAACTTAGATTTAGAAATACTTTGTTGCTTAACGGGATGAAAAAGCCTCTAGATATGATTTACTCTACCACATTTTGTATCGCACCGTACGTTCAATTGGATCTTTGGCAAATGACCAGATTGAATGTTAGCCATTAGTGACGGAAGAACACGTCAAAGTAGAATGTGAGCTTGATTAACCAAGAGGGGCGTGTTGATCAGTGACACATGGGACACAAGTTTTACCGAGCGTGCAGCTCTCAATGAAACAAGACAAGGAAATACAATCTCTCAAACTGTAATTCAGAATAATAGGCTAGCTTCCTCCAGGAATGGTTCTTTTTGATTGTTTAATTGTTTGCAGGCATGCGGGTGAACTAACTGGAATCTGGTTGGATTTTTCTCCTGGAGATCAACGAGGAGGAAACCCAAGACGTTTTTTCCAACCTAGACAGAGGGACAGATTGTCATTCCAACAGAAAAATTATCATCTTTTTCAACTGAAGATCAGAGGAACTATATTGTCTATTTAAAAAAGCCATTGATACTTCAGTATACACTATATAACGTTACAGATTAAGTTCTTAAGGTTTGCACTGTGTGTCATACCAGTTTTGAAGCACACTTAACCACATCTCATCCGGCTTCAATTTTAGTTAATGTTTGCCAACTTTACAGTAGATGGTTATAGATTTTTCCTTCTCTACTTTTTCTGTTTATTAAATATTTTGATAAAATAGGCATAGGCATCAATGTTTTGCACAAAATGAAACATTTTCAACCCGCATGGACACAGTTTGTGTCACCTAGAGTGCTCATTAGTATTTGTCCAATGAGTCTAAAATTGCTTTGCTTTCTGTCTGAACAGTCCTATAGTGTGATGAGAATGAGAATGTCTTGATGGTAGCTGACTCAAGAAAAGCTGGGAAAATTAAGGCAAATTATATTTCCATTATTATTTCCATTATTATGTATGGCAGAATCTGAAGCAGAGTGAGGCCTCTTCTGCAGCTCTCTCTGCCCTGAGCCAATAGGAACACTCTCTCTCTGACCTGGGATTGACCAAAGTCTCAAAACCTGAAAACAGAGCTAATATGATGAGAGATTAATATGGATGCTTTGCCACTTACTCTATTTAAGTTGCTGTAACTCCTTTTTTTTAACTTTCCTTCTACTCAGGAAAGTCCATGCAAATTGTTCCCTGAATTTTATTGAGTATAAGCAACTTATTTCACTTAAGTCAGAATAAATTAGACATGGTAATTCCAGTTTTATTTTAAAATGTATTTTTTGTAACCAACTTCAATATCAATAACAACTTTATTGCAATCAACCAGCAATATTGGGTGCCTAAATATCCTGTTTCGGTGATTGAATTTATCAGATGACTTCAGCCTCAGTCCTAACTGAATGAAGTTCTCCAGTTAGACATTTTTGTTGCCGCCTTTTTGTATATGACCCTTCTTCTTCACCCTTGGATCGTATGTCCAACTAATTAGACATTTGCATTCTCACATACAACCATGCATGGTTGTCTAGCTTTATGTCGCTGTTGCAATGCATGTGTGAAATGGGCAATTGTCTCATTTGAAATCTCGTCATTTAAAATGTGGTAATTAAGGTCCAATGGGAGTCCCTAGAGGCACATGAGTTAAGGTTTTAATTGAAACCTGGGAGGAATGCAGTCCAAACAGAAGACCATCACTTCCTGGGTCCCAGACAAGTTTTTCATGCAAAATATTTTCTCTTACTGCCTTGGATTTAGGACAGTAATTGCAAAATCTTTGATAAAATGCAAACATTTTGGACCACTACTTTGTTACATCAATCTAAAACAGTAATGACACTGGAATATATCGAAACAAAACGTCAATTATTTTACTTGAAACTGATTTTTGATCACTAGTCTTGAATTAGACCCTGTAAGTAACTTTTCTGCAGTGCAGTGTTCAGCTCTGGCTACTCGTTCTCTGACATCATGGTGCCAATTCAGCTCAGAGCAGCACCTGTGATGAGGCCACCCTCCTCTAAGCCATAAAGAAAACACACCTGGACTGCCTCTGTTCTAAACATCACACCTTTCATCACACCCAGCCACAGAAGGCCAGTTACTAACATTTGCAAGGATACAGTGAATTATTTACACATTGTTTTAATTATTATTTTTGCACTGTCACAGGGAAACATAGCACATGGACGTGAGTGACTCATGTGTTGATCTCACTGTTCTCTGACAGGACGTGTTCACACACGTCAGCTATCCCCTGAGTTTTGGTTACGCCCATACAGTTCTATCTGGTAGTGTTTCCTTGTTTTGAGTTCTCTGGGAGTAAACAGCCGAATGTACAGTTTGTGGAGAAAAACAAGAGGATGCCAACACAGTGCTCGGAGCACAGTCAGTCATATGATGAAAATGAGAGAACTCAGCCCAGAGGCCCCACATTCTGCTCAGAAAAATATTCCAAAACAGTAAATGCTGCTGCTTGACTACATACAAGCACACTTCCAAATAGAACATGCTTCCACCTAGCAACACAGAAAGATAAGCATTTTGCTATGCAAAAGGTATTCTGTGTATGTGTTATTTACATAGTGATGGATTTGAGCTAATAGAAATAGTAGGGCCTTAGGCAGCAAATATGAGACATCTTGACATCTAGACTGCTAATTCACTACTTTCTCTCATCACACGCCATCACAACCCACACAATCAAATAACTCATGATATACTGCACAAGTAGCCATGCTAAATATCTTAAACATCCCTGTGTGTTGCTGGCTGCTGCTACTGTATGTCAGAACCACCGGTTACTTGAGAAGCTGTGGTGTGACATTTGATATAGGGAGGAATGCTGAATGATGAAGATTCCTGTCAGCTACACAGTGTCCAGGACCATTTTCATGTCAAAGGTTCTTTCACCATCAGTTTATGAGCTTCCATTCAGGAAAATGTCAGACACTGGCTGCTGCTCATTTTGCTCCTGCAGCTCAGTAGCCAACTCAGTATCCTACTGCCTTTGCTAAACAGTTTAAAGGATAAGGCTTGTGGTATTCGATACCTCTCAACTGTCAACAAATCCTGTGGAAATACCCAAAACAACAGTGAATAGATCACACTAACAAGTATTGTCTGTGTATCCTAAGCCTGATATATCTTATTCCTCTGTGGCATAGAGCTTCATTGTTGTCTAAAACGATGAAAATCCCAGTGAGCTAGGCATGCAGATGACATGAACACACACACACACACACACATTGTAGTTAATTCTGACTCAATCCTACAAACACTGTCAGGCTGCTGTAAATACTCACTAGAGCACCAAATGTGGATTAATCTACTACTACTAACACTTTGGGGTTATGGTATTTTCATGTAATTTGTTGACAATGAGAAAAGCAAACAAAACAAAAGCAACAACCTTATCTTTTTAAGAACACATACAGAAATAGTAAACATGAGCATTCAATTTAAATTGTTTGGGGAAAATATGTAGTGCTTTCTAATGCCAATTAACCTCTTTCACAGCCATTGGTTGGTGCACTCACACTGTTATTTACGGTATGTAGTAACAGCTACATGCTCTTTTTTCATGAAGCCACTAGAGCTCTTGGTTTAAAGGGAAAAGGGCTCAAGGACTGGGGTCCGTTTCACAAAGCAGGTTCAAAAAACTCTGAGTCTAACCCTGAACTCTGAGTTGATCTACTCTGAGATAGGAAACTCAGAGTTTCCCTCATTTCAGGGTTAACAGACTCAGAGTTTTCACTAAACCTGCTTTGTGAAACAGGCCCCTGGTATTGTGTTGTTCATCCAACCCTTTGTTGAACAGTGAGTGCCATCTAGTGGGCTCAGGAAATAAAGAAAATACTTCACATAGCTTTATGAAGCTTTGTTTGGACATCTGTACTTTTTTAGCCTTTCTACATTTGAGAAGACCCCGCCATACTCGACTCGTCTTCGTCACACAATGTGGCGCACGTGGGGGGATAGTAACACTACTGGAGGGGGCTTGGCTGACGTTGATATGTCACACTGATTTACAAGAAACTATAAAAATGGCACTTCATATTAAAAAATGTACCACCCCCTGCTGTAGATATTTTCAATAGTACCCCCTCAGTGTAGGCCGGCTTCTCAGCTGATTGCCATAGCAAAGCTGTGTGAAACTGCTGTGACATAATTTTCGACGCAACATTCCCTGGATCGTATTAACAATCTCTGCACTCCAGCAAATGTATGGCTTAGTCAACAACATATCCTACAACATAATATACATAGTTTACAGTAGCGTATGTAGTGTATGGAGTAGAGTACATAACGTACACTGTAGCGTATGTAGTGTATACGGCACAGCATACACAGTGTAAGTAGTGGAGGAAACAGGAGGTAGGGGACTATTTTCAGCTGTCGATTAATATGCATTTGGAACTTTAAGTATTTAAGGCAGTGTATGTGGCATTGATTCAAAATAAATATGTGTGTGGGTTCATGGTATTGAAAGAACAAGTCACCCAGTGCAACCAGTATGTGTTCAGATCTCTCTCTAGCTTTTTTACTCTTCACACATACACATGTGCATGCAAACGAAATGAAACACTAGTTTCTATGAGCGTCTTGTTGCCACCTGAGCAGATTATCTCACATTATCGTTCCTGATCTTGGGCTTTCATACAACTCACACCTGGAGATACTGTTTCATTATTAACATAAAGCAGCAAAGAAGTAACTCAGCACAGAACATATTTCTGCCAACATTGACATAGAGTACAGTAGGGTGGAGAATACTAGGAATTATGATCCCCGAAATCTCCTCAAATCACCCTACACCCTTTTCCAGGCAAATATATCTGTGGGAACATAGGATTGTTTAGCTTGTGTGTGCTTGTTTTTGGATCAACCTTTCACCTGAAGCTGATTCTTCCAATTACCTTTCATGCCAATATTAAAAGGAAATAGAATATGTGTGAAAAAAGAATAGTGCAACCTGTAAATTCAATCTATGCAGGTAGTTCATCACCTCAAGTGGCTTAAGCAAACATGCAGGTCTCTATCCAAATCCAAACCAATCCGATTCCAAATGGAGATGTGGGCATCAGGTGTGTATGACAGACCTGTTTCATAATGCTACCTTTCCTCAAACCACCAAAATAATTGACTGTAGGGGATGCAATTTCCTTTCCTGCCATTGCACATAGTAATAACCTCAGGTCAGCTCTGAAAACATTTCATTTGCTCCCCTATAACCACTTGGACATGTTAAAACAGGTACTGTCAGAGGACATTTCATAAATGCATGGCTATGAAGGGATCACCTCTATGGAGGGAATGCATCTGTTTCAAATTTCAACCCATCCAATAGTTGTTAAGACATTTCACTTCAACATCAAATGTCAACCAATAGAGACATTCTAATTCCGCACAAAACTGCACGAGAAATTTTAAAAGAGTTATGTTGACTGTGTGGTGAGTCTTACAAAAAGAAAAGACATAAACATCCATTGATGGTCGGTGACCCGGAGGTGAAGCCTGCCTGTATTTTATCTCTGGAGGAGTTCACTGAACTCATCAAAACCACTGAACATTTGCTAGCTGTATGTTCCTATTGCAAAAATGTATCAAACTGTTAACACAGAAGCATGTGTGAAGTGGAAAGGATCAGTACTCTGGTCAAGTCAGTGTCAACTGAGTTAAAAGATGTGGAAAATCAACTCAGAATGATGGTCTTCATGTTAGAAAATGTCATCTAATGTGAGTGTGTTGTTTTAGTTCTGCAACTGCAAACTCAGATTTGATTTGTGATGGAAATTATGGCTCTTTACTGGGAGATTCCACTGGCTCATATTCTCATTGGTCTTTTTAAATATTTTTTGTGTGGGGCTGGGGTTACTACTTATCTGCGGAAACTGATTAGGCATTGTGCATGTGCGCCTGTCTGTCATGCATGTTGGCTAAAAGTGTCAGTAAAAGTATGTTTTCAGTGTAACAGCTGTCTGTGCATCCTGCTGACACCGTCACAGCCACAGGAGGAGGAGAAGGAAGTTCTGATTCTGCAGATCTAGAGCAGGCAGTGAAATGCCAAAGGGTTCAAAAGAACTGTTTAATTTGAATTCACATCACTAGATTTGATAGACAAGCTAAATGTAGGTTGCATGCTCAGGGTTAGTTGTTGTGAAATGGTTTTTAGCAGAATTGGATCAAGGAAAGGGAGGGAAAGCCTGACATCTGACCAAGTGTTGGATGTCAGGCTTTATCCCAGCACTGTACATCAATTGAGCTAGACTACCGTCCGACGATCTGACTCTTACACCTTAACAAAAACAACCAATCAGAGCAGAGCAGTCTCTGACACACTGTTAGTGACTGCTCTGAACTCTCAAACTGTAGCACTAGGCAACACTGATCCAAACTAAGCTCCACCCACTGTTCGGACAAACGTTCTCATTTTACAGCTAAACAGTACACTAAAATATGTTTCTGAAAGCACTGTATGTGAGAAATAGGCAATACAGTAACAGAATATGGATTCATATTTGATCCGCGCCGCTTGGTGTCACAGTTTGATGAGTTCATGAGCAGTCGTTGACACAGGGTCAGAGATTCCACCCCTCTGATTGGTTGTCAGTCAGGTGCAGTGGAACTAGCAGATGACATAAAGATCACACAGAGAGAGGTAAAGATACATTACTATTTCACAGATCATGTCTCTGGCTGTCAGGTTATAGTGAAAGTTTCAGCAACATAACATGTTGTTTTACAGAAAGGGACCAACTTGACAGTCTAGTTATGCATCTCAAGCCTAACAGTGAATAAAGCATGACGCATATGAAGCATGTGACTCAAACGCCCACTCAAGTTTCAGCTCCACTTAAGACTCTCAAAAAGCAAATGAATACAGATCTTCGTTGAGTAAACAAAAGTCAGCAGCGTTCCTGAAATGAATAGATGAAATCATAATGTTATCCACCTCATTTATTATTTGTATGTTATCTTGTTGTGTAATTTTCTTCCATTGATTTAGGAGAAAAAGAATGTGTCGTCTGTGTACTGTTATATATTCTGCACACTGCCATAAATGTGCTGACTCATATGGACATGTTCGGCTCAAGCTTTGTCAAACAGGACAGCTGTGGTTATTCTGAGTGGAAGTGAAGACAAAAAGAAGGGGTCAGCTTTTTCTTTCGTTTCATCTTAAGGTGTGTTCAGACCAGATGCAATAGACGTGATAAAATCGCACGGCTCAGCCTGCAGCTATACCCTACTCTGCTGTTGTGCTAAATGAGTAGGTATGTTGGTGCTAACAGGGATCTGAATGCTTCTAAAAGAACAGAAATGAGCTCTCAGATGAAGTGTGTGGCTCTTTAAAGAGCCGTTGTGCTGTAGTGAGATCAGACCGTCAGTGGTTTAACCTCTGAAGCTGTACAGGGTGCTGCCCTGCCTCGTCAGCACACAGCACGCTTCACTCCGCAATGGTGGCTTTCTTCTTCTTTTTGTGGATTTCTGGCAGAGTAGATGCTTTAGAGCACGTTGCTGCCATCCACAGGTTTTAGTTATATCCATTATTTTATTATATTCATAGGAACTTATGATCAAGAACTGCAACAATGGCGACAGTAGTGGATGTTATCACAGAGAACTTTATGATGACGCTTACCACAATCTCAACGCTGATTGGCTGGCACGAAAATCGCAGTAGCATGCCGCCTGTCTAGAGATTGCGTCTGTCGATTGACTTTGTATGTAATCTCGCTGCATCTATCACGTCAACCTTGAACCTCTGAATGCACCTTTATAGTGGCTCTAGTGGTAACACTCCCACTGCAGCTCTTGCTTGCATTTTGTTATGATACTCAGATGACATATTCCAAAAAGCAATGACACTTGAAACTCATATTGCGTAACTCAAAGCATCTGCGTATGTGGGTCGACCATGTTTCAACCCTTGAATAAATCTGACGGGAGAATTGGCTGCTTACCTCAATACGCTACCTCCTTATAATGCGCTTTATTTGGAATTTTGTATATTTCATGAAAATTCCATTGAAATCTCTGTTAAATTTGTCTAATATGACAAGGTCAGATTTCTTAGTTTAATCATACAAGATTGAATGATAATTTTGTGAACTAGATACATAACTTTGGGAGCTATTACAATGTACAGTGCTGCAACTCTTCTTGGCAACACTGGGAGGGGTCACCACATGCTGGAAATACTCGCAGCACGGGTAACTGCCTAGAAGACTCAGAAGTAAGGCACTTGTTTTTGCATTCCCAAACTAAAACTTTTTTTTTAACAGGCAAACTCATAAACAAAAGCCATAACTTATAAGCATAAATGGCTACAGTCACTGGCATAAAGCTTACATTTATGACTGTGCAATTAATTTCCTCAGGGCAGATTTTCCCTCTGCTTTGAAGTGGTAAACAATGTAATATTTTGTGCATTCTTAATACCATCACTTCTAGTTTGGTGACTTAACATAAAAGGCGTTTGTGTAAACAGTGCTGTGCAGCAGGAGGCCCTTTTTTACGGTGGAATAAAACAGCTTTGGCCTTCATGTTTTTTACAGCTGAGGAGGCTGATCCTGAACCCCTGTGTTTCAAAGCTTCTTGAGCTCTGCACAATCCTCTACCCTGCAAAACCTCCACCCCCGCTCCTCTGTAGAGCTGCTTACAAAAGGCCCTCATTCCCCCTATCTTCTTTTGAACGGCAATAAAATCTTTTACATTTCCTCAGCAGGCACTTAAAATACGGCTGACTACTGTGCATTCCCCCTGTCCTCTGCAGAATCTCTTCATGCCAAGTTCTGGTTTTGTTGTTCTGTTGTTGTTCCTTGCTTCGCGTATCTCTACCCTTGCTTTGACTCTAGCTAACCTTGAGGAGATAACTGAAGAGAAGAAGCTTATTTTAGGAAGCTTATTTTAGCTTTGGGTGCCTTGTGTGTTTTCCCAGGTCACCTTTTGGTGAAGGATTATTTTGATACCAAAAGGGTGCCAGGCCTTAAATATTTCAGAGCTTTGCAGCCATTTGTAAAAGCTGTTATGAGCACACTTCTGAACCGCCTGCAAGTGTGCTGATTTCATCCTTTCTCAATTTTTGCCTCAATTCCTTTCGTTGTTCTTTTTTTCCTCCTCCTCCTTTGTCATGCCCATCTCCCCCATCTGCCTGCTCCTCTTCACCCTCTTTCCTTCATGCTTTCCACTCCTGCTTGTCTCTTTGTTGTCCCATCTGCCTTGCTTCCTTTCTCCAGTACCTTCCTAGTTCTCTCATTTTTTTTCCTAGCTTTTTTGTTTCCTTGCCTCCATCCTATGCCCCCTTCCCAATGTTCTTCTCCAACTCCTGTCTTCCTGCCTTTTCCTATACTTTCCTTGGCTCCATGCCCGTCCGTTATTCTTTCCTTTCTAATTGTATTCCCTTCCTCAGTTCTGACCTTCTTTCCTAGCTTCCCCAGCTTCCTAACTCCTTCCTTTCCTCATTCCTTCTCTACATTCTCGGATGTGTTCAATCATCACCTTCATTCTCCAGCACAATACTCCCTTTTTTCCAAACCCCCCCCCCCCCCCCCCCCCCTTCACTATTTCCTTTTTTCCTATGTTTTCTCCTTTGATTCCACCCATGTGACCAACATCATGAGAAAACTCTCATGACAGTACACTCTGCCAACTCTGCCATGCGGACAACCCAGGAGCAAGGAACAGTTTTTGCACAGAGCTCCTCAGTCAGGCCTGTCTTCTAACCTCAGCTAACTCTGAACAGTGTTAAGCCCACTTCTACTCCAGGAACTTTTCCACAAACCCAAGAAACATTTAGGATATGAGGAACCTCAGCTGTACTTTGACCTAAGGAGCCAGAGTCTTGGGGTAGTATGTTCCAATAGCCCAGGAACTTTTGTGCTGGAGTTTGTTAAATGTTTCAGTGTGGTCAAACACGAGAGCTAGAATAAATAACTCTACAATGGCTGTTTGAGTGTTCACTTTTGTTGCCTACATGCATCCATTTAATGATTGGAGCCATACAACAGCAAACTACAAAGAACAACACAATAATGTTGCATTGTTATTTCATCACCAGTGAAAATCACCTCTCAAATGACAGCATTGATTTTCATCTGACTCATTTTCTTAATAATCACAATATTTAAGTTGTCTGGGAACATAAGCGAAAAGGCATAAATGGAATTTTTAGTTATTTGGTATGGCTCCAGGTGCTCCTAATTTTCTAGAATTATTCATAAAATATTTAGGATCATCTCCATATTGTGTGCACCTGTAAGTTTGTGTTTGTGTTTTTCATTATGTTTGAATGGAATGTGACTTGTAAGCTGAGCGGAGACAGTATCCAGCTGTTAAGTCATGAAATATGATTTCTCGAATGCAGCAGTGCCATGTTCCCCGTGGTTTGAACAGATCTGAGATTTAAAAAAAAAACATAATTGTCATTTTTCTCTTTCTTATTGATGAAAAAGAGGTCTAACTGATTTCTACATATTGCACCATCATCAGTGAAAAAATGTTTTATGTTTCACTTTTAATGTGGTATTTATCCCTTGTTCAGAACAAATGAACAGAAATAACAGATTTTTGCATTTTCAGTCCAGTCATTATTAAGAGAACAATTAGTTAGAGTACGAAGGGCATCAAGATTACAAGTGCAGATTATAGTTTCCCCTGTGTTCTAGCTGAATTTGATACAGCACTGCTCCTATATGTGGATGTTAACCACTGCACACTGTGAGGCATTTCTAACATGAATGCAGCCTACCATTAGCCTAGCAGTGAAGATAATACAACTTCCTCTTTCCACATGTTAGAACCTGACAGCCAATTGGAGCCATAAAAGTCCAGAAGGTTCCCATAGCCAGCAGTTCACACCAGGCAGACTGTTGTTAATGTTAATGAGGTGTGATGGCAGGCTGCTTGGTTGTCAAGGTCAAGGCTAGCACTGCTAACAACAGGGACACACAGGTAGATCTCCTTTCTATCAAAAATGTCATTCTCTGTAATGCTTGGAGAGGCCTCCACCTCTTCTGCTCCTCTACTTTGTGGAAACTCCCAAGGTTATATTTTGGCCTCCCTTTTATTCATAATACATGTAACCCTAGGGGAAAATCATGCATAGACATAATGACACACAACTGTATGTCTCTTTTAAGCCTGGACCATGGATGGATCCTGCCTCGCAGAAATTAAAATGGGATGTCCAAAGTGTTCTGGCAGTTGAACGATTCCAAATCAGAAGTAGCTATAATGACCCCCTGTAGCCCCAGCTACCCCCAGCTCATAATCTGGGTGCCTTTTCTTATAGACAAATCCTGCAAAGTACCAGAAGTGAACAAGCCGTCATTGCTGCGGTGCCGTCTCCCCCTCCAGAATACGCTCAGTTGAATGGAAGCTGTCATTAGAAGTCTTCTTTTCCTACTTTCACCTGTACTTTTTATGCAGCATTACTTTTGACAACGATGCCTAGGAAGTCAGGAAGAACCTGTGCAGTTCTCTGCTGCTCCAACAGCAGTGGGAAACTTCAACTTTGGAAACAAACTGAATGAGAACTACACAAAACTTTACCTCGTGAAGAGTGCTCGTAATTATTTACCTCCATCACTCATGAACCCAGCTACTTGACATTTACATTGTGCTCATTAGGTTGCCTTAGTAAGAGCAACTTAGTTATATTTCGCAATAACACCAAATTGAGTGAATTTACTCTGAGCAACCACGGCAGCCTTGATAGAGGCGTCTAACGTGAGCTAGCTAAGCTGTGTTAACTTAGCTGATATTACTTTGTCACTGTGTTAAGCTAGGCAGCCACATGCTGTTCACTGTGAGGACGAGTGTTAACTGAAACTGAGCGTCTGTTGCTGTTAGGAACAAAGTCCCCTCTGTTAATATTTTTGATCCATTTCTGGCGAACATCTGCACGCCCAGGGAATCGATGGCAACCGTATGGCCTCAGACAGGGGCGCTCTTCATGAGGTAAAGGTTTGAATCCATGTAGACCGTACTTCTCAGACGGGCGCTCTTCATGAGGTAAAGGTTTGAATCCATGTAGACTGTACGGCCTCAGACGGGGGCGCTCTTCATGAGGTAAAGGTTTGAATCCATGTGGACCGTACGGCCTCAGACAGGGGCACTCTTCATGAGGTAAAGGTTTGAATCCATATAGAACGTACGGCCTCAGACAGGGGCGCTCTTCATGAGTTAAAGGTTTGAATCCAAGTAAACCGTACGGCCTCAGACAGGGGCACTCTTCATGAGGTAAAGGTTTGAATCCACGTAGAACGTACGGCCTCAGGCAGGGGCACTCTTCATGAGTTAAAGGTTTGAATCCATGCAGACCGTACAGCCTCAGACAGGGGCGCTCTTCATGAGTTAAAGGTTTGAATCCATGTAGACCGTACAGCCTCAGACAGGGGCGCTCTTCATGAGGAAAAGGTTTGAATCCATGTAGACCGTACGGCCTCAGACAGGGGCGCTCTTCATGAGTTAAAGGTTTGAATCCATGCAGACCGTACAGCCTCAGACAGGGGCGCTCTTCATGAGTTAAAGGTTTGAATCCATGTAGACCGTACAGCCTCAGACAGGGGCGCTCTTCATGAGGAAAAGGTTTGAATCCATGTAGACCGTACGGCCTCAGACAGGGGCGCTCTTCATGAGTTAAAGGTTTGAATCCATGTAGACCGTACAGCCTCAGACAGGGGCACTCTTCATGAGGTAAAGGTTTGTGTAGTTCTCATTCAGTTTGTTTCCAAAGTTGAAGTTTCCCACTGCTGTTGGAGCCACGCAGAATTGCACAGGTTCTTCCCGACTTTCTAGACATCGTTGTCAAATGTAATGCTGCATAAAAAGTACAAGTAAAAGTTGAAAAGGAACACTTATAATGACAGCTCCCATGCAGTCATGGCGGCCCCGCTAGATGGCGAAACACACAAACATCTTGCAGGATTTGTCTATAATGTTTGAAAAGAGGCCTGCAAGCTTGGGCGTTATTTTTGATTCTGTATTGTCCTTGATGCTCAGCAGCCTGTTGCACCAGATATGTGTAAGTTCTCTCTTATGTTAGGGTATAAAATTCACCTGCCATATCACAAGACCAAGAGGCTCCGCTGCTCCAGTGCCTCCTGTCTGAAGCCGGTTCAAACATGTAGGTCTATGGCTGATTCTCTCCGATGTGTAGAGTCATGGGGCTGGGCAAGGCCAGATCCATTATTTCTCAATGAGGAAGAAAGAGAAGATGTGCTTTCTATGTGGGAAAGAGTCTTGAGACTAAGACTTAGACTTAGACTTCTCTTTATTGATCATAATTTCAATTTCAATAACTCCTATACTCCTTTTTAACTTGCCAGCCATTCAGTGCACATCATACCTCTCTACACCAACTGTGATGAAATCATAAACTATGACAGGGTAATTTTGTAAGAGGAGACGCACATTTCAGGCTCTTTACTGGGTAGCAATTATCTGTAATTCAAGATGAAAAGTGCTGCATGCATGTCTTTCATTGTAGCCTTGCTTTCATTGTTTCAGAGTGATGTGTGTTGTTGTTTTCAGCTTGTGTATGTGAATGCTATGCTTCTGTGTTTCACTGCTATCTAAAGATTTCATTATCAAAAACATATCAAAGTTATTCTAACAATGAATAAACCAACACCAGATTGATTGATACTCCCTTTGAGTCCACAATAAAAAAAAAGATTCCTAATAAAATTATAGAGCTTTCTTATCAAAACAACCCATCACAAGTTTGATAGTTATTCCCTAGTTTTCACAAAAAAACATATTTTTGGAAATTTATAAAAATGGAGATATTTGTTTATGAAAATGACATGTCTAGACTAGTAACAATGGTTCATATTTTATTGCTTTCCATGCTGTGTATTTTGCTTTGCTTTGCATGGACTAATAAGTATACAACAATGTAGCATTGTAAGGAAGCCTGAACATGAATATTGTTTTGATTGCTTTGCATGCTCATAAAATATTTCAATAATTTATTTTTTATTTTTTTATCCTGCTTCTTCTTTTTTAGTCTAAGATCTGACCAGGAACAATATGATATATTTATATCAATAAATAAATGGTAGACACATGGTAGAAATGACATGACATTTGAGAGTAGTAAAATGTAATTAATATAAAAACTCCCTTAGATACAGTATTATGCAGTCTAGTGTTTAATATTAAAAAAGGCCACATATTCATATCCCACATAGAATAGAACCCAAAAGTGTATTTATTGATTGATAATACATTGAATTATTATTGACACATTATCATTATTGTTATTGTTATTATTATTATTATTATTATTATTATTATTATTATATACGTAATGGTACTAATAGTAATAATAATAATAATAATAATGAATGAATTAATTAATTAATTATTAAATATGGAAGAAGGCTTATGAAGAAGCGTAAATAAGTTATTATTCTTCTCAACCCAAAGCAATTTCAGTCAAAAACAACTGGACTTGGTTATTTATCTAGGAAGATGCTTCACCTCTCATCCAAGAGGCTTCATCAGTTCATGTACGCATCTGACCAGGGGCCTGTTTCACAAAGCAGGTTCAAAAAACTCTGAGTTTAACCCTGAACTCTGAGTTGATCTACTCTGAGATAGGAAACTCTGAGTTTTCAGTTCCAGAACAGCAGATTTGCGTCAGGTTGATCAACTCAGAGTAGTTTGACCTGGAGTTAAGCGCGTGCACCACAAGTAAAAAAAGACAGCATCAATGGAGCCCTGATTCGACGAGTCACCATGGCAACGGGGAAGCGAAGGGCTACGCTACCACTGCAACTGTAAATATTAATGCGCTCATACGGAGAGTTTGAGCAGGTTTACACCGCTGCTGCAGCAAAAGAGAGGGAGACGGTGCTGGAGGACATTGCGGCTCGGGTCAGTGCATAAGTTTAAATGTAGTCCAGTTGCAATCACAGTAATATCACAGGGGGAACTGCTTGAGTGGGAGCCTATTAATTTATTTCATTTAAGTGCAACCCCGCGGGGGAGAAGCGCAGCTTAAGATGAAACATAAAAACATTTTTCAAACAGGTAAAACCTCAGCACAGTCTCATGGTGACGCCTCATTTTGAGCAGGTTTTACATCGTAAAGTAAATATTACCGTAAGTGGCTGTTTTTTATACAACATTTCAATGTTGTATAAAAAACTCCCATTTGCAAAAAAAACGCAGCGCAACACACAATATCTGCTGTGATATAAGAGCATTACTGGTTGTTAATGTTGGAAATGTAAGGAGGGATGAGATGGACTGTGACATGAAACGGTGTTGTGCCGTATTCAGCCCCCTCGCATTATAGGTGATATTCTGGATCAGAAGGCTATATAGGAGTAGTTAATATACCGGTAACCCAACTAAAAGCACACACTTTTGAACCTATGAATTGCAAGAAAAGCTGGAATTATATTTAGAAACGCTGAGTCAAATACATTCAACTTGCTCAAAAGATCCATTTCATTCATTTTGTAATTATGGCTGCAGCATATTAAGGACGTCTGATAATCATCTCCCGACGAATATTTAATTCTCTTTGCGAAATGCGTCACCTTCATCCACGGGATCGTTATCAAAATGACACGCCATGGTAGTGTAAATATTCACCACTTAATATAATTTCTAATGTAGGCCTACTGAATGACTTTTATACGTTGTATACAAAAACTCCCGTTTGCAAAAAAACGCAGCGCAACACAGAATATCTGCTGTGACATGAAACGGTACCGCTCAAACAGAGAATTGCCTGGAAATGCAAGAACATCTATAATCAATAGTCTGATAATCATCTCCCGACGAATATTTAATTATCTGCGCAGTAATGCTGCAGCTTCATCCACGGGATTGTTATCAAAAGGACATGCCATGGTAGTGAAATAGTCACCACCTAATATAACTTCT
Organism: Echiichthys vipera; assembly: GCF_963691815.1. Taxonomy (NCBI): domain Eukaryota; kingdom Metazoa; phylum Chordata; class Actinopteri; order Perciformes; family Trachinidae; genus Echiichthys; species Echiichthys vipera. Next base: position 4,143,163 of record NC_139835.1, read on the forward strand.
AATGTCTGATTTTTGCAGTGATTTTCTGAAAAAACAGACGGAACTATAGCAGAACTATACTTCGCCAAAACTCGCCCGCTGACTGAATGAATGAGGAAATGAAACACCGTGTGTGGCTGAAAGAGGGCGGAGACAGAGAGAAACTCAAGGTTTTCTGAGAAAAACCTGGTCCCGACCAGGTTAGTTTCAGAGAGCATGTTACCATGGTAACTGACCGAGAGTTTAAGTTACCTCCCTTTGTGAAACAGGCTAGAGTTACCCCTCTGTCTCTGGTTTGAGTTACCTCCCTTTGTGAAACGGAAAACTCAGAGTTTCCCTCATTTCAGGGTTAACATACTCAGAGTTTTCACTAAACCTGCTTTGTGAAACAGGCCCCAGGGGTCCGTTTCACAAAGCAGGTTAAAAAAACTCTGAGTTTAACCCTGAACTCTGAGTTGATCTACTCTGAGATAGGAAACTCTGAGTTTTCGGTTCCAGAACAGCAGATTTGCGTTAGGTTGATCAACTCAGAGTAGTTTGACCTGGAGTTAAGCGCGTGCACCACAAGTAAAAAAAGACAGCATCAATGGAGCCCTGATTCGACGAGTCACCATGGCAACGGGGAAGCGAAGGGCTACGCTACAACTGGAATTGTAAATATTAATGCGCTCATACGGTGAGTTTGAGCAGGTTTACACCGCTGCAGCAGCAAAAGAGAGGGAGACGCGTGGGAGAACATTGCTGCTCGGGTCAGTGCATAAGTTTAAATGTAGTCCTGTTGCAATCACAGTAATATCACAGGGGGAACTGCTTGAGTGGGAGCCTATTAGTTAATTTCATTTAAGCGCAACCCCAAAGAGAAGCGCACTTGGCAGCAGCTTAAGATGAAACATAAAAACATACAGGTATTCAAACAGGTAAAACATCGGCACAATCTCATGGTGACGCCTCTTTTTGTGCATGTTTTACATGGTAAAGTAAATATTACCGTAAGTGGCTTTTTTTTATTCAACATATAAATGTTGTATAAAAAACTCCCATTTGCAAAAAAACGCAGCGCAACACACAATATCTGCTGTGATATGAGAGCATTACTGGTTGTTAATGTTGGAAATGTAAGGAGGGATGAGATGGACTGTGACATGAAAGGGTGTTGTGCGTATTCAGCCCCCTCGCATTATAGGTGATATTCTGGATCAGAAGGCTGTTGTTTGGACCTATAGGAGTAGTTTATATACCGGTAACCACATTAAAAGCACACACTTTTGAACCTATGAATTGCAAGAAAAGCTGGGATTATATTTAGGAAACGCTAAGTCAAATACATTCAACTTGCTCAAAAGATCCATTTCATTCATTTTGTAATTATGGCTGCAGTATATTAAGGACGTCTATGCGCGGTCTGATAATCATCTCCCGACGAATATTTAATTAACTTTGCGGTAATGCGACAGCTTCATCCACGGGATCGTTATCAAAAGGAGATGCCATGGTAGTGTAAATATTCAACACCTAATATAACTTCTAATGTAGGCCTACTGAATGATTTTTATACGTTGTATACAAACACTCCCGTTTGCAAAAAAACGCAGCGCAACACAGAATATCTGCTGTGATATGAAACGGTACTGCTCAAAAAGAGAATTGCCTGGAAATGCAAGAACATCTATAATCAATAGTTTGATAATCATCTCCCGACGAATATTTAATTATCTGCGCAGTAATGCTGCACCTTCATCCACGGGATTGTTATCAAAAGGACACGCCATGGTAGTGAAATAGTCGCCACCTAATATAACTTCTAATGTCTGATTTTTGCAATGATTTTCTGAAAAAACAGACGGAACTATAGCAGAACTATACTACGCCAAAACTCGCCCGCTGACTGAATGAATGAGGAAATCAAACACCGTGTGTGGCTGAAAGAGGGCGGAGACGGAGAGAAACTCAAGGTTTTCTGAGAAAAACCTGGTCCCGACCAGGTTAGTTTCAGAGAGCATGTTACCATGGTAACTGACCGAGAGGTTAAGTTACCTCCCTTTGTGAAACAGGCTAGAGTTACCCCTCTGTCTCTGGTTTGAGTTACCTCCCTTTGTGAAACGGAAAACTCAGAGTTTCCCTCATTTCAGGGTTAACAGACTCAGAGTTTTCACTAAACCTGCTTTGTGAAACAGGCCCCAGGCTGGGACTGGTCCAAATGTCTGGTGTGGAGATTCAGGTATTTAACCTCTCACAAGGCCTATGATGTCACTGGGAAGTAGGTTTCCACTTCGTTATTGCTCAATCTAGTCTTAACGACAGTCGTTGGGGTCACAGGAGGCCATTTGTGAACAGTTGTTCTTTGAGGTTAAATTGTTGAATCTCCTGAAGGGATGAAAGGGCAGCATTGTAAATTGGTGATAAGTGGTGTCTCAGACCTCCTCCTCTGTTTAGCAATGATTTCTCTACTTTTACATAGATGGCTTCTTCTAAAAAAAAGTAGTGAAACCATCCCTAGAGGTTAAATACCTGGATCTCCACACCAGTTAGTTGGACCAGTCCCAGCCTGGTCAGATGCGTACAGGATCTGATGAAGCCTCTTGGATGAGAGGTGAAACGTCTACCAGACAAATAACCAAGTCCAGTTGTTTTTGACTGAAATTTCTTTGGAGATAATGATGACCTGGACAAATGAGAATATTCACAGGCTTATTCTTCTGAAATAAAAATTAAGGTCATCATGTAAATCATGTCTACACAGACTCAAAAGAATTGTGAATGAGCAAAGAGTGAAGGGCTACAACAAACTTCTTTTATTATTATTGATTCATGTTTGTACATTTACATTTAATACAATTTCTCAACATGATTCGCTCATTTACTGTCATATACCCCAAAGAAAAGCAGCAAATCTGCACATTTGAGGAACTGAACTCAGAAAATATTTGGCATGATTGCCTGAAATATAACAGAAATTATTATTGCAAAGTATTTTTTGATTCATCAACTAATCAGTGCAGTTATTTTGTTTTTCATATTTAAGGATTTTATTTTTCCATATTGAAGGAAACCATAAATTAAGGAAATGTGCCTGGCTGCTGACACCTAATGAATCACAGCATGAATGTTAACAGAGGAAGAGTTGGGGCTGTGAACCATATAAGGGAGGCATTTCATTGCTGTTTATACTAATTCCCATACACTACCTCATCATGCTAGGGCACTCGCATGCATCCATACACATGCTATCTACAGTATATCCACCATGTGAAGAGGAATAGTGTTGGAGTTCCACAGCAGGCAGATTATATGTATATAAATACTCACACAGCCAACACGGTCCAGGTTCTGTGCATGAGTCATGATTCTGAACATGATTCCAGAAGATACAGGGACCCAGCAGCGGGCCAGAGTCTTATCTTTAGCTCGAATGAACCAGCAGCACATCCTGACATGGCCAGGTCACATATTTAACCTTTGACCTAACTGCCCAGAGAAGTCACCGTGTGGGCTCCAGAAGGGAGGAGAGAGTGACACACACAGGCTGAGAGAGGGAGAGAACCAGAGGATAATGTGGAGAGAGTGTGTGTGTTTATGTCAGACTCTGTCCAATGTAAACAGCTTGTGCGGTGTCTGTCACCACAGCCTAGTAACACGCTTGTCCTGTTTTCACCGTCCCATTTACAGCTGTTCTGAAAGTGCTTTTAGGGGCTGGGGTTATGGAAGCATACCATATATCGAAGCTTTATAGTGCTCTGAGGAGGCTGAGGTAGTTTGCTGCATCACCTCTGTTTGCAAAAAGAGGTGCTTGTCTGTACGGTTTGCCACGGGTCAGAGATATGTTCTCCTTTCTCAGGTTTGACGCCGTTGAGCAAGGCATTTAATGTAATAGTTTTAATTAATTAATTAATTGCTGCTCACTGGAAAAACTCTGTGATGATTCTTAAGACTGTACACGTAATATCGATATAAAGTTTAAATGTTTTCGCCCATATGGAGAATGACAGGAGCCTCGGCATTGGGGTATACAGAAAACCCACTCACACAGATCAATATCTACTGTTTGACTCTCACCACCCCCTGGAACACAAGCTTGGAGTTATCACAACCCTGCAACACAGAGCTGATAACGTACCCACCAGCTCACAGGCCCAAATGGTAGAACGCAAGCACCTGAGAGGCGCCCTCACAACTTGTGGTTACCCCAGCTGGACCTTTGTGAAAACGGCAGCTGCTTCCAGAAAGAAAACCAAAGTGGTTGAGAAAGAAAAAGAAAACAAGAGAAACAACATAGTCATGTAAGTGTCTTATGGATGTGCTTGACTAGTTATAAACTAGAGGTTGACTGATTACAATACATTCAGCTGTAGTGAGGACTGAGCTATAATGCTATACTCATGATTCTCTGTACTTTGGCTTATTACATCTTAATCACTTGTGACTCAGCATAGATTATTTGAAATGCATGTAAATGCATTGCACTTGACTGATCACCACCAATGTCCTGTTATGATAAAGCATACATTATTATAAATGCATCAATATGTACTTTATTTTACTTAACACATGCAATAACTTATGATACTGCATGGGTTATTATAGCATGGTATGAATCCTCACCACAGCTGGTGGTGTGTGTAGTTGTGTATAGGTAGTCATAATGTATTATGTATTTAAGTCTCATCAGTCAACTTCTAGTTTATTACTAGTCAAACATATCCATAAGACACTTCAACTTATAATTCATTATTCACGTCATGTATAATGTTTTATGACTATAGTGCATCATAAAGTATTCTGTGTGTATTCTGTTTTGAGTGTAGCCATAAAGCATTATGAATCAATCATAAATGACTGTGAATGCCCTCATTGTGCACTATAGATGTGGTCTTTATGGAAACTGTTAAACATTGTATCAGGTCTTTTGAAACTCAATCCTTGCAGAAATGCATTATAAATAACTTTTACAGTACATTCAGCACATTTATAATCTTTTATCCTTTGACTTTTTTTTCATTTCTCTTTTTCCCTTTTGGAACCTGCTCTTGACCCCTGAAATAAATTGGAATTGGACCAAGGTCTTGCCTGAACCGAAAGTTTTATGGTTTCTGCTTTATTGTTGCAAACACAGTCTGCTCCTAATATCATGATTTTGAAACCTTTGGCTACGTTAACATAATACAACTAATACTCAGCATCAGGCTTGAGCCATTTAAGATGTTTGCATGGGTTTTAAATGGGTTTGATCCATCAATATTATAGTTTCTATGCTACACAGCAAAGCACATTACAATGATGTCCGATGGAAGTGTTAGGAAGTGTGTTGGCTGTAAATGACTAAAGAGACAGAAAAAAGAGTTACCAGTACATGTCATGTCAGGATTGCTATATGTGTGGTAGTTTATAGTGTAATGTATTGTACGTGTCTTATTATGCTTGTTTTAAAGCCGACACTCTGCTCCGATAGAACAACATATATCATCCGGTTTTAGGAAAAATAATTTGCCTCTACATGCACCAGAGCCTGTTGTTTGTTTTGTAAAAATCTACAGCGCCCGTATCATCCTGTCCACTCAATGCAGTTCACAGTTTGTGCACACGCCACAGATCCCCCCTCGAAGCTTGCGCATGTTACAATATCACAGACACAGGCCTCAAGCCACGCTAAATTATGTCAGCAATTGCTATCTATGAGAAAGTCAGCTAGGTAGCGTTTACCCCATGACGTTTATCGATGAGATAAGACAGGGGCATGTTCACAGGAATCTGGTGCACGTGCACTGACGAGCAATCGATTGGAGAGAGCGGAGGATCTCTGTGGTAGAGGGGGAGGGGCGTGAGAGTTGGAAAAATTCAGATATTTGACAGAGTCAACTCAATCTGCCAGACTTGCCGACTGCAGCTTTAACTGTGAACATAATGCATTTCTGGAATTGACACGGTCTCCATTTTATTCTAATACCTGCCTTTCTAGTACTATTGAGTTCCCTAGTGGTTCTTGAGCTTTGCCCTGGATTGTCATTGGTTGTATTCCCTCTCTTCATTTCTTCCTGCCTGTATATCCAGTGACAGATGTAAGCAGATGTTTTATAAAACAGACTATACAGGATTAAGGTGAAGTTAAACAGAGAAAGGTCACAGCCCATATGCCATTCATATGAACTTGGATTACACAAAAAGTTCTGCATCTCTCTTCATCATCTCAAATCTCACTTTGGTCACAGTGCCAAAGAATGTTCACTTGTTTACATGATCCATCATTTGTAAGTGATGAAACTTGTAAACTGAAACACATTCTTTGGCAACGTGCTCAGTTTCAGAGGTAATATTATGAGAAGAGATATATTCTGGATGTTCAATGAGACAAAAAAAAGTACTGCAGAGATATACAGTGACTACTGAGAAATTTACCTACCTTTAAACCCCTGAATACCAGAAACAGTCCGTGTTTGGATGATGTTTATGATGTCCGGGCTGAAAAATAAAATCCCTTTGGTATGCTTCATGTTTTAAGCCTTTTATTTCCAGTATTATGCAATTTCTACATGGAGTGTGTAAATATTTAAAAGACTGTTACGCAGGCTTTGGTGAAATATAAGACCATTCTACAAAAACTGGCGATTAGCACATCTTCCTCTCTAACCTTACCAAAGCAACTACCAAACATGACTTCATGTAGTTGCTTTGTTTTTCATTTTTACAGCGGCATTATGTAGCCTTATCAATGCCTTAACTGCAGCAGCCAATACGATGAAAGACAGATTCAGGAGGAAGTCAAAAAGAAGTACTATATAAGGAGATAATAAATCCATCATAAGAAATAAAATGATCACAATGTGTTTTTGTTTCAGATTTATTTAACCATCAGAAATTAGGCTGTTTTGATTTAAAAATAATTCTCTAGAATTCATTTAGACAGTCACTGACTCCATTACAGAACAATGATTCTTAATTAATCTGACTTTTTGAAAAAAATCTTTCTGACATGAAAAAAAACACTCTGGAAAACAATCCCAAACAGGCCATATTTGCATGCATGGTAGTTTTAGTATTTAAAGGAAATTTCCAGTTTATTACAGCTTTGGTCTTATTTTGTAACATTGGCCATCAGTTATCTTAATTATAACATGTACTCACCAAAGTAAATGGTTTGAAATGCATTTTTTAAAAATGCAGTGGGACAAAGATGAAACAGGAAGTCTGTAAACTTTAATGAATGTTTACAATAAACGATTGGGGTGTTTTCTTTCTTTTCTGTGGACAAAACCCCTGCTCGGTCTTGTGTCTTATTAACTAACTAAAAAAAAAAATCAACCTAAATACGGTAAGGTAATGCTTAGCTAACCCCTTAACATAGTGGCAGTGTTAACAGGCGGTCGGCATTGTCTAGATCAGAGGTGTCAAACTACTCCAGTAAAAGGCCGCTGTGGCTGGAGGTTTTCATTCCAACCAAGCAAGAACACACCTGATCCAACAAATCAACTGTGTGTTTTTGCTTGGTTGGAATGAAAACCTGCAGCCACAGCGGCCCTTTACTGGATCACTTTGACACCCCTGGTCTAGATGATCTAGACAATGTCATGCTAGCTTTTCAGGAAGTGGACTAAATAACACTCTGAAATTAGGCTAAATTTTGGTAAAGGACAACGGGGTCCTTTGACCTCTGACCTCAAGTTATCTGAATGACAATGGATTCTATGGGTACCTGCAAGTCTCATCTTTACAGACATGCCTACCTAGCATGCCCTACATGCTAATCCTGGTCAGTTTGGGGCTAAAAACATTCAATTTTCCTCATCCATTATAAATTTGTTATTTTTGCCTATTTTAAAATAGTATATTTGAAAAATTCTGGATACTGGGGTCCCTTAACAGTCTTGGAACCGCCTCATAGAACTTTACAACCACAATCTACAGACTTAGGCATTCAGAGGATGAATGGCTTTCCCTAGATGTATTGACAATAAGGGGCTTTCTGAGTGGTCACCATTCAATTGTTGAAAAACATCCCCTGCCCATCTGGAAAAAGGGGACAAAATGTTAAGGGGCTAAACATGTCCCGGATCTCTCGAATGATCTTCGCATCCAGTTATGTTATTCAGCTTACTTACTGAAATAACTGAGTAATAAAGCATTGTTTGGATTAGTAATGGCTGATGTGTTGCTTAATTTGAAATTTAAATGGCTTATACTCCCGATGCTGTATTGCATTTAGTACTATACATTTATGTAGTGTTAATGTTACTGGACCTGTATTAAAGCAATTCTTACCTTTTGGGCATTTTGACACTTTTTACACAATCTTAAAATGCTCCTAATAAGCATATGGCACACTAAAATGTAAAAGAAATCCACCAGGTGTTGAAACTCAAAACTATTAAATTCTTATATATTTCTGATTAAAATCTGACCAATAATTTTTTTCGGTCCAAATCAAACGATTTGCCAAGCTTCCTGCCTGTCATAGTTGCAGCAACCCCTCAAGTCTGTGAGAAAGAGCAAGGAACGGCGAAGAGCTGATGCGTCAAGAGGCGAGACGTGAGTCATCATGGACTCTGCTCTTAGGTGATGGTGGAGGCTGATGCAGCTTCATCCGGAGCTGAAAAGAGATGAGGTGGTCGTGGAGTTTGTGCTGGACAGGAACTTTGAGTTTGACTGATCCTAGAACACAGCATTACATGTGATAACGCAACATCCAGATGCTATCAGTTATCAACTACTATAGTTCTGTAATTCCATGTGACTCACGCAAGGAAGATTAGCATTAGCATCAGCACTAACATGAGCGGTAGTGTAAACAAACCAGCTGTTTCACTTGCGCTGCTCACTTTCTCACCGCACATGTCAGAGGAGGAGGAGGGAGCGCCAGAGGTCAGGCTGGGAGGGTGGGACTTTGGAGGGAGGTGGAGTAGTTGATGTTTTTTCTAAGTGCAGAGAATAGCTTCAATATTACTGAGTAGCACTTGCTATAAACACGTCATCCTTTTTTGTTATTGCAGATGTGGACATCTTTGATCACATGACATATGTTCAAACAAGTATCCAACCATTTATAAAACCATTTAACACCCAGCAACGTCAACCCACTCATTCAATCAGTTTAGAAGAAAATCAAACCAACCAACCAGCAAACCAACCAACAACTGCAGAGAACTATTAGAGGACCATTCGGACTCTCCAGCCAGGCCAAGCTTAATGTCAACACAGTTCTTCCCCTCTGCACATTCCAGCTTAAAGTCCAGGCAACAGTCAAAGGAGCCATGCAATTACAGTGCAGCTGCCTGCGTCACTTTTCTGTTTACCTTCTAAATGTTCAGAAGTCTTTTGAAGTCATTTCCTTTCTCTCTGAGAGTCAGAAACTAGTCATGAGTAATGTGTACACTTCCAGCTGTGTGCCATATTACCAACTGCATTCCAACTGGGTTACAGTCTCCAGTTTATCACCTAAACCCAAGAATCACATAATGGTTTTATTTTTTTTAACCTAAAATTAGACCTTATTTCAATGTTCTGGTTAACTTTGACTGACTTTCACAGATTTTGCACAACACATCTTGACCTCTTGTTTGTGTTTCCTCAAGCAAGAGGTCACAGAAAATGGGGACCGAAAAATGCAATTGAGCTGCTGATTGTGTACCAGAGTGGGTTAAAGTAATACAGCCATTTAAAAAAAGGTTAAACTACAGAGTGCTTATATATAAATGACACCCTCCTGCACAACTACCCAGTTGTTATCACACACTGTGTTTGTCAATTTTTCACTTTGTTTTCTTTTTTCAGATGGTTGGAGCTGGCAGTTTGCTGATGTCACCATATATTCAAAAGATTGATTGATTAGCTTTGACACTCAAATTTACTGCACCACACTTCAACAGTGATGTCAGGAACTGCATGCATGCCGGCATCTTTGTTAAAGTTTAGATTTTCTGACTAAGCCGAACTTGGGCCAGGTCAGGCCAACATTTCCCACCACTATCCTCAGGCCGGGTCAGGCCAGACTAATGCATGTGTATTCTTTTTTTTTATAATTATTATTATTTTTGGCAGGTTTTCAAGCCTTTTTTCAAAAGGAAGGAAAGGAATTGGGGTGGTAGAGAGAGGGGGGGAGACATGCAGCAAAGGGCCGCGGCCGATGCCTCAAGGACCTTCAACGTCTTTGCCTGGGGCGAATGCTCTAACCACCAGCCGTCCTGTGCCTGTTAGTTTTTTTTATTAGCCTACTTATAATTGGGTGTGGAGAAAGTTACAATGTTATAAAACGATAAACTATTGTGTGCACTGTGCACATCACACGCTGTGTCTTCTCAACTAGCACGCATCACACCAGGACTGCTTTCCTGTGCACTGTGTAGCTTAAAAGTGCAAAAGAAAGTGACACTGCCAGTCCTCTCCCGACATTTTCTCAAAATGTCAGGTTGAAATCGGGCTCGGACAGAATGTGCACAGGATGGACTTTTTGGGCCCAATCTAAGCTCTAATCTTTTTCAAAGGGAGGAATGACACACTTGCATTAATCATACATCATTATTCATTTTCCACATTATCCCCGTAGGTCACACACTGGAGGCATTCCTGGGGCAGGCAGGATTTGTAATTCCTTGAGCATATTTCTGATCCTCAACTGGTTCCTTTCAATGCAAAGGAGCATTTACTCCAGGCTCCTCCATGATGTCTGAGCTCCTCATCTGGTCTCCCCTCAGGTTGAACCCAGACTGCTTGTCACCAGTGTCGGAGCAGCCTCATCTCTACAGCTGTCTGGTACAATCACTGCATCCTTGCAAAGCCTCACCTAAACAGTCTCATTCAGACGCAAATATGTTATATGAAAATGGTGATTCAAAACATACAATGTGATGTTATTATCCTTGGATAAGTGTCCTCAAAATCCAAAAAACAACAACGCTCAACAACATTTCCTTTATGAGCAGCATAGTCCCTGTAAAAGAAAAGGTGGATCTGTTACTGAAACAAACACACTCTCTGTGGAGCAACTGAGACTGCCTGTGTCATGTAGGCTTTGTTGAGTTCAGGGCCTATGGGAAGCACTGGGCCCCCGACCAATTCAAGAAGCTGCTCTCAGCAAGTGAAACCAGAGAAATGGCAATGCTCATGGGTGCAGGGATAGTGACTGAAAGACACCCATTCACCAGCCAAACACTCTTCCCAGGGGTGTAAGCCTTACAAGCAGGGCTATACAAGGATTACACACTCTCTGTTGTTGCCTAAATGCAGTTATTAATCTATTTTTTTTCCTAATGATAGCGTGCTGACAAAAACACTGACCTTATCGACTTTTGGGAGGTTGGTGTTTGTTTAAAAACAATGTTTTCACTGATCATTTAACCCTAAATATATTCATCCCTTTGTGTGTGGCCCATTTAACATGAAAACCAATTCAATGAATGATTGTAATTGCAGCAAAATCCCATTCCCCATTTAAAATAGTACTACAGAGGAGGTCACATCAGGACACATGACACAAGATAATCTTTTTCTGGTATATGCTTAAACTAATCAATGTGTATGCCTCAATTAACAGATATTACAATCAACATATGTATTACAGTACATACCTGTACGCATATGTATGTACACCATAATCTGGTTGTAGTAAGAAAATGTTCTCAGTATTGTTTGCCATTAGGGCAAACAAGTAAAAAAGACAACACATTTTCAGAGTTTTTTGAGAGTGAACAAAAGTGTAATTTGTAATTGTTCCCATTACAACACAGATTATCAATAACGCTTTCACTAAAGTAATTTTGTAACGTAATTAACGTTGGAGATACCCTGGCTTTTATATGATAGACATTGAAGCACAGATGTAAAACAATGAAATAAACTCAAGTCAGTTTATCTTATTCAGTTTTCAACTGATTGTATTTGTATTGTAACTTTTAAACTCCGATCCATATTTTTGCACTTAGTATTATCCTATTGTTTTATGTGTAACTTCTAGATTTAGTGTATTGTTTCTGGGATTTTTTCTGTATATTTGCATCCAGTATGAACAAACACCATTCAAATTCTATGTAATCTGATTGCATACTTGGCAGTAAAGTGAGTTCTGATTCTGATTCTAAGAAATATCTATTGTCCCCTATGGTCGAGTCACTTAAACCTAAAGTAGGAGTCATTTATATGGTCGGGTTCAGGCCAGTGTAGGCATCTCAATGTCCGTGTCACTTTATTATGCACATGCAGGACTTTCCTGTTTTAATGACCAGTTTAGGAATATTTTACACATGCTCAATACGTTCAGGGGAGAAGGAGTGCCCTCACTGTGACTACATGCCCTTGCTGTTGAACAAAGTGCAGTTTTGACAGACTTTCTTTATTATGGCACTAAGCGATTACACATTTTAACCTTTTCTTTGATCCCTTAGGAGCACTAATCATTAAATACGTTGTAATAGTGCACTTGTGATGTTATTATTAATGAGCTTCAGCTGTAACAATTACCCCTTTACCACAATAGAGAATGTTTATTTATAATGATCTTGAAGTTTTGAAATGGAAATAGTTAAAATAGTATTTATTTACAGAGAAATAGTATGAAACATAACATTACATTTATGGGGAGGTAAGCTCAGTAATTTGGTGCTGAAACAGCTTACAAAACAATTATAGCAATTCATACTTTTATAATTTAGAAAGGTTGTGGGGTCAACACCGCTATTCACAAACTACAAACAATCTTATTTTACACCTAGTAATACCTAGGTGTTATTGCAATGCAATTATTTAACTGTCAATCATTCAATTATAAATTTAGTACATTTTCTTACTGTTTTCGTTTCCCGTTAAGAGGCACACTGGGAAAGGTAAAGGAAATTTAAAAAATTCTCTTTACTAACCCAGTGCCCGTCCTTATGGGAAAGTTGCCGACAACGCCAATTGTTGAAGAAAACTTGTACTTTTTGATGATCCTTCCAGATGATGAATAAACAAGTAACTTGAGAGCATCAGTTGTCCTGGGGAAATTATATTCCTACAAGAATATATAGTGTAGTATTTATAGTTCTGGCACATGTGCATATGATCATGGACACCAGTAAACTTGACATATCCCAAAAGTGCATGACAAATTATAGTGCAACCCTTTCAAGGACCAAGGTCCTGTTGTGTGTTATATTTCTCCAACAAGGACAAATTCTAACTTTAGACTTGTAGTCTTCTGAGTTTTTTCTCTAGCGCCACCAGCAGGTCAACGTTTTCACTTATTCAATGAAATATCTCAACATGTACTTTGATGTATTTACCCGCCATATTCTGTACAGGTATTCATGGTTCCTTCAGGTGTACTGACTCGGGTGATTGCCTGACTTTTTCTATAGCATCACCAGCCTGATTATATTTTTTGGTTTGGAGTGAAATGTCGGGATAACTATTAGATGCATTGCTGTTACATGATTTCTGATATCATCAATTTGAAATGTGTCCAAAACTTTAGTTAATGATCAAATACCTGCAAAACTTTTCCAGCCTTAACAGTACTTTGTGTTTAATGCTAATTAGCCAATGTTAGCATGCTAACACTCTAAGGTAAGACTGGAAACACTTTACCTGCTAAACACCAACATACTATTAATGCAGCCAAACAGAGACACTAGCATAGTTGTAGACTCAAAAAGTGATGGAGGCGATTAAAACAGAGAAATGAAATGTGAGTATTGTGTTGCTTGATCACATTTTTGATCATCGCTTCAATGGCAGGTAGCAGCTGAGGCGGCTAGCTAACTTAAGCCAACCTCTGTCGATGTGCTAAATGGGAAGTTGTGCTAGGGCTTACCAGGGATCTGAATTCGGGCACTGCCGCGGTGCTGTTGAGCAAGGCACCAAACCCCCAACTGCTCGGGGCACTGAGCTATTGGCAGCCCCCTCGCTCTGACATCTCTCCATTAATTGCATGTATATAGGTCCTGTCTGTGCATGTGTGTGTATTTCGGGCCAGTGTGTGTGTAACCTGTATAATAATAACAGAGTGAAAAAATCAGGCCGTCAGTGATTTAACCTCCGTAGCTGTACAGGCTCCTGCCGGGATAGGCTTCACTCTTCACTGACGACATTCTTCTTCTTCTTTGTCTGGATTTCCGGCAGACTAGATGCCTAAAGACACATCCTTGTCATCCACAGTCCAAAGTTATATCCATTATATTATATCCACAGGAAGAGACAGGTTTCCCTCAAGGACTGCAACAATAGTGGCCTTTGTGATCCCCTGGATGTATCACGGAGATCTCCGATGACGCTTACCACAATCTCAACACTGATTGGCTGTCGTGGTACAGCTTTACTGGATGTCGCTTGAAAAGTTTTTCAACTTCATGCGACACACGCAATGGACACAATGGAAGTGATCATCGCCTGAATCGCGTCGCCAGGAGCGTCTCTATGTGTCATTGCGTCATTCACATTGGTTTTGAATGGCAGCTTCACTCTTTCATCGCCTTCATCGCTTTTGGTGTGAATGCAGAGTAAGCATAGACTGTACAAAAGACGTAGCTAAGGTGAGCCCAGTTGTTTGCGCTACCCTTTTGAAGCCTCAAGTTTGGCCATTTGGCTGTTGCCATCATGGATGTATTAAGAGAACTGGACTCAGTGTTCGATGCAGAGCCCTTTTCCTTCATTAATATGGCACATTTAGCCAAAAAAGTTCAACTACCACATCTAAAAATATCCAGATCACCACTACTTCCGCATTATGGGACCCATAGAGCTAGCACACCAGAGACTTCCGCCGGCTGAGCCAGCTAGTTCTGGTTAAGCGCTCCAGCTAACTCCTCTGGACTTTCAAAATGTTATCGGACTGAATCAATCAAATTCCAGTCTTATTGTGAATCCTTTTGCCAGGGTTGTAACCCTTGAAAAAATTATCAACAGACATTTCATTCACCATATCAGGTAATGGGAAAAAGTATTTTAGGCCCAATGCCATCATTTGACTGACACGGAAGTTGTGAATCCACCATTTGGCCACTATGTCTCACTGGCACACTTAAAAAAAGGAGCCACTTATGTGTTGTGCATATTTACAATGCACCTAAATTAGTCATGGACTAATTCATAGTGTTACCTTGTTTTAATAGAAAAGACAGTCAACAGTGCTAAACTCATGATCAACTGTTGTCATCTGCATCACGTTCAGTGCATGCATGCATTCTTACTGTGAACCCCTTGTAGTTGGTTTAAAAAATATGAATCCTACGCAGAAAGATGGACTACAACAGAAAGGTAATTACACAATGTAAACACATTGAGAGGCTGTTGCTGAAGAATCAAAAATGGGGTTTAGTATAATAAATCTTTTAAGAATATCAACTTTAAGGTGTTCTCTAAAACGAGTTGACAACTCAACCTTAAATGTGCAAATCATGTTGAAGCCTTAAATCTAACTATAATCATGAACTGGATTTTTACACTAATCAAGTTGTTTGTGAATTTTATGTGTGAACATTGCTTTCAAGTATTATATATTTGACTGTTTGACTGAAATAACCCCACCACCCACTGCCTGTCCCCTGCTACTATTTCAACAGAACATCACACACTAATCAATATGAATATTAAGACACCATAATGTGTGTGTGTGTGTGTGTGTGTGTGTGTGTGTGTGTGTGTGTGTGTGTGTGTGTGTGTGTGTGTGTGTGTGTGTGTGTGTGTGTGTGTGTGTGTGTGTGTGCGTGTGCGTGTATGTGTGCGTGTGCGTGTGCATGTGAGTGTGTGTGTTTTCTCAGGGTGCAGAGGAAAAGTCCAGTGCCCAACTTTTGGTGCTCTGTACCTCAAATAGTCTGTGTCTGAGTCATTTCACACATTTAACACAATAAACAATTAGACTGGAAGAGACGCACCCCTTACTACTTACGTGTCCCCACATGTTCAACAACTAAACTATTATAAGGGATGGACAATATGCTAAACATAACCATCCATAAGTGTGAATGAATGGATTATCTGTATTGCACATGCCAAAAGACACGGTTCACAACGTGTTTTGAGGGATTGAAGAAACGCTCCGTCTTCTTCTTATAAGTGTGTACGTCAAATGCAAAACTTGTAGAGTGGGTAAAGAGGAAACAATTAGTTGGGGGAAAAGCAGCAGAGAGGGTTTAGCAGCAGCTGCCCAGAGAGCGAGGACTGTACCAACAGGGAAGCAGAGAAATAAAGAGTCAGGGAAGGAGGAATGAAGGGAGGGAGAGCGGGAAAATCAAGTGGGAGACAGAAGGAGAGGAGACAAGACTTGTCACTCAAAAAGATTGTATGAAGGAGAAGGCATGTTTCCTCTCTAATGAATAGAATAGAATCACTTTAATGATCCCAGACTGGGAAATAATTTTGTTACAGCAGCAGTGGGTCAGCAAATAAAAACTTTGTACATAACATACATACAATCCAAAAAATACATAGTGTATATATACAGTGCACAGTGTGCTATAAACAATAAACAATAATAATATATACAACAAAACAGTAGAGAGAGCAGAGTTCTCTGTCAGGCAGAGGTGAGAGAGTTATTATATACAGTGATGGATTGTGGCAGTAAAGATTTCCTATATCTATTGCTACGACAGCAATTACCTTTACACATATTAAGTATTTTCATGAAAACAAATCCACACCCAGCTACTATTGTAAAATACTAGCTGGGTGTGGCAGTCTTCTTCTTATTTTGAGGGGAATTGTGAAATCTAAATGCAAACAATATTGACAATATTAATTACCAATTAATATGCCTATTTGTCCCACCAGCTGCCAGTAGTGTCACAGGGTTAGTGGACCCTTGAGCCACACAGATAATCAGCTTTATTAGTGCTGCCGCTAAAACCGATTTAAGAGCAGACTAGAGGGATCAGACGGGCCAGCTGTCCACACCAGCGCCTCAACAGGCACCCTGGCCCCAGTCCACACAAAACACCAAAACAACAACGAGCCAACTATGTGCACTGCCAATTCAACTGTGTGAGCAGGCTTATTACCATATCTCAAACACTGGCTCAGACGATTCCGAAATCTGGTTTCATTGATATGAGATGATTCATTCAAACATGGTGATAGTCTTTGATTTCTTAGTGGATTTTTAACGTTAATTGGATTTTTGTGAGCCCCAGCTTGCACTGACCCATGATTATTTTTCCTGCCTTGAGTCCAGATCATACTACTTCCTGTTCTTTCCACAGGCCAACTAACTCATCAGCGCAGTCAAAACATCCTCACCTCATTAACAAGTCCCTGACCCTGACAGTGACCCGCCACCAGCCTCATGACCTCATGGCTGTTGCTCTCCACATACAGTCCATCTCCCAACCCGCCTTCACTTCTAATTACAGGGCGGTGAAAGGAGGCTAACTCCATATTAGACAGGGCAAGCTTGCAAAACTCAGCTAACAGGCACATCTTCAACCTTACATCACATTTCTGTCTGGGTTGAGAAGAAGACAGTGGAAAGAACCAGCAGAGATAATCTGGTCTGGTCACAATCTCAGTCACAGTCGCATCCTTTACAGAGGGCCATGTCTCGTCCACTCAGATAAGCCAAGAAAAGGCAAGGGGAATACAAGCCAAATACACACTCTTATACACACTTTTTTCATTACGCTCTCACATATGGATGTAAAAAGGTTCCCTGCCTCCAGAGATGTGCAACCCCTCTATATCAGGGTCAGACCAGGGCTGAATAAATGGACATAGCATACCCATCGGGGTCCATTCTCTCAACTTGATCCAATCGCACTCGCCTATGGGAGTCTCCATCTTGTCAGACTTTGACTCCGCCTCATTTCCTCTTACCAAAAACGAGCATGTATGTGACGTTGGGGGGAGGGAGATGCGTCCATCTGACTGACGTATACCTCCAAGGAGAAGTGAGGGCCAGAGGCTAGTTGTCACTCGAGAGGCGGCACCCCCCACCGGCTCGGCGAGTCGAGTGCAGACACTCCTGTGTCTCGGTGTGTTCCTAAACCATCTGTTTGTACAGTTGATTGAAGAGCAAACCATCTTGTCCCTTATAGTAACACCACCACACGAATGACCGCAGTCCAGATTGAGATGACAGAGTTAGCATGCAAATGGTGCTAATCCTGACAACTAGCCTCCGAGGAGAAGTGAGGGTCAGAGGCTAACTGTCATTCAAGAGGCCACGCCCCTAATGATTCATAAACTTTAACCTCCAATAAAATAAAAACTAGCCTGGTACAAAAATATAAACACCCTCCTAAGTGTTGTCATGGAGATATGACCTTAACATACAGATGAGAATGTTTTCTTTTGTAAACAAGTCCTAAATAGGTTTAATTATGCTGTGAAAATGGCCTGTTTAACATTGGGGTCAATGAGAAACTGCTCTATTTTTCAAACTACTGGACACTCTGAGAACTGCAGTTTTTGGCACTTCCTGATTGGATCAACCAGGAAGTCGCTGTGGTGGGGGCTTGTTCATGACGACCAAATAAATATGTTCATTTAAAAGATGTTATTTATAAGTCCACTTATAAAAGCCTAAACTGTTGTGTCAATCTCATCCAGGCTTGTCTTTTGTTGCTGTTTTCCATGACTGGAGGTAGCTACATATGTGGGTGATGGCATTCGCTTTCTTAATTCTAATGTACTCTGTTTGGAAAAAAAACATGATTGAAGGGCACAAAAACTTTTTAATCACTGAGTGAATCTTTTGAATTGAGAAAGTAGCCAGATTCCTTATTCATCGCCGAGAGATGTAATAATTTAATGTGAATGTTGCTATAGATAATTTTAATCCTCTAAAATGAATGCAAAATGTAATTTTACTAATGATTAGTCGGAGCCTCCCTGAAGCCAGCTGTCCATTATTTGGGTTGTATAACCCACCAACTTACGGAATAAATACACTTATTGTTCTTTGTTAGATTGTGTCTTGTAGAAAAATATGGTCAAAATATGGTTTATGAAAAGTACTGATGTTCGCCCATCCACCAACAGTCTTTAACCTCTGTAAAAAGATGAAGAATAAAGATTTAATTATTTTCCTTTTGGGGAAGTAATACTTTTGTCTATGAGGTGGAAGAAACACAAAACAAATCGACTCTAAGCCTTCAATCTCAGCCCAATACTAAATATGTTCACACCTATAAGAAACATTTACGATCCATCAGGGCACCATTAGCATCCAAAACTGTGGTTACACATGACAGGCCCAAACTCCAGCAGCAATGCCCAAGAGGAAAGCAGCAGTGCAAAGCATGAATGATCTGTGTGTGTGTGTGTGTGTGTGTGTGTATGTGTGTGTGTGTGTATACGTGTTTACGTGTGTGTGTATACGTGTTTACGTGTGTGTGTGTGAGCGTGTCAGTGCACGCACATAGCAGCTTGTTATTTAGTCGTCTGTGTGTGATTATGTATGTACATGCCATAGTTTCATTCATGTGTGCGTGCACATGCTGTCTTGTATTTTCATGTGTATGTATGTGCTTGTTCTGATGCTTACTTGTGTGAGTGTGTGTGTTTGTCTGTGTGTGTGTGTGTGTGTGTGTGTGTGTGTGTTTGTGTGCGTGTGTGTGTGTGTGAGAGAGTGAGTGTGTGCGTGTAGAATCTGAACGGCAGATTCTTCTAAACCAGGAGCACAGATCTTACTTAATCTGCAGTTAACGGCTGTTTAAACAACCTCCATAAATGTTTAATGGTGCTGCCCATGCCCTATTGAATGGAAAGCATTTTACTTCATGCAAAAACAGGCCGCCAGGGGCCTCAAGGGCCCCCCTGACTTTATTTAATGTGTGTAAGAAGGCGTCCATTATCAGCCTTACAATGACACAATTCACTGTGGCTGTGTGTTTGCTATCCCATTTGGTTTGTATCAGGGCCTCAGTCCTGCTGATGGCTATCTAATTGGAAAAGTTAATCAAGTGCTAATGTTTGAAAAATTGATGTGTTCACATTGTTTTGTTTAGAATATGTACAATGTGTTTCCTTTAGGAATGCTTCATAATACGATGGATGAAATTATGCGAAGACTTTTATGTTTTTATCTCTGGTGAAACTCTTCATTTGCTCAAAGTTGAATTCCGATTTTAACATTGTTTTTTATGTTTTTTTCTTACTCCATTGTAACTCGGGGTTTGTCTTAATATAACTACAGCAAATAAAACCATGGAATTTAAATTTCAAAATACATTAAATTTCCTTAAAAGCTTTAGAGAAACTTTAACTTTAAAAAGATTTCCATGTCATCAACAAGCTTATATTTCCAGCAGTATATTGTTCATTTGGTAAATTACGGTCCCTTTTAGAGTAGAATTCATGATGAAAGCGGGCTAGGCTTTAGGAGTGGGGCTACACAACAACCTTCCAATCATAACAGAACCATAGCAATGCCTATCCACTGCACTGTGATGCTACATTTATATAGCCATGAACTTGTTTTCACTTCATCAGTTAAATTACTTATAACATTTTAGTCACTTAAAAATCTGCATTCAGTGGTTGCACCTTGCTAACCAAGCTAGCCAGCTAGTGTTAAGTTTAACTGTAACTCAAGGGAAACTGACAATTTTCTGTGTCATTATACTGATGAATGGTGGCAGCATCCGGAGTTCCCTGCTCACTCCCTGGCAAAAGTCCACTGGGTAGCATCAGCTGGTTAAAAATCAGAGGAAGTTTTCCTCCTAAGCTTAGCACAGCAGCAATTTAGCACAGCAGCGACTTAGCGCAGCAGCGACTTAGCGCAGCAGCGACTTAGCGCAGCAGCGACTTAGCGCAACATGACTTAGCTATTTTCCCGAGCTCCCCCGTCTTGTCCAAATTTGGTCACTGGCTCCAAAAAGACAACGGGTGACATAGTGGAGGTAACCATGCAATTGTTAAGGTTTTCAATAATAATAGATAAAGAAAACCATCATAATGCACTACAAATGTTTTGTAGCATCACACTGCAACAAGCTTTATACAACTAATTCTCAAATTGTATGAAACCATATTTACATATATTTTGTCCATAATTCTGGTTAGTCAGATTTCAAGGGAATAATCTGACATATGTTCCTTGCCAAGAGAACTAACATCTGACTGTTAAATATAAAGTTTCAGTAAGACGACTGCAAGTAGGTGAACAAGTGGATTGTCCTTGTATTTTAAGATACGATTCCTTTTTCTGCCATAGGCAAAAATTAAATGCTTGTCACCAACTTTATTCTTTATTGTCAGTGTTATTTTATAGATTGGGTATAAGGAAGTATTGAATTTTCAGGTTCATAACAATGTCTTCATGAAATGCTTTTAATGGGAGTGTACCGACTCACCTAAAGTATTCACACACACATGCCAAACTCATACACACTATCTTACTTGCATCATTATATCACATTCATAGTTTGGAACCTCTGATCTTTGGAGATCTTTAAACACAGAATCAGTAAGAAAATGGGGCTCTGCTCCCACAACTGTTGAGCATACTCACACACAAACACACACACACACACACACACACACACACACACACACACACACACGCACAGTCAGTGGTGTGTTTAGAATGATGACCAGTGCATTTAACAGGGCAGGACTCCCTCCACTCAGCGCTCTAGGGGAACACAGTGATTTACTGTTCCTGTTATAAACGCTGCTCCAGTCCTTAATGAGCCTCTGACATGCTGCGTGTTTCTAGCATGTTTACCTTTGACTCAGTGGCGACGGCTGCCTGATTGCTGCCCCCATTAAGAGGGCATTCCCACTGACACCAGCGTGCGCCTTCAGCCATATGCACTCAGGCATAACACGCAATCAACTAAGGCTAGGTAATAAGGGGGGCTATGCAGCACCTGCTGTACCACTGGTTGAAAATAAACACATCATCCAAGAGGATATATACGATTGATTTTTAAAAAAAAGTATGCCCATTAGTATTAAAGTCCTGTGTTTTGGGACACATCCACCTCCCTGGCCCTCTTCCTACGCTCTTATACTACGTCACCTGCTTTCCTTCCTCGCTCCAGACGTCATTTCTACAGTAATAAATCCATGGATTACACACAAATTACAATGCATTACTTTTCATAGGAATATGTACTTACAGTAATTGAGGACAGCCTTTCTAATTACATAAAAGACCAGAAACATGAAATAGAACCCATTTTGTTACTCCCCTAATATGATCATTTGGCCTGCAGGCTGTGTGTGCAATTGCCCATGCAAACATGTTGCAAAACGGAAGCCTGAGTAACAACACATAGAGGAAAATCCTTAGTCTGGCAAGTCATATCAGGTAAGGGATACTTTCAGGTGCAACCTAATGGGTTTCAGATCATACTAGTTAAGTCAAACAAACACTTTGCTCAGTCTGGACATGCTGTTGGCAACTGAATTACACTCACCCCAGAAATGTGTTGAAGATGCTGGTGCTCCACTGATACTCCTAATCCATGAATCCACTTTTCCATTGAAAAATATATCAAAATTTGGTGTGCTAGTCACATATATATATATGCTCCCATATGCACAAACACACACAGTCCAAAGACCTGCCACAGTCGAGAAGCCGATCCAGTGCAAAGGCAGGTGGTGACTGACTGACAGCTGCCAGCACAACAAATGATACCCAATATCTGCACACCACCAGTTGCAGCTGGTCCAATGGGATGTGGCAGCAACTGTCGCTAGGTCAGCCAAGACTCATTCAATAAAACCCAGGACTCCAATCTGAGGACCACAGATCCCAGTGTGCCCCAGTTTCCCACTCCTGCATGACCAAATCCCCTCTCTAGGTCTGTCTGGACTGGCCGTGCAGAGCCGTCAGTCCCAAGAATGTTGTCCAGACGCCATACGACACTCACACCCTCACTCCTCACAAGGCTGGATTATTCTTTAACCACCTGGACCTCAGAACGAAGGTGCAATGAACAAGTTGTAAAACACTGCATTGTAAATCAAATTAATTCAGAAGGCACATTTCCCTTTCAGTATAAAAGCTTCTGATCTAAACATGCATGTTGTGTACTTTGTACTGTATGAGTAAGAGAATCTATAAATGATCATTGTGTGTTCTTGCGTATGTTCTGTGCACATTTTATATGCATGTGGATATTCCATGTTTTAGAATTATGGCGTTTGCTATTTGCTGTACACTTTAACCAATGTGTATCTGTCCTTTCACTCTAATGCAACACTTAAAGCCAATGAAATACAATTGTTTCAAAGTGACATAGCATACATGACAAAGGGTCTCATCAAAATCATACCTGTGCATATGTAAATTTGAGTGTGTGTGTGTGTGTGTGTGTGTGTGTGTGTGTGTGTGTGTGTATGCGTTTGCATGTTATGAGGAGGAGCTGACTTGAGACAGAGCCCGCTTAATAAGCATTAAGGAACGGATAGTAGAGGGTTCTTAGCCTGCACAACACATGAGCTAATCCTTCCCTTCTGCAGACTGACTGCTGCTCAGGTTTTTAGATTGAAACAGCAAGATTCACAGGATGAATTCTGGCATTATTTTTTTTTTTAAATATGCTTCTTGGAGTTCTCATAACATCACAAGATCTCAAAAACGATAACAGACAAGAAGATGTGCTGGACCATCATTCCCCCTGATCCCCTTTCAGCTCCATCCCTTGTCTCTCTCTCCCTTGTGTGAATGATGTCCTTGTCTGTTCTCTATGTGTGTGAATGGTTTCTTTTTTCCATTCTGCATGAATAATGTGCGTGAGACTTTTCTTTAGTGTGTAGTGTAGTCTGTCCTCTTTCCAGATGGTAGGAGTTCATGGCACGCCAGTTTGACAGCACTTGTATGTCGCTCGACATCCTCCCAGATCATATGCTTCATACATGCTTACAATATATCTATAGATTTGTCATCTTGATTGTTTATATTGTAATTTTACTATGTTGGTCTATTCTTTACACACAATGTCTATTTCCTGTCTGTCCATCCTGGAAAAGGGATCCCTCCTCTATAGACCAAATGGTGAACCCTGTTATCGTTTCATCCAGATGACATTGTAAGTTCCCATCCTCTATTTGCCAACGATATCCAGCAGGTGATGGACAATAATATATGTTTTTTTCAGACAGGAGTGCATTGGTGCTGCTTGATGAAGCTACGGGGGCCGTCATGTTTCCATTCTGTTGACAAAAAGCGGTTACCTTATTGGTGTAGCATGATCACGTGTTGAACCGTGCCACCACCCGCAGCCAAAATCTTATTACGCAATGAAGAAACTAGTTCTGCATAAAACATAGACGTATCAATCGTTGACTGGAATTCCACCATCAAACTTTTTTATGGTATCTTAGCATGACTTGTTCTTTTTTATGAACTAAATATTGTGTAGATGCCAGACTGCCGGGCGGAAATCATTTTCTAAAAGACTTTTTGTTGTTCACCTTATGGCCTACTACGTAGTGCTCTTCCTGGGGTTGATTCCATTATTTCCCATGTTAAAGGTTTTTTGAGAGCTTGTTCTTATCCAAATGAAGGTGTAAGGACAGAAGGTGCAGAGGTATGCTGTACACAGTGAATTGTAATATTGTGCTAAATAAAACAAATACCTTGGCTTGACCTCAAGGTGGGGTCTGCGATTACAGAGAAAGATTGTTGATATTTAACTCAACACCCAAACGACACACCTCACCCTCCTGTCAGTGGTCCTTCAGAATGTTGGTATGTGCTAGATTTACGGCCCCTCTCGCTCCCATTGTTCTTCTCTTTATACATCCATGGCCTCTCCCCTGTGCTGTGCATGAACACCAATGCAAAAGTGTTGTGTGACTTGGTCTGAGTCAGTTTGTTTGTTTCCCATTTACATTTTCCCATTTTTTCAGCACAGAACACAGAACACAGAACAGACAGCAGACTGTGAGTAGATATTCGTTGAATCTCGTGTATTGTATTAGAATCTTAGACTCCTGCTTTAGCCTACCCACCTACAACAGCAGAATATACATGATGAGTATCAATGCTTAGAACAACATACGCTGGAGATTATAATAAGAGAACAAAGTATTCATACTTAATTTATTCTGAGATACTCTTATATTGGTCAGAATTTGATAGAATATCAGTTGGGGCTATACCACTGCTGTACTAGCATGGTCTTTTTTTTTTATAACCAAGACATTTCAACAAATCCTTTATTGTGTGATTTCAACAATGTTTTCTCCAGGCTATAGAATTCAAAAATGAACAGGAAGTGTAGAGGCCACAGCTTTGAATGACTTCAGCACATCTGCTCCCACAGGACATCACTAGTTTCTCACACTGCTCTGGTTTGATCTGGGTCCATTCCTTTTCAGTCTCTTTCACAGTTAAGTAACTGGAGTGGGTTTCTTAGAACTTACTTTGTTGCCAAGGATTTCCCAATGATTCTCTATGGGGTTTAGATCTGGACTCTTCCCATTTCATTGTTTCAATATTCTTAGCTTCAACAAACTGCTTCACCTGTTTTACAGTGAGACAGGGGGCATTGTCCTGTATGAAAATTGCAGCGGATTGGAGACAGTTGCAGTGAAGGTATTGCATGTTGCCCGAAGGAGGTTCACATAAACTTTGCATTCACTCTGCCATGTAGCTGTACAAGAGGCCCAACTCCTGCTGCAGAAAACATCCACCAAACCATGACATGACATGACATTGCTAAAGTTCAATTCCGTTGGGTCTGATGGAAACATTATGTTGGGCATAGGACTGGGGAAAGACTGAACCCAGTATGTGTAAAGATGTCAGTTAAATTTGGAGGAGGAAAGGTCAGAGTCCAGATCCAGATGTAATGACTACTTTTACCTTTAGTACTTTCAGTATATTTAATGCCAAATACTTTTCTAGACTACTTCTTCTACCACTGCATACATGACTGAATGATATATTATACATGTACATAACATGTTGTCAGTTGTTTTCATGGGAACTATTTTATCAGTATAAAGTAGGTTCAAAAACAACTGTTCCCAGTAACTGGGACACTGTTCCTGGAAAGACATGCTGCTTTTCAAATAAAGAAAACCTCTCTATGTTTTGTAATATAGGTGAACCGACCCTTTAAAACCTTGAAGCTGCTCAGTGGAAGGTTTTCTATTACAAAGTATTGTCACAGCCATGCAGTTTGGACAGAGTTCAAATAGAAAACCTTTTAAACCTCCTTATAAAACCAACCTCTGAATATGTGATTGCGTGCATGTGCCCATGCATACAACATATGTGTACATACAATGAATGTGTTTATGCATGCATGTCTGTGTGTAAATCCATTCCTGCCTGTCCTCAGGGGGTAACACACTACCATGATACTTCTCTCCAAGGAGTTGCTGAATATTGAGATCTGAACAATGTGTCACATCATGACCAAAACACTGAACAATGCCTTTATAATTCACATGTTATTGATACTGCAGGGGGACACAAAGGAACAAGAAGCCACATAATCACATTATTGGAGATGTAAACTGGGCACAGTTTCACAACATACACCTTTGTGGCCTCTCACATGATTGGAACAAAAACACAGAATGTATTGCTATTGGATAAAAAATAAAAGACTAACATTATTGTCAGATCAGTTGGCATACATTTTGAAATGTATTAAAGTTATTATTGGCTCTGGGAAGAGGAAAATCATTGTATTCATAATAATGGTCAATCGCTATTACTTAAAACCTCCTTAAATACCAGAACTGGGTGATACTAGAAGCGCCCCCAAGCTAATTTTCAAACAATCTTCTCAGGGTCCAAAACAGTGAAACTAACTGCAGGCAAAATTGACTCAGATGAAGAAACAATGTAGCGTTGCCCCAGTATCACCAGCACACAGCTAATAGATAGCAGCCGAAGGATGAGAAAGAGCAATGTCAACACTGCAATCGGAGCTCCCCTTTGGCAGGCCTCCAGACCTGCTTAGCTCTTCAAATCAAATGGTACTTTAGTTCTGTGCAATGCCACCATGTGCATGTGGGGAGAGACCTCTGAGAGATTTCCAAGCCCATCATCTAATTTTCAGTCAGCCATCTCATGTGGATCCCATTATTATGTGAATGCATACAAATATTTGGCGCCTGGGGGCCGACCTTGTCAATCATTGTAAGGATACACCCAACTCAGTTCAATGAAGATTGGAGAGTGACGATAATGAATTATAGACTACAGATGGATGTTGGGGTGGAGGTGGATTGCATGGCATGCTATCCTGCTGTTAAGCCTGACGTAACACCCTTTCAAAATACAATCTCCGGGTCAAAACGCTCCATTGAAACAAAGCAGACAACTACGGCAGAACATGTGAACAATTGCAATCATCTCTTTTGTCAGTTAGACCTCTTTTTACAGGACTACTCACCTCTGGGTAAAAGTGTCTACACTAGATGTTTATCTGATAGTGCTATATATATTTTATATATTTAACGAAGCGATTCCATCTGCATTTACTTTAATGCCTTATCCTTGTAAAATACATCGTCTGATGCAACCTGGACACATCATCAGTGATGTTACCTGGGGTCACAGAGTGTTTCGGGTCTTTCAAGCGTCATACACTCTCACCCAGGCGACCCAGCTGGGGTTGATCAGGCCCTAGCTTGTGTCCAGGTAGCGCTACCGCACCCATGGTTCTCCTCTCCTCAACCACAGCCACCTTGAGGCAACCTCTGCTGCCTCCGTGACCTCCTTAATGGCCCTTCGCTTACTGGCCCCTGTGATGCCCAAGATGTTGTAGGCCCTGCATAGAGACTGGCCAGCGAACCCTCTGCATCCCACCTCGATGGGCTCACACCGTGCTCTCCACCTGTTACTCCGACACTCCTCCACTAGCTCAGCATATTTTGCCCTCTTCCTCTCATTAGCCTCCTCGATACGGTCCTCCCAGGGTACAGTGAGTTCCAGGAGAACGATCTGCTTGGAGGCCTCAGAGATAAGCAGCATGTCAGGCCGCAGTGTTGTGATGGCGACAGACTCTGGGAATTTCAGTTGCTTCCCCAGGTCAACTTTCATCTCCCAGTCTTCTGCTGTCGCTAGCAGGCCAGATGAGGTAGCCCTGGCAGCTGATGGTGGCTTGACCCCAGCCCGGACGAAAGCGATGGATTGCTTCACTGGGCGGAGACGCTTGTATTGGCCAATCCCACAGCTGATGGTGTTTGCTATGGCCTTCAGGACTTGGTCATGGCGCCAGCGGTAGCGCCCCTCGCCCAGGGCCTTCGAACAGCAGCTGAGGATATGCTCCAGGGTCCCCCTTTTTAAGCAGAGGTTGCAGGCTGGTGACTCTACTAACCCCCAGCTGAACAGGTTGGATGGGCTTGGTAGTACGTCGTAGACAGCCTGGATCAGGAATCGTATGCGATGGGGCTCAGCTTTCCACAGCTCTGCCCAGGAGACTTTGCGGTCCACTGCATGCTCCCATCTTGTCCAGGCTCCCTGCTGCCGCATTCCAACCATCCTGCTGGCCCGCTCCTCCTCTACTGCTGCCCGCACCTCTTGCTGCACCAATAATCTCCGGTCCTTCCCCTGCGCCTTGTCATAGCAAGGTGTTGTGCTGCTACCCAGGCCAGCTCTTCCATGTGTCACTGTCCCCACCAGTGCCCTGTGCCGTAGCCGCGACTCAGCCACATCCACCGTCTCTGCTGCCCTCCACTTTCTGCCAGTCCTCACCTCGATCCCAGCCTGGGAGACCTTTAGATCCTGTGATTCTCTGTATTGCAGCACCTCCCTAGCACGGCCCACCTTGAACTCCTCATTCAGGCTGCTGATGGGGAGCTTCAGCTTGTTGTTCTTGCCATACAGGGCGATGCTGCTCAGGCTTCGAGGTAGGCCCAGCCATTTCCGTAGAAACCTGCTGACTCTCCTCTCAAAGCCCTCGATGGTGGAGATTGGAACCTCATAGATCAGAAGGGGCCAGAGTATTCTCGGGAGGATGCCGTGTTGATAAATCCAGGCCTTGTACTTGCCAGGTAGGCCTGACTTATCCACTGTGGCTAGCCAGGCTTCTAGTTCAAGGTTGGTAGCATGGATGGCTGCCGTGTCTTTTAGGCTGCAGTCAAACACCTTTCCCAGGCTCTTCACTGATTTCTCAGTGATTGATGGTATCTGGGTAGTGCCAAGTGTGAAGTGGAACTTGTTGGTGACCTTTCCTTTCTTCAACACCAGGGATCTGGATTTTGCTGGCTTGAAGCACATGCGTGCCCAGGTGGTCATCTCTTCCAGGCCCTTCAGGATCCACCTGCTTCCTGGGACGTGTGATGTTGTCACCGTCAGATCATCCATGAAAGCCCTAATGGGCGGCTGGCGGACACCAGACTTGGTGAGGGGACCTCTGCACTGGGCCTGTGCAGATTTCACCAGCATGTTCATGGCAAGCACGAATAATATCACTGAAATTGTGCACCCAGTGATAATACCCTTCTCAAGCCTGTGCCAGTCTGATGTTGTAGACCCAGTAGAGACTCTCAGACTGAAACTGTCGTAGTAGTCCAGAATGAGGTGTCTAAACTTGTCCGGGATGTGGTGCCGGCGAAGGGCCTCCTCAACCAGTTTGTGGGGTATGGACCCATAGGCGTTTGTGAGGTCCAACCAAAGCACTACCAGGTCTCCCTTGTTCTCCCGGGCTTCTCTGATCAGTTGTGTGACCACACCTGTGTGCTCCAGACACCCTGGCACCAGTGGGATCCCTCCTTTCTGGACCGAGGTGTCGATGTATGAGTTCCTCAGGAGGTAGTCAGTCAGATGCCTGGCCACAATGCTGAAGAATATCTTCCCCTCAACACTGAGCAGCGAGATGTTTCTGAACTGGTCGATGGACTTTGACTCTTCCTCCTTTGGAATCCACACCCCTTCCGCAAACCGCCACTGTTGTGCCACCTTTCCCCTCCTCCATATGACCTTCAGGATCTTCCAGAGCCTGTGGAGTAGCTTTGGGCAGTTCTTGTAAACCCTGTAAGGTACCCCACTTGGTCCTGGCGCTGAACTTGCTCTAGCCTTTTTGATCACCTCCTGGATTTCCTTCCAGCTGGGCTCCTTTCTGTCGAAGTCCAGAGTTGGTGCAGGTGGGTCAATCAGGTGCTGGCAGTGGCCCAGATCTTGCTCCCTGGATCTGTCAGAGAAGGAGTCTCTGAGGTGGAGGTCAATTTCAGCTTTGGAGCAGGTGAGCTGGCCACTCCGCTTCTTCCCAAGTAGCTGCTTTGTGAACCCAAAGGGATTCGCTATGAAGGCAGCCCTCTTCCTGGCCCTCTCTTTTCTCCTTCTCCTATGCCACTCTGCTCTCCTCAGCGTCATGAGCTTCTTGCGAAGGATGTTACGCAGCTCTGCTAGAGGACCCCTCTCCTCCTCACTCGCCTCCTTGAACCTCCTCCTCAGGCTCTTCAGCTCTTGCCTCAGCTGGTGGATCTTGTTAGCCCTGTTGTTCATGGTGTAGGGGCCTTTCACTGCTTTCTTCTCCTCCAGTCCAAATCTCTCAGCTGCTAGGCTGATGATGATGGTAGTCATTGTCTGGAGGCGTCGATCAGCGTCACCCTTGGCTGTTACTCCCAAGATGGTGTTGGCGTCTTCGTCAAACTGGAGCCACTCCTTCTCCTTGTTCGCTTGGGGCCATTTTACCCGCCGCTGTTCTGATGTTCTACATGGGTTCGGGGCTTGTGTCACTAATATTCAAGATTCCTGCACTAACGTTAGTTTCTCTGACATTGATCACATTGTTGACAGTGTTGCAGGCTCTCTACGAACAACACTCGACTCTGTTGCTCCTTTAAAAAAGAAGATAATAAAACAGAGGAAGTTAGCTCCATGGTATAACTCACAAACCCGTGAATTAAAACAAATATCGCGAAAGTTGGAAAGTAAATGGCGCTCCACTAAACTGGAGGAATCTCACTTAGTTTGGCAAGAAAGTCTTAAAACATATAGGAGGGCCCTCTGTAATGCCAGAGCAGCCTATTACTCATCTTTAATAGAGGAGAATAAGAACAATCCTAGATTTCTTTTCAGCACTGTAGCCAGGCTGACAGAGAGCCACAGCTCTATTGAGCCATGTTTTCCTGTAACCCTCAGTAGTAACGACTTCATGACCTTCTTTAATGACAAAATTATAACTATTAGAGACAAAATCAACTCGCTTGGCACCAATTTTTCATCAAACCCAGGATCCTTAGAAACTGCACGACCTGATATATTCTTGGACTGCTTTTCTACAGTGGACTTTAACAAATTAACCTCTACTATTTCAGCATCAAAACCTTCTACTTGTCTCCTAGACTCTATCCCAACTAGGTTACTTAAAGAAGTGTTACCTTTAATTAGCACTCCTGTATTAGATATGATTAACATGTCTTTATTAGCAGGTTGTGTACAACAGTCTTTTAAAGTAGCTGTAATTAAACCTCTTCTTAAAAAGCCCAGTCTTGATCCTGAGGTACTAGCCAACTATAGACCTATGTCTAACCTTCCTTTTCTCTCTAAGATCCTCGAGAAACGAGTTGCCAATCAGTTGTGTGACATTTTACATAATAATGAGATATTTGAGGATTTCCAGTCAGGATTTAGAGTGAATCTTAGCACTGAGACAGCACTGGTGAAAATCACTAACGACCTTCTAATAGCTTCAGACAAAGGACTTGTCTCTGTACTTGTTTTACTAGATCTTAGTGCAGCCTTCGACACTATTGACCATCACATCCTGCTACAGAGACTGGAGCATCTGATCTGCATTTAAGGAACCGCACTGAGCTGGTTTAAGTCATATTTATCAGATAGATCTCAGTTTGTACATGTTAATGACAAATCCTCCATGCACACTAAAGTCAGTCACGGAGTCCCACAGGGTTCTGTCCTTGGACCGATTCTATTCACCTTATATACTTCTCTTAGGAAATATTATAAGGAAGCACTCCTTAAATTTTCATTGTTATGCTGATGATACACAATTATATTTGTCGATCAAACCAGAAGAAATCGATCAGTTAGATAAACTTCAAATGTGCATTAAGGTAATAAAAAGCTGGATGACCTGCAATTTTCTGATGTTAAACTCAGATAAAACTGAAGTTATTGTACTTGGCCCCAAAGGCCTCCGAAACTCAATAGCTAAAGATATTGTTACTCTGGATGATGTTGTGTTGTCCTCCAGAACCACAATAAGGAATCTGGGAGTTATTTTTGACAAGGATATGTCCTTCTATTCTCACATAAAACTAACGACAAGGACTGCATATTTTCACCTGCGTAATATTGCGGAAATTAGGAACATTGTGTCTCAGAAAGATGCAGAAAAACTAGTCCATGCATTTTTTACTTCTAGGCTGTACTATTGCAACTCCTTATTATCAGGCTGCTCCAATAAGTCTGTTAAGAGTCTCCAGTTGGTCCAAAATGCTGCAGCTCGTGTACTGACTAAAACAAATAGAAGAGAACATATTTCTCCTGTATTAGCTTCTCTGCACTGGCTACCTGTAAAATCTAGAATATAATTTAAAATCCTTCTCCTTACATACAAAGCTCTTATTGGTCAGGCTCCGTCGTATCTTAAAGAGCTCATAGTACCGTATCATCCAACTAGATTTCTGCGCTCTGAGAATGCTACTCGTCGTTCCTAGACTCTCCAAAAGTAGAATGGGAGGCAGAGCCTTCAGCTACCAAGCTCCTCTCCTGTGGAACAAACTCCCAAATGTTATTCGGGAGGCAGACACTGTCCCCATATTTAAGAGTAAACTTAAAACTTTCCTTTTTTATAAAGCTTACAGCTAGGGCTTACAGTCCCTGAACAATGTTATTTCTTAAATGATTTTGTTCTGCTTAATTATGCTGCTGTAGGCCTAGTCTGCCGGGGGATAATACTTTTCCTGATACTCTGAGCTTCTCTCCTCTCTGTCTGTACCATTCATGTCTCATCAATGCATGTTACTAATTCAGCTTCTTCCCCGGAGTTGTTTGTGCTTTGTCGTCTCGCAGGTCCCTGCTGATCGTGGTGGTGCCTGCTGCCGTGGTCCTACATGATGCTTCCTGCTGCTATTATAACTGTTACTCATATATACTATCATTAGTTTAATAAACTATCAAATTTGTAGCCATAAAAACACCACCAGTGGTATGTCTCGCTGTATCGTAGCTGCTATTGCCCCTACTCATCATTGATCATGTTTGCCACCATAATTATTATCATTGTCATATTCTATCACCTTATCTGTGCTTGTTTCTACTATTCTGTTGTATTAACTGTCTTAACACATACGTCATATTCACATTACTATAGATATTATTATAGTTACTGTTAGGCTTTGCTTTCTTGCATCTCTGGAAGTGTGTCTGTCTGTCTATCCCTGTCCCTCTGTGTGTCTCGTTCCTGCCTGTTAAAGGGAAGGTTTTCGTTGCCACCATACTCTACAGAGGAATTGTTGGGTCTATGTAAATCATAAATAAGTAATTGAGTGTGGTCTTTACCTACTCTGTAAAGTGTCCTGGAATAACTTTTGTTATGATTCGACACTATCAATACAATTGAATTGAATTGAATTGAATTTAATTTAATTTATTTTTTCATCGCTAAGAAAGAGGTAAAATGACAATTACGTTGTTTTTTTAAAAACTCAGATCTGTTCAAACAACAGGAAACACAGCACTGCGGCGCTGTATACATACGAGGCTCAGACTGGCTTGGACCCAGAAAACGTGTTTTTAAAGGATGTTATGTCACGACTTAACAGCCTGATATGGACAGCTGAAGCAGCGGCAGCTAGTGAATTCAGGTGAGCAGTGCAGCAGCAGACATGTAAGATCAACAGACAGAGCTAGTAATCATGTGTGGACAGGAAAACGGCAATTTCTTCCTGACATTGTTTGACGTCACACTGTGCGACGGTAAACAGTAAGTTGTATCCATGGAGACTTGTGGAGCACTCTAAACGTGACCAGCTGACGGAGGCAGATTTTGTGGTTTCATGTGGACAGGGATATTTTTTTATCACAACGGTGGTGTGGAGGGGACTTTTATTTTTTTAACCAGGGGCCATAAAAGTTTGGTTTCAAAAATATGTCCGTGTGGACTAGGCCTTAATGTATTGTTTGAAGTGTATTTAAGGATTAGTCTTCACAAACAGAACTGTGACATGATCCTGGGACAGCCACACCTCCAACCACAGCTACTCACCAGAGGAGCGAGACCCACCTGTGTGGAGACAATTACAGGAGCGCAGCCGCAGGACATGGCTGGCAGCATAAATGTGGAAAAAGCAAAGACACACGAGGGAGAGAAAGCAAGAGAGACAGAGAGGCGGCAGAGGCGACCAGTAGAGGAATGGAACCAGGGAGCAGTGATACACCTGCCTGCAGCGGCAGGTGAGGTGTGCACATAGCCACTAATTTGTGTGCGTACTTCACTCATCAGGGTCGGGGGAGACAAAGGCCCAGAAGTCGAGCACACCATGGCGGCTGCAGGATGTGCTTGGCAGTGTCCTCTGTGTATGACTCAGCCCAAATAAAAAATACAAGCAATCCAGATTGTTACTCCAACAACAGGTGGTTAAATGGTATTTTACACTTCACTTTGTCTTTGAGCAGTGCAGCTTGAACAATTAGATTCCCACATCTCAACATCATAAAAAAACAAGTACATATTTTGTTTGTAACATACTCATCTCTCAGTCCTGATGCACATTCACTTGTCAAAAGTAACGACAGATATTTCACCTAAAGCCAGCTGTTGACCTGTGGATGGAGACAGCTAATCCTCCCCAACTGGGGACTGGGAGGTGTATCTTCAATCTCCCATGCAGGAAAATAAAGTGGAGGACAGTGTGGGAGACATGGAGAAAGACAGCAAGAAAGATTGCATTTATTAAGACCAGGGTATGTACGATGTGAGTACCAGACACCATCCCCTGGTACTCATCTACCTAACAAAAAGAGTAATGTATGTAACAATGTATATGCTGTTTCAGTTCATATCTGACATCCTGTGTTTTTACACTTGTATTACAGTTAGACTTTTACCATCAGTGTCATCAACCAAACATCTGCTGTCTAGCCTGCATACTGTGCTGCAAACCTGCCTTCTGATGGCAAGGGCACTTCTGAATTATTAACCCTTTGTGGCCGGCGTTACACAGGCCATAAGTTTTCAAAATACCAATGTGTCAAGCTGTGGTGGAAGTATTCAGATCCTTCAGTAAAAGTACTAATGCTACATACATATAGCCCCAATGGAATGATCCTTTGATTCATAACCACATGTTCCGCCACTGCGCCGATTTAGCTGGGAGATTAATAGTACAATCAGACAGAATAGTCAGGTTGTCATCCCCCGGGCAAAACCAGTGTTTTGTCACATCCCTCAGTGTTGGACGCTCAGAGCAAGTGCGCCAGACTAAAGAGCACCAAACTCTGCGTAAGGAGGAAGGTTGGGGTGTTGGATGGGTCAAACAAACACCGGACTTTCACCCAAGAGGTCGGGGTTAGTGTCCCGTTTATGTCCCATGCATCATGGCAGTTACGGGACAAACACCCACTCAACACCACCCACAATCTTTTCCTAACCCAAACCAAGGGGTTTGGTGCCTCATCCTAACCATGTAGTTTTATGCGAGTTAACAATGGAAACAACGTGTTCCCCGTGTGTTGACCGTGAACATCATAGTGTTGACGCACAGGCCTACCCAGGGCATCGCCTAGTGATGCCAAAGGGTCCTGACAAAACGGCAGTATGTGACGATTTGGGATGCGAACGGGTTGGAAAAGTCGATTATTTGGGTTCATCCCTACAATCGACTAAATGATGTTTCAACTAATGGTCTCAGATGCCCTTGTATAAACAGTTAGGAAGTTTAATAAGATGATAATATAAAAATGTTTTGTGTGTAAAGTAAATAACTTTGTTCATTTGTGAAGTAACTAGTAACTAAAGCTGTCTGATAAATGTAGTGAAGTAAAAAAATATTTCCCTCTGACTATTTCACATCAGGTATTTGAACTTCTCTCTGAGGGCACTCAGTGTTACTGTCCTCGCTCGCCGTACATTTTTCATTGTCAGGGAGCTGATGCCCTCCCATTTAAGGACAGCAGCATCATCACCATCAGTGAAAACACTAAAGGACATGTGAACTCATGTGGACAGTTTTAACTTCAGCTTGGCAGAGGAAATCCAGAACAACATTGTCATCTGCCTGTGCTCGGTTACAATGTGTCCCTGTGCTCTCTAATCCACGTGTTTGTCTGGAACATGTCCCGTCTCATGAAGCACACTATTAAGCACAATCAATCTACTTTGCTCATAAACCAGAGGACATACTGATACCGTAGGAGATGAAAGTTGAAAAACAAAACAGTCGGTAAATGAATGCAAAGTGTGTGCATACAGAAATGTATAATACAGCTTAGTGCGGCAGATTCCACTCATTCATCTCTTATGCTGTATTTTTAGAAAGGCCGCAAATCCTCTTTCCCTCTGTCTGATATCATGTGGGGTCATGCTGGGGTTTGATTTAGGTGGATTATTGGAGGATGGTTGTGTGCGTGTTGCAGTGGCAACCTCTGAGCTCCTGTTTGTATGTGTGGGAGAAATGTAATGGTATAAAAATCCACTGATGTCATTTATGAGCAGAGAGTCTAGAGCGCTGCAGAGATCACACTGTCTAGACTCTGGTAGTGCTATAATGAGATTCAGCCAGATTACTGTGATTACACTAGTAGTGGTAATACGGGGCAGCTCTCTGGGTAGCCAGAAGGCTTCGGTTTCATTCACTGGTGTGCCAGGTTGAATTCCTCAATGACTCACTACCACATACAGGGAGGATTTGGTCTTTTCTACTCATTAAAATTGACAATTTCAAATATGCAGGCATGTGACTAAAAGATCATGGGTTTAAATCACAAGACCATGAGTTTTCTGGAAGATTGGTTGTGAAGAGTAAACAATTAATGTGGTGTGACCTTGATCAAGGTGTCTCTTAAAGTGAAATTCCGGTGTAAAATCATCCCAGGCTCTTTTTAGGCAAATACACTCATCAAATAAGCGGAAAACACAGAGTTTATTAAAAGAGTGTTTTGAAAGACTTACCTACTGGCCCCCCGTACCAGCTCCTCCTAAACATTCTTCCTCGGTGCCGATGGGCTCACAGTACCCACAGGCACACCAAGAAGCATCGACCTCCTCCGCTGGCTGTTCTCCCATCCTCCAACCCCTTTCATCCTGCTGCTGCAGCTCTTCCTGTCTGTATTCTGGCTCAAACAGGTATGGGCGTCGAAATTAAAATCAAAATCGTAGAAGTCATCTGTCTGATTGAAATCTGTTGACTCAGCCATTACGGTTCCTATGTGTGAGTGTTCAATCTTGGACACTAATTCAATTCAATTCAATTCAATTTTATTTATAGTGCTAAATCATAACAGAAGTTATCTCAGGACACTTTACAGACTAGGTAAAGACCACACTCTATGATAAACAAAGACCCAACAATTCCCCCGTAGAGTACGGTGGCAACGAAAACCTTCACTATTAAGGGCAGGAACGTCAGACAGACCCATCTCTGTGGAGGACGGCCATCTGTCTTGACCGGTTGGGGAGGAAGAAAAGGAGAGAGAAAGAGAGAAAAGACGGACAGATGGACAGAGAAAGACAAAGACAGACACAAGAGACAGACATACTTACAGTAACTATAATAATATCTATAGTAATGTTAATATGACTTATATGTTATGGCAGTTAATACAGCAGAATAGTAGAAACAAGCACAGTTAAGGTTATAGATTATAATAGTAGCAGGAAGCGTCATGGGGGACCACGGCAGCAGGCACCACCACGATCAGCAGAGACCTGCGAGACGACAAAGCACATACAACTCCGGGGAAGAACCTGATATAGTAACATGCATTGATGAGACATGAATGATACAGACAGAGAGGAGAGAAGCTCAGAGTATCTGGAAAAGTATTATCCCTCGGCAGACTAGGCCTATAGCAGCATAATTAAGCAGAACAAAATCAGCTTAAAAATAACAACATTGCTAAGGGCTTGTAAGCCCTAGCTGTAAGCTTTATCAAAAAGGAAAGTTTTAAGTTTACTCTTAAATAAGGGGACAGTGTCTGTATTCCGAATAACACTTGGGAGTTGGTTCCACAGGAGAGGAATTTGAGCCACTGTGAGCTAAAGCTACCTGTAGCCTGTGGCTCCTTCCAGCAACACACGGCCCCCACAACCTGAGATCTGCATAACGTTTCGGTGCTGGGGGGAAAGTGTCTGTGTGAGACCTTTACCATCTATTATTAACTTGTATTTCACCAAACTGCCACAAACCCCAACGTTAATGTGTTTTGCTGGAATAAATCATCACTGGGCTCCTTTCTTTTGGATTGTATTTGGTTATAGTTACTGTGACGCTTTGGCTGCTTGCATCTCTGGAAGTGTGTCTGTTTATCTCTCCCTGTCCATCTGTCTGTCTTTTCTCTCTTTCTCTCTCCCTTTCTTCCTCCCCAACCGTTGCAGACAGATGGCCGTCCTCCACAGAGCTGGGTCTGTCTGACGTTCCTGCCTGTTTTAGGGAAGGTTTTCGTTGATTTCGTTGACTTTTATATCTCATGATATAAAAGAGTGTGTTAGAGAACATTGTTTAAGTTGTTTGCTTTTTACTCACCTGTCTTTTACTGTGTCTGCCTCAGGGTGCTTGGTCTTAAGAGTCCCCCAGGGTTACAAATGTTCTCATAAACATTCCAGGAGGGGTCAAGTGACAGGAGAGCCTTTGGTATATCAGGTTTTTTTACATATAGTCCTCCGAACTCACCAAACTCAGTCCTCTTCAAGTGGACCCAAAAGTGGACCAACAGAAAAGGGATTCAGTTCTTCATATGAAAGAGGACTCAGTTCTCTATCTGGTCCACTTCAGCTCTGATTGGGCCTCTGGAGTTCTTCTGGAGCTTTACTGCTTTGGATTATGGGTAGTTTTCACTTGGAACAGGACAATATAAAAGACATAACAAGATATTCAATTTGACATCATTTTGGACCAGTATTAGCCTATTACTAAAGGCAAAAAGGCTTAAGGACAAAAGCTGCTCCATTGAATAATGATTTTATTGTTTACACATATCACAGCCATCGTCTGAACATTTAATGATTCTGGCAATAATTGCCCTGTTAATTCATATTTAATACAATGTATTAGTATTATTATTAATATTATGTTAAAATACACCTATTTGAAATGTATGTATATACTGTACATGTTTTATTACAGTACTATTGCTACTCTCACTAAAGTAAAAGATCTGAGGAGCCTGCTCCTTTCACCACAGGTGCTGTTATTGATTTATTTTCCACTGCTGTGGGCCAATTACCTGTTGACGGTGACTACTGTGCTACAGTTGACAGGATGAAACGCTGTGACAACACTTACGTTATGGATTCACAGTGTACAGAAAATTAACATAACAAAGGCGACAGTCTTGTGTACTTTTATTTTAACTACGTAGCTAGTTGGCACTCTATTAATGTGATGAATATGGTTTCATCACTGCTTATCATCGTGCTAGCCTTCATATTATTTATAACCTTATTGATTAGCTTACGCTTGAGGTAACCTGCGTCTCTGCTATTCTAAGTATGAGTAGGTGTTTTCCAATTGAAAAAACTTATAGAACGCAGATGGAGGCGTCCTTTAAAAATGTAACATTTGAAAAATATATCAGTAACATGGCTATGTGCGCTATTCTGAAAGACCTTACTTAACAGTTCTCATTTAAACACTGAAGTGAAATAAAAAATTTCTGAAAAAAACTCTAGTACATTGTTCTTTCACATATATAACTACAAATTATATTCTCAATCACAATAATTGTCACTACTTACGCAGGCCAACAAGAATATTTTATGAAACATAAATTGAATGTTTATGTTACTACTATCTCCTTAACTATTAATTATTAATTATTATAACTATTAATATAGTATTTTTCCAGGAGTGTAACACTTAATCTTTGTGTGCCGTGAGTCTCACACTCACAGGGCTAGCATACAAACTCCTCATAAACCAGTAACATTACCGGGGGTTAGAGTTTAGGCTTCGGAACACCACGACCTCCACAACAGAGAAAGGCTGCTCTTCTAACGGGGTGAACTCCATCACCTTGTTAGTAACCCCTTTGCTTTGGCCCCTTCTGTGGGGAATTCTCTCCCTTTCTTAAATGATGTGGTTTTCAAGAATAGGGTCTTGCTTGTGGTGGCTTATGTTGCTGATCTTTCTCCGACAGTGTAATACTCGCCCACGGCCAACAATTTCTCTCAATGTAAACAAGCCATACATGTGCGTGACACCCTTCGACCTCTTATATCAGGGCTATTCAATTGGCGGCCCCGGGCTGGATCCGGTCTGCGAAAGCATATTTACTGGCCCTTTGAGAAGCCTGTGTGAAAAAGTAATTCATGGCCGCTGTCCTCTCTCTTATCCGTCTCAGCGCGTCAAATACCAGTGCGCTGGGAGACTTGCTCCAAGTGGTCCCTGTAGGCGTGCGACCACAATGCTCCGCATGTCCCTGCCACGCTCTTCTTCGTGGGTTTCTGAATCCTATTGGCAACAGCTCTCTAAGCTCCGCTCTTTGTTGTTCTCAACCGTTTCAGTCTGGTTAAATCTGGGGTTAAATCACCACATCAATGTCTCTTTCTATGTTTGTTTGTTTAAAAAACATCAGGGAGAGGGAGTGTGTGTCTGT
Organism: Echiichthys vipera; assembly: GCF_963691815.1. Taxonomy (NCBI): domain Eukaryota; kingdom Metazoa; phylum Chordata; class Actinopteri; order Perciformes; family Trachinidae; genus Echiichthys; species Echiichthys vipera. Next base: position 4,183,742 of record NC_139835.1, read on the forward strand.
GCAGCTTAATTAATTTGTCATATTTATAGCACTACTATTTATATTTTTTTATGGAAAACAGCAAGAAAGTGTCAGACACTCAGTTAAAAAAAGAAAAAGAAAACAAATCTCCAACAGGAAGAGAGGCAACATGAGTCCCATTCTACCAACCAGCAGGTCTGAACGAACCCCCATTTACAGAACTCTGCTGTTAATAAGTGAGTACAAACCAAAGTTAAAACAAACATGAAGCTGAAGAAACTTATAAGTTAAAGGAAAAGACCTGCGAGTCTGAGTGAGGGAGACACAGAGCAGGTGTGTGTGTGTGTGTGTGTGTGTGTGTGTGTGTGTGTGTGTGTGTGTGTGTGTGTGTGTGTGTGTGTGTGTGTGTGTGTGTGTGTGTGTGTGTGTGTGTGTGTGTGTGTGTGTGTGTAGCAGGGGGCGACACAGCAACAGAGCGATGCTGTGACAAACATATCACAGATACAGACACAGTCCACCAATGAAGATTTTCTTTCACTCAGACACAGATATTGACGTGTATTACTCATATTATACGCCTACTCTGCAAAAGTGTGTTATCCGTACCGGATATTTATTTCAGCCGAGTATCCGGGTCATCTCTAGTTGACACAGAAAACGTAAGTTCACCAGAGAATGGATGGATAAGTTTTAGTTTCTGTCACTGTGAAGCCTGTGTTTACTCTGCAGCCATATCTGTGTGTAAAGAGGACAAGTTGAGAAGGAATTTCCAGAAAAATCAAGCTAACTTCAACACCACTTTCCCACTGATCTGTAAAAAAATACTCTGAATTTACATTAACGTCAATTTTTGAACAAACTAATGTTTTATATGTGCTTGTAAGCCTGGTAAAGTAACTAGTAACTGAAGTAATCAGATAAATGTAGTCCAGTAAAAAGTAGAGTATTTCCACTGATTTGTAGTGGAAAAGAAGTTTAAAGTAGCATGTAAATAAAATACTCAAGTAAAGGAAAAGAGCCTCAAACTTTACTCTAGTCTACTAATTGAGAGAAAACCTCTGGTTCACAGGTTTGTTCATTTAACAAGGATTGTTTTTTGTTGTTGCACTATGAGGCCTATCACTACTTGTTTTGATCAGCTGTTATGTTGTTGCACTTTAAGGCCTATTGTTACTATTTATATTGATCAAATAAAGAAAATATTTGTACTCCTATGTCGCTGTAGTGTTTTATAATATCGATTAATGTGATGCTCATATTTTTCTGGCCCCTCATTTTGGATCATTTTCATCAATTCATAATAAATTGAAAAGCCCTGTCTTACATCATATGTCATGCCAGGGTAGTGTCCAGCCAGTGGTCATAAGCAGACTGTTGCCAAGACGACCATAAAGAAAACAATACATTAACATCAGCCATTGCCATCGGTGAATCCCATCTTATGTAATGATTGCAGACAAAGAGGCGAATATTAGTGCGGCTGATCAATCAGTGTATCGCAGGGCTCTCAAGTGTCACGCAATGAGCGTGACAGTCACGCATTTCAGTCTTTTATCACGCACACCTGCCACACATTGTATTTCTCAAAGAAAAACATTTTATAATAAGCTGCAGTGCAGTAGCTGCTCTCACTAAGGAACCGCAGGAATCAAGCTCTTCTCCTCTGGAGCTGCCACTTCCCAGCCAATCAAAAAAAAGACAGGGCTACACAATGGCCAATCAGATAATAGCACTGTTGTATCTGGGTAAGATTTAACGCAACAACCAATTAAAAACATTTTTTATTAATGTGATTCTTTTTTTTTTCATTTTGTAACTTTATTCACAACAGTAACAGTAACAATATTGCTCGAGATAAAATAAAATAAAACATTGACGTACATAAATCATTACAGATCAAATTCATTACACATGTCTTTGGTTTTCACAGTTTTACAGTTGGTGCAGTACTTCAGTGAGTTCAGGTAGGAGTTAAAGTAAGAAATGAAAACAATCAAATGAGATTTCTGCTTTCCAAATTCAGTGGTATGCATATATAATTTACCTAATAATAAGAGAAGAATCATAACATACAACATTTTGATAGGAAATATATTTTCGAAAATACCCAAAAATAAAAGTCAAGTTTGAGTTTGAGTCGTATACCAAATCTTCTGTTTAAAAAGAGGATGATATCATGGCACACTGTTTGATTAAAAGAGCGTTCCCTAAAAAGATGTTGTGTTGTTTCATCTGTGATGTGACAAAAGGAGCAGAGATGATCAACATTTAACAGATACCTTACAATAACAGAATTAACAGGATAACATCTGGGCAATCATTTTAGAGACATCTCTCGCACCTTATTTGAGAAACAATTTCCAGGGTAATGACCATGTTTTTTCCCACTATATACCAAAATACCAACTGCTTCCAAAAATATAGAAGCAGGTTTACTAAATGCTGCCCCCGCGACCCGACCCCGGATAAGCGGTTGAAGATGAGATGAGATGAGGTTTACTAAATGCGCATCTTGAATTGCCTTATACATCTATTATTAGAATTATACTCAAATAAGGATCTGAGTTTCCCATAGCTTGTCCCCCCCTCGAGGGGATAATGTCACTCTTGCTTGTCTTCAAAACTTGTATCACACTGGTATCCCCACTTTCTACTATTGAAACCGCCCCGATAATAACTGGCAGAGAGGTGGATTATCCAGAGTAACAGGGACAATGTGTGTTTGTAAAGACAAACTGCTGTTTTTTGAATGCAATATTTTAATGCCAAAAGAAAACACAACTTTGAGCCAAAGGTGGCCTCCAGCCACTTACACAGACACCACACTTAGGTGAGCGACTTGAAGAGAATCCTGCCAAACAAAGGTCTTAAGATTCTTAAATGAGGGCATCCAGCTTCCCATGTGGCTCCCGCATGGACTGCCTGTCTAACTGTGCAGAAACAGGGTAAACGGGCTTAAGACAGTCGAGACAGTCACTTGGGGAATAACATGAAGTCCCAGACAGTGCCCCAGTCTGGCTGATTCAGCTCAGAGATGTCTATGACCTACATGTCATGTTGTGGTGTAGGACCTGTTTAACTTTGTTTCAATAGCTGCACTATGGCTTCTTGCTTTAAGGAGAATAATATGTCTTTCATTTCCAACTGCTTCAGGACTATAAAAGATGTTTTGTTCTCACATTTTGTCCTTAAAATACCTAGTTGCATAGAACACAGCATATGTGGGCTTAGGTAATGTGATAGGAGGCATGTGTTTGCTTGTGGATAATGTATCAGATACCAATAGGGACTGCTTCATTCACTGCAGGCTGATCCCTCTCAGCTATCAATCACAATAGACCCTCAAGATGTTTTTTTTTTTCCAACATGTAAAAGTTCCCCAACACTATTGGTTCAGTAACATGTCTTTACAGGCATAAAGACATGCTACATAAGACACTGAGTGACATAAAGCGAGGTCATTTGGGACTTTGACTTAGGAGGTTTTAAGTGCGCTCTTGAAGCAAATCCCCTTTGTAACTCGCTCAGACACTAAAAGGTGTTTTTACAGTAGGTCTGAGACTGTTGACAACACAATGGGTGTTGTCTTTCATCATCAGTCACCTGTCTGAGACCATCACTCACCTGTCTGAGAAAGAAATCCCCCCACCCAACCCCCTCCCCCTTTGCCCTGTCACTTGCAAGTTTGTCTAATGGTACATCAAAGCACCTTAACTTAATCACCAAAGCTGCAGCAAGAGACCACAACAAAAGCAAGAAACAGTGGGGAAACTCCCCAACCTCTGACCTTTTCCCTTATGAGACTTCCCATGAGGAATTACAGCGCTCAGATGTGGCACACATGAACCCCTTATTTCAATCCCCAGCCCCCTCCTGCCTTATGAGCTTGCATTTAACTGTAGCCATCATTATGATCAGGGCTGCAGCAGGAACCAAGGTGGGGTCAGTTATGGCAACTGGATCATATCTGCGAGAGAACAAGAGAGATCCTCTGGAGACTACGACATGCAGATATCAGAGAGAAGTGGGAGGAAGAGAGCCTAAGTCCAATTTCCTTGTCTGTCTCGATGCTTGAGGTTCCCAGACGGTTTGGTCATATGGGAAAAACAGCCAGGCTTTTCAGTTGGGAGGAAGCATCGAACTGGCCAATCATCGAGGTTACTGCGTAATATATCACAGGCCGACTATAATAAAAACAGAGGGAGGAAGGAATGTCAAAAAAGAATGGCCTTGATCTCATACATCTGCATAGCGTTTAGGCAACACCATTTGGACAGGTGTCTGAAAGCTCTCAGATGAAGTTCAGGTAGTAAAGGCAGACACTAATGGGCATGCAATGCTGTAACAATACACAGTATAAAGGTAGCAGCAAGGTTTTACTGCTGTATGCAAGACTCCAAGTCATAAACATAAACAAGAGCTGTGGAACAATCTTTTATAGATTAAACTACCCAATAGTATATAAAGAAACCAAAATTATTTCCAACCGACTACATATTAACCCTCTGAGACGTGCTGGAGATCTCGGCCGCCAACATGACTACTAAACATGACGGGAATACTAATCAATGGCACGTCCATTTCCAAAGGGGTCCCTTGACTTATGCTTCCATAATAATGCTCTAAACCCTTATACCCTCTAAACTTGCAATATTTGAAAAGGCGCCTAAGCAGAATATGTTTATTACAGATTTATGACTAGATTTGACCTTGACACAAAGGGCTGAGCTGAATCTCAAATTAATCTTCAGCTTTCCAGCTTTCAGATAATAAGCACCACTTCTATGTATCATCTACTGTTGAGCTCTTATCTACCCGTGAACACCCCCTGCCCCCCTAAAAAAGGTTTATGTTGGTCTCAGAAGGGTAAAATGCTGCTTGTTCATGAAATATTACAAATACTGTTTGGTTTTACACACTTTAAGGCCTATCTGTATAATGGATGGAGCATCAAGTCAAGCACTGACGGGAAGCGAAAGAGTTACAAAAGGAAAGGCTGAATGTCAGCAACTTGGGAGAGAGATTGAAAGATGAGGGGCAGATTATTCCTTTCCCCTCCTCTGCTGTCTTTTTATTCTCCGAGGCTCAGACCAGCGATGTGTATCTAGATCTGGCCTGCATATCTTGGACCGATCCTCCCCGGGGTTCCTCAAACTGCCCCTCTGTGTTTGGGCAAGCTTGAAAGAGAGCTGATAGTATTCAAAGTACCATGACAAGAGAGTGACGCACACAGTCGCTGAGTTTTATCTCCACATCGGCAGCTGCGAGTGCAGCTTAAACACATGTCCACCATCTCACGTTTCCCAGATGCAAAACGGCCATGAAAGGTGCTTCATAGGTCAATGGCTGGGTGATTTATGAGACATTAAAATACCACACAATAACATTACAGTGCATGGTGTCACCTGAAGAGATGCATTGAAGGTCTTGAAATTCCCTCAGTTGGATCTCTGTCAAACATTCCCTAAGCTACGAATAGATGAACTATAAATCACTAACTCTTGCAGAAAGCCTTGAGGCCAATCAGCTGATAAGTTAATGATGTTAATGTGCCAAAGCGGTTGGTCTGATGTCAAACAGATTGTTCAAGTCAGAGAACAACAGGATGCATGTTGTAATTTGGACCAACCAAGATGCTTTCCTGCATTACTGTCAGGAAAACTGGCAAACAAATCACCGCACACTGAGCGGATGTCACTTAAATGGCCTTTGGTGAAGATGGTGAACTCTTCCTCGTTCATATCAGCACCACAGATCACTGAAGACTGCCGTAAGGTCCTCCAGACACAAGGCATTGCTCCACTTGCTGCAGTTGATGATTTAAGCAATGATTTAAGTATATAAGTAAAGTACTAAGAGAATTAATCTCTTTAGATATTTCAGCAATCTTGTAAAAGAAGATCAAGACTACAAACTTGAATCAAATCTGCTCCATTTAGGGCAGTTTTATCCCACAGTGATGACTTTGCAGAGGGGCTCAAGGCCGGTGTGCTGGTTTGATGTCTTTGTGCACATGTTGGCAGTGTTCCCAAACATACATGTGTGTATAACCAGGCCCCCTCCTACCTCATCTACCTGCTCCAACACCACACCACTTCCTACAGCCTCCGCTCCTTAGAAGCCAACCTATTCTCTACACCACCCCAGACCAAGCACTGGACCTGGGCTGACAGAGCCTTCTCCATAGCTGCCCCCTCCATCTGGAACTCTCTTCCCGACCAGTATATTCCAACACATATTGGTGACGTCCAAATCACTAATCAAAACTCAATTTCATGTAGTTATTGCTATGTTATTAATATTTCAAGTTTGTTGTTTTGGATTTGAAATATGTAAAGTGTCCTAAAGCATTTTGAAAAGTGCATGTATTTTGAAAAGAACTATATCAGTAAAATGTACTATTAATGTCAAACGTTCAGTCACTGAAGCCGACACTATGCGCCGATAGAACAACATAAATCATCAGATTTTTAGACAAAAGACGTGCCTTTATGTGCATGTAGAGCTTATTGTGTGATTTGCAAAGATCCACAGTCTCCACTCAGCCCAGTTCACAGTTCGTGCACACGCCAGATTCCCCCTCCCCCCTCACACATGTTACAATATCACAGGCACACACCTCAAGCTAGGCATACGCTAAATGGCATTAGCAGTTGCTATCTATGAGAAAAATTAACCAGTCTACCAGTGTTGGCAAAGTTCATGATCTAGTTCAAAGTTCAGTTCCCAAATTTTAAAATGAACTAGTTCATAGTTCTTTTTTTCACTATGTTGCTGCGAGCAATTAAAAAAAAAATATATATATATATATGTACATAGATTGCCACAGTCTACTGTATATAGAACCACAGACAGCAATTATTTTATCAGTTTCAACACTAAAACTATGCATCAGATTTATTCTTCACATCCAATTTGGAATCCTTATCCAACCAGTGTTTACATTAGAATGTAGGGACAGCATTTCCACATTGTTGCTTTAACACTTTGCTGCTGTCCAGCCAGTCCACACACCAGCAGCTGCAGCTATCACACCTACGGTATGTTCTCAAAAAACATGAGGAAAAACTTGCTGCTTGAATGGTCTTTTTTAATGTGGAATCATAAAAAGAAAAGAAAAACAGGACAGTACTCCTTCAGGTGCAAATGTTTTTTAATTTGAATAATTTTCTATTTCAGTACATACTAAAAAGGAATCCTGGTTCAACAAACATGAATAGTAAAAAAAAGGAAATTAAGGTTTAACTTGAAATTAATTTTATGAACTTTTTTTTCCACTTTACTCAAAGGCAGCAGGTCTCCGTCAGTAAACTGCACCACCAGGTTGTCCAGCTGTGTCTGGGAGATGACAGTGGAGCTGCTACTGTACTACTCGTAGTAAAGTCCATTCAAGTCGATTACCAAAGCCAATCCAAAAGAAAGGAGCCCATTGAGGGTTTATTCCAGCAAAACACGTAAACGTTGTGGTTTGTGGCACTTTGGTGAAATATCTTTACCTCCAGTCTATCCGTAGCCAGTTGCTGCCTTCTTTGGGTTCTTTGGGTCAGAACCTCTCCAATTAATTATTAAGTCGTCCTTTTCCAAATGTTTGCTGCAGACACTGTAATCCCTCTGCCTAAGCATCTCCATCGGCGTCTCAGTGTCCAGATTCAAAACAATAAGCCACTGGTTTATCAGATCACGGTCATCGTACCGCAATGGCAGCCAATGAAAGGTTTCTGGGTTGTAAACTTTCATTTTTGTTTCACAGCCGGGAAAAATACAGACACAAACCATTCTGTCCCTCTTCACTTCAAGTTGCCGACTAGTCATTTTTACATGTGCCTGCACTCACTGTGGGTCTTGCAGCAAAACACACCCCCTGCCCCCTGCCCCCTGACCTCTTAGGTGACGTTTCCGTGCTGAAGGAAAGATGCTGTGGGAACCTTTTACCATCTATTATTAACTTACATTTCACCAAACTGCCAAACCACAAAGTTTTAGTTTTTTTCTGCAACATGTGTGAGTCAAGACCACTGACCCCTTTGACCCGCTCAGTAATCCATCCATGACTGACGCACTAGATGAGCTAAAATGATAAAGGTGTTGTCAGTCCTTGGGACTCACACATACAACATGTTGTCTGATCACATCCAAATGCAAACGGCTTTATCTCCTGTTCCTATGGCCACAGTGATAAAAAGAGTGAAAAGCTGGCTGTCATATGGTGAGATGTGATGAGAGAGAACCTAAAAACCCTGCTTACCTTCTCACCTCTGCACAGCTGGACAATCGTGCTGATCTGATTATACATTTTGAAGTGTCTGAGCCAGTGAAGTAAGGCACTGGAAAGGTGTAGGGGGGAGGGGTGTCACAAGCCATTCAACCATACATCAAGTAGTATTATTACCAACATAATGGTTGGTTTCTGGGTCCGGAGGCCAAATATAGTGAAGCTGCCACGTGTCGCCTGCTGTGTGCACTGTACTAATGCATACTTAAAGACAGCATACACAGCTTGACGAGAGAGGAATAAACAGGGGCTCCTGTATGGGTTCTTAGCTAATTTCTGTCATCTCCTAGCACGGTATTCCTACCCCGGTCAATCACACACCATCATTAGCAAAGACTGAGAAAAAGTGTAGGGTGGTTGTGTCACACTACGCAATTTGTACAGTTCAAATCTGTCACAGGATGTCACAGTGGCCTTGATCAGGTCTAATGTATTAGATCACAGCAGTGGTCCTGCTTGGAAGATGAAACTGTCAATCCTGGGTCACTTTGAATCTGAACCATGTCAGGCTCCATGTTTTGAGGCCTTTTTATTAATCTTTATTTATTTCCTCATCTAATTAGTTATTGTAGTGTACCTATTTAGCCTGGCTTTTAATTGCACATGTATTATGTTCTTATTTCTCTCTACTGTGGAGTGTTTTATCAAATGTATTAAATAATTTCTTTATTTTTATTTTGAGTCTAGCCTGTGCTCTCACTGTAAATTCATGCGATTAAGGAGGTTCATCTTCTGTACTGTAGGAGGAACTTTGTGTTACACTTCAGATGTATGAAAATTTCTATACAAATAAAGTGTTATTGATTGATTAATTGACCTTACCTTTAACCTTTTCTGTGTCTTCTTAATCCAATCCCTAAATTGCTGACGCATTTCATTACTTTACATTCGAGCGATATAGGATTTTGGACATAAAGTAGTGTGAGGTGATGGTTATTGGTGTGAGATAGTGGTATTAATGCATATTAGATGAGGTTTCAAGTCTTCAAGTCATCCTTTGTTAATCCTGAAGTACTTAAAGCAATAATGTTGCTTTAAAGACTTTTTAAGTAACACAATGCTGTAGTTTGATTGAAACTTTCAAGGACCTGACAACAGAATTCAAACTTTTACCTGGTGAAACAGAAAGACCCTCACCAGTCTTCATCAACAGATTCATTTCTTCAGTGATTATCTCATCAAGTAAAGACCTGATGGGGCCTTTCTGTAGAAAGTGTTCATTCTAGGCCGAAAGTGATCATTTGAAATTCTTGATCCACATTTTTATTGATATTGTCAGCCTGTGCAAATCCAATGAAAGCTTTTCTGTCATCACATGTTTAGTATCTGTACTTCACGCTGCCATTGGGCAAAATAACAATGTCATTCCCTTTAATAAATAAATAAATAAATAAATAAATGGTATAAGAAAAAAAAAATGTAATACGTTTTTTTTAATTACATAACAAATACGATAAAGCTAGTAGTCGCGGTGCAAAATTAAATATTTCCTGTGCTATTTTCAGTCACTTTTCAGATTCATACCCCTATCCATTATACTCTACACCATTCTTCTTATATTTCTAATTGGGACCATCTTAACACATGTGATATTCTCTCCAGTGGCAAGATAGACATATACTTTTCATACCACATTGCAATACGAGGAGGATCTTTTTCTAACCATTTTTGTAATATTGTGAGGTGTGCAGCATACAAAGCAACTCTAAGAATGTACCTGTACCTATGATCACAATTGGCATCCAGTCCCAATACAAAATGGTTTGGATTTAGAGGAATTTCAAACCTAAACGTTTTCTTAATCTAGTTTAGACCGAAACTTGAGATTTGTGGACATGACCACATTAGATGGCCTACATTTTACACATAATGATGGGCACATAGGGGGTAACATGCAGCCTGTTGGTAATCTTATATTGAGTGTCGTAGGATTTATTAGAACATAGAACATAGAAAAATGATTTAAACTCCTAAAAGTTCAATAAGTTGTTGTTACATAGGGCCACTAGCAAAAACAGATCATTGGTTCCTCCTAGTGTTCAGTAACGGTAATTCAACTGACACTTTTACACACGCACACAACTCTGAGTGAGAATCTAAACCCAGCACAAACAGTAAAAGCACATTTATTACTTCCATAAAAAAAAACACTGGCTCCAGCTGTAAACATTTCTCTAATGTGTGACTTTGTTGCTCCTCTTTACCGTAACAGCAGGGAAACTTTTAACTGGATCATTTGGAGACATCACAGAACTCCCTCACTGATTCCTCCCCAGAGAGAGACTGTTAATGTGTGATTAGTGGTCGGGGTGTGTGTTGAGATCTAATGTTCTTCTATAGGCTCTGCAACGCACGCTACTGTGACTAGGAAAAGCCAGACAGGGCCGTGAGTCAGAGAAGACAGGGCACTTGTGGTCTGCTGAACTGCCAGCTCACTCAGCCAGCTGTGACTGCCGTGGTGAGGCTTTGGCTGTGGATAGCCTGACAGCTACTGTATCTGCAGCAATCTGCGGTCAGGAGTCTGGACTTCAAGTGACCAGAACTACATTCTCATGGTCCTCACAGAGGAGATGAAGGAAAGTCCCAGGCAAAGTCATATCCGAGGTAAGCAGCCTTGTAATTCTTCATGTAGGGGAAAGTACAATTCGGGCTCAGTTGGCATCTGATGTCTTCAAAATTAGAAATGACTTGTTCCCACCAATCTTAAACCCTCAAACAAGGACAGCTTCTTGACCACTTCTTCCAGTTAAGCCAACAAAATGCCTGAACCGGATGTTATACACCGGGTCCTTTGAGGTTGGCCATGAGTCACTGAAAGGGGACAACACCCTAACTCCCTCCCCCCTCTTTGGGTCCCCTCCCACAGCTTTGAAGTGGTGGTAGATTGTGCACAAACAACATAAACCTCCCTGCGACAAACGCTGTGATTTACCACCCAAGGCAAGGAAATGGCCACTAAGACAGTTCCATTCAGTTTATAGGGCTGCTTTGTAGCTTTCGTACCTCCGGACGGACGCTCTTTTGTGATGGCCACTTTGAGAATGCTGGAAATGAGGATTCCCAAAGTGGAGCCAGAACAAATGCCTGACCAGGCACCTAACTGAGGCTTACAAGCTCAGGACAACTTTGTCACAACAAAAGTCAAAATCACTGCTGTGATCAGAACATCCAAACACCAAATGCCACTTCATTCATTTCATCATCATTCATCAATTCATTTTCTGGATTCACACTTCATGTGTGACCCAACGTGAACACTGAAATCCTGAAAACATCTATATACCTGTCCCTATATCCTTTATTTGTCCCTTTATTTAAAGGTTACAGCAGCAAAAGGGATAGTTGCAAGATATAATAATAAATATGCAAACAGTAAAAAGGGAAGTAAACAGTAAGAAAAAAGAAAAATTTCCATGGGCAGCCTGTGTGTGTGTGTGTTTGTGTGTGTGTGTAAAACATAAAAAATGGGGAAAGAAAAAAACTATTTCCCAACTAGCATTAATAAAGTATGCCTTATTATTATTATTATTATTATTATTATTATTCTTATTAGTAGTAGTAGTATTATTATTATTATTATTATTATTATGCTTCCCGCTTCTCCTTAATCCAAACCCTAATTTAGGTCACTACTTTACATTCGCGCGAGTTAGGATTTTGGACATAAAGTAGTGTGGGGTGATGGTTATTGGTGTGAGATAGTGGTATTAATGCATATTAGATGAGGTTTCAAGTCTTGTGATCGGTCATCTTCCAGTCATCCATTGTTAATCCTGAAGTACTTACAGCAATCATTGTTGCTTTAAAGACCTTTTAAGTAACACAATGCTGTAGTTTTATTGAAAATTTCAAGGACTTGACAACAGAATTCAAACTTTTGGTGAAACAGAAAGACCCTCACCAGTCTTCATCAGCAGACTCATTTCTTCAGTGATGATCTCAGCAAGTAAAGACCTGATGATTGTATGAGTCAAATATCCATCATGGGGACTTTCTATTGGAAGGGTTCAAAGAGCCTGGAATACAAGCTGCTCATTATTATCTTTGTAAAGGTAGAATTTATGGCTGCATTAGATTTGACAGGTGTACCTAATAAAGTGACACACAAACTACCAAACATACAGATTCAATTGTTGCAAACAAGGGGCTGTGGTCTAGCTGGTAATGTGTAGTAATAGTAGTACATTCCTCTCTGTATAGATGATGATACAGTATGTGTGTATTGATTGATAGATTTATATATACAGTACTTGCTCACACAAGTGAGTGTAAAAAGATATACGCGCTTGTTATTGCAATTGCAAACATATTACAATGTATGTAATGTGTATACACTGGAGAGCAAAATCACACAACAAATAATTGATACTTGATTTATTTTGAAATATTGTTATTTTTATTATTCAGAATTTGATAGAATATCTGCTGTGGCTATACCACTGCTGTACTAGCATGTTGTTTTAAATAACCAAGGCACTTCAACAAAAACCTTTATTTAGTGAAAAAAAAACAGTGATCAGAATTAGAGAAGAGTAACTATTGTGACAGAAGAAAAGATTTCAACAATGTTTTCTTCTCTAGGATTCAAAAATGAACAGGTAGTGTAGAGGCCACAGCTGTGAATGACTTCAGCACATCTGCACCCACAGGACATCACTAGTTTCTCACACTTCTCTGGTTTGGTCTTGGTCCATTCTGACTCAGTCTCTTCCACAGTTCACTAACTGGAGTGGGTTTCTTAGACATTACTTTGTTGCCAAGGATTTTCCAGAGGTTCTCTATGGGGTTTGGATCTGGACTCTGACACCTCCTCCTCTAAATTGAACTGACTTCTTTACACACTTTGGGTTCAGACTTTCCCAGTCCGATGCTGTACATCATGTACATCAGACCCAAATAAATTTGAGTCATGTCATGGTTCAGGGGATGTTTTCTGCAGCAGGAGTTGGGCCTCTTGTACAGCTACATGGCAGGGTGAATCCAAATGTTTATGTGAACCTCCTTCAGCAACATGCAATATCTTCACTGCAATTGTCTCCATCAGTTGTAACTATCATACAGGACAATGTCCCCTGTGACTCTGCAAAACAGGTGAAGCAGTTCCTTGAAGCTAAGAATATAAAAACAATGAAATGTCCAGATCTAAACCCCATAGAGAATCTCTGGTAAATCCTTAGAGACAAAGTAATGTCTAAGAAACCCACTCCAGTTAGTGAACTGTGGAAGAGACTGAGTCAGAATGGACGCAGATCAAACCAGAGCAGTGTGAGAAACTAGTGATGTCCCGTGGGTGCAGATGTGCTGAAGTCATTCAAAGCTGTGGCCTCTACACTTCCTGTTCATTTTTCAATCCTAGAGAAGAAAACATTGTTGAAATCTTCTCTTCTGACACAATGAACACTGTTCTCTAATTCCGATAACTGTTTTTTTTTCACCTAAAACAAAGTGAAGACACCTGTGGGTGGACATGGGTGTGTCCTAAGATCCATAAGGCTGTTCAAACACTCTAGAAAATAGGCTTTTTCAATACAATGAATAGAGAAAAGCTTCAAACTTTTAATCTATGAATAAACTTGTCATTTATAATCAAAATGTAATGACTGAGAATGTAGTGACAAACAAACTGCAATATATCAGAAGAGCTCTAGGGGGCAGCATTTTGTAACAAATCCATGCCACTGCTGCCTCTAGAACACCTTCTGTGACTGACTGGACGTATTCCTTTGAATTGGAGAAGGTATTGGTCCTTTCAAAAGTGCTTTCAATAATCTAGCAGGGTCAAGAAAAAGGTCTGGGGCAATAAATATGTTCACTGCAATTACTATTGATACTACACATAAGATCCATAAGATTAGTTCATAATGCTGGAGATCAAGATCAGAAAAAATAATTTTTCTTAAATTAAAAACATTAAAAGGGTTCAAATATTATTGTTAATTTCAATTTGTTGTATTATGTGGTTATAATGGTCCATGGGAGTGTACACTATTGGATGTAGTAATATGTATGGGAAACTTTAGGTATTAACTTTTTCATGAATGTTTATTAAACAATAGATCTTAACATTAGATGATTTAATCAATTAAAAATGGAAGTCACTACATGATTATTAATTATAGAGTGAGGCGAAGGGGTAGTATTAAATAAGAAATATTTCTCTGTACTCCTTTTCGAACACATATTTTGTTGGTTTATTTATGTTTGGTTTATTTATTCACCATGCAAAAACTAGATGTCTCTGTTTTCTCTCTCATTTTCTTCTCACATGTTCAAATTAAAAGAAAACCTAACACAAACAAGACCACAGCCTGCGACAGGTGCACATGACCTTCTTCTAAGAGGCCACAAGCCAGAAAGGTCAGGAACCACTAATAGGATTTTATTATAGTATATTACTGTAGTATAACAGGTGTGAGATGGGCAGAAGGGTCATTTTTAATTATTTTTCATATGTAAAATATTTACTATAGCTTAAGCTCCTGTCTGTATGATAATCAATAGGTATCAACACTTTGAGCCTTCTCACTGTAAGAACCTGTGAAAGATTTAGCACAGGGCTCCTGCACATTTTCCATTTCTAAATTTCAGACTTTTCAGACTAAAATTTCCAGACTTCTCTGAGGATTTTTCAGTCAATATTAAACATATGAATACCAACTATTAGATTCTTATTATGTAAATAAATGGTTTTAAAATCCAACTTTTAACACGTATGTTGAATTCTGTAAATGGCGCTCCACTAAACTGGAGGAATCTCACTTAGTTTGGCAAGAAAGTCTTAAAACCTATAGGAAGGACCTCCGTAATGCCAGAGCAGCCTATTACTCATCTTTAATAGAGGAGAATAAGAACAATCCTAGATTTCTTTTTAGCACTGTAGCCAGGCTGACAGAGAGCCACAGCTCTATTGAGCCATGTATTCCTATAACCCTCAGTAGTAACGACTTCATGACCTTCTTTAATGACAAAATTATAACTATTAGAGACAAAATCAACTCGCTTGGCACTATTTTTTCATCAAATCCAGGAACCTTACCAACTGTACGACCTGATATATTCTTGGACTGCTTTTCTACAGTCGACCTTAACAAATTAAACTCTACTATTTCAGCATCAAAGCCTTCTACTTGTCTCCTAGACTCTATTCCAACTAGGTTACTTAAAGAAGTGTTACCTTTAATTAGCACTCCTGTATTAGATATGATTAACATGTCTTTATCAGCAGGTTATGTACCAATGTCTTTTAAAGTAGCTGTAATTAAACCTCTTCTTAAAAAGCCCAGTCTTGATCCTGAGGTACTAGCCAACTATAGACCTATATCTAACCTTCCTTTTCTCTCTAAGATCCTCGAGAAATTAGTTGCCAATCAGTTGTGTGACTTTTTACATAATAATGAGTTATTTGAGGATTTCCAGTCAGGATTTAGAGCAAATCATAGCACTGAGACAGCACTGGTGAAAATTACTAACGACCTTCTAATAGCTTCAGACAAAGGACTTGTCTCTGTACTTGTCTTACTAGATCTTAGTGCTGCCTTCGACACTATTGACCATCACATCCTGCTACACAGACTAGAGCATCTGATCGGCATTAAAGGAACCGCACTGAGCTGGTTTAAGTCATATTTATCAGATAGATCTCAGTTTGTACATGTTAATGACAAATCCTCCATGCACACTAAAGTTAGTCACGGAGTCCCACAGGGTTCTGTCCTTGGACCGATTCTTTTCACCTTATATATGCTTCCCTTAGGAAATATTATAAGGAAGCACTCCATAAATTTTCATTGTTATGCTGATGATACACAATTATATTTGTCGATCAAACCAGAAGAAACCCATCAGTTAGATAAACTTCAAATGTGCATTAAGGAAATAAAAAGCTGGATGACCTGCAATTTCCTGATGTTAAACTCAGACAAAACTGAAATTATTGTACTTGGCCCCAAAGGCCTCCGAAATTCAATAGCTAAAGACATTGTTACTCTGGATGATGTTGTGTTGTCCTCCAGCACCACAGTAAGGAATCTGGGTGTTATTTTTGATCAGGATATGTCCTTCGATTCTCACATAAAACTAACAACAAGGACTACATATTTTCACCTGCGTAATATTGCAAAAATTAGGAACATTGTGTCTCAGAAAGATGCAGAGAAACTTGTTCATGCATTTGTTACTTCTAGGCTGGACTATTGCAATTCCTTATTATCAGGCTGCTCCAATAAGTCTGTTAAGAGTCTCCAGTTGGTCCAAAATGCTGCAGCTCGTGTACTAACTAAAACAAATAGAAGAGAACATATTTCTCCTGTATTAGTTTCTCTGCACTGGCTACCTGTCAAATCTAGAATAGAATTTAAAATCCTTCTCCTTACGTACAAAGCTCTTATTGGTCAGGCTCCGTCGTATCTTAAAGAGCTCATAGTACCGTATCACCCAACTAGATCTCTGCGCTCTGAGAATGCAGGGCAACTAGTCGTTCCTAGAGTCTCCAAAAGTAGAATGGGAGGCAGAGCCTTCAGCTACCAAGCTCCTCTCCTGTGGAACAAACTTCCAAATGTTATTCGGGAGGCAGACACTGTCCCCTTATTTAAAAGTAAACTTAAAACTTTCCTTTTTGATAAAGCTTACAGCTAGGGCTTACGATGAGACTTTATTCTGCTTAATTATGCTGCTATAGGCCTAGTCTGCCGGGGGATAATACTTTTCCTGATACTCTGAGCTTCTCTCCTCTCTGTCTGAATCATTCATGTCCCATCAATGCATGTTACTGATTCAGCTTCTTCCCCGGAGCTGTTTGTGCTTTGTCGTCTCGCAGGTCTCTGCTGATCGTGGTGGTGCTTGCTGCCGTGGTCCTACATGACGCTTCCTGCTGCTATTGTCACTGTTACTCATATATACTATCACTAGTTTAATAAACTATAAAATTTGTAGCTGTATCGTAGCTGCTATTGCCACTACTCATCATTGATCATGTTTGCCACCATAATTATTATCATTTTCATATTCTGTCACCTTAGCTGTGCATGTTTCTACTATTCTGTTGTATTAACTGCCTTAACATATACGTTATATTCACATTACTATAAATATTATAGTTACTGTTAGGCTTTGCTTGCATCTCTGGAAGTGTGTCTGTCTGTCTCTCTCTGTCCATCTGTGTGTCTTTTCTCTCTTTCTCTCTCCTTTTCTTCCTCCCCAACCGGTCAAGACAGATGGCCGTCCTCCACAGAGCTGGGTCTGTCTGACGTTCCTGCCTGTTATAGGGAAGGTTTTCGTTGCCACTGTGCTCTACAGAGGAATTGTTGGGTCTATGTAAATCATAAATAAGTTATTGAGTGTGGTCTTTACCTACTCTGTAAAGTGTCCTGAGATAACTTTTGTTATGATTTAACACTATAAATAAAATTGAATTGAATTGAATTGAATTGAATTCTGCCTAGGTATGTAAGACCTTGTTACATATGTATTGTATCTCATATCAGTGGATGAACTCTGTTCAACGCACAGCATTTTATTCAAGCTAAAAGCTAAAAGAGTGAACCTGTAACTCTACAGACAGGAACAGCAGAGATGGATCATTAAATGAATAAGTGAACCTGTAACTCTACAGACAGGAACAGTAGAGATGGATCATTAAATGAATAACTGTGAACCTGTAACTCTACAGACAGGAACAGCAGAGATGGATAATTAAATGAATAAGTGAACCTGTAACTCTACAGAAAGGAACAGTAGAGATGGATAATTAAATTAATAAGTGAACCTGTAACTCTACAGACAGGAACAGCAGAGATGGATAATTAAATGAATAAGTGAACCTGTAACTCTACAGACAGGAACAGTAGAGATGGATAATTAATAAGTGAACCTGTAACTCTACAGACAGGAACAGTAGAGATGGATAATTAAATGAATAAATGAACCTGTAACTCTACAGACAGGAACAGTAGAGATGGATAATTAATAAGTGAACCTGTAACTCTACAGACAGGAACAGTAGAGATGGATAATTAAATGAATAAGTGAACCTGTAACTCTACAGACAGGAACAGTAGAGATGGATCATTTAATGAATAAGTGAACCTGTAACTCTACAGACAGGAACAGTAGAGATGGATCATTAAATGAATAAGTGAACCTGTAACTCTACAGACAGGAACAGCAGAGATGGATAATTAAATGAATAAGTGAACCTGTAACTCTACAGACAGGAACAGTAGAGATGCATCATTAAATTAATAAGTGAACCTGTAACTCTACAGACAGGAACAGTGGAGATGGATCATTAAATGAATAACTGAACCTGTAACTCTACAGACAGGAACAGTAGAGATGGATCATTAAATGAATAAGTGAACCTGTAACTCTACAGACAGGAACAGTGGAGATGGATAATTAAATGAATAACTGTGAACCTGTAACTCTACAGACAGGAACAGTAGAGATGGAGAATTAAATTAATAACTGTGAACCTGTAACTCTACAGACAGGAACAGTAGAGATGGATCATTAAATGAATAAGTGAACCTGTAACTCTACAGACAGGAACAGTAGAGATGGATAATTAACAACAACTACAGAAGAAAAATATGAGTAGATGGAGTAAACATATGTAAATAAACAAAATAATGATAAATAAAAATAAATAATAAATAAAATGTAGACGACACATATGGAAAAATGAGAATCGCAGTCCCACGCGAACGGTAACCATGGCAACCCGACACCATTCTACAGCCAGCTTGATTAGTGTCATATCATCTACAGGTCGGCTGTGTTGCGTTAGTAAACTTGTTTTGATTTGTATAAATTAATATATTTTATTTTAGAAAGTGAGATAATAGTATGGAAACATTTTTCCAAACTCTTTTCCCATTTCCAAACTTATCCAGACCTGGAAATTACTCAAATTAAACTCCAGACTGTTCGATATGCCTAGGAACCCTGTGAGCAGGCTGTCAGGAGCTCAGTGATGGGCAGATAAGAAGACAAAGTCACTACTGTACTCCAGCACAGTGCTTCCTCTCTTACATCATCCACTCTACATGGATGGGACTTAATGGACTGGATTAAATGGATGTGACTTAGGTCCACCTTATCTAAAGATAGAGTGCTGTGCTGTTATACAGACTGTAAAAACCTCTGAGGCAAAGTTGTGATTTTAGGCTATGGTATGAGTAAAATTTGACTTTGAAAAACGAACTTAGTCCTCATGGACAAGCCTGTTATTCAGAACAACTGTTTGGTGTGTGAACGGCACAGCAGGAGAAAACAAGGAGCACTCAGTTTTGATTTATCGTACAAATCCATTTTGTTAACACTACGTTGCAGTGACAGTGGAGGAGGATAGAGAATATTAGGCTTTTTTAGAATAGAATAGAAAGATGAGACAAAGCCTTTATTGTCATTGCACTGAATGGCATTAGGAACAATGAAAGACAGGAAAGAAAATTATGAAGACAAAAACAACTCTATAAAACAATGGTTATTCAAAAATCAAACATGCTGCCATAATCTGGATTCATGTATTGTACTTTGTCTGGGCCTTGTACCTTTGAAATAAAGAAATCTAGAAAAAAAAAAAAAAACTTCAGCAAACAAACATCCACAGCCGACAACAGAGTTTCAAAAAGAATAAGTCAAATAAATAAATTCAGTGTAATTTTGCAATAGAATAAGAGTTGTGTTGTGTTAATATACATATTTACTGGAATAAAAGAAAAGTACACAAACGTAAACATTTTGCTCGTGTGGATGTAAATATCAGACTAGAATAAAAGCCAACAATACACTGCGTGAGTTTAGTCTAGTAAACATTAATATATTGCACTTAGAATAATGTCATTATCACACAAGATCCAATCCTAGTGATAGAGATTTTAAAGATAAATTTGGATGGTAATTTGAGCTACTTTCCCAATTTCAGAATATCCTTTTGTGTGGACAATTTCCAGCACCCAATTTCTGCAGATATCTTTCATTTATAGGCATCGTTTTAAAGAAGCAATATTTCAGTCAAAAACCTTCATAAGGTATTATACTAAGTGGAAAAACAAACCCTCAAAGAAAGCATGTTTGTTCATTGTCACACACTGAAATTTTAACATTGGCCCTTGAAATGACAAAAACATTAACTCAAAAAGTGAATCGATAAATAAACTAGAAAAATAAATGGGCAGAGAGACTCATTTTGATGACAAATGTTCTGCTACGTACATTCATGATATCAACATGGTTCAACAGAATCCTCCTAAGACTGGGCTCTTCAAATGTTTCCTCTGTAGAGGGCTGGGATACTGATGTACTGTGCACCATGCATGCAGTCTCTTTGAGTCCCAGTGTGCTGTGTAAAGGACATCCTGGGTTTTCTAAAGATGTCACACACGGGGGTGTGGCCAACACTTGTGTTTTACCGATATTATGTTAAGATTTAAGTAGTGTGTGTACATTTAAAACCTTTCAAAATACACATTTGAACTTGTGTCCTTTGTGGGGGAGAATGGGACTTCCTTCTTCTCATTTTCAACTATAGAAATTAAATTGGATAGAAAGGACTTTTTCACTTAAATCAATTGCCAGCAACGGACTTTTGTCTGTATACATTTCTGTATAAACCAACTTACAGCAAGTCACAAAGGTGAGGTGGATCCTTATCGGCATAACAGCAGTGGACTAGTGAAGTTAGCAGAGCCAGCTGCTAAATGCTTCAAGCACACACTCAGACAGTCACAGAGTAGAGGATAACTATCGCCAGATAAGTGACTACTTGGTTCAGCTCCTTTTCTGTGACCAGTGTGGTGTGGGGGCATGACATAGTTAGCAAGCTAGCTAACTAGCCATCCTCAAAGTACCATGACGAGCAGCTCAGTGACCTTTGTGATTCATTTAATGTGTCCAACCATATTCCATAATCCAGGAAACAAGATTTGGTTGAAAGGTATTAAGGAAGAGTCAGACACATAACCAGCTTATTGTGCACTTATTTAGACGGTTTTCGATGTGGGCATTTAGCATCTCTTCATGGTCATTTTATGTCCATTTTAGTTTGTTTTTATGTCTTTGTGATTGTTTTGCATCTCTGTGATTGTTTGGCATCTATTAGTGTGGTGTTGCATCTATTTTTATACATTTTATTTTTCTATGTCATCCTTTTGTTTTTCCTCATGGTCATTTTACATCTATTTTTAATCATTTTGTGTTTTTTTTGCGTTGTTTTTTATATCTATGTGGTCATTTTTTGTCTATTTTCGATCATTTGGCATCTCTTTGTTGTCGTTTTGTATCTATCTATAGCCATTCTTTGTCACAGTTTTGGTCATTTTGTATTCATTTCGTGGGTTTATTTCAGCCTCATTTTATGAGTCAGGGTCCCTGGGCCCCTGGGCCCCTGCCCGGTGGGCCAATTCAGTAAATTCATCCATGGGTATAGTCAGTGCAGGGATGCTAGCACAGAGGTAATACTGCGTCTTTTTCTTGAATCAGTTATGAACATCGCTGCAGCATTGTGCACTAGCAAGACAAGGAGGACTGGCCAACACCCTGCAGGTACAGAGAGTTACAGCAGTCCGACCTTGAGATTGATGCAGTGGTAACAGTTACGTGTTCTTGTACTGTACTGAAATTCACTGCTTTTGGAAAAAGATTGACCCCATTTTCGCTAAGAGTAAAATGTTAGAAAAATAAATAAAACCTTACATCCAAATAACTGAACTTAAATTTAAAAAAAAAAAAAATACAAATATGATTTTTTTTTTACTTCCAGGTCCGAGGAGGGTATACAGTATTACTACCTTACTAATATATCTGTCAGATACACACAGTATTTTAAAGACAGCTGATTGTGTAACTTTAAATTAATTTCTGATCATCCACTAAATCAGTTGATAGGTTTATTTAAACAATATGTACCCAATAAAGATTTGGGTAAATAATGAGCTGCATCATCACAGCTGTAGATTATAATCACAAAGGAATGCATGAGGTAATATGATCAAATAATATTCTTATGGTCTCCTATCAAACTCTCCTCACCTTTCTCCCCTCTCCTCCTTTTCCCTCTGTGGTCCTTCACTGTCCGTGCACTGCAGTAACATTCCTCTGTTCCAATCAGAAAAGCCCAACAAGCTCATTAAAATTCCTGTTTGTAAGACCATACCAGCACGGGGGAGAAGGCCAGTGAGCCTGACACTGGCATTCACCCTCTTTTGAGAACGTGCACACACAGGCGCAGAGCAGGAGGCACAGGGAGCTGCAGGGGTCGCTCATGTGCACAGGCTGGTTTAGAGAGTGGGCACTCAGGCATGATGCACGCACAGAGAAGGACAATAGGTGGCAGCACCTCAAGCCCTGAAAGCAACCAGGCCTGACAATCCTTCTGTGAGTCAATCTCTTTTCATCCTCTCCATCCATACACCTCTTTTTGTCTCTGCTGCTGAGCTCAGGAGCTGGAACTGTTGGGGACCAGTCTGTGCAGAGCTTCCATGCGGTTAATATGTTTGTGTGAAATTTCTCCCACATATAAAAGACCACGCAGGTCACTTAGAGACTGCCTCTTAGACTCTGTGGAGAGGTTTTGTACATGTGTGTGCAAAACAACAACATGAGAGGCTCAATATAGGGATGATGCAGACATGGAGAGAGAATAAAGGAATGAGTGTGAGGCCATGAAGGGATGCAGCCTCATACGGAGGACTTCTTCTCAGCTCTATGTGGTAGAACCTAACTAAGTACAGAAGGACTGCCCCCTCTTGGTCATCAGTCATTTGTTATGCTGTTTTCATGTCAAAGCACCATTCAAAGACATTTATGAGCACATCTCTGGTGTACAAGATTTAAAGTGGTGCTTCTGTGTGATTTTTTTGTGGAGAAACTTCAATCGACTGATGAGAGTTAAGAGATGCACGGATCCAATTTTTTCCAATCCAATCTGATACCGATACCTGGGCTGAGCATATCGGCGGATACCGATCAGATCCTACATTTAGCAAATAACAAAGTGTACATTGGCAGCATAAATAAGTAAATAACACTTCCATGTAAAGTGCACTGCAAACAGATATTTTAAAATGTAATTTAAAATATAGCAGCTGTCTGAAACCCAACAAACAATGGCTTTATTAACTTGCTGTGTTTGATATTGATAAAAAAGAAATGACTGGATTGGAATGCTGGATCGGCCTCATTCATCTGTCGACTGAGGAGTTCTTCAGTCCAGGACAACATTATACACAGTATGCTACTTTTACTTTACTTATGTTTCATTCTACTTTAAACTCATTCAAGGACATGTTGTACTTTTTCTCCACTACATTTATCAAACAAAATATATGATACGTTTATGAGTTATGATGCATTGTTATGAACTGCTCATCAGTGTATAAAGTGGTTCAAAGTAGCTCCACCTCCACCAGCTACAACATTCAAATGTTGCTCAACCATGAATGCTAATGATAATTATCCAATAATATCAAAGAAATATAAGTGTAATGCAATGAAAATAGTACTCTTACTCCTGATACTTTAAATACAACTGAAGACTGCCAGTAATGTGAAATGTTTTATGTTGTCTTTATATGATCATATATGAACGGGATAATTCAGAAGAACTAAACAGGATCATTGCATAGAACATTTTGACACATTCTAAAAGGGAAAGACATAGTTGTCCTAATGTGTTTCTGTGTAAACATGCTGTACAGTATGTTTTAATCAGCAATGATTTTCTTTCTTTGGAACATGAACATGGGTCAAATGTTTAAATAATAGATATACCCATGAAGTAAATTATTTTTGTATTACAAGTTAAGTTATGTTTAAATGTTAGGCAGTATCCTATGAAATATGTGCTAACTTTCATACTCTTTTCAGAACAGAATTATGGGAAGGTTCAAAATTCTTGTTTTATTTTGTGATCATATTAGAGTCAAATATTTTCGTAGAGGGAATTTTAGATATCTCTTTTTATCACTCGGTAAATCAGAAAATGCTGTCTTAAAAACAATCCATTTTTGCCGTGTTTTGTGAATAAGACGTTGTATAAATCAGGCTATGGATGATATCTGAACAAAGGCCCTCTGTAAAAACGTCAGAATATAGATAGGAAGGAAACTGGAAAGTTTGGCGTGTCTGAAGTGGGGATTTCTGGCTCAAAGGGAGAAAAACGGCCTTTAAAGATATGTATACTGTAATATTCATACATTTTGAGACAGGTAAATAGGGTAAAAAAAAGAAAAATAAACTCTGTAATGTTATGTTTAATGCTAACATTTGGTGAATTTAAGGGGAATCTACAGATGCAAAAAGACACCGTTTAGTAAAAATAAACAGCTAAATATGTATTTGGATGTTTTTTCCATGTTTTGGAAGCAAATAGCCCAAAATCTTAAAATTGACCAGAGCATGAATAAAAAAGGTTTCTGCCTTTGTTCTTGTTTGCTGGAACACCAGGGGACCCGAAATATTAAACTGTGTTGGGCTATTTTCATGAAGAAGCACCGTATGACATGAAAAAAGACGTTTCTTGTCGATAAACTAATCACATTGGATCCATATTGTGCTTCAAGACCTTCATCATTTAACTGTTTGTGCTCATATGTTGCATATTTCTAAATGAATGTTTTCAATAATAAAATCACAGCAAATCAGTGGTCAAGTTAGTTTAAACTGACCTCATTACACAGAGTGGAAGGAGCACTGAGTCATTTTCTTTCTTCTTTTGACTTTATTTTCCTTAAAAATAACAATGAATTTCAATCAGATAGACTGAATGATCTTTTCATTGCACAGGCCGAGGAGGGTAACTTTTGATGAAATGAACATGAATCACTGCTGATGACATCTACTGAAGAAAAGGTTCCAACCAAGATGAAAAAGGACGTGAATAAACAAAGCATGAATGATGAAGATTGCTTGCTGTACTTTTTCATTCACGGAGCTTTAACTAAAGGGTCTGGATGTGTGTAGGGGAATGTGTGTTTGGTTTCTTCAAGGTCTCACAGTGCCTTGATTATCTTTCCACCCATTTACTGGATCACTAAAGAAAAACAATACAATTAGAGCGCCAATAACTGTTTCGACTGCAAGAAACTTGATGTACCTACAAACGCAACTCTGCAAATGCGTGTGTTTCAGGTGTGATCAAACCAAAAACTGGCTCCTTTTTAACTGTAAAGTCCGTGAAAATGGAACAATAAATGAAACTTTATCTAACTTTTCGCCGTGTGTAACTGCTGGATAGAGTTAGCCCGGCCCATCTGGTGCGGCAAATGGCCCAACTCACCAGGGAGCAAGGGGAGTGAGAGAGGGGGAGATGGTAAAGGGGGGAGGAGAGAGAAGGGGGGTCGGATTGAAAACAGATCAGCAGCCTGAAGATCTCAACACCACCGCATGTCTCTGCAACAACTGTCGAGTGAAGCCAAATCCGCTTTTACTTCCAAACTTTTACGCGTACTCGAGAAAAACAAACAACAAAGCTTTTACGCATCATGTTCGTTTTCTGAAAAGCGCGCAAAGCACGCACACAAGAGCGCACCTCTTGTTGAAGATGGATTGTAAGAAAAAGTTAGACTCGACTTGTGCTCCGCACTGAATCACTCTCCGGGATAGAGGAGTTGGTAATGTGCAAACTTTGAGTGTCTCCAAACTTTTTTTTTCTTTTTTTTAAACTGTTCATGGAGTTTCGCGTCAAGTCCGGAGAGGCTTGTTTGCGCGTTTTGCGTTCGATGGTGGTGCCAGCTTAGTCCTAGTTTACGGTAATCAGACTCCAGGCAAAGTTTTCCTCGGGACAATAAGAGAGTGGAAGAGCCTCGGTTTCGAAGTGACGGACACGGTAGATAAGGTAAGGCAACTCTGTGGTGATGCTGACAGCAGCGGGGTGGGGGGGGGGGGAAGTCGCTTTAATGTTGCCTTGCGCTTCTGTGTATATGTATTTTCTGCTCTAATATTCATACTTGAGTGTAGTTTAAAGTGTTTTAGCGGCTGGGTTCTACTCCTTTCCCCCCTCGCTCTCTCTCTTTGCTGCGTTGCGTGTCAACGGCAGATGAGGGTTAGAGCAGCTTCACATCTCATTTGCACTTTGAACTTATCTGACACAGGAATCCAAAAAATGTTCGTCCTGCAACCTGATCCATATGGGAAGAGATGTGATCAGAAAGCTCGGCGCCAATCCCTCTACAGAGCTTTTAATAGTTCAACACAAAGTATAGTAGTGTTTTCCACTGGTGTCTCCAGACACTGCAGCCCTGACTCAAAACCACTCAAATAACCTGCAAATTCAACTTTGAATTTGACATGTTCCAACATCATGAAAACCACAAAAACCCATTGTTTTTTTTACCTTACATTTCACCTTTGGTAAGGCTTGACTGAAAAAAACCAATTAGTGTCACACATTGCACTAACGCCCACGCACTTTGGCGTTTGGGGCACTTTTGACTTTTTTAATCTCCTAATGCTCCAAAGCAAAGAAACAAACATGAGGCAGAAAGTGTGAGGAATGCAGTAGCAGCATGGACACATTGGAGCCTGTGACAGGACTGTGGGAGATGTGTACTTATTGTTGAAAGATTCAAAGTTTACTGTTTGCTCTCCAGCCTGAGTAGTCAACAAACACTTGATGCCTTTGTGGGGCTCTTAAGTAGCTATATTTGCGGTTGGCTTTTACTCCTATCTAACAGGCGCTGCTAATGATCTCCAAACTCATGGGTCAACTTATGAGTCCCACTTTTTTCACTTAGTTGTTTTGGCCTACATATAAATGAAAAAGAAACTGTTTTCTTGCATGCTGATGAGAAACAAACTAAATCGTGGGCTTTAAGAAAAAAAGAAGATAAGACTAAAAGAATAGTTAAATCAAAAGGAATGAATGTGTGAAAGTTGTGTGAAAAACAAAACAGTATTGGTGATCTTTAAAGAAAGGAGTATGTGCATGTATGTTTTCCGCTTCACATGATGACAACTCCAGTCATGGCTGACTGAGGTGATTTGCATGAGAAAAAAAAAGAAAAAGTTTTAGTGCATTTGGCCATTGTGAGGAATGAAGAGTTCCAACAGTTAGGGCCTACGGAGAGTGAAAGGAGTAAAGAATGGATGAGCCTATTCAGCTCATTCAGCCTCAGTTCGGGGGAGAGCCATAGTGGCCATGTCACTTTCATCTCCACAGCCCAGCCCCTGTGTGCTGTTGTATGTGTGCTGCTTTAGCCCCCCGTTTTCACACATCCCCTCTGTGCATCGGCCCCACTTTATTGATCTGCTCCTTTTTTCTTGCCTCTTTTCTAAAAGTCCGCAGAAAATTTAATGAACCAAATACTGGAAAAAGAGTGACTGTGTGTGTGTGTGTGTGTGTGTGTGTCTGTGGGTGTGTGTATGTGTGTGTGTGTGTGTGTGTGTGTGTGTGTGTGTGTGTGTGTGTGTGTGTGTGTGTGTGTGTGTGTGTGTGTGTCTGTGTTGGAGGAGTATAGGCCAAGAAGAGGGGTGGGGAGGGGGGGGGCACAGCTTTTTTTGAAAGCAAATACCGATGAAGTCTAGCGTACAGGGACAGAGAGGAGGGTTGGAGGAGAGGGTGAAGAGGGTGAAGTCTGAGTGACTCTGAGGAGGGGGAGGAACGCTCCCCACCACCACCACAACCACCCACTCCTGCTGAGTAAACTTAAAAGTTGAAGAAAAAAAAAAGAATGCCTTCTCCTCCAACCCATCCCACTGCGACCCTCGTTTCACTGATCTAAGACACTGTACTGCAGCGATGAAGCCGTTCAGCAGTCTGTTACCTTGCGATGGCAGCCGCAAGAAAACGCAGCCTGTGTGGGGATGTGGAAGGCTGGGTGGGTGCTTCTGAGGCCTCTGTGGTTTGGCTGAAAAATGTTTGCACTGGAATTTAGTGGCTGTGGATGAAGGGTAGCTGCTGCCTTTTCCCTTAATCACTGTGTAAACCTCTGACCTGCTTATTATTCCCACTGTAAAGTCATACCGTTTATGTGTTCTTTAATGTTTCTGGAGGTATTTAGTGATTAACTGTTGTTTTGGCGAGCCATACTTCTCTTCACTTTTTGTGTCATTCATTACAGTTAGTTGATTTCTGTATATCTCAAACTACAACAAGAGGATTTTCAATAGTGATAGACCGATACATCCGCCGGACGATATTATCGGTCGATATTTGCATATTTTACTTGAACTGGCATCGGCCGATGCAGGCTGCTGCTTTCGCCGATAGTTTTTTTCCTGGCATTATTTACAGACAGGCGTCCACAGGCAGCACCGTGTTGCTGGAGATGCTTTTTTTTAAGTTCAATAAACGTTCGTCCTTTAAAATTGAGATACAGTATGTTATCATTGTGTAATTTTTATGATGTGAATTGAGGGAGCAAAAGTAGTTTCAGCTCCAAATATCGGCTCAAGAAAATTGTCAGCTAAGGACGATGAAAAAAAAAATCGATATCAGCATCAGCCGGAAAAGAATCCATATCGGTCGATCCTTACTTGCATTCTGGTCTTCTGAGGATGTAGATAAGAGTGTCTCTATTGTTTAAAAAATGATGGTACCAATAACCTTAAAAGGCTACCAATACCAAAATAATACTTAATTCAATACCCTTGTTATTTACTTCATTTGATGCCCATCGTGTGAATGGAAGCATCTCTGCCAACCCCATGAAATATACCACGCTCGAACTTCTCTACACCACAGACTGTGTGTTGTCGCTGCTGTGGCAGTGGGCAGTATCAAGCACCAATACCCAGCTCTACTTAAACATGATGAACATATAAAATGGTGAATCTTGCTCTTTGAATATTAATACTATTTGTTGTAGTACCTTAAGAACCGAACGTAACCCATACGGACATGCCACAACTGTGGAGCATTTCCCTCGCAGACAGGCGGCGTTGTTACCATATGGTAAGGTCCGCGTCAACAACATAGGTAGTGTGTTGTTTTTAGTTTTTACGTTTCCTCCTGTATCGCTTGGACGTGCGATGGAAGCTCTAGACAGATGTACTGAACAAAACTTTTCATTCCTCACGGTTCCATCCAGCTCTCACTGCATTTCAACTTCAGTGATGCAGAGGAACGTCTCCACCAAACTGACTGCAGTGTTTCAGCTATACCTTTTAGTATCAGATCAGTGTGCTAGGTACTAGTTACAACAGATGGGAACAAATGTGACACAGTGGAGCAGTTTCTATTGGTACCATCTACAACTTGTGACACTGGAAATGCAAAAATAACTGTTCTAATGTGTAAAGAACTGATCTGAAATGAGGCGTAAGGGATCCGAGGTAGATAAGTAAAACAGTGGATCTCCTTCACGTCTGTCAAGGACATTTTTGAGTTAATTTTTAAGGAAAAAAGGAAACAGGAAAAACCTTTTCTCCACAGTTATATCCTAGTAATTTACTTTAACAAAAAATAATGAACGCTTGTGAACATTATTGTAGTATCAGTTATCCGAGTGTCTCGTGTCGTGGTGTCTTCTCCACACAGAGGAGGGCTCTGTTGTAGATTGAAACCTGCTCATGTGCAGGGAGGAATTGATGAGACTTTAATGGTCATTTAGGGGGCTGTAAAAGGTTGCTATGTGTTGGGCGATGTCGCAGCGATCTTTCACACTCAGCCTGCACTTCAGATGGAGGGGAAAAGTGGGAGAGCGAGAGAGAGACGGTCGCGTACATTCATGTGTAGAGCCCTTCACTCAATCCCATCTTCGGCACTGGACAATCCCTGTTTGTTTTAACGCCTGCTGTTTCACTCCCCTCGAGGCATCCTGTTCATTCTCCCTCAAGTGTGTGAGGTTAAATAGGCTCACATCATAACACTTTTCACTCCCTCCTGCCTCCCCCTCTTTACACTAGAGCAGCTATGAGTGGACACTCCAATCCCAGAACAGAAAGTGAGGTCACGCTGGTTTGTACCGCTGCCGTCAAAAGAACACGTTCACACCATAAGGCCTCTAAAAACACAAATGTAACTGAGAAAAGGCGCGGAGCCCCGATATGCATTTAACAAGCCATTTTAAGGGCAGTAAGGTATAATAACTGACAAGCTCATTACAGGCCGATTGACCTCATCAATCACTGGAAGAGCTCCCTTTCGTCTGGAACAGGAACACACAATTGAAGCGGAAATAGGTTGTCTCAGGTAAATTATTCAAGTCATACAACAAACTCTAACAACCCTCTTCCTACACCGGTGCCTCTGTAATTCTTAAACTGTAGAAGTAGAGGAAGCACAAGACCGTAGCCAGCTCCAATACCTCCAAAAGGGAGGAAAGCTTTAACAGATTGAGCCTTGTATACACTCTGTGTGATGCATGATGTGTCATCACCAGCACAGTATAAAGATCTTCCCATCACATTCTGGCCCAACTCTTCATACACTCTTTAACTCGCATACTGACTCATCGGAAACCAAGTTTCCCAAAAGCATTTCAGCAGTAACCTCATCATTGTCTATCGTTTTACAAAGGAACAATGGTGGTCCTAGCTTTGGGGTCTTCTGGGGAAACCTTGCCCAGGTCACGGGAGGTCACTTCATTTGCAGGAGGGGGGGGATGGTGAAGCTAATTTCATTATCTCAACACAAGATAAACTCCACAGACAATGGAAAGTGACAGGTTGTTGTTTTTTTCATCCCAACACTACACAATCTTTTTATTTGCGTTCACTTCTCACAGCACATTCAGTCACAAGTTGATGGTGGAAATCATACATTTAAGCTGCAATGAGTAGTTGATTAATTTTGTGATTGTATTGAGTATTTTATACGACACAAAAATCCCACAACTCACCAGTCCCAAATCCTCAAAGTGCATGTTTGCTGATTTCCATTGTCTTCTATGAAAGTAAACTGAATATCTTTGGACAATGGAAAAGTAGAATGGGATGTTTTCATAATTTTCTTACATTTTATAGCCCATGCATTTAATCCATTATTCAAGAAAATAATTGAGAGATGTCTAACTAATGAAATGACTGTTATTTGCATTCCTACACAATTTTCAACGACTAAATGAAAACCTGATGGTGATTAGGGAAGGGAAAGAATGAGAAAGATGGGGAAAGAGAGGATAATAGAACTTATTAAAGCACCAAATATGTTACTGCAACTACTAGTTAATTGGTTGAAAAAATATTTGATGACATTTTAAGAATTTTTGTCTTCCTCTGTAGGTTCAATATATTTAGTTTGAATACCATTTGCTTTTGTTACTGTTACTATTACCTTGATAAAGATAATACAATTTATTTTTCACTCCCCTATTGGAGGGCCGCTCAGCAGCAATGTGCTTGATGCGATAATTGGAAGCCATCTTTGTCTGTATTGACTTTAATGGGCCTTCAGGCTGGCATCATTTGTGATTTTCCACCTTAAATGTTGCTAAGATTGTAGAGCATTCTGTGACTTTGAATGTTTAAGGTTATCTTTATTGGCCATGAGGGGAAATTTGTTACGCAGTCTCTATTCACATAAAAGTAGAAGTCAAATTAAACAACAAAATAAAAACACAATAAACCACATAGCTTTAGCAGGGTAACAGAATCCAGAATCAAGCATGTAAAGAGTGCAAATGTGCAAGGGAAGTGCAAGAAATGCAGTCAGAGTGCTGTTAAGAAAATCAGTGGCACATGGAATAAAGGAGACATGAAACTTCCTGGTTCTCCTAACGGTACTCTCAAACAGCATCTTGAGGACAGAAGGGGCGACACTACAGGTGAATAGGAAAAACAAAACTAAGAGCTATCACCATTAAACGTCCAGGTTCCAGGATATGGCCATTCAGGACTGTGATAAAGCATGATCATCTTGCATCACGACTAAGGGCAGATACATTTACACAAGTATGCAAACACAGACACTTTGAGCTATGCTAGATCGATTTCCCACATCGTTACATTCTTGACTGTGTCCCCTGAAAATCATAGCCCAACGAGGTGCAGTCTGAGCAGCTCATGATCCTCCTCAGACGCCATGTTTGTTGACTACACTACGCTCTGATTAGGTCTATATTACCCCCCTGAAGACTGTGGTTCATCAGTGTATATGAGAGCATGTTGTGTATGTTCCCCTGGGATGTGCGACCGGGCCCTGCTGGCCCTGGGGCTGGTTTCACAAAGGTAGACTTTGACTTTTAGATTCAACTGCTAGGCAGACTTCATATAGATATCTAAATTCATCCAACTAACACTTTCGCTAATTTTTTAAAAACATGTCTAGACTAATCTAGCAGCAAATTTACTGTGAGACTGGTCTAAAGGTGCATCCATACCCAATGTGATGGCTGCTATGTACGCAACAAGATTACATACAAAGTCTGTACAGAAGTGATTACACATGATATCAAGCTAGGAGTGGGTAAGGCAAATCTTGCATTTGTTAGTTGCTAGCTAACAGCAGCTTAGCTGGGCGCCAATTGCGCGGAGGATTCAATTGGCGCGATGATTCAAATATGTGCAAGCAATGCAACACTGGCGTTTCTTGCGTTTCTTGGGATTTATAGCGGCCATTTCATCGGGTCTGCCCACCTGTACTTGCATGGATCATGTTTCTGCCCTAACTGTTGGTTGACAAAAAAGGCAATTTTAAGACATTGTTTTGGCCCCTGGCAAATAGCGATAGGTCGTAGTCATTGTTTTAAATAATGTGCAACTATGTGATGATATGGTAGAATATGAGAGCTCATGAATGCTTCCCTTACTCCATCCTCTGGTAAAGTAATTAACTTGTGTCTGTAAAAAGATGATCAGCTGTTAGTACCTTCAGGCATTTGACTGTAAGGAGAAGGATCATGATTTCTCTTCACTGTATCAAAAACACTTCCTCATCAAACAACCAACAGGCTTTGCTATGTGACTGTGAGCTACTGAGATAGACTGACACAAGCTTGCAGACAATGCGCCATTGTCTGCCATGTTTGCCGCAGGCCTTAATCTGATGCAGAGGCAGAGATTGGGGTCTATACAGAGGCCACTGACAACAAAATGCAGCCAACATAGAGAGAAAGAAAGAGGGGAGGGAGGTGGGATCTGTTTGTGCTCCTAACTCTGGGGTTTGTGTTGGGAGGGGAGAGGGTAAGGAGTTTGTTAGTTATGACTTGCACTAGGCCCTCCCATTGCTATAAAGTCAACGCAGCCTCAAGGGCAGGGTGGTTGTGCGCCTTTTCTTACGTTTCCATATGATGGGAGATATTAGATTCCCAAACGTGCTG
The DNA here is from genome assembly GCF_963691815.1 of Echiichthys vipera. Taxonomy (NCBI): domain Eukaryota; kingdom Metazoa; phylum Chordata; class Actinopteri; order Perciformes; family Trachinidae; genus Echiichthys; species Echiichthys vipera. Next base: position 4,217,174 of record NC_139835.1, read on the forward strand.
ACTCAGTGCCAGGCCACAGTCTCCTCTCAGATAGAAGTCGGAGACAAGAGACGGAGAAACAGAGAGAGTCAGAGTTCAGTTTGGATATAGAGGCATGTGGTTGTCTTTAGCAACAAGCTCTGCGACCTTCCCCGCCTCCCTCCCAACATTGCTGCCATCATCTCCTCTCTCTGTTCTCTTGTCTCTTGCTCTGGCTCTGTGCCAAAAGGAGGTTTGCTCATGTTTTGTAATCAGCTCATTAGAGAGAAAGTGGGATGAAAACCACGCTGGTTATGTGCAGGGCAATCTCTGTGCTCGGTTGTTTCACATGCGAGAAATGTCAGGCTGCTCACAGACAGATGTCAGTGGTGTCAACAGGTGGTCATAGCATAGCAAAGCATTCCAGGAAAAAAGGTGGTGAAGACAGCATAAAATCTACATAGATGTAATTTTTTTTCTTGCTGTGGAAGGCTGTATGCATGTTTTTTTAGTCATAAAGTACACATTTCTGTTGAAAGTTGCATGTTAAAGAAGGCAACAATATGAAAATGATTATTTAACACTTGTCTGGTTTTTGTGTTTAGAAGTGGTGGTAATGTGGCTCTTGATTGATTTCATTTATGTCATTTTGAGCCACATGCTTATTAGTTTTAGAGTCTGATTTACTGCCACAATAAAATAAATCAATCAACACGCATTTCAAGGGGCAATCCATGGATTTGACACATAAAGGTCCGTTTACTTGTCATGGGGACTTCACCAGCATCATGTCTTCTCTGACAGAGGAGGTTTCTCATCATCAGTGGGCTTAGAGACAACAATTGTTTAAGTCTGTTGTGGGGTTTCAAAGATGCTTGGAATTTTCCAGCCAGTAGGCATGGGAACTGAAACCCGGTATTGAACAGGTTCCGGGGCTAAATGACTGTAATACTTACAAGCACGGACTCAGGGATGTCTCATGCTCTGTTCATTTACCTCAGAACTGGGAATTGGGAATGATGTCATACCCGAGTTGACTGGGTTCCAATAACAAGTGGGAAAACCATTATATTTAATGTTGTGAGGGGGAGTCTAGTCATGCTTGCTATTGTTAGCAATACCGGTTGATGCGATGCATTAGGAGGTATTCTGCATGTACAAAAACCATTGCAACATGCCCAAGACATGGAAGATGGACAGCACTGTGTGTACGACTGATTAAATGAGACACAAATAAGACAGTGTTTTTTATTCCCACACCTTAACAGCCATGTTGTTTTGTGAGGTCAGGGTTGGTTATTTAACTGTCTCTTGAGCGTCTGCTCGCTTGATGGAAGGGTGATAGTAAATTCAAATTTGTGAAGCCCTCACTAGTGTTTTCCAAAAGCTCAACACCCTCACTGAAACACCTAAACAATGTAAACGTGGCTTTATCTCATTTTCTTAGTCCTTTTCCAGTGAGTATATTTGTCAGGGCCACACACAGACCAGTCCCTCTGTTTGATCTCAGCTGATTAAACCTTCTTTCTGTCCCCTCTTGCTTTTCTTCCTCACAATCAAATATTTTAATGCAGTCAGTCTCCAGATTTAGTTATTCTCATTTACAACAGAAAGAGCATAACATAGTCATTAAATTGCAGCAAGTTAAGTGTGAACAGAAGGTTGAAATGGTGATGAAAATATTTTTAAATTTGGCTGGCTTAGTGTGTGGTGGTCAGTTACAATTACCATAAGATCTCACCTAGCGACATGTTCTGACAGCTGCTGCTGACAGATCCTGGGCCAACACAAACACACACATCCACTGATATCCCCCCAACTTCAAGGGAAGTCCCCATCCTGTCACCAAAGGCCTGACTGAGATCTGACTTGGACGTAGCAGCAGCTGGCTCGTGTGGGCCAGCAATGCACAACCACAGACGCAGACCATCAGCTATCACAAGCACTTGTACTGGAGTGGTGAATTCACCACAACAATGTGGAAGTCGCACCCACTGTGAAACCTGAGTGTAGCAGATGCCAACTTTGATTTGGACAAATCTTTATTCACTGGTTTGCAGGCATATCCGCTGTGGTTCTGCAGAGGTACACACACACACACACACACAAAGCCAGTTTTGCTTAAGTAGTTGCGAGGTTATTGACAGCTGAGGCAGTCGAGAGTGAGTGCTAACAACACATTTAGGTGGAGTGACCCAGTCCAAATGCTTCAGAGAGGAAGCTGCCTGACTCAGCAGTGTGCAATGTGGCACCAGCGACAGCTGTGACTTTTACACAGACTATTACGCGGTTACAGGGTCAGTTTGGTGTTCTCTCAGCTGTGATATGTCAGCAATAAAAACATCAGTGTTCAACTTTGATAAATAACAAAGACTATTAAGGCTGCAAGATCACACACATCCATTAGTTGTAGTCGAATTGAATTAATCGAATTAACTATTTTGTTTAATTAATCAGTTGGAGTCGTTTTGTAAGAAAAAAAGTCAAAACTCTCTGATTCCAGCTTCTTAAATGTGAATATTTTGTGGTTTCTTTATTCTTTTATGTCAGTAAATTGGACAAGAAAAGATATTTCAGGATGCCATTGTGGTATTTGTGCTGGACACTGACCATATTTTTTTTTACCATTTTCTGAAATCTTATAGACCAAACAACTTTGATGAATCAAGCAAATATTTAACAGATTAATCAACAATGATTGTAATCGTTATAGTTGCAGCCCTACAGAATATAAAATGTTCGTAAATCTAGGAAAATGCACTTAACAATTTCCCAGAGTCCGAGCATGCTTGCTTTTAAGTTTACGATTTCATACAATGAGATAAGCAAATGTTCACATTTAGCATGTTTGTCACAACGTTTGGAATGATCTTCATGTTATTCTGGCCAGACACTCATGGTTTCCAGAGGATGAAGCCTACTGAGTTTGGTGATCCCTATTATTTTCTCTAGTCCCACAATCAGGTTGACATCTGTGTATTTTAGTGAATTGTCTCATGATCCCCGCACAAGGAAATATGCTACCTTTAGGAGTTCCCTGACCTTTCCTCTCCTACCATCATCTGGTCAGTAATTCAATTTATCCAACACTTTGAGTATGACGAAATACCTGCTTATCCCTCGTGGCTGCAGACTCTTAAATTATCAAAATTGTTGTGTATTAATTGTCTTTCAATTGATTGAATAACGAACTGGTCCGACACTTCACACATCCTCATGTAACCACACCTAGGGTTAGGGTTACATTAATTCTACCCTTACCCCCAGTATCTTTTGGGATTCTCTGGAGGAAAAAAACTAAATTGCATCTATGTAGATTCCTCGCTGCCCGGGATTGTGTGAAGACCATGAGCTCCACATCTGTTTTCTGTTGGTTGAGGGAGACGGAGAGATCAACCACAGGATATTGCCTTTACTAGCAGGAAAGGTCAGGTTCAGGGGTGGGGTAAGAACTCATCCACAGGGCTTTTCTCTGCTGTTTTAGATGCCTTTTATATTACATCAGTTGTTAGGTGCTCATTACTCTCTATCTTCTGCAATCCACAGGATGATTGGGTTTTGGTAAGGGATTTGAGTCCCTATGGAAGATTGTGAAGGTTTGGAACGGATAGAAGATTTATTTTTTTCAAAGTGTAATGATCTAATTTACATGGTGAAATTTGAATCACCCACAGGTTATATTCCCCTTGCTTTTTTCATTTCCCTTAGTTACTGAGCCATGTGAAGCACTTAAACAGCCTGCCTATAGAAACCTGCACCCTGGTTTAGGGAATGATATTGTGACAATACTCTCCTCCCTGCTTCAGTGGCCTGAATCTATACCTGTGTGACAGCCTGTAGTGATGTTGTTTCAACCTCTGAATCAGACTAATGGCTAATGTGTTTCTGTCAGACCCCTCACAATCTACTGCATGACCTTTTAGACCTGAGCTTCGAATCCTCACAGAGAGAGTATTCTCCAAAGAGTGATTCACTCATGGAGAATGTGCCCTGTCCCAGTCCAAACTTGTCTTCTCCCAGAGGTCTCTGAAACTTGCCGTCCATAGAAGTGTATCATCTATCAACATGAACATTTATCGTCCGAGATGAATTGCTTTGCAATGGTATCACGCATTTTTTGCTGGATGTTTAGATATTAAAAGTTGTTGTTCTGAGGGAAATATTTGGCTCTTTAGATGATAAATGCTCAACCACGTTGTTGGTGCTGGACAGGTAGTGTACAGTGGTTTTCAACTAGCTCTTAAGGGAACTGCTCAGTTGGGTGATAATGCTGAGGGACACCTTTTACGGTATTATTTGATCTATTATTATTTAAGAATGTTGATTTTAGCTTTTTTAAAGATTTATTACTCTGTATAAAACTTTTTTAAATTTCCAGGTTTTATCTAGCACATTTGGTAAACTTCTGGGAATTAGCCGAATGTATGATTGGTAACAATAAATACAATTGATGACACTGAATGGAAACCGCAGACCAATTTTAGCCTCTATAAGCTGTAATGGAGTATAACAAATGCATAGAGGATTAAGTGGTCTAATATAGGATCTCGCTTTGTAACCAGCTTTGTGTTACACTGATTTAAAAGTAATTAGGCCAGAGTTTTCTTTTACCTCTGTATGACCCAAGGGGCATGTTAATATTTCTTCTCTTAATTATCTTGGCGTCAAATTACAGAAATCAAAACATTTAAACATTTCAACGAGTGAAGTTGGCAAGAATATTTCAGATGTGGTTAACCAAGTGAGTTTTAGAATGTGGTTTAAAACCAAGATAATGCAATTTCCGAAGAAACTGCGGTGGGTTTGCGGGCTGCTTGAAAAGCAGGAAGTTGGACTACATGGCTTTATGTATAGCTGGGAGCTGAACAGCATTGCTGCCCTAACTTTATATGACGGAGTTGCTGAAAGAGTCTTAAGTTGGAATAGTAGCACAGGGATAAAGTGGACAGCATATAGATATAAAATGTGTAGTCATTGAGATTTTTATTTTAAAAGTCCTCAGTGGTCACAAAAAGTTGGCCGTAAGATCCTGTTATTTTTGGGTTTTTTATTTTGAAATCCTGACCTACTCCAGGGCCCCGTGTGAAGCTCCTGCTTCCATCAAGGTAAGATTAACATGAGAAACAAGATTCAAACTCAAGCTCATTACTCAAAGGAAAAAACAATGAAACAATTGAATTTAGAAATATAGTATTTACCGCTAAAAATGTTTGGTGGTACCTTTATTGTTTGTCGCTACATGTCAAGATACAGTATAGAGCAAAAATCAAGTCAAGCGGTTGTTTATGACAGACATCAGTCTAATTAGCAAATCTCAATCAGCTGCGTGTCCCACCTGCAATTAAAGGTTGCCATGGTGATGATAACTGCTGAGACTCTAGGGTCAGACAGTAAATGTAATAGTGGTTAAGCTGATTAGCTGATGTATTACTCAAAAACCTAATTCCTATCATCCAAATGTTCATGTATTTTTTTTTTAGAAAGAAGGCACTCTGCTGAACATATTGCTGTAAAATATGTCTCCATGGTGTCAAACATGGGAAAAAGAGCTAGTTGGAAAAGCCCCTTTTGTTAATTCTGGTCTCAGTTAACATCAGAGTCAGTGGGGTAGTTGGGGGGCACAGCACAAAATGTTTTGTTTAAATCTTTTTCTGAGTTTTCATGTCCATTTACCAAAACTGTTGGTAATTTTTATAATTTATTTTTTTAAGTATGAAAGTTACTACACTAAAGGTCATTTAGATATCGTCCCCTATGAGCTGAATTTGGAAGTGGGAAGTTTGAATAGACTTTCTATATTAAATGGCGTTGCATTAATTAGGTGCCACAAAACAAGGTGAGAATTAGAATAACAAAGAGAAACCGAGAGGAAAATATGGGATTGCTTGCTCCAGTCCCACCAATGAGTGGACTGTTGGGTACTGCAGCAGCCAAAACTAAAAAGGAGCTGTGTTGTCAAAGGAAGGAAGTATTTCGGTAAGCTCTTGTAGAGACAACATTTGGTCAGTTAAATTAAAGGTTTCTAGTGAGACTGTTGCAGAGTACCAAAGAACTTTGGCCAAGGTGGTTAGGGCTGGCCATGTGAGAGGAAAAACAGCTGTATTCTGTATGAATTATGCAAAGAGCTCTCTGGATCCAGCTATGGTGAAGGTACAGCTGAAGCACAGTGAAACAAGAAGCCTGTGTGGACTCCCTCACCACCACCCCCTCCCTTTGCTTCCACACCTGTCCACCTGTAAATAAAATCTGACGGTTTCAGCATTCCTTCTGAGTCTATCATTGTTTTTAGCCTTTTGCCCATTTAGGGTGCAACTGGATTAAGGGTTAAGAGCTGCATCAGTGAATATATGTATCACAGCTTCAAGGACGGGATGTCACAAGAACCAATGTTTTTCTAAAGTACTGTAGATACAGGGGGATGCAATTCTTTCATTTTATTGTTCTAGCTGGTCAAGATAGAGCTAATATGACTACTTTATATATTATAATATATATAATATAATATATAATAATAATCCATCAGTTCTCAGTTCTCGTCAGCAATGTTACAAAGTGAAAAAAATGTAAGTAAGGTAAGGTATTTCAGTTTCCACCACTGTCACTAACCAAGTTACTAGCCATCATTCACATATTTTTTTTTCCCATTTTGAAGTATTGCATTGGAAAGCTTTATGGAAATGGGGATAAAACTTCCTTAATTGTGCAAAGAAGGTTTTTACGCTACATTAAAAGAGTTAATGTGCTAAATGGGTTGTGGCAATGCCTTTGCTGAATGAGTTCTGATGTAACAGACATTTAACTCACACGGCTGATCAGCTGTTTCTGCTTTTGGCATCTTCCAGGATATTCCCATAACAAGTCTTCATCTCAAGACAGCATGAAACATGACCAATACTAGCTGACATGAAAGAACTATTAAAACTCCTCAAGACCTCTTTCCATTTTTCTCTCATAGATGCCAGGTTGAGATGAGGTTACATGGACCAGGCCACTTGCTATCTTTCTGGTTATCAACCTCTACTTCTTCTACTCTGTTTATTGAACTTCTGACCACACTCGATGTAGCCAAGTTTATTTGCTCTGAACCAGTTGATTAAAAAATGCCTCCAATTCACATCAGTTCTCTTAGCAATTGAATGGAATGATGGCTACTGAAGCACAATGGTGAACAATCTGATCACAACACTATAAGCAGCGCAATCATCGCTTCTGCAATAAAGACACAAAAGTATGTAAAACAAAACCAGATTTTGGCTTTTGATGGTTGTTATGTTAACCTGCATGATGTCCCCATCAGAAACCTGAGTAGAGAGGTCTGCAGTTGGCATAGGGGCAGGAGACCTCACCTATCTTTCTCTCTCATTTTGCCAAGTGAGCAGAGTGTGGGACAGCAGTTGGTGAGCCTGTCATTGTGTATGTGTGAATTCACTGTGTGCACCCGTGTAAACGTGTGCGTGCGTGCGTGCGTGCGTGCGTGTGTGTGTGTGTGTGTGTGTGTGTGTGTGTGTGTGTATGTGTGTGTGTGTGTGTGTGTGTGTGTGTGTGTGTGTGTGTGTGTGTGTGTGTGTGTGTGTGTGTGTGTGTGTGTGTGTGTGCTGCCAGGAAAGAGAGCCTACCAGCATACGGATCACATTGACTGAAAGATAGGAAGGAAGAAAGTAAGAACAGCAAAGCCTGGAAATCCTCAAATTCAGAGGGCCTCTTTTGATGTGTGTTTGCATTCCTTTCAGTGTTGGTGAAAGGGGAGCTGTTGAACGGTAGTGAAGGAGAGGAACACTCCAAACTGACCGAGGTGCTAAGAAAAACACACACCAGGTCTTATAACAAAGGTCCTGCGAGTGTGAGGTGGAGGGGGCTGAAGGTAAATTAACAGAGAGAAGAAAGGACGAGGCACTGAGACGGTTGTCCTTAAATCAGAGAAAATCTGGAGCAAGGAATTCATTCGTCAAGCAATTACTCTGACTTTCTTTTTTCAAGATATTAGCATTTTCTTAGAAAAAACTAGGGCTGCCCCCGACCGAGGATTTTAGTCATTTTTGTCATTTAGAGCGATTAGTCGACTAATCGACGCATATTACCCACCCCCCCTTCCCCCAAAAAAATTTGGCCTAAGCAACTGAATAACAGGAATTGTTTATTCTTTTTCCTGTGACCAATGGACTAATGAAATTTTGGTTGGCTAATGATTTCTGACTCTTTGGGGGCAACCCTAGAAAAAAGCTTCACAAACAAGCGATTGCACTGCATTGCACTGGAAACAAGTGAAATTATCCGAACCCCTTATGATTTTAAGACTGATTGTGGCAGCAGAAATCATAACAGTGACTTTCCCCATTACCTCAGTCTTTTTCCTGTACCTTGTGTGGTTAATGTCTGGATGGTTCATCAAAGTAAGGGCTGCGGACTGAGTTTAAAAACAACATTGAGGAATTCTTTGAATTTATTAAATACACGACATATTCACTGGCATCTGGGTTCACTTCCATAAACCTTGTCAAGTCTTGCAGACAGATTCTTTACCAAACCTCACTTTGAATGTTTGTAAAATAATTCACCACAGGCAAAGACATTTTTCAATGGAAAAACATCCAGTTTTGTGGTTGGTGGCAGGAAGGAACAAGAACAAAGAAGCCTCACTGTAAAATTTAGGATTACAGTTTTGGACATAGTTAATTCAGCCTTACAAAGAAAAATCAGCTTTGAATTGAAATTAACTAAATAAATCATTTTTAAAGCAATAATCACTAAGATTCTTGTTATGGGATGTGGTTTTTAGAAAGACATGGTTATGGTGTTTTGCCATGTACTTCCCAGAATTCATTTGGTAAGCAGACAGTAAATCCACTCCTGGGGCGTCTTTTTCCTCATTTTGAGGTCAGCTCAATATCACTTCCTGTGACAGGTCTTATAGACAGATGTAGACATTTTCATGAGCTAGAGGTTAAAGAGGTGATTCATCAGACATAACATACAATGGAAGATTTCTTTATGTTGTATTAATGTTTATCTTTGAAAAGTACAGAATCATTATTTAACTTCTTGGTAGTCTGGGGACAGTAGTCCCTGAATGGAAATAGCAAAATTCATTAAATATCCTCAATTGTGCAAAAAGTTGATTGATGTGAAAAGGGATGTGAAAACATCTTTACAAATAAGCTCTGACGTGGTGACCATTTAGCTCATGAGTGATCAGCTGTTGGCGTCTTCACGGATATTCCCATTATGTGCCATCATCTCTGGACAGCATGAAACATGACCAATACTTGCAGACATGAACTAACAAACAATTAAAAGTTGTCAAATTGAATCAAATTCCTAAAGACCTCTTTACATTTTCCCTCCTAAATGCCAGAGTTAGATGCAGTTAGATGGTGGTAAGACGACTTGTTTTGTTTCCAGTCAGCAACCTCTACTTCTTCTATTCTGTTTACTGGAGGATTACAATGTGTAGCCTATCCTGTCTTTAATTCAGGATGCACCCTTTCAAAGTACTATATCTGGGTCCAAGTTGGTCCTTGTTTTTCCACAATGCCGCAGTGCCGTGTTTAAGTGTCATTTCGGCGTAAACACTTGCATATATCAAATTAGCCATCGAGACAATTTTTTTGTGTATAAACTATTAACGGAGATATCCGGGAGATTCGCTAACCGTCGCTAGCAGCCAGACGTGGCTACTATAATTAGCTTGGGGCATTACAGTGAAGGCATTAAATGGCTTTTTTAACCACTAATAATGCTTGTAGTAGCATGATAAGAGTATATTTATATGTATATTTGTATACAAAATGTAATCTGTTTACAAACTTGGTAATAAAGTTGATTCTGATTCTTATTCTGATACACATAAAACAAAGCACAAACAACGTAGTTAGTGAACCCAGAGTTTATTAAAAGAGTGTTTTAAAGACTTACCTACTGGCCCCTGTACCAGCTCCTCTCATAGTAAAGTCCATTCAAGTGGATTAGCAAAGTCAATTCAAAAGGAAGGAGCCCATTGGTGATTTGTTTTCTGTGTAGGGACTCTTCTCATGCTACTGCAGAGGTTTGCTGTTATTTTCAGCAGTATCAGTGGTTAAAAAAGACGTTTTAATGCCTTCACCGTACTGCCCCGAGCTAATCACTGTTAGCGGTGGTATCGAGTCTTCAGGATTTCTCCGTTAATAGTTGTTACACGAAAAAAACTGTCTCCATGGTTTATTTGATGTTTGGAAGTGTCGAAAAAGACCATTGGATGATTTTATGCAGGAACTACACTTTAAAGAGATAGGATAAAATAACAAACAAGGGAGTTACTGCTTTCCTATTGATGAAAAGGTGTCTCAATGAAGTAAGCAGTGATCGTAAAAGGTTCACAGGTGCGGCCATTGTTTTGTTGTATGTGTTTGGACACGGAAATAGTATATTGAAAAGGCGTTTCGTCAGACTTAAAGACCAGATAGCCATTTGGACATTTTCACTTTAATTTTGCTTCACAGTTGAATGGAAACACAGCTTGTGTGTGTTCTGAGTGGGGGTAATCCTGTCCTGCTATCTGGAGTCCCAAGCCTGTGGTCACATGGCACAAGAGGGTGGAGAAAGGAGGTGTGGGGTGTGCTTATCCTGTTCGTGCCGCAACGGGCTGCCCAGCCAACCAGAAGATGAGAAAAGAAGTGCACCCTTGTTGTTTGTTCGCCTTTGGCCCCTGCCATCTGTCCGCTTGGTTCCTGACACCTGTACCAGCCTGTCAGAGCTGGGCTTCCCTGTCATTGGGGGGGCAACGTGGGTTTGGCCTGTAGGGAGACACAAGGGTGGTGGGGGGGTTAGATCAGGGTGAAGTTTGGGCCACTTTTTGAGAAATGAACTCAATTTTAGCAGGTTTATTTTTGACAGTTTTTAGATCTAACAGTCCCCTAAACTGCGCCTCCTGATTCAGTTTTTTGTATTTTGAGGTAAATAACCTTTACAGGTGCTTTTACCCCAAACCACTTCTCGTCAAAATATTGGCTCGAGGTTCAGAGGCAATAGGAAAGCAAATAGTTGGCATGCTGTAAAAGCATGGAAAGAGCTATTAATGCGGTGCCAGATGTTCATCAGACGGTGATGTAAAGGGGAGGATTCTCAGATATTTTCAAGGGGCAGACTGCTTAAAAGGCAAACTCTGTTGTAGTGAGCACTGGAGTGTTCATGGGCACATCTTATCTTTGCCAAGAGAGTTCACTACCAAAAAGAGCCTGTTTTCTGGGCAAGTCTGACTAAGATAAAAGCCCATGAAAGAGCACATTAAATTCTATCACAAAGGTGATGTCAGAGTGACGGAGCTCTCCAAGACAAGACTCAAGGACATTTTGGCACCAGAAAAAAAGAAACAGATGCAGCCTAAACCTGTTAGTCACCCACCTCTAATCGGCTTACATTGGCTCAGTGACAGGCGACTGGCACCTCCGAAGGGTCACAGACATGGCTGCTAATACACACACGTCACAATAAAGGACGACATGTTGGATATCCACATGAAACCAAAATCAACACAGCACACATTAGACTTTAGTGGTAACCAGATCACTGAACAAGTACCTTCTCCTTTCAATGACAGTATCTTTCTCAGCAGTTATGTAAATGCATTTCCATATTCGCATGCCCTTTGTGATTCTGATGGCCTGTGATTTGTTTTTTATGGTCTTTCTTACATCTAAATTTCACATTTGTTTCCCTGACTTGAGGGGAAAATTCCAGATAGCTGTTTCAGGGTGTTGTTTGTGTCCTCTGGACCCAAGTTAAGTCATAAACACATTTGTTTAATAAGACTTGAGATGGCAATATAACTTCTGTGGTATATTTGCGTAAAGTTTTAATCAACTCTTTTCCCATAGCTGCCAACAGGTGTGAGCAGCAGACTCAGCAGTCAGATGTCCTAAAATGTCACTTTCCCAAACATGAAAAGAAGTAATTTTCCTCGCTTGCACCTGTGAAACATGAATCACTCCTCTCTGATTACAGCCACGTTACTCGGTCTTGCCAAATTGTCATCTCAGCGATCTGTCAAAGCACACAGACATTTTCTCGCCAGTGTCTGAAACCAGGTGGAAAAGCGACCACAAGCTCGCCGGAGAGTGTGGAATGACTTCTCCCGCCTAGGCCTGGGTCTTGTTTGTTCTCAGCAGAGGATGATCTTGTAGGTCCCACCAAGTCAAACAAGTGGCACGTTGCCAAGTCATCGAGTCATTCACACAGACGTGAGGAGGTATTGACACAGTGTGTGCGGCTCAAACCTCAGAGCTAAGGGCCACTCACATTTACAATTGGAACAGAAGAGGACTGTGAACTCATTACATCAAACTGAGAAACCTGTGTGTGTGTTTAGGGCCTGGCCTGACATAAGTTACACTGACTGAATAAATACACACGCAAATCACAGTGTAAACTTTGTTATACACTTCAGTTTTTGTAATAATGCAACTCTTGCTTCCTAGATGGTCTGGCATTTGACAAAAAAGTAAATATTTATGAATATTTTTTCATATAATATTATCATTATTATACACACACTGTATTGCATTGTCAATCAATTCTAGAAATGAATATATTCATCTAGAATCAATACAAATGAAATAAAAAGCTAAATAGTAGTTTCTTCAGTATCAGTCAATTGCTGACCACTTAAAGTTTGAATATGTAGAATCATTATTAAAAGCTATATATAAAAAAAATAATAACAATAATACACCCACTTGGTGTTTTGAGGGGTACAGAACGAAAGTATTGCTTTTCCATAAAAAAATATATTAAGTGTGAAATATTAATATTATTATTTTTTTTATTTTTTTTTACGGGTTTGACAATGACTTTCTGTCCCGCTCTGTTTCCATTGGAGCAGTTAATAGCGTTGAGCGTTGCTGGTTGCTAGGGTTGTCTGTTGTTGGGTGCAGCTGCTTAGGAGCCTCAGTGAAGGGGGCGTTATTTGTCCCAACAGCTGAGTGAGCGGAGACGGGCAAAAAGCAGAGTCAATATAGGCCAAGCATTCACTCCATTGACAGAGAGAAAGGAGAGAAACGCCATTCAAACACAAGCCCAAATGGCTACGTTTCTCCTTGATCGCTAACATCACTTTCATCTTTACTTAGCTGGAACAGCTAACGCTAACTGTCCGTCAAACTCCTCTAATCCTTGTTTTTATGCTGTGATTTGCTGGAGGGGATGGGTTCAAACAGACTCAAACAGACTCTGGTCTCCTGTAGGCTATTGGGCCGGGTCTGACCAACCTGGCAACCCGACTGCTGTCATTATTTTTTGTTGTTGCGACTACCATCTTGAGACACTAGATGGTGGTGCTCGGCTCATTCTCCATATTCAACCTTTAATTAATAAAATAATAAAATAAATCACTATATGAAACCATTTCTAAATCATGCCAAGCATCGTTTTCTTCTGCATCTGTAGAAACGTTTTTTTTTCTATCAGATCACATATTCTGACAGATACCAATACATCTGATAGGCCGATATCAGCTCACTGATGAACCGTTTGGCTCTATTCATTTGTCTGTTTATGAGGAAGATAAAACCTGTTTCAGGAGTATGAGCAGTTTTGTGTCTGAGAAGACTTACTATATTTTATTTCAAATTTCTACAGTGTTTCTAAGCTTCTATATTTTTTTCAAAGTCCTGAATGATCCTGCCATCAGTCATTATCCATATTCCCATGTACACCATACTCATTTACATCCTTCCTGAAAACCTTCATGGAATTAACAAGGTTAAACAATTTATTCAACTGAACAGCACTCTACACACCTTTTCTATTTTTCATGTTCACAGTCAAGATAAGATATTGAACCTAACATTAGTGTCTCTCCTGCCTGTCCAGGTTGTGACGGACATTGAAGAGCAGCATGGAGACTTCAGCTCCAACAGCCACTGAGAAGAAGGAGTGTAAGGGTTCAGGTCTGGATGGAAGCAGCTTCTCAGAAATCCCAAAGAAGCCCTCGCCCACCACTCTTACCAGAGGTACAGCCTTTTCTCACCTACTTTCTTAACTACATATTAAACATACTGTAAGGAGGACCTACTGTACATACAGTGGATATTACACATAATAGCCGCAGAACAATAATTTAAACACTATTATAATACAGTACTCCTGTATCCTGTTGTTTTTATAGGATCGTGTACTCTGCAGTGCAGTGAACTGAAACATTATGGCTAGTCACATAAGTAGCTGGGTTGCACATGAAAAGAGTTAGACCAAAAGCTAGGGGCCGCATGTTTCTGAGATGTCAGAGAATGGGTGATGAAAAAATGTTATAATGAGGTCGAAAGACCTTGTTCTTACCTCCCGAGTGTAAAATTCATGAATTACTAAAGAAGGCTGGCATAGCAGTGGACTACATGGTGTATCAGAGTCCTCGGATAAAGGCGGGAGGGAAGCACCTTTGAAATGCTAAGAAGATATCGTATGACATTGTGGCGTTAGCGTTATTTCTGCTTAATGATGGGCTTGGTGGCCTGCCACGAGAGGAGCCACGAGCATTAATTGTTTAGGGGATGCGGGGTGAGAAACTAGGACGTTTCAGAGCGCCCTCCCTGGCACCTCCACAAAGAGGCCACAAGTTTTTCAAACCAGCAAAGAATAAAATATTGCACTTGCCATAACATGAATAATTTAGTCATGTACACAGTTATGACCATTGTGTTATATGCAGGCTGTGGTGGATGAATTTTCATAACCTTGCACCACTGATAAAAGTAGTGTCCACCCATCAGGGATTATTTGTTCTTGTGAGGAAGCACAGAGGTTGCAGTGTGTGCAAGATTCCCACTATAAAGGGGTCATAATTAAAAGATGAGCGCTCATGTTTTCATTAGTGAATGTGTGATGAAAACTCCTCGTAATGAGGTTTGAGGACCTTGTTCGGGCCTCTGAGGTACCGCTTTTATAAATTACTTACGCCTGCTGGTGGACACTGGAGCCCCTCCGGAAGACACGCTGGCATCATCTGAGGGGCCACTGCCGGAACCTATCATTCAAGTAGCTTTACTGTTTAATGAAGGGCCTGGTGGCCTGCCATCACAAAGCTCACTTTTTCAGACAGGGGAACAGTAAAAGTAGGACATTAGTATGTCATTAGATAGTTTTAATGCTCTGCTTTTGTTTTGATTGATTATTCCTTCTTTTTTATTTGAACTGGTTCTCAAATTAGTATGCATGTGGAATCAAGAATGTGGGGCAAATGTGAATAAATCAAGCAGCTTGGAAACATTCTTTGTAAGATGTCACAAACTGGCTTACTTAAAGGTCCTCTTTTATTCAGCTTACTTGTATTTGAAATGGAATTACAAAGTACTCCAAACCATGCAGAATACATTAAAACTTTTCTTTTAAGCTTGAAAATGAAGCCGCTGAATACAATAGTGTAACTTAAGCAGAAACATCCTGAGAACATCTTGTTCACCCTAATCCGTTGTGTCAGCTGGCCACGAATCTCATAACTTTCATGAGAGCTCACTTTGCTTATGTTTCATAGAGGCATGCCTTACCCTGTTGAACTTGTCTGTGTCTCTGAGTGAGAAGGCATAATGGAAGTGTGTCTGGGTCCAAGTGGAAGCAAAGGAAAGTGGATAGAGGCGAGGGATGTTGGCGCAGAAGTGTTCAGTTCAGTCCATATGATAGGAATCAAGCTTCTTTCTCGGGGCCTTGTTAATGCTTTTAAATGGGCACCCACATTTTGTGTGACAGCCTGCATCTGTCTCGCAGCAACAGGGCATGCTTCTACAGGCACGGCCCCTGCAACCCGACTCCCAGGACTCAGGGATTTATGAGTCTGTGTCGGCTTGCGCTTTACCATGTCAGAGTAACATGTGTCCAGATTAGGTACCAGAACTGTAAAACATCTCATGGTTTCAAAGGAATACCTGTGATTGATGCACCCCCTCCCCTTCCCCACTTCACAGCAAAGACTAGCATATGGTCCGCTCAGATGTGCTGCGTTCTGAGGAAGAGCGACAGTTTCAAACACAGATCCGCCAACTTGTTTTTTTACAATCCTTATTATATTCTAAGAAAGTTTGCCAAAGAGAATTTTTCCATCATCCCTCACTGTGGTGTTGACTGTACGAGGCCAGTGGAGCAGACGAACTCGCTAACAATGATTATTTCTGCCTAAGCAGTGCGTTATATTCATCTTTCTTAGAGTTCGGCCGTAGCTTGCGAACTCCTGACAGAGATTGATGTTCTTCAGCGAAAAGAACACATTGTCCACAGATAATTATTCACAGCTTTGATGTATCTAAGGAGGATGCCAATGAGAGGCACCACAAAAAACAGATCCTCACCTTTGTCAACACGCGTGTCTCACTTGTACTCAAACAAGAACACAGCATTAAATCACCCAACCTCCGGTTTTTCACCTGAAAATTGATCAGCTGTGGACTCGTAGTGGTCACTGTGGCGTAGATTGATGAAGAAAAGGAGTCTGGTGTAATTAGTTTAGAAGGGAGTCGAGCGCGGCTTCGTGATAAGGAGCTGTGTTTTAATCATGGTCATCGTGGGTAAGTCTGACATGGAGCTCTAGTCTGAAGGGTCTCCACTGGGGTCCCCACACTGGCCACAAGGCCTTTCTCTGGAGGGTTCTCTGAAGCGGGTCACCCTCCACTCCTTCCCTCCCCTCCCCTCCCCGACAGAGAAAAATGTCCCAGAGAAAAATAGACCCCCCCTCCCCCTCCTCCCTCCCCATCCATAGGCCTACTCCAAAGGGACAGCCACTAATCTTCCTGAGAAAGAGATTGCTGCCTTTCTTTCTACGCTCCTAAATGAGGCTCTTACGCTGCTGTGGTTCCACAGACCGGGTTAGAGGTGGAGGGGGGTTATGCAGGGATGACCGCATTCATGCCAGACCCCTGCGCGCCCTTTTGGTTTAACTCCTTGGCCCTCCACCTTAGTTGAAAGAATCAGAGAATCCATCTCCTGATGCCTGAAGTATTCGACTAAAAAAGAAAAAGACAAATGCAGTTCACAAAGACCACGGTACTCTGTAACATCGAGTTCATTATTTTTTGTTTGTACAATGCAACTTTATGTGTCTTCGCTATTTAAAGAAAGAGATCGAGATCAAGATTGAGTTACAAGGCTGTACATACAAGAAACATCTCCCCGCTCTGAAAACCTCCAAACATTTCATGGATTTCATTGTCAACAGCCCAAAGTACATATTCGTGTCCCCAGAGCTGAGAAAGAATCGGTGTCATCTACAGTAACATTTTGTAACAGCATTCAATAATGCCTTTCCTGATACTTGAGAAGACCTGCGAGCAACAAGCTTACAGGAAGGCCTATTGACCAAGTCCCTCTGTTGTTTATTTTCCTGTCAGGGTCTATAGCCACACACTATCAGGAGCTCACTGCTGTCCTCCAAGAATGACTTCAAGAGAGGCTGATATTGTTTCTGTCCCGGAATAACTTTCAACCATGACCTTCTACCTTGCAAACTTATAGCTTCATTATGTGCAGAGACAGTACACCGAGATGTCCAGTGTGCCTGATTGCCGATTGCTGTGTAAAAGCTCAAAACACAGGTTTTTGAGCCCTGAGTATTGGCCTGTGTCATCTCTTATTACAGGGCGTTCTCATCACAGAAGTGCTTCCTTTCATACTAAGAGAAGCAGCAGTGTGCTTCTCCTCCAGTGATTGGTAGCAATTATAATAATAATACTAATGATAATAGCTTTATTTGTATAGCCTGTTTAAAAAAAGCAGTTTATAAAGTGCTTTGACAGCTCAAATCAAAACGCACACACATATAGAAAAGTATAAACAAAACAAATAATAATAATAATAGTGAACTCCAGTAAGGTGAAACATAAAGGCATTTACACAAGAAGAAAGAAGGGGGCAATATTAATGGACAAAGGAAAGTATTATTAGCTTAAGGTGCTTGCAAAGAAAAATAAAAAAGATAAAAATATTATAAAAAGACGACATCACAGGCAAGTCTATAAAGATGAGTTTTAAGAAGGGATTTAAAAGAGGATTCTGATTCAGCGAGCCTTATCTTCGCGCACAGGTGGTTCCAAAGCTGAGGCGCTCTGACGGGGTCCGCGCGGTCACCTCTGGATTTGAGCCTCGGCCTTGGAACAGTTAAGAGAGACCCGCCCGCGGATCTAAGACTGCCAATAGGCTTGTATGGGGTCAGCATGTCTGAAATGTATTCTGGGGCTAGACCTTGACGAGCCTTAAAAGTGATCAGTAAAATCTTAAAATCAAGTCTAAAACGTACAGGGAGCCAGTGAAGTGAAGCCAGGATTGGAGTAATGTGATGTCATCTGTTAAAAACTTAAAACTGTTCTGTTCACAAGGGTTTTGAAGCCTACTGTATATATATATAGATATATATATCTATATATATATATATAGATATATATAAATGTATTATCATTACTTTATTTTATTTTACATTTAATTCAAAACTGAATTATACATTAGATTTTTTTTTTAGAATGTTCACTTAAAACAAGTAAGCAAAGAAACCGCAAGCTGAATCGTCCACAGAGTTCAGAGGAATTCTTGACAAGTTGAAAGCACTGTAGAGACTCGTCTTCCTGGTTTTGAAGAGGAATATCTCAAGACAAATGTTTATTTCAGTGAGTGCTTAGAAGACAGCCATGAAGGCAAATATGAAGCAGCCTAGTCTTGAAATTGTATTTTCTGAGCCATTGCCTATAGTATGTAGACTGAACGTTGCACTGACAGCCTTTGGAAGGTCTCTAATGTGGTTATGAAGCATAAATCAGACTCAAATGAGAGGATATTTCTGATATTGGTTGTTTCTTTGGAACGCTCTGCCTCTGCTTCAAAGCAGCCCGAGTTAAAAAAGCAACATGGTATGCTTTGGGCAATGTCTGCGAATATAAATCTCTCTGTACCAGAGGCGTCTACACACACAGGGCCCAAAGACAACATGTTACATTCCTCACCATTTACAAGCAGTGGGAGAGGAGGTGGAGGCAATATATGGATGCTTTAGGGGATTAACCAACACCCCGTCTGCCAGCTTTCTCTCCCTATCCCCCCGACTCTCTCCCTTCTCCCTTGCTTGTACTTCCCTTTTTCTTTTTGTGCTTCATCCTCTCTTAAACAGAAAGCTCTTTCCCAGCATGCAGAGTGTAATCCACGCCGCTGCCTCTAAGACACTTCCTGCCTGTTTTGTTTGTTGGGCTGATGGGAATCAGTGCAATAAGGTGCCGAGCTCTCTCGTCTCTCGTCTCTCTAAGGTGTCGCCTCAGGCAACAGCTTTCTTTTGACGAAAAGACGCCTCATGTTATTAAAGAACTTGCAGAAAGACCATGGCTGTGGGTTTCTACTGGTTCACCTCTCAATCTCCCTGACCCAGTGTAACCCTCAGGATCCATCAGACTTGAGCCACCAGTCTGTCAGCCTCGGCTACTTTGATCCGCTAATGTAGCCCTAACACTCACAGTTCAAGTGAAGCAAAATAAACGTCTGAGGAGTTTAGACGTGGTAAAACAAAAATGTGTGCTAGCTGTAAACACGGGCGGGAGGCGCTTATGTAAACAGGCCTGGTTCCTACGGCTGAGTTGGTCCAAAGGCGGACAGTTTGTGGTCAGGCTCTTCCGGTTTGTATCCCCTCACCCCCAACACCCCCCCCCCTCTCGCCTACAGACACAGCTGTGGTCCGCCCTCATAGAAACACTGCTGGAAGAAAAGAATCAATCGCAGCGCTGCACAGAGAAAAAAAAAGCCCACTCACCCATGATGAGAAGTGCATGTCTGCAGTTACTCAGGCATCAGTCGAGAATATATAAAACAATAAACGCCTTGACAAGTTACATATACATATATATCTCCAGAGAGAATGTTTTATAAAGTTTGTCTACTCTTTAACCCCCACATCAGCCAAGTGTCTCAGCCCAAGTATGCCGGTGGACAATAGGTGTCTTCTCAATGAATGCCTGGTGTAATTATATTGTAGCTTCATCCCCAGAAAACGAGAGGAGGAAATTGATTTTTGCCATCAGTGAAATTCCTCCTGAGGGAAACGGTGTTTCTTGTAATTACAGATCTAAGGTTTCTCTGCTGCTCTCCAGCCTCTGCTAGCATTTAGCAAATAGCCAAAGGGCTGAGAGCTGTGGGGCAGATAGAGCCAGACTTGTGCATGCGAATCACCTGCCAGTAGTGGGTGAGCTAAGTGAAATGAACTGGGTTCAAACTTTTAAATAAAAACGCTCACTGCCAGAAACAAAACCACACCATCCTGCGCAGTCTAGGTTGCAGCAAAGATGGAGAAATTCCATAAACATTTATGAAAAACTAAACTTTTATGAGGGGGAATCTTTCTCCAGATGGACTGTGCGGTTGTGACACCAGCCATCCCTTATGGCCTCATTCCAAGGACAGGACGCAGACGAGTCGCAGTAAATGTGCAACCAGCTAAATAAGCAGACGAGGTTGTCCAGTAAATATAGCGAATGCAGGTATAACAAACAGAAGCTGCCCACAGTTCATTGGCTCTTGGAACACGTCCTAAAAAACAGGATCAGAGGAGAAAAACTCAGAGGCTTCTTAAACAAATGTCACATATACAGCACATGTACATATTTGGTGTCAGTTTTACTACATTTTAAGGCTATTTTAAAGATTTAGGCAGTGTTTGAATGCAAAATCTATTTCAATAGTATCTCAGCCCATGTCTTCAAATGGAGCTGACTCAGGTTTCATATTGGTCACATGATAACGAGTGGACACTGAAGACCATAGTTTTGCTGTGACAGGTTAAAGGAATAGTTAAGTAGGAAATATGTTTATTTGATATATGTCTGAGTGATATCTCTGTGTAAAGTATGGAGCTAGAGACAGGAGGTGATTAGCTTAGCTTAGCATAAAGACTACTGCCAAGCTCATGTTTAATTGTTTCCTGCAGGTGCACCTGGCCCCGCATATTCAGACACATTTCCAGCAAACTGTTTATCTCATGTAGAGCAGGTTTGAACTGATGAATGACAGAAAAGCCTCAGAGTTACTAATGTAAACGCCTCGCTCACGGAACTCAACAAACTGAAACTAGACGGCTCTGAATAGATATGAATCAATATTCTGTTAATGTACCACCTGATTCTCACCTTAAATATTTTAAGAAACAAATTTTAGTGTACTATATAGCTGTAATTTAAGAAGGTTTTGACCTGGCTGCTCTGATTGGTTGTAGGTCCCATTCCATTGCTCTGATTGGTTGTAGGTCACATTCCATTACTTTGATTGGTTGTTGGTCTATGTTATTGCATCCAGAGGAATTTTGCACTGCATCATTGATAACAAAAATGAAAGGAGATGATCCAGACTAATACGCATTATTCTAGGGATGGCATGCTAATACAAAGTGGAAGCAGAAGGAAACAGCCAACCAAAGTTAAAAAAAAGAATACACCAACAGCAATGTAGCAGTGTGTCGTAACAAGAATTTGTGGCTTTAGGAGGAGTTTGCGGAGGAGCTATCTTTCCAATAAGTTTATACACTGAACTACCAAAAAACTCCAGGACACAGGCGATTAATCTCCATAAAATTTACAGGGACCCTTGTGAAACTGTAATCAAAATGCAGCCAAAAATGTATGCAATATTAAACAGATAAACATACAGTTACAACGCAGTATCTAGGCAACTAGCAAGGCCTAGCTAGCTTAGTGGTGTAGCTAATATGACCAAAACACAGCTAACTGAGTCAAATGACATATAACAATGGATTATTGAGTTAGCTCCGCTTAGCAACATAATAAGCATACAGCTGCATCTATATTCCCACAAACCCAAAATAACTCGACAGTCTCATGTTGTTAGATGTATGTTACTCACAGACGTTTCCTTAGCAAAGAGGGGAACAAAAGCCAGCCACAGTGACTTCTTTGCCGTTGCTGTGAGATGTAGTTGAAAGCTCTGATAGGAGGTGGACATTGAGTTGAATTTTTTAGACATAGAATAGAGAATAGAGGAGGAATTCTATTTGGAGGCTGATTTTCCTTCACAGTTCCTCTCGTACCATTTATTACTCCAGGATAATAAAAGGATTTTCTTCCACCCATAAGCATCCATTTGCTACAGTGTCATATTCTTTGTGAGAAAGTACTTCTGCACTGTGCTACTGTTACACTACTCTGTAACCACAGCAAAGTCCGTCATAAGGCCATTGAATGTGTGTCAAGGTTCCTCGGAAAAAAGGCAAACATAATGCTGCCATATGGAAAATTGATCTGTAATGTCATTCATCATACAGCTGCAGGAAACAGGAATTTCGTTCTGTAACAGCTGGCTAGGAACAGATGATTGAGTGCTTACCCTGGCTGGGGTTGGCAGGGTAGTTTCTTTTTGTATGAAAGAAGCCACTTCGTCTGCACAAACAGGATGTCTGGCATTTGAATCTTAAATTCTTACCCGAACATTTAATTTGCCCTTTGGCCGATACATTTACCCAAAGTGCTTCAAAGCACTAATTTTTAGCTTGGTTGGCCTGAGTACATTTCTCAGGTGGTGATACAGTGAAGTAGATCAGATGGGTGATCCGAGCTCACGTTTTACTTGTTCTGTCTCTGGACCCCCTCACATTCAGACAGATTTTCATCCAACCAGAACCTTGGCGTGCGTCACCAGTCCAGATTTGAGTAGTCATGTCACGTTTTTCGCCGACAAACAAGGCAGTTCTGATCAATATGAATCAAGATTCTGTTACTCTGTTGTCTATTTCCCACCTTAGATGTTTTCAGAAACACATTTTAGTGTACTGTTTAGCTGTCACTTGAGAACATTTGTGCTTCAGACCAAGCATCACCCCAACTTGCATGTGCCGCTCATCGCTATGGTTGTAGGTCACGATAGAGTGCTCTGATTGGTTTTAGGTCCATACACTTGTGTTCCAAGTGCAACGCTGGGTTTCTGTGAACCAGTAAGTGAAAGATTTAAAGGGCAACCTGAAACTCGTGAAATTATTAATACCACAAAGCAATGAACGTTCTTAGAGAAAATTTAAACTGAAAGATAAAAAGCTAACCTGACTCCGCCATATGTATTGATTAGCATTTGCTCAGCATATCCATCTGGGAACGCTGGGTGAAAATACTGGTTGCTGATTGGATAAACAATCTGTCTATCACCAACATACGGGCCAAATCAACCAATCAGATCACTGAAGCATATGACGTACTAACAGCGTGGAGGCAAAGCTCAGAAAGTAAACAACATGTGTGTAAAGGATATTTTCCTTTGTGTAACGTGAATTTACGGATCAAAGGCCCAATTTCAGGAGCCCGGTCCATCTTCAACAGAAGGATCCAGAGAAAAAAGAGTTAGTGAGCAGCTTGCTCCATAGCTGCGCTTATCTCACCTGCGGAAGCTGCCATGTTGTTTACACTGAACAGTCGCTTCTCGTTTCCTCCCTTAAATCCGCCTCAAACCACCTCTTCTCAAGACACCATGTGATGTTTTGGTGCAGTTACAGATGAACAAAGATAGACAAGTCTGACTGTCGAGCCTTTAGTGTTCTGTCAACCATTTATTCATTTATATAATACCAACAATGAAAACACCTTCAAACTCATCTCTGTCAAATAAACATCCATAACTGCTGAATTAAAGTTTTTTTAATAAAGATATAATTGCTCCTCATTTTGCAATTACTGCAACCAGGTTCATCTCTTTGCTTAAGCTCCATTACGTAAGTGGAAGGAGGTGGCTGTCTAATAAACAGTCTACGAATAAAAAGGGTTTGCTGAATGAAAGCCTGTGTGTGTTAGTATAGCGTGTAAGCCAGTTGTGTTTTGTTTGCCAGGTGATTTCCCCAACGGTGTTAGCTAAGCCTGAGAATTTTTGGCTGTGGCTTCAAAGAGCAGCAGGGTCATCCCCTGGCAGCGGCGAATACAAACATGTTCACGGCAGACATGGATCTGACTAGCACAGCACTGCAGGCAGCCTGTTTGCCAGCTTGACCACCATCATCTTACAGTTCGAAGGGGTTTTAAACAGAGACTGTATAATTCCACACAAACACGCACACACACTCAGTGTTGAAACGAATAGTCATGTGACAGAAAATATGTTCTTATATGGTTGTAAATTGGTTACTTTTTGGCTTTAGACTGATAACAAAACAGATGTGAGGACACCTTAGCTCTGGGAAATTGTCTGCAATTTTCAGATTACATTTTCAGATAAACATTTTTCAGAACAGATCGCCCGATAATGAAAACTATCATTAGTGTCAGCCCTATACTTACAGTCACACACATTCACAGTGTGAAAAGTAATACCCTCTCAGAGTACAAACACACTAAAGCAATATTTAGATTTGATGCAAGGGGTTAACTGAGTTCCTGCCTCAGATAACTTTTGATTCATAATTCATTGAGTTGATAGCACTGGTGCAGGACTAAATGGATGTATTGTATGTAATCTAACCATATTGTGCTTTCATATAACTCCAAAAACATTCTTCCATTTACTTTGTGATACAACTGACCATGGAGATTTTTCTGTGCAGCTGCTGTAATTACATCAGCTACACTGTAACCCCTAAATGTACAACTATAAATCCAGTGTAGGCTTAGTGTGTTAAATTTAAACACATGCTTTTCACCAGATTCTGACCTTCCATTCATACTAAACTGACTTTTTTTAACCAGCTGAATGTCAGCAGAATACCCGGTGTGCCCCACTCTGTACCAGACGTTGGCTGTGATGCACAATTGTTCTGTCTGCTAACTGGAAGAAGAAGTAGAGGAAGATATTAAACTGTCTTCCTGTTGTTCTGGCCTTCCAGCATGGACAGCATTTTCAAAATATAGCTGACTTAGTGTGGATATATATATATGATGTTTTTCCATATGCACATTTAGTTGCGCCGATTCATGTCAAGCTAATTCCCATTTCCATTACCAGTTTGAACGCACCAAGTCAAGCCAAAGATGGACCATTGACAGAGTCAGGTCGCCTGACCTACTGTTTATGTTCACTTTCAACTACATAAGGGTCATGTTACTTCGGATTTCCTGATTTTGCTGCTTCATAATGAAAGCTTTTAAAGTTGTACTCCATAAGAATTAAGAGATGTTGTTTCTAGTGCCCTCTGTGGCAGTAAGATGTAACTGGTCTCTATCTTGTCACGTTCATGGTCACTATGTGTGTTGACCTCTTTTTTTTACTCTTTTATAAACCTTATTGAAATACATTCACCTCTCTACTTCCAGTCCTTCCCATACATGTTCCCCTCTTAAATCTTAAATCCAAACATACACATGTTCCTGTTACACTTCTGCCCTTATTACAAGCCTGACTCAGAAGTTGAGGTTCGTGATTTCTGATTACAAGTGAACTCATCATAACGTTAGTGACGATCTGGCCCGACAGACCAACCACTGTCAGCAGTGTCACTAACATGCTGGCTTATTTACATCTAGAGAGGGAATGTCTCCACAGACACTCAGATTGGAATACTACAAGTGCTTTCATTAGTGGGTCATATGATCAATCACCATTGTTTTAACTCACTCTGTGATAGATATTAACTAAAAAGACAATTAAATAGATGTAAATCTTTAAATAAAAAAATAACAGGGGAATTTTATTATGAAAAACTGATAGGCAAATGAAATATATTGGCCATTTTACAGCCGCTCCTTAACCACTAGTCATGGCTATACGGTAGATCAGCCCACTGTTTTTAAACATCAGGAACATCAAATTCCTGCTGTGCACGGCTGAAGCGAGTCAAACTGAGTCAAACCAAGCCAGCATGTGTAATGAAAAGGGGCTCTAGTTTCACAATCACCTCTTGACCCTGGCAGCTTAATGCAACCTGTCTCCAGATCGTTATCTTATCAGAGATAAGAATGTTAATATCAACTGCCGTGGTAAAAGATCATCCGGTCTGGCATGTTTTGGCAAGGTGCTTCTCCAGCAAGCACACTCAAGCATATCATATTAGTCCCAAAAGCTGAAACACTGAGGAGACCCACAGATATATTGGCAATTTGTACATTTTGCAATTCTATTTATTTGTCCCCATCTTGACTCTATAATAAGTCTAATGTGCAGTAGCATGTGGAGCTCTGCTAAAACTAGTGAAAGATACAAATTATGTGTGCTTTTTTTCCATGAGTGCACATTCTCTGAGTGTTAGCTTTGGCAAAACAGGTTAGAGATGCTTTAGTGATAAAGGTATTGTAAATCCTCTTTATTCAGCAGAATTGTAGTCGCAGAGAAAATCTGGCACATCTGAAATTCCCACGGAACAAAGAGGGAGGAAGGGGGTGAGTGAGAGGAAGAGGGAGAGGGTACTCAGCTGAACAGGGGGTATTGTTTACATTTCAAGACGCTTCCTCTAACTCCCAGGAAAAGCAGTAATTTACCTAGCAAGGTTTTACAGTTAAATTTTTCCATTGTGCAGGGGGATAACCCCTTAATTATAGAGGAGGAAGTAGCCCTGAGCCCCGGACAGAGGACGAGGGCTCACAGAGAGCTTCAGTGAATTTTGGACCCCCTCTTCCCCCAGCCTCGACTTGGATTTCTCACTCCCTCTTTGCTGTGGCCATTTTGCCTGTTCATTAGCACTTGTGGGGTGTCTGAGCACTTTCCAATTAGCACTCCGCTAGAAGTAATATTTCCTTCTGCGGGGCCAGACTAGCTCCACTGGTGGAGACTTATAGGCGTCTGGGCCGAAGGATGAGGGGTGAGGGGGGTTGGCACAAGCTGCCAAACAGTGGGGAGCCTAACCCTTACAGACTTCATAAAACCACCCTAACTTTTGGAACACGTAATGCATGAGCCATCTCATAAGAACTTTGGTAATTAACATCCAGGCTGAGTTAATGCACAGTTAGACATAATGACAGACAGGAGCAAATATTGACCTAGGTTATAAATTATCAAGTTTATAGGGTCAAATATGTGGATAATGCTAAACTAACCATGAACAAGTTATTTAGTTGTGTGGTCAGTTTGAAGAAATGTACGAGTTTTTCATTTCATTTAAATGTTGTTTAACTTGAAGTGACAACTGCCAAAACCCTTAATGGAGGTTCATTTTTCTCAAGTTTCCACATGATGTAGGACAAATCTGGAGCAAGTTGGGTTTCAGGACAGGTGAGATTATTTCAAACAAATTATAGCTGAAATCAATGATTAATCAATTCGTCGGTTAGCAGAAAAGTAATGAGCAACTGTTTTGATTATCTCTCAAGCAACAATACCAACAAAACAATAGTTCCAGCTTCTAAATTATGATGATTTGTCTTATTTGACATGAAATGTAATCAATTTTGTATCTTTATATCTTATTGCATTGTTAGAATATTGCATGTAAGGGAAGCTGTGAAACAGATGTTTTTGCAGGTGCGCATTACAGTTTTTCTCGATTGCTAAGACACATTTCTTGAAAGCTTCTCTCCTTTTCTCTAAACTGTGAACACAAACCCCAATTTTCAAGCTACATTCACAAAACCTCAGACTCTTCTTGCAAAACCAAACTTTCACCTCAAAACAGTTCAATCTGTGCCCAAAACTGAACTTTGTTGTCAAATCATGCCCCAAGTCAATCAAAATTAAAAACACTACTGAGCAGTCACTAAACACTACATAGAAAAATAGAAAACACAATGCTCAGGATATGAAGCTGAATGCATGTTGCAAAACAAAAAAACTTGCATTTAGCACTTTACACAAAGACAAAAAACAGAAATCTTGTGCATTAACATGTAGCACTTGTACAGTACAAAAAACAACGATCTTTTGCATTTACAGTACACATATTACAGTTTTTCTCAATTGCTAAAACACTAAACCCTGTTGTCTGAACCAATTTCTCAGTTGCCTGAACACACTGATTGAATCAATCACTCTTTTGGCAAAACCATGAGCACTTTTCACCTGTTTAGACACAACTTACCAACACATTTTCATTGTGATGCACATGTGCTGCATAATGGTAAGCCCAGGTGGCAAAAGTCAAACACAATTAAAGCACGGTTGTCACTACTTGAACACAACAACTCAAAATTGATAACACTTGTGGCTAATGATGTGAGGGAATATATAAAGTCAGTTCAGAGAGCACCGATTTGAGAGGCACTACAATGGGTAGAAATCTAAGAGGAAGAGTTTGTGTGAGAGGAGGTCGAGGAGGTCAAGGTGGTCAAGGTGGTCAGCGAAGACAAAGAACAGTAATATCTGACGAAATCAGAGCTACTGTGATTGACCATGTTCTTGTCCATGGTATGAGCATGAGGGAGGCCGGACAAAGGGTACAACCAAACATCGGTAGATTCACTGTGTCCACCATATTCCGAAGATTTAGAGAAGAGAATAGGTAATTATATTTTTTGACATTATAGTAAAGTATGTACATGTTGAGAGCAAATTACTGTATGACATATTACAGTATATACTGTACCACAGTATACTGTAAGTACATATATGTTTCAGTGCATCACTGTGCCAATGTACTGTAGTATTGTAATGGAGGGTTAGTCTAACTATCTGTAGGTCTAGTATTCCATGTATATTTTTTGTAACTGCATGTTCTCTTTTTGTAGAATTAAAAGACTGTCACGTAAGGGTGTGAGGACAGGTATGTTCTCCCCTAATTGTTGATATGGTCCGTCAGGACAATGCCAAACTGTACACAAGTGGCAAATGCATACGGTTTCTGTTTGTTTTGAACAAATATTATGTGTACTGTAAATGCAAAAGATCGTTGTTTTTTGTACTGTACAAGTGCTACATGTTAATGCACAAGATTTCTGTTTTTTGTCTTTGTGTAAAGTGCTAAATGCAAGTTTTTTTGTTTTGCAACATACATTCAGCTTCATATCCTGAGCATTGTGTTTTCTATTTTTTTATGTAGTGTTTAGTGACTGCTCAGTAGTGTTTTTAATTTTGATTGACTTGGGGCATGATTTGACAACAAAGTTCAGTTTTGGGCACAGATTGAACTGTTTTGAGGTGAAAGTTTGGTTTTGCAAGAAGAGTCTGAGGTTTTGTGAACGTAGCTTGAAAATTGGGGTTTGTGTTTACAGTTTAGAGAAAGGGAGAGAAGCTTTCAAGAAATGTGTCTTAGCAATCGAGAAAAACTGTATTTGTTCAAAACAAACAGAAACCGTATGCATTTGCCACTTGTGTACAGTTGTACAGTTGTCCTCACAGACCATATCAACAATTAGGGTCTCTTGGTGTGGGGAGAACATACCTGTCCTCACACCCTTATGTGACAGTCTTTCAATTCTACAAAAAGAGAACATGCAGTTACAAAACATATACATGGAATACTAGGCCTACAGACAGTTAGACTAACCCTCCATTACAATACTACAGTACATTGGCACAGTGATGTACTGAAACATATATGTACTTACAGTATACTGTGGTACAGTATATACTGTAAAATGTCATACAGTAATTCGCTCAACATTTACATACTTTACTATAATGTCAAAAAAGATAATTACCTATTCTCTTCTCTAAATCTTCGGATTATGGTGGACACAGTGAATCTAGCAATGTTTGGTTGTACCCTTTGTCCGGCCTCCCTCATGCTCATACCATGGACAAGAACATGGTCAATCACAGTAGCTCTGATTTCGTCAGATATTACTGTTCTTTGTCTTCGCTGACCACCTTGACCACCTTGACCTCCTCGACCTCCTCTCACACAAACTCTTCCTCTTAGATATCTATCCATTGTAGTGCCTCACAAATCAGTGCTCTCTGAACTGGCTTTATATATTCCCTCACATCATTCGCCACAAGTGTTATAAATTTTGAGTTGTTGTGTTCAAGTAGTGACAACCGTGCTTTAATTGTGTTGGACCTTTGCCACCTGTGCTTACCATTATGCAGCACAGGTGCAGCACAATGAAAATGTGTTGGGAAGTTGTGTCTAAACAGGTGAAAAGTGCTCATGGTTTTGCCAAAAGAGTGATTGATTCAATCAGTGTGTTCAGGCAACAGAGAAATTGGTTCAGACAACAGGGTTTAGTGTTTTAGCAATTGAGAAAAACTGTAACTCAAGTTAATACTAGACAGCTTGTGATTTTGTGAATTGAGCCTGTGTGTGTGTGTGTGTGTGTGTGTGTGTGTGTGTGTGTGTGTGTGTGTGTGTGTGTGTGTGTGTGTGTGTGTGTGTGTGTGTGTGTGTGTGTGTGTGTGTGTATGTGTTTTATCCTGACTGCTTGGGCAGCCTGTCATAGCTGTAGAGACAATAATTGCCTCAGTTCTTGACTGTGTGGCAGATGCAGTTAAAGCAATAATACAAAGTATTCATTTTGTATGACTCACCTTTCCTAACACCAGGACAGACGACAGAACAGCTTACAGAACTAGTCTAGTTATGAATATGCATTAATACTTTCTTGCTATATATATATATATATATTTAACAGTAAATATTTTGTAAAGATTGCATTTCAGACTAAATGTTGCCTTTGTTACACACTGGTAACTCAAAACGTTTTACACACTGGCAATTTATGTTTCCTTTGCCACTCGAGAGTCTGCACTGGCAGAATAAACAGGGAGGTTCTGTAGGCTCATGTTCAGCAAAGATTCCCTGAGAAATATTTTCCTTCATAAAATTTTTGAAATGGAACCTACAGTAAAAGGCTAAATAAAATATTTACAAAGCATTTAATGCATGATTTATTTAAAAACTACTAATGCAACACTATCTGACCTCCATTTATACTTAATATAGACATTTCCACAACTTCGATCTCTGTCAAAGTCAAGCTGTGCGCTTATTAACCTCCATCTTACTCTTCCACTCTCTAACTTTCTCTCTCCCCTCTCCTCCCTTCTCGCACTACTGCCACACAGTTACCAGCACCATTAGGCTGTCATAACACGGCACATATAACCTGAGGTGATCCCAGGACTGAGTGAACCGAGAGTCCCTGGGGCCAAGGCGCTGTGGCAGCCAAACAGGATTGCTAC
This sequence comes from Echiichthys vipera, assembly GCF_963691815.1. Lineage (NCBI taxonomy): Eukaryota > Metazoa > Chordata > Actinopteri > Perciformes > Trachinidae > Echiichthys > Echiichthys vipera. The sequence continues at coordinate 4,248,086 of NC_139835.1, forward strand.
CTCATGGTCTGGGGTGATGGGTACCACATGTAAGCAGAGGCAACCACTGGCCCTAATAGGAGCTGACAAGTGGCGGTCTGACAGGGGGAGGTCAGATGGCTTGGGCTGGCCTATCACTATAGAAACAGAGCTCTATGTGTATCCGGCTGTTAAGTTGTGACATAACGCCCTTTCAAAATATGATTTCCGGGTCCAATCCTCGTATTTCTACAACACAACAGATCTGAGTTCTTAAAAAACAACGTTATTGTAATTTTACCTCTTTCCTATTGATGAAAATTTGTCTCACTGTCAAAAGAAGTGATCGTAATTGTGTTCGGTGTTTGTGTTATGTTCGGCCGCATTGTTGTCTGTGGGAGCGTTTGCACATGTAAACAGGTTACACGATACACATTCAAGAAGACTGCAGGCTAGTAAACATGGATGTCAACAAGTATGACACTTAGCAGCTTAAAACTAAAATTAGAAAAATTACGTCTGGGTCAAAATTACTTGTTCAGCTGAGGCCAAAGGACAATAGACGATGAGGCATGTTAGCTCCACATCTAAGCCGGGGATGTTTTCGTGCAACCAGGTCTCTGTTACCACCAACATGCAGCTATCCATGCACTGGTTGGTAATCAGCAGCCGCAGCTTGTTGATGAGAGAGCAGGCACTGGTGAGAAAGATGATGGGCACAGCAGGTTTATGCTGAGCAAGTAATAACCAACAGGTTAGATCTAGACCCATCCATTGCAACAACAACACACTGAATCTCTGTTACATTCTTGAGGACATTGCAGGTTTTTTGCAAGTCTAACTGTACAATCTTGAACAGTGTTATCTAAATCATGAAAATATTGCACACGGTGAAAGGCTGCCCCCCAATTTTTTTTACTACACATTACTACACTAATACACATTCATTTTGATCCATTGATCCATCCAATCCGCAGGAGGATTTTATAGGAATGATAGGTGCTGTTTGCAATCTCTTGCACACAACTAATGTGTTGTACATCAACAAGGCCACTAAACATAGAATGAAGTACAAAGAATTTGTCCTGACCAGGAATCACAAGTCTCTGTCAGGTAAGTCTCCCATTTCCAGATCTATCTCATGCAGCGCTGTGCTCTGGTTTCAGCGTCTACTACATACAGTAAGACTACTGTCAGGTAAACAGTATATAGGTCTTACTAGGCATTTAAACAAATGTCTGTCACTTTTCTTGGGAGTCTCATCAATCGTTCCTTCACCTAAAGATCCAATTTGATAAAAAAAAGTATTTTTCCTCGTTATCAGGAAATGTCTTGTGTTGTGAAAAGTTATCTTCATATTGCTCGGACTGTGGCTCGTCAATGTCTATAGGATTCAGATAAATGTTTCTCTTGACCCACTGTGACATTTACAACACCACACAAGAGTACATCAAAGAATTTGAAAGACTCACCGCTTTTCTTGAGTGAAAAGTCAACTGATATTGAAGCCTGGAAAATAGGGCACTGGACATTCCCTGATGTGGTGCACCATATGAAAGCGCACATTAACGCTGGTCTATGGGCTTACATTGAAAACAGCAATATCTATGAAGAGTATGCCGTGCACAGCTGGTGTGTTTCATCCTAAGTACCAAGGACTTTTGCTACTACAGTCTTGGAGAGATGACAGATCTCATGGGCTACCTGAGACCTGCAGGGTGAACAACAGTGTTGAAGTGTCGGTGGGTCTTAGAGCGTGATCACACTGTCCTTTTGGCCGCGGCCAAAACCGGTTTTTCAGCTAACGTCTAGTACCTTTAAGGAGTGTGAGCGCACCCGCTCCGCGCTCAACTGGGGCCAGCTGGCCCTCCACGGCCCGCTTGAAATAGGTGGGCTTTAGCGGAGCCGTTTGCACATGTACGAGCACGAGCGTGCGCACGTGTACGAGCACGAGCCCTACGGCAGTAGCGTTATGTCCGCCTGTTCGGACATGTAAATAGAAGGACGGACCATGCGCGGACATTTAACAACAACAACAATGGTGGTGAAAGGTTCACGTTGTGTTTACTGCAGATTTGGTCGGATGAAAATATTCAAAAACAGTCGACAAGACGCACAAAAACTCAGAGGTCTGTGGAAAGATTTGTAAACAAAGCCACACACACGCGATCAATGCGTGTGACGTGTTCCGGCGTGATGGCGTATGGACAGCAAGAAGCATTGGCCGAGGCCCAGGCAGTGTGAGTACAAACGGGGCTGGGGGGAGAGGGAGGGGGGGCAAGTACCCTAAAGTCCGGGTCGTGGTCCGGGAGGACAGTGTGATCACGCTCTTAGATGGGTGGAAACTATTGGCTGCATAATAGTTGTACATTCTCTCTCCGGAAATCTTCATTGCACATAGCTGAAGCCACCAAAATCAAAAGCCATTTGTCTCGCCTTTGCTGGAGCCCGGATTCATTCCCCCTCTCCTAAACCACAGCGTGCGACTTCACATGATTACTTAATGTGGTTCATTTAAAGAGAAGATAAAGAATAATACAGTGGCAAAATGTGGCACCCTTTCCCCACAAAAAGAACAAGAGTTGGTTGATGAAGATCACAACTGTGCCACATGTGGATAATTATCAAGAGCCAGGCAGGAACAGTAAAAACTTCAATGTGCTCTTAGATTGGGGCTTTGAAGCAGGGCAAAGGGAAAATGCTTTCTAATCAAGGCCTTGCAAAAACAAAAGCCACAATGCCTAAACCCTAAGACGACCATCTCCAACCTAAGGAGCCAGATGGTTTTTGATTGTTTGTTTCAATGAAAGAGAAAACCAAATGAAATAGTGAAAGAATTATATGATAAGTCGATGTAGTCATTTGTTTTTTTAGGTACTTAAAGCTGAGCAAAAATTCCCTTTAGGGATTCCTTTAGATTTAAAAAACAACATTTTCTAGGTTTAATAAATGGTTCTATGCACTGGAAACAGATCAACAGATCGTTAAGTGAATTTACCAAGGGTTTTTTCCACCTCTTTTTTAAATGAGTCAAGATAAGCGTACAAGTCTTTACCCAGGATTTGTTTTGGAGCCTGGAGTTTGGCGTAAGTCCACATTGTAATTGCTTCACCATGTTGACGCTCAATTGCGCCGTTACTGAGACTGAGATAGCATATGGAACTCTCTCCTTTTTAGGGGTGTCTTATTTTAGCCCTCCAAAATGTCAAGGTTTGATGAAATTCCACTGTTATGATCGCTGCTGTAGTCCAAGTAAGAAGTACTTTACCTACACTGTCTTCAATTTGTTCCCCAAATGTTTCACTTTCTATGTTGATAGAAGCCCTCTGGCAGTAATTCAGTCTAGAAAAGTGCTCAATGACAGAGTACAATGGCCTGTAGTCAAAATTCCTAAGTATGGGTAACCAAACATGGGTATGTAATTATAATACAGTGCAGATTTTATAATTAGAGTGTAAGATGTTTTAGTTTTCATTGTCTGTGGCATGATTGCATAGATAGATAGATAATTTTGGTGCCATGACTGCTTTTATTGATTTATTTATTTCTATTTTAATTACAAAAAGTCATTGTACCTGAGCATAATGAAAATACAAATCATTTGGATTCTGTTTAACATTATTTAACATTAAGGTTACATATTATGATGCAGTTGGTCACAACAGGCTTAAAGTGTACTTCTGGCGTAAAATCATTCCATTGGTCTTTTTTGACACTTGCATACATCAAATAAGTCATCGAGGCAGTTTTTTTTTTTGCGTATGAACTATTAACGGAGAAATCCGGGAGAGTGGCTAACACTGATTAGCTCGGGGTAGTACGGTGAAGGCAATAAAGCATCTTTTTTAACCACTAATTCTGCTCAAAATAACACCAAACCTCTGCAGTAGCATGATAAGAGTCCCTACACATAAAACGAAGACCCAATAATGTAATTAGTAAACCCAGAGTTTATTTAAGTAATATTTTGCTAGACTTATCTACTGGCCCCTGTACCAGCTCCTCTCATAGTAAAGTCCATTCAAGTTACCAAGTCCAATTACCAAAGTCAATCCAAAAGGAAGGAGCAGATTGATGATTTATTTAGGAATCGATCGCCTCTTCCAAATTATTCTGAGGGCATGGAAAAAAAGTGTCCAGTACGGTGCAGTTGATGAGGGTCCATATTAACTCCTTAATCACAATATTATGATTGGACATACCATATTGCCTATTTTGCTCTTGAAAAGGACTCGACTGGACCTGGTGGAGTTGGTGTTGACTACAGCCCTTCATTGAAATCAATCTTCACTGTAGTAAAACTTTTCAAACGCACTTTCAGCTCTCCAACAAAGGAGTCCCTGTAATCACAGCTCAGTGGCCTACCTCTCTCTTAGTTTCAGGTTGCATGGGGAACAAGCATATAGGGAGTTCAGGCTTTAATCAGAACCTGCATGCCTTAACTACGTTTGCAACTACTTGATTGTATCGCTGTCATCAGCATTTCCATTCTCTTTTTCACTTACTTTAAAATTGTAATAACTATAGCTGTCAAATGAATGGAGTGGAGAGAGTTGGGTTATAAAGACAGAAAAAAAAGGTCTATGTTCATGCAAGCTCAAAAATTCACTTTATTTGATCACTCCTAGGCTTTACACCAAACATGGCAAGCATGGCTCTCAATGTGCAACACAGGGTGCATATTACTTGTGCAGAGATACTTTTTTACTTTCTTTTTAAAACTGATTAGACATAATCCCCAAATGTTATTTTAACAGACAACCAATATACTGTAATCACATGTTATACTGACATTTATTGTGTTCAATCGTGATAGATACATCAGCCAGGCGATATTATCGGCCAATATTTGCTTTTTTTACGTGTATCGCATTGGCCAATGCGAACCACTGCTTTTTTTATTTACAGACTGGCATCCACAGGCAGCTCCATGTTGCTTCAGTCTCGTAACATTTGTTAACATTTGAGCAAAAGTAGTATCTGCTCAAGAAAATTGTCGGCCTGTATCGGTCATTGGCTAAGGCTGATGAAAAAAAATTGGTATTGGCATCAGCCCTAAAAAATCATTATCGGTTGATCCCTAGTGTTAAACAACGTTTTATAGTTTCTGTTTAATTTCTCTTCTGTTTGTTACATTTTGTCATTCATTATTATATTATTTATAGTGCAGAAACAGGATGGTTGTTATCCTGCTCAAAACTTTACAATAAGAGCAAGCAACTTCCTTATTATTGAGAGCCCTTCCCGACCATATCCATGATAGTGTTTGTCAGATAAAGGAGATTCCCCCACAGGCCTACCCCGAGGTGACTCAACTCTCTCTGTGTCACACAAGGGAAGCGGTGTGTTGGCTAATTTTATCACACAATGCATGCTGTTTGTCAGTTGAGCTCCAGTGACAAATGATTCCTTATCTTGAGGGCCGTTGTTTGTTGTTGCTGAGTAATGTCCTGGCCACTTGCTCTTGTCTCTGGAGCCAAGAGGCTTTGGTTGCCCTACTGTCAACTGTCAGGAAACACATTCATATTACAGTCACACGTGTACACACCTGAATACACACAATCAAAGATACACAGGATTTAAAGTACAACTCTGCAAAAAAACAGAGTACACAAAGTCGGATCTCATTTACCCTGTAGACTAACTGTTTTCTGGGTTTGCCATTTCCTCTCTGACTTAAGCTTTTCACCACTCAGCTTGATGGCTTTTCCTATATATTTGCCTCCATCAAATATAATGAAGACAGACATGTAGACTAACACAGAGCAAGCTCCTTTTCTCTTTCGATGTCGCAAATCCCTCCTTAATAAACGGTTCGACCCTTTTGCCAGCAAGCGACTGATGAAAGCAACATGTGTTACCCATAGGGCCCCTTGTTTATTTGACTTCCATACTTGCATTAAGGCCAAGTAAACATATCCACTGCCCTCCAGGCTGCAGAGCAGCCAGAGAGATGCAAGCGTTCCCGTTCAGATCAGTGCCACCCTTGCTGCCAGAGGTAGCTGCAGGGAGGAGACTGAGATCTCTCTGGCAATGATTAATGTTATCCAGTATGTATACTTTTATATTGATATAGTAGAGGGTAAAGATTTTATGCAGTTTTTACCTAATAGTCTTTTTTACAAATAGTCTACATACATCGATACCGATACCAATATGTCTGTGAAAGGCCGATGTCAGATAATAAAATCAGCTTGGTCTGGTTCTAAAAATAATAAACAGACAAACTGAAGAAATATCTTAATACAGAAAACCAAACAAAAGAAGCCCCACCTCCGCATGATAACCCACATCTTTATCATTACACCCCTGTACCCCCCACCTCCCTCCACCTTTAACTCTTCCATGTCTTTGATTGTGGTGCAATGTGAGCGAATCGGTAGACTGCTTTACTGGGGTTTGTGCAGTTTTATAAGGATACATCTCTATATCATTAAAAAGCAGCTTCAGTGAAGAGGGGCTGAGGTTCAAAGCTGCTGGTTGTACTCCCAGGATAAAGGAAATAGGTTCCAAGGCTAGTTTCCTCATGAAAATATTATCAGTTTCTTTGCACACATTGATCCAATAGTCAATTAATAAGAGATCATTCAAAAAAATTAACCTTCAGTAATTCTACTTATTAATAATTAATACTGTCGCCTCACAGCGAGAGGGTTCCTGTTCTGAATCCCGGCTGGGGCCCTTCTGTGTGGAGTTCTTTGTGTGTGTTCTCCCTGTGTCTGCATGGGTTTTCTCCGGGTTCTCCGGCTTCCTCCCACAGTCCAAAGACATGCAGGTGTTAGGTTCATTGTTGTTAATTGGTGTTAGCCCGATGTCAGCTGGGATCGTCTCCAGCACCACGCGACCCTGTTAGGGACAAGCGGTTGAAGATGATGGATCGATGGATAACTAATACTTATTACAGTATTTTGAAAGCAGTGGATTGAATTTGTTACGTTTCACAGGAGTAATTGAAGCCTGTGTACAACCTTAAACTGCAACTCCCTAGCTTTGTTGGTAAACAGGCAGCCTGCGGAGCTCAACCAAACACATCCCACTCATCATGTGAAATGGCCTCTCCAAAATCAGCTCCCCAAAGAGCCCTGTGCATACATTATTTGAGCTTGACAGGACCCTATCAAACCTGCGAATAAGTTTTCTGGATCCTGAGTTTAGGAACCTTTAGTAATCTCGCCACCTTGCACCAGAGAAACATTAAAATCACATGTTTTGTGACCTGGCAGTTCCCCAAGGTTGTGGCCCTAATAATTCATGCGATTGTTGACCCCATGCCCTCTTCTTCTTCTTCCTATTTCCTTTTCTCTGTGCTTATCATTGTATCAACCAGCTCTCCTCACTTCTTCCTTCACTCTAGCCTGCAGCCAGGAAGTCTTGTTTATTGTTTTTTTATCTGAACCACAAGAGACAGGAAGGAAAACTGATGCTGTTTCAATTTACCAATAACCAGTAGCACTGCCTGTGGACTTTTCCACATACCTCTAAACCTACACCGTGTTTCTACGTCACTCACCAGTCATGAGTGAGTCGTCTTTTTTGTCCCTCTTCTCAGCACCTTTTCAGACAACTGGGCTTCCCATGCTGAGCCATGGGACTATTTCCTTTCACTGATTCAGTATAAAACAACCAGGATGTTTAAATAAAGAGCCTCGTGTCAAAGAGCGAGGGGGAGAAGGGGGTGCTGAATGGGAAATGTCTCTCCACAGTTCTTCATCAGAGTGGCTGTGCAGGATTTGGAACTAGAAAATCAAAGCTGCATTGTTCATATGCTATAACATTAAGCTGGTGCGTAAGAGTATGTCCACACTTTCTTAGAACTTTATTTCTAAAAAGCTAGTGAACAATTTAGCTCCTTATTCAGAGCATCAGGGAAAAGGGAGAAATCTGTGCTCGGCCTAATTCATTCCCACGCATGTGGATCTATGGGTCCGTCTCTCTCCTCTCACGCAGCAGCACTGTTGTTGTTATGTGACGCCGCGGGGTTAATGCTGGAGGTGGCCGATGACTAACCTGACTCTCGCCAGAAGAATTTCGTTCCGCCTTGCTTCCCTCATCCATCTGGGATCTCTCCATAGCAAAGTGATTTCAGGAGGCTGGGCCTTTTTAAAAAAATCCTTGCATATGATTGGATAAACCACTTGTCCATCATCTTTATTGACGTGCTACTTCAACCACTCACATGGAAACCAACCCATGAAGCTGATGAGAGCGACGCAACGGAAAAATCAAACCGAACAGCCGACATGGTTTCCACCACCAAAAGCCTTCAGAGCCGTTCTCTGTGTTCTTTTAAAGAAGAAAGATTCTCTAGATTGGAAACACGGATGAAATAGCAGCAACCATCTTGACGCCTGCTTCCTCGATGCGAGCCGACATTGTTGTCTGAATCACAACTGTTGTTTCTCTGCTACGTCACATCTATAAAACCCCGCCCAGCGGTCCTGATTCTCCTGTCCGTTTTTTGTGGACCCTGAAATCACTTTCCTTTGGAGCGAATCCAGATGGTTGAGTGGAGCTAGGCGAAGTCAAGACGGAAGCAAGGCGGAACCAAAGTTATCTGGCGAGAGTCAGGCTAGGCGATGTCAGCATCGTTTAACAAAATATGCAGTTTCGCCGTCCAGACGACAGCGCCATGTGGGGCGTTTTCAAATTTTCCCACTCTGGAACCCAGTTTCAAAAGATACCTTTTTCAGGCTCTGATAACGCTGGCTGCGTGTGGATGGTCGGTCAAAACGATACAGAAGTTGTGCGATTATAGGAAAACTTGAGTTTGTGTGGACGGGCCTTAAATCAGTTCTCTTGTCACCGTGAGGTTAGGAGCTCTCCTTTTTGGGTAGCTGTGATAACAGTCCAACTGGCTGAAACAACAACAGATGGAGAACCAGTCAGCAAGCACGTCATAGATGACTGCTCACAACAGCAGGAATATAGTGTTGGCTAATGCCTCACTAGACTTTGTCTACTTGATTTCATTTACATCAATTACAAACATTCATCAGAAAACATAAGGCTTTGTGTCCATTGCTCTTGATTTGATAAGTATGCATGTCACTTTATAGTCCACATTGGTATACAAAAACAAACCAGATACAGTTGTCATGATACAATAGTCTACACTGCAGTTCAAAGTGATTGAGTAGACGTGTTGATTCAGCTCAGATCAGAGATTATTTGATATACCTACTAGTTCATGAATTGGTGTGTTGGTTCTGACAGTGACAAAAAATCAATGTTTTCTCAATTTAAGTACTGAATCAAAAAATGCCCCAGGAATTATAGTAGGTCTACTGCATGTCTAAATATAACAATCTGGATAGAGTGGTGGAGGTTGGGCCCCTTTCATTCCAATGGAAGTTGCTCAGTGGTGCATGAAGCCAAAAAAGTTTGACTTCTCTGTATAAAATGACAGGCACACTAGCGCTTCCAAAGCACAATCTACGGCTCATTCACATGAACGGAGGAATTAAAAATAATTCTGGATTCACCTGTTAGTAGCCTATAAGTGTTCACACTAAAGCAGGTCCGCAAACCTTTTGTACCCTGAGAAATGGTTTGTCTCTCCAGGACCCAAACTTACAAAAATACATCATGAAATGACATGGCATCTACATTCATACACTACTGATAAGGAACACGACAAACCATGAATTTAAAATGTCTATGCGTTAATAGGCATCTATTTCTTTATCCAACTACATCACAGTTACACAATTACAATTGCTTAGTGTAATGTTAGGTTTCTCACAACCTCATCATGAACAATCACTATGTCAGCAGGAGTGGGGAGTGCAGCAGAGAGGATATTATCATTAAAAGCCCTACACACAGCATCTAAACTGAACAGACCATCGTACCAAAAAAGAATGCTCTTCTTCTATTTTAATTCGAAAAATTAATTCAAACATTATAGCATTGTTATTCTTTTTACTTTAGAAAACAGGTTGAGACCAGTTTACTGTTAATAGGCTAGCTAGCTCAGAGAGAGACATAAGTCCGCCTAGAAAAACAAGCTCTAAAACCTCAGTATTGTTTCAAAACAACCTCCCAAACCCTGAGGGTTTTCTGGAAAAAAATGTGCAGAATGGCAGCGTTGTCAACATTAAATTCTGGGTCATGTTCGGATATTATGTCAATAACGCTGAAGTCTGCCTCTATGTTACTCCCCTCGCGAACTGAGAATTTGTGTTGTTGTTGTTGTTGTTGTCTTCCCCTTCCGCCTTTCTTCAAGTGTATTTCAGCAAATTGCGTTGCATTTCATCTGCCATCTGTCTTAAAAACGAGAACATCCAAAACACAGACCTAGCATTCGGTCTTAAAGGTATATATACACTCAAATGTTGCATCTGGTCTTAAAGGTATATACACACAAATGTAGCATCCTGTCTTAAAGGTATGTACACGCAAATGTTGCGTCAGGTCTTAAAGGTATGTATACACTCAATTGTTGCATCTGATCTTAAAGGTATATACATGCAAACGCTGCATCTGGTCTAAATGGGTTAAGAACTTTTCAGCAGCAGCGGGTTGAGTCTGACAGTGGATTGTTGGTTGGTTGGACTGACAGTGGATTTGTGTCTGTGGTGTATCGAGGTAGATGTATTTCTCTGTCTAACAAATTCTGAAGCCATTCTGAATTGCTAACAATAAGGAGTGGTTCTAGATCACTTCTGTTATTGACAATGTTTCTAAATCTTACAGTATTTAATGACAGATCAATCAATTGTGTAAAATGTAAGACATTTTTTGAAACAAGATAATCCTATCTGAAGGCTTCCTGCTTTGGGGTGGTCATTCTAACTAAGAGGCCTTTTAAAAACATGAAATATCACATATCAACCACTATCAACGTCATCTTTTCCTGGTAAACATGGACCCTAAAATGAGGGTCATTTAACAAGGGGAGAAAGAGCAGGGCAGAATTATCAGACCAGAGGAGGGGGGGGGGGTCATCTGAGAGCCAATCCAGTTGGTCGGAGGCCCTCTGACCTGCTTCACAGCTGTTTCTTGTTAGTGCTTTAAAACAAATTCCCAGAGTGAGATGGTTTCTACACTCAATCCTGCCCTGAAGAAAGAGGCCAGACAAGAAGGGGGTTTATAAGACCCCGCTGCTTTGTGTGTGTGTGTGTGTGTGTGTGTGTGTGTGTGTGTGTGTGTGTGTGTGTGTGTGTGTGTGTGTGTGTGTGTGTGTGTGTGTGTGTGTGTGTGTGTGTGTGTGTGTGTGTGTGTGTGTGTGTGTGTGTGTGTGTGTGTGTGTGTGTGTGTGTGTGTGTGTGAGTGAACAGCTCGGCCTTAACGTTTTATCTTATCTGGATCGACGACCTGAGAGCGCAGGGCCCTGCACTGAAGATGCTCTGCATTGTGTTATGAACGCCAGCACCAGGCCACCGTTGCTCTGATTTCTTCCAAATCTATTTCCAGCATTAAAAGTATCAGCCCTTAACTGAGCTTCAGTAACACTCAGAGGATGTTTACAGTCATTTAGTGAGAGTCGACCTTTGGTTCAACTGTTGCCGAATATAAACAAATGGAAGTAATCTTGATCTTAGATGGTAACCTACATATGGATGGTACAAAATGTTTTTGACAGCTTATTCTCACCAGACTTTAATAATACTAAGAATTGTTCAGCTTGTAATGCATCACACATGAGCAGAAAGTAGAGGGACGTTCACTTGGTCCTACAGTTAAGTTTGAAATGGGCCACATGTTTTTAGAGCTACTGTAAACTTCGCTGCTATAAATGTCACCATGAAACTAATGGATATCAGTCGTTTATTTAGTAAAACCTCCACACTGATGGGTATAAACATCTCTAGGCTCAGGAATTATTTTAAACATGAATTATTTTCCCCTCAAGAAGAATTTACCTCTGGCCTTTTTTAAACCTAAATCCATCAATGTCTGAGGTGTCCTCACTGTTCAAAAGGGAAATGTTGTGTATCATCCTGTGAGACCACATCTAACGGACTCAGCATAGCAGTTTGATGGAGACCAGGCCAGGTTCGTCGAGGAGATACTCCCCAGCCTCCCGCCTGGGCCTGGAGAGCTTTCTCCCCGGGGGGCACCTCACCTCATGGTGACCCCCGGCTGAGACGGCTTTAGATTGATGTGCACTGCCTCCCTCTCCCACTCATTGTATGCTGTTTTGGGCATTTCCTCTGCCTTTCCCTTAAATAAAAAAGCACTGTTTACAAGTCAGAGTGGGGGAGTGCTGAGCTTGTGCTGAGGATGCCGTCATAGGGCGCTGAGGACGCTCTTTGTGTGAACTGGCAGCTTCTCCATCAGCTGAGTCTCAGAGGTTAAAGGGCTCACAGAAGACAGAGGAAAGCTCTGAGTTCCCGCCGTTTGAAGTGCCTTGGCTTGATTAGTGCCAGTTTCTGGCAAGTGCAAAAAATGCTGTTCGGACCTTAGAGAATAGGGATTGATGAAGTCATACATGAACTGGATTTGTTGATTTTGTCCTTTCAACGTATTCTCATCAACAGGTTAAAAAATATATATATTATAGTGACAACTCAGTATTTCAAGTATCACTCCACTCGCTCTAACTTGAACCATGGTTTTATTTTGTTTTTCCTTTCATCCTCCTGAATAAAAATTACCACCGCTGCAACAATAACAAACCCAGTGCATTAATTACCTGATCAGCCCTACACCTGTGCTCCAGCGAGGCCAGGCGATAAATCAGAAGTCTGCACGGGAAGCGGATTATCCTGACACTTCATCAGTCTTCACAGAGAGGCCCACTGCCTGCCACAGGGAGAGGCTCACTAAGCTTACCTGCGCACTAACATCACACATTCACACAGGAAGGGTAAACCCAACCCTGTTAAACACCTCACACCCAGGCTGGGTGATGCATGGCAGTCGTTAGGCAATGATCCCCAAGTGCTGCTGCTGCTGCTGGACACCACCTATTGCACCATCACTTCCATAATCAAAACCTGTTTTTCCGTTTTTAGTCAACTCTGGGTCTCAGTTGGGCTGAGATCATACATCTTTGCTGTTTTTGGAAAACATCTACAATTTTGGAAATGCATTACTTTTTTAAAGGAAAGTCATTGACAATTTGGAAGTGCAAGACAAAAGCATGAGTCTCCTTGTGCGATGCTACTTCCCTTGATACCTATTTGACTCTGATTTGACGTCAGTACCACCAGTTAATGTCAACCCAGGTGAGGTGAGGTCTTGGTAGCACCGAGTCCTTAGAACAATTAGAAGAGGCGGTGCAGCACCTCATAGCCCAGGTGATGGATCATACTAGTGGTGGGTTCGTAGGGTTGACGCTGAGACTAAGGAATGATTGGCTTAGGCCGGCAAACTTATTTGACAGAGACTGATGGCAGAGGAGAGAGGCCAGCTGGGTCTGAGTGGGATCTGTAAACAGGCTGGGACAGGAACGGAGGCCCAGGCATCTTCACATCAGCCCCGGTGAGATGATACAGCACATCTGGGCGGGAGGGATAAAGGTTTCATGACAAAGAGATATAAACACAGGCATATGACCCTCATACTAACACACTCACACTGGCTCATATACGCACAGCTCATCAGAAAAAAGTAATTAATGCAGACCTCGCAACAAAAAGGCCTGGGTATCCTTTGAATTCCTTTTATTTTTAATGCTTTAGTTATCAATAACTATATATAAACAATGAATCAAATGTGTGTAATGTGTAGTGACGACCCCAGTTACCTACTCAGCACCAAACAGAAGACAGACATAGTTGGCCACTAGCTGGTGAACACAGTGGAGCATTTAGCAGCTTTATTCCTCTGGAGGAGACCAACACAGAGCTAAGAGGGAATGAATATATTTAACTTACCTTTGGTTACCAGAAACCTAATGAATGTTAGCGTTGATCTGTGTATGTTGGAGATGTGTATCGGGTCACCACTAGGGTAAAGTCTGAAATGTGTGTTTGCCCTTCATCTTGTTGTGGAACTGACACCAAGTGGCCAAAAATTATAATTTGTGCTGCTTGAGTCTGGCTCACCAGATGTATAACGCTTGAATAAAGCCTGACAATCGGTTAAAGAGAGGACCCCTTACACCGTCTCTGCTGTCTATTTTGCAAGGGCATCGTTGGTTTAAACTGCCTAAGACGAATGTGATTGGTTTAAAGAAATACATATTTACTCCACAGTAAAGATGCACCCAACCAGTTATTTCTGATCCAATCTGATCCAGATACCTTGGCTGAGCGTATCAGCTGATACCTGTTACCGATCCGATCCTGCTGTTGAATGATTGAAGTGTATACATGTTCATGTGAGTGAAGACATCAGGCTTGACATAAACATTTAGGCTTGTTAAAAAAAAGGGAACAAATTAACACAGACATAAATGTACTTAATATTATTTATTAACAAATAAAGTGTACATTAGCAGCAAAAAGAAATAAATAACACTTCCATGTAAAGTGCATTGCAAACAGATATTTTAAAATGTAATATAAAATATAGCAACTGCCTCAAACCCAACTAACAATGGCGTCATTAACTTGCTGTGTTTGATATTAATAGAAAAGAAATGACTGAATCGGAACACTGGATCAGCCTCATTCATCCGATATCTGATCCAGCTAATTAGTCGATATGGAAGTCGATATCTTATCGGTGCATCTCTACTCAACAGTGTCGTGGAGATGGGTCTGTCAGTGCAAGACTAATGCTGCTTAAATACTAGTGGTGATAAATTTCCTTACTGATATACTCTTATGGGAACCCTATTTCTCATCAAATAACAGAATGACAGCAAAACTTAGCTACCCAAGTAGCTATCAAAATTAACTTTGGACAAATCGTATTCTGTACTTTAAGTGTTGAGGTTCAATAATCAGCACTGACTAATGGACATTGTTGCATTTGAAATATAAACACTGATGTCATGATGTGCTATAAAAACCATGCTCTCTTTACAGTGCTTACTCAGAACCTCTGGAAAACAACTGTGCTAGTCTTCCCATGGAGCGAGTGTTTGATGTGTACAACATAACATATGCATGAGTTCACAGGGACTAATGAATTTCCGCTCCAACCATCTTGTGTCATTACAGAGACCATTGGCCTAATCCACTTACCTTCTGCCCAAAATCCCCCTATCAATAAAACAGGTATCATTTTACCGTCCCTGAGGGCTGTTAAAAGCAAAGAGCCACTCTGTTAAGACTTTCTTTCATAGATGGCAGCGGTTTCGTGCTCTCCTGTAAGCCTCTAATCCCTCTGTCGCCATCACTCGCCCATGTACTGCCCTAGAGGAAGCGACGTCTTGCTAGCTAAACCTGCAGGTTTCATGTTGTGTGTGTAGAGCAGGATTCCCGGATTAGGCTAAACATACACTTTTTATTAACCTTGGGCATAACACTTACTGTAGTGTGTGTGTGTGTGTGTGTGTGTGTGTGTGTGTGTGTGTGTGTGTGTGTGTGTGTGTGTGTGTGTGTGTGTGTGTGTGTGTGTGTGTGTGTGTGTGTGTGTGTGTGTGTGTGTGTGTGTGTGTGTGTGTGCGTGTTTAAGAAAGGCATGTCTGTTTAACCTCAAAGTAACACATTTGCGTTTGTCTCAGTCACTCCTGATGGTTACTGAGAGTGAACTGCAGAACAAATCAGTGTCTGTGTGTGTAATTGTGAGTGTGTATGCATGCACATGAGCATTTGTGTATAGCCGTTGGCGCGGTGCTGTGTAGTTAGGACACAGGCCAACTTTTTCTGCTGGAATTTCCTGTCTGAATTGAGCACCCCCACCTCTCCTACTCCTCTGCTCTTCACTTCTCTCTCTCTCTCTCGCGCTCTCTCTCTCTCTGTCTCTCTCTGACTGCCCCTTTCTCTCAAAGCACGACAAAAGCTTTTCCCCCCCAAAATTATTCCTGGCCTGGCCTGGCCTCTCAGGGCATTGTTATTATCGTTGAGTACTTCCTCGAAGACATGAGCCCACTCCACTCTCCACTTCAGCATGGTCCTGATCTGGGGGCTTCATTTGGACCTAATGAGAGAGTGCTTTTCCTTCTTCTGTGTCTGAGTCACAGGACTCGTAGGGGCCTTTGTTAACATCGAACACCTGGAATTGTCTTTACTGAGAGATCAAACCCGGGCTTTAGGATACAAACTCAAAAGGAGGAGATGTGGCAGGATGTTTGGCACATGTGGAGCCTCATTATGGGGGCTAGGGGGCAAAGATATGTTCAATCATAAAACACGTTATGAGAGATCGGAGCAGATACAGTCCCTGAAAATGAACACCAGTTAAAAGTGCCTGTGATTTATGATATAAGATTACCCCGCAGTGCATTGTGCACAGTGTACTTGACTACATTTTGAGCCCTTGCCATGTTTCACTAAATTAGCACCTTACAGGAAAACATAGCATGACTGAAAAGGACAGTTAATGACCTGAAAGTGAGGCGTCATGGTTATGATATCAAGCTTGTCCTAGTCCGGCTCAACAGATATACAGGAATGGGGCTCTGCCCCCCCCTTGCTCTCTGATATACACCTAGCAAAGTATAGGCAGGCTTCACCTCCAGGTCACTGACCATCAAATAATGTGTCTTGTCTTTCCTTCTAGTAAAAGTCTCACCACACAGTTGAAATAGTGCATATTTTAAAAAGTCTGTGTCCTTTACAGGGAATTAGCCATCTTAAGTTGTAAGATGTGTAAAAGTGACACATCTTACAACTTAGGATTGGCTAAGAAGCTGTTCAGATCTGAAATAGCACAGCACAGTGTGGGTGTGTGGTTTCAGGTACAATAGAGATGATATGTCACATTACGTTGTGGTAAAAGTTGAGACAAGTTGTGCTATCGCAGTCTGAACAGTCCTCAACACTGTTTGGGTCATACAGTATGAGGCTCAGGGTGGAGTAACCCTGCATGCCAGCACACCCAAAGGAGACAGGCGGGCGGTAAATCAAGAAACTGAGGCGTTTGAATCGTCCCATCCATGTACCTGTCAGTAGCTGTCCCTGCAGTCCATGAAACAATACAGCTGTCTGGGTGATGGAGGGGCCAGTTCAGCCCTTACCACCCCCCAACCCCATTCAGCAGCTCCGAGCTGGGAGCAGCCAGGGGAAGAAAAAAGCCTCAGGGACTTCTGCTCAGGGCAGGTTCTATTAGTATCTGCGCATCTGCTTCACTAATGAACCAATAGTTCTTAATGTTAATTTAACAAAAAATACTTTTTCATATGAATGAACTGTCATGGTCCATCAGCAATTTTTATTGATATTTGTGATTTTTCAATTCATAAAGAGTTTTAACTGCTCCTCCAAATAGGCAGATATGCTACCCCAGCTGAAAAAAGGTTGAATGGTTTGAAGGTAAAATGCTACCTGTGGAAACAGAAACATTATTAAAAGAAAATACACCACAACACAATGCAAAGTAATGAATTCAAGAAAAGGAAAAATAGGCTCCTTCAGTTTGACGGTTTGATTGATCAACTTTCCAATACGGCTAAATGAAGCCTCGCTATCTTTGTCTTAGTCTAGTCTCCTCGTCCCGTGCCCTCCTCCCCTCTCCACCAGAGATGTGCCAGGCAGCACAAGCAGGGGGCACCTCTCAGACAAAGCCCCAACTTCTGGCTCCACTTGTGAAACAAAGCTCAAACTCCTTTTCCCAGCTCTCACTCCCTCTCACTCGTTTACTGGGTGCCTCTTTTTGCTTTGTAACACACAAGTTGACTCGGAATCGGCCCCCTGTCTCACACACAAAAGCAAGGGAGTGTCACTGGCTGAGATCCAGAGGCGTAGATCTTGATTGAAACACAGAGCCCTTGCCCTTCTGATACCAGGGTATCCATTCATATTTATGCTGTGTAATTGTGCCATGTCTGTAATTTCTGTAGTGAATTCCTGCAGAAATGATCCCTGTATGTTTTTAAGTCATCATGTTCTATAAGCTGAACTTTAAATAACAGTTTGGGCTATTTTGGCTTTTACTTCCCAAAAACATGAATAGTTGTACAAGAATCTTATCTCAATGAACTGTATCTTTGGCATTGCCCCAATAATGCTGTAATGGCAGTGCTTTCAAAGGGAAAACGAGCATTGTTGGATAATGCTTGTTCTTAACCAAATTCCACACCAGTCAAATGGTTCGCAGTTTAGGGCTGCCCCCGGGGAAGCTCTCCTCTCCCAGTCCTGTGTAATCCCATCAGAATTAACTAAGAACAAGATGGTACAACGTCATGATGATTACCTCAATCACAATAACAAAAGGCTCATCAGGGTTAAGTAGCAGTAATGTCTGTCTTTGTGAGTGGCATCACCTAAAAACAACGTTAAGCGTTCTGCCGTGGCCTAAAGACACAGAGTCCTGTTGCACCTTGTTTTCACGGCGCTGTGTGCAGCGTGTGAGGCCCCGGAGGCACATCTCAAACAGGGAGGTGTTTGGAAATGCAGACTTTGAAAAGGCAATCAATAGGATATTATAATCACTGTGATTACAGTGACAAACACTGGGATTTAAATGCAAATGACGTGTCCAGAAATCATTTTTAAAAAAGCAGATAAAGAAATACTTCAAAGAATCAGGTATTTATTCAACAAGAGCTTATATTAGATTACATTACATTTCTCCCTCTTTTTCCCCAGTAATATAAAAGTTATCATTCACTAACTACTGTATTTACAGTCACTTCAACTTTTCTATCCTATTTTATTCAGACTTTAACAACCTCAGTATGTGTGCTTGTGGAATATTATCATCACTCAGTGCGTTTACATGCAGTTTAAAAACCGCATTAACATCGGGCTTAGGGAATACTCCGGTTTCTCAAACACCATGTAAAAATAAAAAAATAAAATAAAATGAACCAGGAAGCAACGGCGCTGAAAACAACCTGAAAACCAACAGCAATAGAGGGTTAACTTTTAACCAAGGGAGGACTTCACCATGGCAACTAACATCCCTACCAAGAAGACCTGTTTCTGTTGTAATTCTGTCCAAGATTTGGCCGTTTTCCCCCCGCTTTTGATTTTTAGAAAGGTGAACTGGAAAGTAAAGCCGTTTTCCAACCAGCTGTATGTCGGCGGAGCTCCACCTACTGTACCGGAGGAAGAGTTACTCCGTCATTTTTCCATTCAACCCCCTCTCATGTATACGTGGAGAACTTCAATAATCTGATTATTCCCTTAACCGGGGTAAGGCCATTTTCAGGTTACTGATGTGCATGAAAACGCACTGACATTGGTGTGAACAGACGCACCTATTTCCCCCTGTCACTCAGTCCCAGTGGTCTTCTCAGGTAGAGATAATGATCTGCTCTCACTGAGCTTTGACCTTTAACCTTGGTGGTCTCTGCTCCCAGGTCATCCCAGGTTTACTGGACCGTGCAGCCAAAGAATCCTAATAGCAACCTGGGCTCAACCCAAGGGAGCTGCATTGCATTATGCTCTCTGTCTTTGTCCCTCCATCATGCACACACACACACACAAACACACACACACACACACACAAATGCACGACTGAATGTGCTGTGGGTTATTCAGGGTAGCTGTCCTGCATCAAACATTCGGAACTTTAACATATGAAACTGGAGAGAATTAGCAGGCTTGTTTTTATGACTAGAGCTCTCCTCCTTCTTCAGTCAGGACTCTGATGTCTCCTACTCAGCCGTTGTAATCACAGTAATTAATGAAGATCGGCTGTGTTGTCCTAATGAGACTACCCTCAAGCCATGAGAGCATTTATGGCAGGAAACGGTGGATTTGTGCATTCTTTGTCTGACACATAAAAACACATTGTTGTGTAAACCCTGCTTTGGTCTTACTGGATAGAGAGAGCCTTAATGAACATTAACTTCTCAGGGCAAAAGGTTTCAATTACTGCACGATTACAGGAACTGTAAAATGGTAGAGTTGCATCTCATGCTGCGTCGCACATATTAGTCAGTAACTGTATTCCAGCCTTAATATTTGTCTTCTTTTGTCATTCCAGTCCTCTTTTTATTTCTCCAGCTTTATGAGAAGTGTTGTTGTTTCACTGCATTTAGTTGTTTTTTTTGTTTTTGTTTTCTGATTTATTTGTGACCTTTTTTCTCTCCTTTGCACTCACAGGTGCCCACCACCTCTTCCCCACGTTTCACACGCCCATCCCGATCGACATGAGACACCACGAGGGGCGATACCATTATGAGCCTCACCCACTCCACGCCATGCATGGGTAAGAATCATTAGATATCAAAGCAACCATAGTATATCTTCCATAACAAACATTGGTGGGCCGGTCATTACCAAATCCTGCTGTGCAAGCAAACATTATCAAATCCAGATCTCAAAGTTTCCAAAGATACCAAATATGTCAGGCTCTTTTTTTGGGGAAATACACATAAAATGATGCATAAAACAATGATTTACCAAACTTTCCAGCTGTATGTTTACACGTCAACAAAACAAAACGCTTTAACCGAGCAAACATATATCATAGCAGTCAGCTCTAATTGCTTTTTACCAAATGATTCCAACCACCAAACGAGTCCTAAGACTGTCAGCAGCAGGGTTTGTTGCAACACCACTTGATGATTAAAGGTTGAATATGGAGAATAAGCAGAACACCGCCATCTAGTGTCTCAAGATCGTAGTCGCAACAACAAAAAATAATTCCAGCAGTCGGGTTGCCAGGTTGGTCCGAACCGGCCCAGTAACCTACAGGAGACCAGAGTCTGTTTGAGCCTGTTTGAACCCGTCCCCTAACGCAAATCACACCATAAACACAAGGATTAGAGGAGTTTGACTGACAGTTACCGTTAGCCGTTAGCATTAGCCATTAGCAGAAGCCGTTATCATTAGCCGCTAGCATCAGCTGTTCCAGCTAAGTAAAGATGAAAGTGATGTTAGCGATCAAGGAGAAACGTAGCCATTTGGGTGTGTTTTAATGGCGTTTCTCTCCTTTCTCTCAGTCCATGGAGTGAATGCTCGGCCTATATTGACTCTGGTTTTTGCCCGTCTCCGCTCACTCAGCTGCTGGGACAAATAACGCCCCATTCACTGATCTTTAGATTCAATTAGATTAGATTAGAAAACTTTATTATTCCCCAAGGGGAAACTACTTTGCCACCAGATAAAACACGTACATCCACTTGTCACAAAATACATACAGTTCCAGTTCCACAGCTGTTTCAACATGATTAGGTGATTTGGACATAATATACGACAGAGTACTCTACACAAGAGAATATCAGCAGAGAAATTGATAAAAATATAAATAAATAGATATTCCACTCCAGAAGGTAAAAGTAACAAACAACCGTTAGCTAGCAATCATTGTTAAACAATCTGACTGCTGCAGGAACATAGGAGCATCTGAGTTGTTCAGTAGAGCACTGAGGCATCACTAGGCGCACACTAAATGAGCTTTTGATATCCTTAAATGTATCGTGGAGTGGGTGCTTTTCATAGAGAATGACTGTTTCACCCAGTGCCAGCCTACAGTAGCTGCACCCAAGAACAGGCAACCCTGGCAACCAGCAACGCCCAATGCTATTGGCTGCTACAATGGAGACAGAATGGAACAGAAAGTAATCGTCAAACCTGTCAATATACTGTATATATTAATTCAGACTAATTTCTTTTTTTAATGGCAAAGCAGTACTTTCATTCTGTACCTGTATTCTGTATTCTTTAAAAAGCCCTGTGGGTGTATTCTTTTTCAAAGGATATAGCTTTTAATAAAGATTCTAAATATTCAACCTTTAATACTAAAAAAAAAAGTCGATTTTAGGTAAATCATCGACATAAAATGCGGTGACAGAAATTAAAAAAATGTCTAATAAGCAAATGTGGTTCACTGTGACTTGTGAAAGGTCAGTTGTCACTTTTCATTGGTTTTTCCCTCAGTTCTACTACGCCACTCCTTCCTATTTGGCAGCACTAGAACTTCATTGACAGAGCCAAGTTCAAATACATCTAAGCCAGACAACATACACAGAGCAAGAGTGAGATAGAGGCGACAGAGAGACAAGCCACATTAGCACAATACAATACAATAGAGTGTTGATATTTCCTGTTCTGGGACTGATGTAGTCTAGAGAGAGAGAAAAGCTGAGAGAAAGACCAGTGAAATACAATGCAGGAAATCACACTAAATAACACAGTGAATTTTCAAAAAGCATTCCATTTTCAAACTCACAGTATATTAGTGAGGATAAAAAGATTGGCAGTCCAGTCGTGTGCTTGGATTTGAAACTAGTATCCTAATCTGACCTACAAAGAAACACTCGTTTGTTTTCTGACTTTATTAATGTGGCATTAGCATAAAAGTCTGGCCTTAACATTGCCTGGCCTTATCATCATTCAAATCCAGGAAGGGAACCCAGGAGTAAGATCAATAAAGGTTTTGTGAGAACTGTGCTCTTACATTTAAAATCAGCGAGATCAGGTGATACACAGCGCAGGCAGAGCGATTCATCACCTGCAACGCAAGGGAAAGGAGGAGGGAAACGGTGTGGCTGTGCACCCGCTTTTGTTTTGATTAATGTGATGTGAATCTGACAGAGTGCTCCCACTAATTCATCAACACCTTGATCTTGCTGTCTTTTCCCCAGCATGCGCCAAATTCACCTAATTACCGTGCGTTGTCCCGCTGAAATGGAAACAGGGTGTCGGCGCAGGGTGCTTGGTGGCAGCATTCTGTCAGTGGCTGGTTGCTTTGTGTCAGGGTTGTACTTCCTGTCTGAAGGATTGTGCGTATTCCATCTGGAGCGTCCTTCATCACTGTTTCCATGTAACATAATGAGGGCTGCAAATCACGATGTCATAGCTGTCATAATGCAGATCCTGACTGCTTTGTTACCGGCCCTGCTCCCTGGCTTACAGTGCAAGGGAATAGACCTTAGGCCCATGCACATACTTCATGTGTTCAGTAGCTTTCAGCCCAAGTCAACTTTTTTTATTAACTGACGATTTTATGTTTCTTATCAATTTGCTGTTTAATTCATCTGACATACATAAGGTTTGATTTGTTTGACATAAGTGGTGTTTTAAGAGTACTGTTATGGCATGTAACATTGTTTTAGTCACTATGGACAGTTTAAAGAAAAGAATCCAAATAAATACAGCACTGCACTCTGCGTTTGATACCAACGCACAAATCACCCTTGAGCATCTGTATGAAAACCATCGGGCTTTCAACTGTGAAATCATTTGCGGAAATATTAGACTCTCTGAGCCAGTGCTCCAGAAGTCACACAGTCACAGTCGGTGAAGGGAGGAAGTCAGGGTGGTGGATGGGTCAAACAAACTTTTTTTCCTCAGCCGAATCCCACTAGAGGGTTAGTCCGCCTCATGAACCACCCTAAAGACACGCCGATCAACCAATCCTAGCGAACTACAGGCAGTGACGTGGATTTCCCATCAAGTTTAATTCAGAGAGTAGCTGTCATGGCTGAAAAAATGTAAACAAAACTATAGTGTCCTAAGAGCACACGAGCGTCAGACTATTGTGTGGCATCGACGCTGTCTGTCAAGACTTATTCACAGAATTTATGGAACAAGCTGTAAAATATGAGATAAATGTCCCGTGCATCCGTGGATGTTTTTAAGAAACGAGTGCCGTCACTTTTCAGGGGCCTCCTTTCTGACTAAAGCTGCCACACATACACACACACACACACACACACACACACACACAGTCACACATGGTGCGCACATGGGATGGTAACACAACAAACCTTTTCAACCACATAAATAGACAGCATCCTAAACAGTGTGCTGAGAGTGAAACAGCGAGGAGTGCAGTCACACCACAGCAGCAGAGGCAACAGGAGCTTCAGGGAGCTCTTGGTTAAATGTCCATCGTATTTGGCACAGGTTTGCAAAATTGCACAAACTGATTCAAATCTGTTCAGAAACGTTCTCTGGCCTAAGTGCTTTGTTTTATATTTTCTCTTTTAGGGCTATAGTTTTACATAGGGAATACTTTGGTTACACTGTTCAATAACTCACAAAATAATTAAAAATCAATGTAGAAAAACCGTGAAAAAATCGTTATTGTGATTTTACCGTCAAACAAAAACGTGATATGATAATTTTGCCATATCGCCTACCCCTAGGTTGAACAAATCTTGTGGGCATAGTCAAATGTTTATGCATTACCCAGGGTTATAATGTCAGTACATAATGCACCTTTGCATATGTCAATTTTGAGCACATCTCTAAATGCTTGTTGTAGGATTTACAACTTAGCAGCTATTAGAGAAGAACCATGCCATATCTCTGGAACACATTAGAAAGAACCTCTCGTGGGATGACAGCAAAACTTGAACTTAGAGACTGCACTTCTGTGCTGTTTGCTGCATATTGTGAAGTCGGGCATCTTCTGTTAAAACCTACAAGCCAGGAGAGCCAGCCACCGTGCAAGCATGTTTGACCGGGTAATTAGCATCCAAAATCCAGCCTTCCGTTCCCAGAACCTCAACGACAACGCAACGGATGAGAAAAACAGATCCCCCACTCACTCCACAGCCCATATTTATGCTTTTTGGGAAGCAGTAGGGGGGCAAATTGCAGCACTGAAAATTTGAAATATGCCCAAGGTTTTTGTGTGGCAGAGCTGCGGCCAACACCGCCCCCGTTACACAAACAGATGTGTTCCCACTTACCAGGCAATCAGCCTGTTCAAGGCCCACAGCCCCACAGCACGGAATGTGTTGATTAAATACAGTATACAGATCAGACATTTGGCTTGATGTTGTTTTTCCCCTTTATTGTTTTGATTTGGTTAACATGGAAAGGGGGAGGGTGGGGAGATGAGTGGAGGGAGGGTTGTAATGGGGGGCACATTTTCGAGTCTGACAATTGGTTGTCAGTGGTTTCGACAGACATGTTGTCATCTTATGTTAATGCTTGTTGGCTCCATCCCCGGATCATCGTCACGGCCAATGTTTGAATTTGGATGCTCCCCTGAGTTACATCCAGGAATGTGCTGCTGAAAAGACAAGGGAGCCATCAATCAGAAGACTGGGAAGAAGGAAATCAATAGGCTGAAATTTTCACGGTTTATCACACGGTTTCAACGTAATTTTGTTGCCCTCAAAAAATACTAAATGGTATGTGACAGCAGCAGAGTCGAATAATGGATAATTACTTGCTGTATAATCCTGTTTTATTTAAGTTTATTATCCCACCATCTGACATAGTTCTGCTGGGCCCCTCCATTGTACACAGTCCTCGCTTCTTAGGGAGTACAGTATCAAGTTGTGTCCAAATCCTCAGCATCCTGATCAGGGCCCCAAAAACAACTAAGGCAGGATCTTAGCATGTCCCCTGTGGGGCAGTGTGGTGATTTATCTTGATCGCCTTGGCTGCCTAGAAGTACAGAAGGGAGTGTGTCACATCATAATTCATCCCACCCCAGGCCAGTTGGGAAAATGCCAGAGAGGCAAATTCTAACTTGTTGGTCAGCCAGGAGGGCATGGAACTTGACGTTGGAGGTCTGCGTCTTGTGACACTGAAGATGGATCATTTTCAGTCATCACTTGCAGAATCAAACTATGACTCCACACCTATTTAGTTGAATTAATCTGCACAAAAAATACCTCTTGTCTTCCTAGATAAGATGATCTAGCTGGTATGAAGTGTTTCTCTGCCCTTTCAGAAGGCAAACGTTTTTATAGCTGTTTCAAAAGGCCACACTCTGTACGTGCACTCTGGTATGTACTTACTCATATGCTCAACAAGCTGCACCATGTCCAAATCACTTTTTCTCACAGCAGAGTTTTAACAATGGAACAACAGAGAGCATGTAATCACACAGTACAGAACATACAGACAAATAGCAATTACCTAGTTGAAAGCATGTCATCTACTGACTGCCAGTGGCTTCCTATCCCTCCATGTATGCCTATTCCCCGCAAGTATCATCCTTACAAGGACAAACTCCTGGCACTTTTATTTGCCAGCAATACAGACTTAAGATTTTCAGCAAGCATGTGAGCATTAGATCTGTGTTTCCAACAGGCCAACCACCCATATTGTTCAGTTTGATGGAACTTTCTTTAAATGGCAGCCACTAATTAAGAGACAGGTCTCTCCCAGGGCTCCGAGGCACTCAAAGAGTCTCCCATTCAACCTCTTTGACTGAAGCTCCTGCAAAACACACAGACTTCAAGTAACATCTTGTCAGAAAAAGGGTGGATCGACAAGGCTTCAATAATGGTACCTGCCAGACAGGACTATTATTTGTAGCCTCCTGACAGGCAACAGCAGTAAATTTTACCTTATTATCGAGGCCTCATGCACACTCTCGGTCGTTTGAGTGATTTACTGCAGCTACAGTGATGTGTGTCGACACGCTGGTTTGCTATCAGCCAAGAAACAAATACGTATTGTTGACTGATATTGGTCTGAAGTACAATGTTGCAAAAGGGTTTTGGTAGGTGGAGCATGGAGAGGGGGCATGTTGATTAAAATGGATATGGAATTTATTTATTTTCAATGCAAGTTCACACTTCTGAAGTTCTGATTACATTTTTCAGTGAAAATGCTAAGCACGCTGAGGATGTTCATATCACAACATAGGGCTGGCTCATATCTTCATTGTCATTTTGTGTGCATTCGCTTTAAAGGGTGAGGCTGATTTTTTTTTATATGAGACTGTACGAACAGGTGTTGCCTATGTAGCCAAGGCTTGATTCCTCTGTGCCATACAGCTCCATAGTTCTCTGAAAAACTATTGAAATCAAATCAGTGAGCCACACTGTTGCACCGGTTGACATGTTCCTTCATTACCATGAACAAACATATCAGTCATGTTTCCATTCACATATTTCTATGCACATTTTTAAGTGTTGCATTAGCAAAGCTGTATTGAACGACAAAATTTGGTAAAACTTCCTCAATTGCGGAAAAACGTTTTTTACGCTAGCTTGTGTTTTTGTGGAAAATGAGTAGATGTGCTAAATGGGATATGAAAACACATTTAACTCAAAACCAATAATGTGTCTTCATCTCCAAACAGCATGGCCAATACTAGCTGACATGAAAGAACTATTAAAAGATGATTACAGTCATGTGGAGCACCAAGTCCTGACCAAACTACACCGTAGTGAAGTTGGGGTCTGGTATTGAAATATGTCCAATGCCAGCCTCCTCTTAAAAAATAGTAAAACTATTTAAACCACACACTGATGAAACTTAAATGAATCTGGTATCTATTGGGATCCTATATCAATCAAACCTTCGGCGAAGCACCGGAGGACTAATCTGAGACGGCACTGCCAAGCTCTCTGTATGCTGTTTAGAGGCGGACTGACGGAAGTGTGTTTTTGTGTATGGAGCGTCTGTTTCTTCTCACTTCACCCCTCCCGCCCAGAACAGAGGGCTCTTTATGGTTGTTTGTAGGGAAAGACTGGGTCTGACAGCAGAAAGTTGGCCCTCAGACAAGGCCGGCAGTCTGCAGGCGCTTACTGGAAATGTAGCGAGGGCCGAGGCTCTGGGTTGGTTGGCTCAGCCTGAGTTGGGCAGGGCTGTGCCGGTTTGCAGGCTGGCGTCCTCACAGAGACAGTGAATGAGAGACTAAGCAGGGAAACTGAAGGGAGGATAGGGGGGTTTCTGAGCATGCTTGCTAGGTCTCAGGAGCCACAGCTAGAAACTACTGTGATGTATATTATAAACTAATAAACAATTAGATGTATACTAAAATATTCCATTTATTTATTCATTTACTATTTACTGACCTTAAAGTTGTACTCCATAAGATTTGAGATCCCTTGTTTCTGTGGCAGTAGGATGTAACTGCAGGTGAGCCTGTTCTTTCAGAGCCTCCATCTTGTCACGTTCAGGGTCACTGTGTGAGTTGACTATTGTATTTTTTTTGTTGCTCTTTTGTAAACTTTATTGAAACACATTCACCTCTCTACTTCCAGTCTGTCCCCTATATGTTACCCTCTTAAATCAACACACACACACACACACACACACAAACACACACTTGTTCCTGTTATACTTCTGCCCTTACGACAAGCCTGACTCAGAAGTTGGAATTTCCGATTAAAAGTTGGTGACGATCTGGGCCAACAGACCAACTGCTGTCAGCAGCGTAACTAACATGGCGGCTTATTTACATCTTTGTCTCCATAGGCACAGATATTGGAATACTCAGCAAAAAGGCAACAAGTGCTTTCATTCGTGGGTCATATGATCAATCACCATTGTTTTAACTTACTATTGGATAGATATTAACTTAAAAGACAATTAAATAGATAGAAATACTACAACTTTAAGGCATCTATTTTCAATATTGGTGTTACTTAAGATTCAGAAACCAAACTTTGTTCCTCAAAAGGTCACAGACTCATCGATGTATTTAATTGAGTAACATTAATGAATTATGTCAGCAGCTAGTGGTAGCTGGGCATCCATTAGATGAACTATTCCTGACACCGTTTTTTTTAATTATACACATGCAGTTATTGCTGCCAAAACCACATATATAAACACTCTTGTGTTCACCGCAGCCATCGGGCTGCTCAACTGTCAGCTTAAACAGCCCTCATAAAGACAGCTATTATAGTTATTTTTATCACTTTCTGTTGTATGCTAGTGTCACTTTGGTCATGCATTTATTAACACTGTAGATTATGAGACAGATTGAGGTGGAGCAGGTAGTGTGTAATCTTTTTAACCGGATGGTACGGCACAGCACGGCTCTACTCCACTCAACTCGCTCTTTATTGGTTTTCCATTAGAAAAAGTTGAGGAGAAAAGGTTTAGTGCCTGGTACCTGCTACTGTTACTTGGTACCACCTCAGTCTCAAGCTGATGGCTAAGATCGAAAGTGGAGTCAAAAGACTGCAGACCACTGATTGGTCAGAGAGAATCGTCACCAGTGCAACACGGAACATCCTGCACGAACCCGCCATTTTTAAATAGCCACGCTACCACCAATAGCGACCACAAAACTAGGTCATACACTTGACGAAGTGCAGCCTTTCCCTTCTGTTCGGTTGCATATGAAAGGATTCAGCAAAGGCCAGCATAAAGTCACTTTATTTTCTCAATTCAAAATGTGAAGCAGGGATAAACATGGGAGCAAAGGGACCAAAGAATATAACAACGTTGAACTGACACTGAGGTGACCTCAAACCTGAATACCATTTTAAAAAAGAGGGTTTGATGCCTAGCGTTTTACTCATCTGTTACTCAGGCTAATTGTGCAAGGCCACCTCTACTTCCTGACAGCATTACAGTGAGTCATTAGTCTTTTCATTCTCCTGAACGTTTATGACCCGCAACTCTTTCTTCTCTTTCTCCTTTTTCCAAAGGGAAATTGACTGATGACTTACAGTTGCTATATTTCCATGAGGGTCAAATACTTGCTGCATTGCCACATGCAAGACAACGACTCATGGCATCCTAGGTTTCTCCTGTACTTCTCACTTTATGAAAATCCATCATTCACTCCTTAAAGTTCTACTCCATAAGATTTCAATCTATTTTATTGTCTTTTAAGCGACAATCGATCAAAGAGTGAGTTAAAACAAGGGATCGACCAATATGGATTTCTAGGGCCGATACCAATTTTTTTTCATCAGCCTTACGGACTGCAGATTTTCTTGAGCCAATATTTGGAGCCGATACTACTTTTTCTCCCTCAATTCACATCATGAAAATTAAACAATGATGAATTTTTCGAGTAAATTTTTAAAAAAGGAACATTTATTGAACTTAAAAAGGCGTCTCCAGCTCCAGCTGCCCATGGACACCTGTCTGTAGATAATGCTGGGGAAAAGATATCGGGGAACGCAGCAGCCCGCATCGGCCGATACACAGCATCCGTTGGTCTATCGGGCCAGACTGTCACTAACGGTTATGCTGCCTTCACTTGTACTCGGACATCGGGATCTTAGGATTTCTGAGTCAGGCTTGTAGTAAGGGCAGAAGTGTAATAGGAACATGTGTGTATGGATTTAAGGGGAAACATAAAGGGGACGGAACAAAAGTAGAGAGGTGAATGTGTTTCAATAAAGTTTACAAAAGAGAAAAACTAGATAAATAAATCAATAGTCAACACACATAGTGACTGTGAATGTGACAAGATGGAGGCTCTGAAAGAACAGGTTCACCTGCAGTTACATCTTAGTGCCACAGAGGACGCTAGAAACAAGGGATCTCAAATCTAATGGAGTAAGACTTCAAGTTTGTTTTACATAATTTTGAAATAGTTAATATGTGCCATCATCTGGGTATGATTTCTTTCTCCTGAATGAAAAGGAGCACATTCAACCAAAAGTACATTTGAATCCTTGCAACAATGTCGACTGACAATTTATTAGTTGCCGCTAAACTGGCTATGTAACCACAGTCAGTCATTCAGCCTTTCCTCTATTAGTCATCGTTCCTGGAGCTTAAGAGTCTGAGGGCTGAATTTCTACCAGGTGTTCTTCCACACACCAAGGGAGGGGCAGGACTCTTATCAAAGCTGAAGCACACTAGTTCAACATAAGTACTAGTGGCCCTTCAAAGGGTTGTGCCACTGCCAGCGGCCAGCAGACATTTTTATCTAGAGTTCAGCCCCTCGGGGATATTGAGAATTACAACACCTACTTGTCTGTGTGTCTGCGAGCAGTGACGCCAATTACCTGTCAGAAATGACACATTCACTGTACAGCTTTTATGTGACCGGCAGGCTGTTGGAGAACATAGGCTTTTCTTTCCAAAGGTGGTATAGGCAGCTACTTAAGGTACTGAGCATCCGGTTTCACTCTCTTATCATAGACCATGTAATACCTGATGTGAGAGACCTTGTAGTTCAGCCCACCCAAACAGATAGAGAATAGGCTTCCTGGTAGCCTCACAGTGGAAAGCCCTCGGTCTCGACTTGTCTGTAGCTCTAGGGCTTAATAGGAGAAGGCGAACAAAAGGGGATTATTATGTATTAGCTGTGGGACTGGGGAGGGGAAAGGGTGTAAGTAGATTGAGACTGCAGACGCTTATGTGGAATAACAGAAGTCAAGGTTTGTCTATGAACATACCAATGAAGATCACTCACGATGATAACTGAGCACAATACAAGTAATCACATTAACACAGGAGGTCTCCACTCTCTCCATCTCCCTTTTTTCTTCATTCTCTGTATCATTTATTTAGATCTAATGTTAACTCCCTCTTCACAGACCTCCAGGACTGACAGGCAGTCCAGTCATCTCAGATATTTCCCTCATCCGTCTATCACCCCATGCGGTGCCCGGGACGGGTGAGTCACCGTTCAGCCCTCCACATCCGTACGTCAGCCCCCACATGGAGCACTACCTACGCTCCGTACACAGCAGCCCCACCCTCTCCATGATCTCAGCAGCCCGGGGACTGAGCCCAGCTGAAGGTAAGACTTACCCCCATTGTAGCATCACCAAGATATTGACTATAATATTTAATATCTACAAATTCTGTTGCCAATACCACAGCGAAATAAAACTCATCATACTTTTGTATCTCACAGAATAACCTCAACCACTAGAGCACTACCTACCAAATATGCATTTACGAAGACAAACTGCAGCTGTTATGCAATATCCTTTTTTTGTCTCAAATGTTCAGTGTGTAGGATTTAGAGGCATCTAGCGGTGAGGTTGCAGATTGAAACCAACTGAACGCTGCTCACTCCTCCCTTTCAAAACTCGTAGTAGAACCTAAACAGCCCTACAAAGGCTAAGTGCAGTAACAACGAAATCACTAATATCATGAATTCTGCATAATTTTGGGCCTGAAAGTATGGAGGTTTGAATTAATTTGGATAAAAATTATTACATGACAAACTAGTAGATGATAATCCATCATCAATGTGCCAAATATTAATTTGTTGGGACAGTAAACACACTTTGACGCCATTTATTTTTGCTTAATTATTTTCGTAGTTACTGCAGGCTTTGTTGGGCAATACAGTGGCCTTCAGGTAATATAAAAATGTGAAAGGTCCTCCCTAGAGCCACTATTTGGTTTGTGTGTTCTGGGCTACTGTATAAACATGACAGTGCAACATGGCGGGCCCTGTGGAAGAGGACCCGCACCCTATGTAGTAATGAAGGGCTAATTTTAAGATAACAATAAGTCAATGCTCCTTAGTTTCAGGAAATGATATACCTCGAATATTGTATTCCATTCCTGCCAATAGAGGAGACATGGAATATAATATTCATAAATCCTATAATGGTCCTTTAATGGTTTGCAATCATTGTTAAAGTGTATTATCACACGGTTCTGTTGAATACTCAATTCTGATGGGGCAGTTACAGCACTCTACATTCTGCAATTTCAGAATATTTCTATTTCTGAATAGCAGACAGCTACTACGTATAACAGACTGTTTGGCACAGTTTTAATGAACAGAAGGACCACGTCAATGTCCGCGTCAACTTTGGCAAAAAAAACGATGTTGAAATCAGTATTTTATGTCAAATTACTAATTTCTTTTGTAGGAAGCCATGTAGCCTAATAACCAGAATAAAAGTTTCGTGACAACTACATTACCGTTAGCTTGGTAGTTAGCTTAATGCTAATTTAATGGAGGGTCGACGGCACAGCTAACAACATGCTTACAACCCCTACGGTGATCAAAAAAAAAAAACACTCGCCAGCAACATTCCGTGTTGGGCTGATCTGCTCCCATAAGTGAGCTTTTCTGTCGTTGCTGTGATAGCGACAGTGATGACACGTATCTCCAGGCGGCTGCATGCACTCTCTCCTCATTGGGAATCATTGAAAAAGGCGCTAATGTTCAGGATAAAACGCTTTGTTGGGCTTGCTTGACATCCCTTATTTATCTCATCCCGCATTGTCTGTTGAATTTGAATCCTCCCTCTTATGTTAAAGTTGTACTCCATTAGATTCAATATATGTTGTTTCTAGCGGCCTCTGTGGCAGTAAGATGTAGCTGCAGGTGAACCTGTTCTTTCAGAGCCTCCATCTTGTCACGTTCATGGTCACTATGTGTGTTGACAATTAGATTTTTTTTTTTTTTTGCTCTTTTGTAAACTTAAATGAAACACATTCACCTCTCTACTACTGGTCCGTCCCTTACATGTTCCCCTCTTAAATCCACACACACACACACACACACACCATGTTCCTATTACTCTTCTGCTCTTACTACAAGCCTCACTCAGAAGTTGGAATTTCTGATTTCCGATTACAAGTGAACGCAGCATAACTGTTGGTGACGCGTTGGGCCATCAGACCAAACTCTGTCAGCAGAGTCACTAACATGGAGGCTTATTTACATCTAGCCCAGGAATGTCTCCACAGATACAGATATTTGAATACTCAGCAAAAAAAGGCGACAAGTGTTTTCATTAGCGGGTCATTTGATCAATCACCATTGTTTAAACTCACTCTGTGATAGATATTAACTTAAAAGACAATTAAATAATAATTATTAAATAATTAAAAGACACTTGTGTTCATATAAATGCCTAATTTGTGAATAACTCCCAGTGCCCAGGCACACGTGTTCATCCACAATTACTCTCATACCAAAACACTGAGCCTTAGTCTTCTTATGATGTATGCAATGTCCTGCAAGTGATGTGGAAAATCTTTCATGGCAGCGATTCTGCAGCTGCTTTGACCAGTTAGCATTAAGGAGGTGAGATTAGAGTTGAGCAGGTTCAGAATTTATGTGTCCTGTTCACTATAAACCACCTCTGTCTGCTTGGCTGCGGCTCCCTGCCTACACGCTTTAGTTTACACAGTTGATTATTTAAGCTACAGCGATAATTAGTCTTGCACCTTATACATTCCCCTGCATGAGGTACTGAAGCACACCTTTCATCAAGCATGCTGTGGGTTTTTTTGTATGTGTGTGCATGCTGCTGATTTGCAGGTGTATCAGGGATATGCTTTGCGGTACAAGCTACCTTCCTGCTCGTTTGTATATATGTTTAGGCAGGAGAAACCATGGAAATTGGTACAGAAAAAAAACATGAACTATTGAGTTCACACGATGACAGACCTGTCCTCGCTACCCCTGTTCAAACAACAGGTTGGAGAAGTGAGGAGCTACAGCTCTGCACCCGGTACCAATAAATCACCAAGCACATGCTGCTGGCAAGTAATGCCTCCCCGCCTTTCAAGAGAAGCAATGCGGAAGAGATGCTGTCACTGATAAAGTGGCAGGGAAATATGGCACCAAATGGAGGCCACTCTGCAGCTCTGCAGAACATAAATAAAGTGTGTGGAACCACGGAGCTCAGTGGAGCATGTGTAAACCTCTGATAGGGATACCTGAGTGTCAGGCATGTGGGTTCTTTGTGTAACCCTAACTGCTTAAAGTATATTCAGAGATGGAAAGAGTAGAAAACTGTACTTGAGGAAAAGTACTTGTGTAAACCAGTCAACTCAGACTCTCTATGTCCCACTATAACCAGTCCACTCAGCCACTGTGTCCCACTATAACCAGTCCACTCAGCCTTCAAAAAGGTTTGAGCTGATTGCGGTTCTGCAGTCACATCAGGAATTATTGTCACAAACAGCAGAAACACACTAAAGGTGAAAGATATAATCCATAAGATTTTCATCTATTTAACTGTCTTTTAAGTTAATATCTATCAAAGAGTGAGTTAAAACTATGGGGATTGATCATGTGACCCACTAATGAAAGACCTTGTTGCCTCTTTGCTAAGAGAATATTTTAGCATTTAGCTAGATGCAGCATGCATTTGCAGTGTGGGGTTAATATCTCGAACACTCGCTGAAAAAACTGGGGCACCAACAGCACAAACACAGCAGCCATAACTAATTACTGCAGTACGTTAAGTCTTAATATAATTAAAAGTGTGTTGTTTAAAAAATCAACCCCCATACAGTTGCCATGAATAGTGAAAATAATAATAATAATTATAATAACAATAAATACATAAACATATATATTGTATATATATATATATATATATATATATATATATATATATAGGCTGTAAGGTCCGTTCTCTCAACTTTTGATCCAATCGTCCTCGCCTACGGGAGTCGCCATCTTGTCAGACGTTGACTCTGCCTCATTTCCTCTTACCAAAAAAGGGCATGTATGTGACGTTGGGGGGAGGGAGATACGTCCATCTGGCTGATGTTTACCTCAGA
This sequence comes from Echiichthys vipera, assembly GCF_963691815.1. NCBI lineage: Eukaryota > Metazoa > Chordata > Actinopteri > Perciformes > Trachinidae > Echiichthys > Echiichthys vipera. The sequence continues at coordinate 4,283,104 of NC_139835.1, forward strand.
GGAGAAGGGAGGGTCGGAGGCTAGCTCTCACTCAACAGGCCACGCCCCTAATTATTCAAAAACTTTAACCTCCAATAAAATAAAAACTAGCCTGGTACAAAAAAAATGGCCTATTTAACATGGTAGTCAATAAGAAATTGCTCTATTATGAAACCTGCCTCTAGTGGCCACTCGGCAAACTGCCATTTTTGGCACTTTTGCTATGGCTTCCTTTTTCTTCAGGGGGAGTTGCCGCTTGGGTCACACACATTCAGACACAAATTGCTCCTCCGCAGAGGTGGTAACGTGATCTGGCAGCCATGGAGAAACCAACGGAATATGCCAGGGTTGCTGCTGCTTGAGCACAAACACACGGCCTGTGCACTGTTACCACAGCCATGACCTAATAGGTTCTGATAGATCCAGATTTTTTTGGTTTATGTGTGCTCTTATGTGTAGGCTTGTGCTTAGAGGGTGGAGGAGGCTGTGGTTTTGCTTCCTCAATATCCTCTTTGGCCCCCACCCAGTGATCCCAACCCCCACTTCCCCCCCATTTCCACCAACATGCATATTAATCCACCATCAGCCCACACCCGTTCCCTTCACACACCCCTACCCGCTGGGGGAGGAAGGGGGAGAGAGCAGGGAAATGGAGGAAAGGGGGACACAGGCACAGTTAGATGCAGGAAAGAGGAAAACTGATCCATGTCTCACTCTTATAGTTCCTGACACTATTAAATGTGGCTTTACTGGGTGCAGGTGTTAACACATTTTACATCAATATTACCTTTGCACATGCAGTGTTTAAGGCTTCCTCAGCATTATCAATGTGCATATGTGTGCACCTGCCCTCTGCGTACGACTTCAGCCTGTCAAACTTAGTGCACACACAACACCAGAGGAGTGCAGGAATGTGGTATTCCTTCCCTCTGTAGCCCCCCTCTTTGCCCTGCTCCCTCTCTCCCTCTGCTTCCTTTACTCCCTAGAGACACTTTCCCACAGCCCGGCATGCCTCAAAGACATCAGACATCTTTTATCAAAAGACTCATGCCCTGGGGCATGCACGCAAGCACAAATCTACAAATCTGTAAAGCAGATCACTCGTCTCCTCTGTTGAGACCTTCCCACAGACTTTCTGTTCTCGTCTTTGTTTTGTCATTCTGTCAAGGAGTGTGTCAAATGTCAAAATCAAAATGTATTTTGCTCAGCCCCTCTGACTTGTCAAAATGTGTTTAGCACCATGTTCGCAGGTTATGACTACTGTTTTGTCGCACCAGCAAGAATCTCTTCATAGACCTTACCTCCTAAATAGTAAATTCTGCAATGTTGTGAAGGACATATTAAAGGACAAATAGACGATGGGGCTATCTCCGTTTGATTAATTTTTTTACATAGATAAAAACCGGTTCTCCTACATCTCCTATTTTTTTTCTCCCATTTCTGCTGCAGTGACCCACGAACACCTGAAGGAGCGTGCCCTGTTCAGTCTCCCCCCTCCACCACCAGGGGCCAACCCCACAGAGTACTACCACCTGATGGCCAGTGCCAGCCAGAGAAGCCCCTACGGTGACCTGCTGATGCAGAGCAGTGCAGCAGCAGCGGCTGCAGCAGCAGCAGCGGCGGCTGCAGCTCATCTCCCAGATTACATCAGCCCTGTGGATGGTGAGGATAATACAGACAGTTGCCTTTTAACTGAAATACAACTTAAGATGTTTTACTGCACTGACACAATTTACAGATTCAAATACATACTTGTGTGCAAAGGCCTTAATACTTAACACTGTTGGGTCATGGGCATTTTGACAAAATGCTCATGGTTTAAATAGTTAAATAGTGACAGCTAATATGATCTGCCACTGATGTTTATCATTTTAACTTTCAAAAGTGACAGTCAATAATAGTTAAGGGAATACTTGGATTATTGAAGTTCCCCAGTATACATGAAGGTTGAATGGGAAAATGAGTAACTCTTCCTCCCGTACAGTAGGTGGCGCTGCCCCAACATACAGCTGGTTGGAATACAGCTTTTTTCCCGGTTCTCCTTTGCCAAAATCACAAGTGGCCAACTTTTGGACAGAATTAGGACAGAAACAGGTCTTCTTGGTAGTGATGTTAGTTGCCATGGGGAATTCCTCCCTCTGTTTAAAGTTAACACTCTATTGTTGGGTTTTTTTCACATTGTTTTGGGTGCTATTGCTTCCTAGTTTATTCTATTTTCGGGTCAAAAGCAACTGCTGCAGAGTCAGGAGGGGGAGTTATAACCCCGCGAAGCATGCGCAGACCGGAAACCCGACAGCAATCCCGGAAAGTTGAGAAAGGGAAGTATGCCCTAAACCCGAATATAATCGTGTTTTTAAACTGCAAGTAAACGCACTGAATGACTTAAAGTGATACGCAAGAAGAGAAGATGCCACACATCCTTTAGCCTTGGATTTTAGAAAATGTGGATACTGGGAAGCTTACTGAATCACCAACATGATATGTCAGTGTGATATTTCCATGTCAAAAATGATTCATTATCTCTGATTAATTCCCCTCCCTGTAGTACTAAAGCACATGCATGTCTTTCATCCCTGGGACAAGAGTACCCGCCAGATTCAAAAGCCATCTTGGCCTTTGTTCTCTGCACCAGGCATGTTGATACCATCTTTCTTATTCTTCCTCTTGAGGCTTTTTCATGGAAGAGTTCCCCACATCAAAGCCAGTGGAGCTTTTTGGACTTATACATAGCATGGGGACTGTGGCTAGTTGAGGGTGCACAAACACTAAAAGCCCCTAAGGCCAGGAGCTCGTAAAAACACGGGTTACCTTAGAGTTTTTCATTCTGATGGTGTTTCTGGTGTGGTTCTACTGATATTATGAGTAACATCCCGCAAAACAAATTCAGGGTAACCGTAAAAAGGGCAGCATATAGAGAAGTTGGCTGTATGAGGCGGAGGAGTGTTAACCTGAGAACTTTGTGTCTGCTCTCTCTGTGTCAGGCAGTTAAGGCAGAGATTAACCTTGTAGGCTGTATGGGCTGTCCACTTAATGGCAGGGATGAGGCAGCTTAACACTGACACACACATGCACAAAACATTTAACAGCCAGGCAAATGTCACACTCATACACATGTTTGCACAGAAACTTACAGAGACCAGCCTGTTCTTTCATGCCAGGTAGAACCCCAGCCCTCTATCAAGATGACGGTCAGGCAGCAGAGCAGACGTTTGATTTCAGCAGAGAATCCCATCCAAGAAACCTTCAGCCCTTATGAATGGGGGATAGAAAGCGCACAGAGTGGGAAACTGTCCATGAAAGTCAGCCTTTTCGATGCCTGATAATCAAATACTCCCCCTTGGCAGAGACGCTGGCCCTCGCTCTGTCTTTCATCCCGTCCAACCACCCACCCCCAAAAAAAAACCCTGCCCCGCTGCTTTCAATGCCACAGTGTCTCTCTCTGAAGTCACTGTATGAAACCAATGCAGGCATCCTCACACACAGGTAGGGAAAGACAACAGAGAGGGGAAAAAAGTGAATCAGATACGGGATTGCTTACTTTTTTTAAATGACCTCAATCACTTAGTTAAACCCAGTGGTGCTTAAAGTGAGGGGTGAGAAAGGGTTAGGGGCCTACAGAAACTGTAGACCACCTCTCCTCCCCCTTTTTCTTCTTTACCTCCAACCACCTCAGTGACCGCTGCTGTGCTGCCTTGCCCACACTTGTTTGGCGAGGCTGTTTGCTCAGATAGCCACAACCCCCTCTCCCCTCGCTTTCAACGCAGCATCCATACTTGCTGTCACCATCCCGGCAGATTTTATTTAGTGTTCGACCATGCTAAGACTGATGTGGTCAGGTTTAGGCCACTCTGCCAGTCCTGAGGCTCTTCCATTGCGGCCTCTAGACACAGCGTCTATATTGACCAAGGCGGCCAGCTAATGGCCATCTCGGGCAGCCTCGGCCTGAATCAAAGACCTCATTTACTGCCAAAGCGTGAGAGGAGGAGTAGTGGCAGAGGTGGCAAATATGTGCTTCATCCCTTACCGTTAGTTTTGGACGGCAGTGCAGATAAAACCCATATTAAAAATCAATTTATGCACTAATATTCAACAGACCCACCGCAAAAAACTGGGAGCCCTCAGTGAACCCATAGTATGGCTTCTCACCCGCATCCCCCTCCTTCCTCTGTTTATCCTCTGGATAAGTTTATTGCAAGGCTTATGGTTGAACTATGAAACACTGTGTGCTGCTGTGCAGAAGTGTGCTGGTAGAAAAGCTGTGGACACATGTGTTGGGGGTGGGGGCGGGGGTTGTGGGTGGTGCTGTCAGGGCTGCAGGTCTTACCCTTACACGCCTCAAGTTGGACACTTAAACACAGATATTTGTCTCTGTTATATGAGGAAGACGACATTTAAAAACCATGCAGTGATGTTGTTTGACTTCTTTTCATGTCCCCAGTGAAAACACAATGCTAACCATCAAAGTGGTTGTTTGATTGCTCTTTTACTGTGTAAAGAACCATTAGCTGCTCGCTGGGGTTTCCCTCCACAGAAAATTCACATGACAGTGTGATGGACAGGACTGCTAGACAAACAAGGTGTTAGCAGCGGCTGTAAAGGCCTTGCTGAAACGCTCAGCTGCTCCTGTAAGTCAGGGTTGGAGTCTGTGGTGTGTTTTTCACACATTAATCATCTCCTGTCTTATCTGATGAGTGACATGGAGACTGTGGAGCAGACTGGACTAAAAACACAAAAATACATTTAGCTCCAAAGACAAGTGATTAAATCTTGTGCCATCTTATTACTTTTTGTCTCGTAAGTAAAATCGGCCAGTGCTAAGAGAAAAACAGTTTTGAATATGTATGTAAAAACAAGCTTGATTTCCTTCAAGATTTCTGATGTCAGGCATGTTCATTTGAGGACAACCTTCTCCATACTCAGAACAACAATAAATGGAGGATTAATGCCAGGATCAGACAAATTCTTCAGAGACATTACAGACATGTTGGACCCTGACCAGTCATACTTTGTACAAAGGTGATCTGAAAGAAAGTGCAAGCTTTACTGTTCCACCAAGAACATCATTATTCTTTAGGTTTACCATTTCTACGATGGAACACATCATAGAGCTTCCAACATTTGCCTCTTAACTTTTTTAGACTAAATATGAGAAGAGATTACTTTTTTAGATGTCATTTGTGTCATCGGAGCCCCCATTAGGCAGGGCAGATGATAAACCAGGGTATATTTGAGCACAGATGGAAGTAAAACAGAGAAACAATAAGTCCTATATGAGTCAAGAGACCTGTAAGCATAGCAATCGCAATTGCATTGGTACACCACTACTGTAAGTACAAATAAAGACACATTATGGTATTTGACATTGGGAGGCATTCAAAAGACTGTTTGTATATGAGCAGAGAGGTATGTAAGGGGTGGGTGGGCAGAGAAATATCAGAGTGGCTTGCGGGAAAAAGCTGAAGCTCCCACGACAAAAGCAGCGGCCAAAGAAAATGTCTGCCATCCCGAGGAAAAAGATTTTAGTGTTGATGCAGTGGAGGGAGTGAGGAGATACATTTGTGTACTGATGTGGTGGTGAGGAGTGAGGGGGGCTGCATACACAAGCACTTAACTATATGTTGGTTCATGAGCACATGGGTGGAAGTGTGTGCATAAACACACTGGCAAACACAACGGCGGCTTTGGGCCGGACACTGGGGGCTCATAGACGATTCAGCGCGCGCCCCACTAATAAAATTCACAATGTTAGTATTAGTGAGATCTAGCAGGGAAAATAAACATTTTCCCTCTCTGACTGGCCCGTGGGGTGGCTGGGCTGGCTGAAGATATGGAGGCCTGGGGCCCTGCTGGAACCAACTCAAGCTACAGCGTACAGCGTGGTGTGTATGTTTGTGTGTGTGTGTGTGTGGGGGGGGGGGATCTGCTTCACCCCAGACGAGGTCGAAGTGAACAAGCCAAAGATGATTTACTGAGGCCAACTGACTCAGGGCCTTTGCTTACACGGTGATTTTACAAACTGTATGTTGGAAGCCATTTTTTGGAAGATCGAATGTATTATCTACAACCGCTTATCCCGGGGTCGGGGTCGCGGGGGGTGCTGGAGCCGATCCCGGCTGACATCGGGCGTGAGGCGGGGTACACCCTGGACAGGACGCCAGTCTATCACAGGGCACATAGAGACGAACAGAGACAGACAACCATTCACACCACGTGCATGTCTTTGGATTGTGGGAGGAAACCGGAGTACCCGGAGAAAAACCCACGCAGACACGGGGAGAACATGCACGCTAACCACTATACCACCGTGTAGCCCTCGAATGAATTAATTACACTGTAATTTCTACTTTTATTAAAGTTGATTACAAGTGATAACATGATCACTATTCTGGCTCAATACATTACCAGTGTGGCTAACTTGACCTCCACAGACCTCTTGGATTTTTCACTTTACTTTCACATACGAACTTGAGAAAATGTCGGACGAATCAGCTGCAGAAATGGTCAAAATTGTTTTGCTTTGTTGTAGCAACAACACAAGATTCTCCGTGTCAGGTGTTTTCATGTTCTATAAATGCAGGAGGCAGAACCTGACACTAATTACACTGTGTGTCATAATTTGGTCATAAACCGAGTCTCTTTCTGTTCCTGGAATATGTCCGACAATTTTTGCATCAGTGCTTTTCGAGGGGCGTTCCCAAATGTCTTTGTCTTTCCAGTTAGACATTTTGTTGTCATCTTTGTGTGAATCACCCTTGGTCTTCACCCTTAAGCTCCATTCACACTGCAGTTCCAAGTGACCTGAATCAGATTTTTTCCTCTCATATGTGACCCATATCTGATTTGCTTGTGACAGTGTGAACAGCACAAGTCCCATTGAATCTGACATTTTCCAATCAGAATTAGGCCACTTTGAAATGTGCTACTCAATGGGAAACGTATCAGATTTTTTTGAATGTGACCGTAATCTGAACAGCCAGATGGCATTTAATGTGACTTTCACGTCATTCTGACCCACGCTGCACTGTTTTGTAAATGAATGACAAATAAAGTTGATTGAAAAAAAAACGTGCCACAGACGGGAGCCAGGAACAGAATCAAAACAAACATGGAGGACAGCAGTGAAGCAGGCGGCCAGTTTAGGGAGAGTGAAGGTTTAGACCTCAATAGTATTTGGGGGGGTTTTTAGCATTAAACCATAGAGTCCTACAATACCGGTTGCCGTTGCCATGTGCCTGTAAACACTGTGGGGATGTTGTGGCGTGATCATCATCAATGATCAACTGCGCGTGCAGGTCACTTAAGGAGCGTGATAGACAGGCCACATTTAAAGATGTAATGTGAACAGCCAAACAAAAGATCAGATTTGAGCAATAAGTCGGAATTGTGCATTAAGACCTGCAGTGTGAACGTAGCCTTAGATGTTTGTTTTCCTCCGGTTTCGCCCCAGCTGAAACTTCATCCGGACAATGACCACCTCTATCCTCACATGGACTCAATTGGACATTAAAAAGACTCTGTGCTACGGAGGTGGCTGGGTCTGTTTTAAGGTCCGATTCAACTGATTCAGATTCTCACATACAGCTCAGCCCTGTGTGCTGGAGCCACGATCACATTGAGGGCTAGCTGCTTCTGGATTAGCACAACCCTCCAATTAAAGTGTTTTCATTTTCCACAAAGCCAATTCACCTAAAACAGCACAGGCAAATGCTTAAAATAATCACACACACATACACACTCTTCACTCCCATCTTTTTTAATATGTATTTTTTTTCTTCACTGTATCGATGTGCACTGGAGCGCCTGTAATTATGACTCTCTATATAAATCCAGATCCTACAATTACAACCAGCCCACGGTGCAGGCCCACAGATAGATACACGCTCCCATATACACACGCACACACACACACATGCCATATTACCACATACTGCCGCGCCGCCATGGCCTGTGCAACATCTGTTTTCTCACTCCTTGCCGGAATCTGCTCACCCTTTCAATTTTAACCCCCGCCTATAAAGCACTCATTTACCAAGTGGTGAGAGTTGTGTGTGCATGTTTGTGTGAAATTTGTTTTAGGTTGAATTAGGTTAGACCAATGACATCCATCAGAACAACGCTGAGCTAACGAAAACTAGCTTGTTTGCACCTTAGCTTTAGAAAAACCGGACATTATAAACATGTGCTTTGTTCCTGGAGGCGTTCCAGAATTCTTCTGAGCTGAGGTTGATGTATAGATCGAGGGGGTGGTTTGATGATGGAGGTAGAGGGCGGTGTTTTGGGCACAGTGCCCAGAAGGGTGAGGCAGGCGCCAGGCTACCAGGCTGTGAGGCCTGTTTCCTGCTTTATAAAGGGGAATATTAATACACTTATCTCCCATTAAATCTGTTGGCAAGACAGCAAGTTCGCCTCACTGCAAAAATAGTAAATCTTTGAAGCTGCACGACCTGTATCGAACAAAGCTTATCAGAATTAACTCCTCATTCATGGTGATCCATATTCCCAAGTGGAGGATCGTTTTCCTCTCCACCCTTTAAGTTTTTTCTTATCCTCCCCTCCCACCTCCCTTCTTTAATCCATCCCTGCTCCTCTGTTTAGTTAACCAGAGATGACACATTTATTTATTACCCCTAAAGAGGCACATTCCTGAGGACTGTTTGTTGTTTCTGCCAACTCTTTCATACACATCTCTGTCATCTCCACCAGTCTTTTTTTTTTTCAGGCCCCCAACTACTGTTGTCTGCCATCCTGGGGGCCTTTTAACCAAATGCATATGCCTCTGCTTTACGACTCGCCACCTCCAAACATAATAGTTTTGGAAGTAAGATCCTGGTTTATGGCTGTAGGTCTGGCGAGGTGATTATGGAGGTGCCTGGATTCATTTGGCTTGAGGGGTTGTGAGTTCCACCAGCAAAGAGTCTTGGATTGGCTACACATTGACAGCAGTGAAGTTGACGCGTAGCAAATGTGTGCCTAGGTGAGTTGTGATGGGCCTATTATGAGTTTCCTGCCTCTCGCGCCTCTGATGATGTCTGCTGTAAGACCTAATTACGCGTGTGCACAAAGCCAGTCCTGCACTCTGTCCCCTCACACTGTGAAGCAGCACCTGTTGGACCCAGGCAAGTGATCTGTCTCTGTCTCCCTGGGAGTGGAAGCTACATGCCCCAGATATTTAAAAGAAATAAATACACTTGAATGATGGACTATCAGTATGTATGGAAAAATAGCCTTCTCTTCAAGTTCATGGGAAAGTAGTCTCCCCTGTCAATTACATGTGCTCTGTTCTTTGAGAATGAGAAAATAGTGCAACAGCCAGATCTAGCGGAAGGCCATGACCCCTACCTTTGTGAGTCAGCCTTGTTCTTTTTTAATGGTATTCTGAGATCAATTTGTTTAAATTGCCTCCATTTAACTTGCCCAAATACAGCGGTCTGAAAGAGATTGCCATCACGGTAATTACTGAGAATGATTAGGGGCAATTCATTATGCATTAGAGGATGCGAATGTTAAATAGGGGAGTTGTGTGTGTGTGGTGTGTGTGTGTGTGTGTGTGTGTGTGTGAGAGAGAGAGAGAGAGAGAGAGAGAGAGAGATGCAGAAGATAGCGTGTAGCTTAGCATGGCTGTGACCTCCACTAGAATGCTCGGGGCTGAATGTTTCTTCTAACATGGTCCAGGGTAACTGCTGGTTTCTATTGAGGCCATGCAGAGATTTAGTGGAAGTATGAGGTATTTACACATTATTTCTCCAATCTGGTGTCTGTGAGCCACGACAGCAGTGTCTGAACAGTTCTTTATACTAAATCGTTGCTATTATATGTACATTTTTAACGAGTGATTGATTTCTCTTGAAATCGTCCATCGCTGTAGCAATGCTGAAATGGCTGACATTGTCTCTGTTGTGTCTCCGTGTCCAGTATCACGTTTCTCCAGCCCACGGCTGACACCCCGACTGAGCAGGAAGAGGGCTCTGTCCATCTCCCCGCTGTCAGACGCCAGCATTGACCTGCAGACCATGATCCGGACCTCACCCAGCTCCCTGGTAGCCTACATTAACAACTCCCGTTCCAGCTCAGCCGCCAGCAGCTCCTATGGGCACCTTTCTGTCGGAGGGATCAGGTAGCTAGACGGTGCACATGCATACATGTGTAGCAATTACAAACACATATTTACAGTCATATACTGTACACACTTGTACATGTATACGAGTTGAGATGATATCTGTGATACTAATTTTGTAATACAGAGGATGAAAAAAGCATGGCCTGCAAGTTTAGACAGGTTTTGTAATATTATTCAATAAAGCAAAATTCCTAGACGTATAGTTTCAATAATAACTTCAAAAAGTTATTCTTCTTGACGCACTAAACTTTCACTGTATCCAGTAAAGCTAAAACTCTGGCTTCTGAATATTGACTTTATCTCTTTATCTCCCAGTGACACCCATTAAAAAACATGGGAATGATGAAAGTTTTCAGGAATAAATGTAGCTAACATATTAAGCACATGAATAATTGGCAGTTATAGGTTCACATTTGTTGAGATCCTTCAGGCAAACAGCCAGCACAAATGTTTGCCTGTAGTGACAAAGTAATGAAGCTAATGCATTGTTGGTTTTGGTCTTTTTATGGTATTTGTTGACAGCGAGGGAGCTACTGAATAAAGCCAACCTTATTCTTTAACTATTAGCATAAAAACTATTGTGATCGCTTAAAATGCTAGGTGATACTACATGCTACACACATCCTTTAAGCGTGCTAGTAGCCTAGCACATGGTGAGTAACCGAGGGAGCATACCAATGTTCCCCGTTTTGTTTATGACCGGGGAACATATGTCTGTTATTTTTTCCACAATTGCAAATAGGCCTATGTAGACCCTAACAATACTCCCCTAACCGTAACCTCTAACCCTAACAAAATGCTTAATTAAAGCAGCAGAGGCAGAGGTTTATGCGACTGGGGAACATAGGGATGACCCCGTAACCGACTAGCTTGGCCACCATCACTTAAGAGCGAGGGCCCATGTGGCAAAAACAGCATAATTTTGTGCAAATCTCTTGGAATTCATTCATTTAGCCTTTAAATATTTCCCACCTTACAAAAATGAATTCTTATTTTGCCATTCCGTAAGACGACTTCTTTCCTCTTCCCTCTTGCTTAGTCCCTCATTCAGCTTCCCTCATCCCATCAACCCTGTGGCGTACCAGCAGCTGTTGTCCCAGCAGAGGAGTCTCAACGCCTTCGGCCACACGCCTCCTCTCATTCAACCGTCGCCGTCCTCTTACTCCGCTCGCCAACACCCACTCACTGCCTCACCCATGTCCACCTCCCACAACAGCTCCAACTCTGAAGCTAACCAGGTAGGAACGGAAACATTTTTTCCTTTGAATGTTACACTGCACAGATTCAATGGCGTTTACACTTCTTTCAGTCTTTCATTTCTCAGATCTCATTTATATGGATGTGTAACATGTAGAACAGATTGAGGCTTTCTCAAACAATTTCCGCCACCAAACTGAGGATTTTTTACTTACATGTATCTGATTCCTGATCAGCGTGTGATCAGCTGTAAGGTGCAGGTCAATCACAACCATATAAAAATAAGCAAAATTGATCCTGAGGACGGATGTTGAAAAAATCTTACTCTTGTAGTTTGTGTACCCAATGGCTGATTGCCAAAAACAGCCATTTTGTTAAGCTTACTTATCCAGTCTGATCTTTTCCTGTTCCTGCTCAATTCTGGAGGGTTATATTTTGGTATTTGTATTTTATTTCAGTGAATACTGGGGCTATGGGTTGCAAGAAGTAGTCCCCCTTTTTTCATTAAAAACAAATAAATATGCAGAGTTAGGAGTTGTTAAGAGTCCAATTAAAACAACCTGTGTACAGGGGCGCCTGGTGGCTCAGTGGTTAGACCGTGCACCCCCTATTTGATTTGATTCCCACCTGTGGCCCTTTGCTGCATGTCACCCCCTCTCTCTCCTGTTTCCTGTCAAATAAATGCATGAAAAGGCCAGAAAAAAAACTTGAACAGTTGCGTCAATCTCGTTCATGATCTGCATCCTTTTTTGTTGCCTTTTTTTCTGGCTGTGGCACTGGAAGATCTTTTTTCTTCATTCTGCCCACAAACCACTGATTGGCTGTTTTTTCAACTGGGGAAACCGCCATCAGAGACGTTAATTGAGCAGACCTATTTAAATCAGAGACATGGACAGTGCTTCAATAGTCTTGATGGTCTGGGCTAAGTCTGGCATGAACACCAATGATAACAATAACAGAAAAAATATATATATATATATATATATATATATATAATATTGATGGTTTAAGGAGGAGGTGAGAATGATGTATTCTCTGCATTTAAAAACTATTGGTTAATTTTATGTTGATAAACTAATCATCTAATTGTTTCGTCACTTCTTCACAATTGAGTTGTCTCAGGTCAGAAATATGCAGAAGGCTCCCTCCCAGTTCCATCTGTCTACTTCCTACTGTCTCCTCGCTCTTTCTTTATCAGCCCGTGTATACACTAAGGCTCTTAATGTAAACTTCCCACTCAGTGAATCACTCCAACTCACACTGCTATCAGCAGCTCTGTTTCAGCACTGTGTCTACTAACACAGTGCGAGAGTATATGTTTGCACCTTTTCGCATACGTTCACACACAAGACCCACCCCCCCATTCACACACATGCACAAACACACATTCAACTGCATTTCAGCAGTGATCAGAACCATATTTCCCTCTTGGTTTTCAGCCAACTGAATGAATCATTGAGGCCCCCAGAAATGCCGAACCGTAATGGAGCGTCTGGGTGGGATTAGGAGTCCCCACTCCAATACTGGACCCCCTCCAATTAACCTCAATACACACACACACACACACACACACACACACACACACACACACACACACACACAATCATTTATCAGCTGCTTTACATTTTATATATTTCCTTTCTTTTCGTCTCCATTAGAGCTTTAACAGGCCTTGTGTGTCTTTCTGTCATCTTAAAAATCTGTAGCAGATCAAAGCCCCCCCCCCCCCACACACACACACACACACACACACACACACACACTGCCGCCTTCCTCCTCTTTACAGAGGGCAATAACTCCTCTTCTTTCATATTTCCTTGCGGCTTTGGCGTTCATAGAGCAGTCTAAACTGTTTAGTCTTGGCGGCGGGTCCTCGTCTGACTTATGGGCCGCTGTGCCTGGTGCAACAAGGACTCAACACATCTCTTTGCAGCGGACCATCGAGCCAAAAACAATTGTGTGGTATCTGCTTGACTGTTATCTCATTCCCCTTCATCGCTCTATGTGTTGACTGTGTGGAATCTGGTGTTTTAGTAAATTGAATGGATGGCTGAATTAATAGGAGATTGAGTGGGAGGGCTAATGGAAGCATGGATGGATGGAAGGGTAGGTTGGTATGTGTTAGGATTAATGGAGTGATTCACTGATAAATGCATGAGTGGGTTGTTGGGTCAGTGGATGAGTGCGTAAGAAATGGAGAAAAACATTATTCTGCTTTTTTTTCTACTTCAAACCTGTCTCTTTTCTTATCTATCCATTAGAATGCCAGTGGAGACCCGGCAGTGAGTAGCACAGTCAACCCACTGACAACCAAGAGGTCAAAAGTTAAGACAGAAGCAGAGGGTCTGCTGCCCATCTCACCATCTTCTCAGGTAAGAGAATCAAAAAGTAGTGCACATAAGTAAACAATCTGAAAGGCTGAAATACAATAAGCAAATGCAACAAGTTATTAGGTTTCCACTACACATTCCAGAACATGATTGTTTTCCTTTTCTTGAATAACTTACTTCATGACCTTCAAAAAATCCTATACACTGCATTAATTTAGCCCCTTAGCTATCTCAACTTCAGCTTGCCCCCCCCCCCCTTTACAGCACTTGCAAATTTGGCTTTAATTGATTATTGCTTACGAATAAAAATGCACCTTTAATCAATGACAAGAGGTGTTATCACACATTGAGATCAAGCAGTAACTCATTAGGTTTAAGAAACAGATAAGATAAGAGAGATGCAAAACAGCAGAGAATGCCTCTGTAACATATTGACTACAGATCCAGGTAAGAGATGTAGTCTTTATACACTTTAATGGATACACACATCTGACAAAGTGCTGCCCCATTTCCCCCAGGACCACTGTGGAGGGATCTTGGACCTGAGTGAGGATCTGGATAAAGACGAGTGCAAACAGGAGCCTGAGGCCATATATGAGACCAATTGCCACTGGGAGAGCTGTACCAAGGAATATGATACCCAGGAACAACTGGTTCATGTGAGTGATAGGCTTGGTATCCTTATAGCTGTTATTGAGACGTATGTGGCGTTCCAACGGAAATTAGAGAAACGACAGAGTTTGTAAGCACGAAATACAGCATAAAGGGGCCTTCACATGAGAAGCTTTTTGCACTGGGCTCACCGCAAGGTTTTGCGCAGAGACCCAGTAAATGGTTAAATCAACATTAGCATTAAAACAACTGTTAGCTCATAAACTGCCTCTTCACAAACCTGCTGTGATGCTTCCAAACCTCCATCATTACGTTTTCTTCCCAGATCCTGATACAACTTTAATGTAACGTTAAATAGTTCAGACACAAACAATACGTTTTTCCTCCATCTTTCTAATTGGCTTGATGTTGCTCTCTGGTTGTCTAGGAAACGTAGACGTCACAATCAAAGCTTCTATCTCATTGGTTGCATGTTTGAAAGGTCAGTGGAGCAACAGAGGGGCAAATCTGAGTGATGGACGCTGCTAACGTAGGCGCTGCCGCAACATTGGGTGCTACCGCCTCCTCAATTGGAAATTAATGGAACGGCCAGAGGAAAGCGTTTTCACTGCATATCATGTGTAGGGCCTTAAAGCTATCAGCTGCTTTTTTCACAAAAATAAAGGTTTTTGTTGAAGTGCCTTGGTTATTTGAAAAAACATGCTAGTACAGCAGCGGTATAGTCACAGCAGATATTCTATGAAATTATGGACCATAAAAATAACAATATTTTAGAATAAATTAAGTATTCATAATTTTTTCTCCAATTTTTATCTCCAGTGTATAATGGTTTTTCAATTTTTTAACTGGTCAACATGGTCAACTTGAGTGTGAAGTCACCTACCATTATTGAATGACACACATTTTTACTACAGTCTGTAAAATTCCACTGTGAAAACACAAACCTCCAGTGTTTTCAAAGTGTTTCACAGACTTGTCGCCTCGTGTTATTCTGGACGTCGTCATCAACCTTATAAGCTTCCTTTGCGGTAGTGAAAGTAAATTCCAAATGGGGCCATGAGAAACGTTACATTGTGTTGTGTAAAAAGCAAAAAAAACCTCAAACAACTCTTCTGCTACTCGTTAAATCCACACTGATTGAGTCCGCTCAGAAAGCTGTCCAGTAACTGATCCTTTCCTGTGAGGTTGACACGCGCAACGTTAATGAGCCTGCCAGCTCTCACCAAATTCAAGCCTGAGCCCTGCAGCTGTGCCCCCCATCCCAAGCCCTAGCCCCCACAGCCCCATGACCCCTAACCCCTAACCTCTCACTCCCAGCAACAACCCCACCCCTGAAACTCAGAGGGCCGGCCATAAATCCATCGTCATGTCAGGAGCTCTGGAGTTTCGGAACCTCATG
The DNA here is from genome assembly GCF_963691815.1 of Echiichthys vipera. Classification (NCBI taxonomy): domain Eukaryota; kingdom Metazoa; phylum Chordata; class Actinopteri; order Perciformes; family Trachinidae; genus Echiichthys; species Echiichthys vipera. The sequence goes on from NC_139835.1 coordinate 4,298,738, forward strand.
CTCCCTCCTTTTCATGGCCAACCTCTCTTGCTTTTCTGACAGACTGTCAGTCTCAGAGCAGTGGTAGGAGGGGCATGTGTCAGGTCCACAGACCCAGAGACCCGGGGGCGACGAAGGATTGGCGACCAGCAAATTATTTCAGATACTAACTCTTAATGTGTCAGAAAATCAGCAAGGAGACTGTCGGAAAATGTTCAGGTAGCTAGGCTTATGTTACTAACATGTTTAAGGTGATAGGTCATGTTTATCTAATGTTACTAACATGTTAACGCTGGGAGGTAATGTTCATCATGGACAAGTGATGCAAAGTTTGCATGTGACCTTCTTGGGGTCATTCTTGTTCTTGATCCCATATTTTTGGCGACATGATTGGCTATTAATTAACTGTCTAACCGCGATGTCGAAGGGACCTGCTGTCTTAAAAAAAAAACACTGACAGTGAGTGAGTGTCACCACTTCCTGTATCTGGCCCTTCAAATTAAAAGCCCTCCAGCCTTTTAGGCCAGTCACATAAATGTACACTTAATTTTGACAAGGCACAGCTCCAAATGTTTTGGTTTCTTTTCCTGTGACCAATGGACTAATGACATTTTGGTCTGCTAATGATTTATTGGTCAACCAGTGCTTGGTCGACTATTTGGGGGCAGCCCTACCAGAGACTGATGGGAAGTGGTGGTGAACGGGTTATTATGCGCTGCTACAAGTCCGGACCAGAGTAACCTTTAAGAACGTTTACTCACTCCAGCTCCATAGCCACAAACTCTGTGAAAGCTTGCCAGGTTGAGTGAGTAGTCTAGCAGAAGAGCAGGGGTTCGATTTTGGGTGTGGATGGACAATGTGAGGGCCAACACATTCTTAAATCCTCACAGGACCATGTTTTGTTAAAAGGCCTCTGCTTTCTATCAACTGTATAAAAACCAACCAGAAATCCAGTGGTGTGATATTTTCTTGTTGACAGCATTTCCCGAAGCACACCCAGGGTTTCACACAAGGTTAATATCTGATTTAAAAAAAACAGACACCTGTGTTTTTTTCTGGCTTCTGCTTAACCAAAGTGATCCTGTTTCAAGAGACCCTAAATTATGGATTTACAGTAGTGTGTAACCTGAAAATAGAGGCCTCTGCTTGTTTCCATTCCTCCTCCTTCACCTAGAATAGATCTCAGCAGAATCTGCAACCACTGAGCTTTTTCACTGGTGGAGAAGCGGCCACATAAGTGGAGCGTTGTGGGCCTGGATGTCCTCAGGAAATGAAGTGGTTCCTCTGGGTGTGTGGATATTTGCGTGTGGTGCATGAGATTAGAGCTTTTAGTGTGTCCGAAACATGTTTGTTGTCTGTAATGCAAGTCATTTGAATTTGATAAATCATGTCGTGTCTCAGCAGTGCAAATTGTTGTTTTTAATGGACAAAAGATATCTTTAGAATTACACAAAATGTATAAGTGTAGAACATTTAAAGAGAATTCCCTGATATGTCAAAAATTTGTTTGCAATTTAATTTATCTGGAAATGCTTTTCTGGCTATTAAAAAATGTAAGTTTACGCATCGCTCAGGAAACTTTGTGTGTCCCTCTCTGACTTCCTGAATCAATAAATACAAGTTGGTTAAAAGAATCCCCTTCCTGATCAGCTTTATTGGAGTGGAAGGAAGTTCCTCTTCCTTGAGACGCACACACACACAGGGACACACACGAAGCCTGAAAAAACAAAACATTTTATAGTTTTTGTCTCTTGTTGACAGATGCGTAATAACTGTCAGCCGTAATGGGGGAATCTCCTGGTGGGAAAAAGACAAGAATTTGCTGACTCGTGTTTAGGAATTCACACAAACAGTGTGTTTAGTTTTGACATTCATCTCAGCATCTGTATCACAGACATATGTTATGCTACATAGTGATGATTTACTCTGAATAAAAATGTCTCCTCAGCACATCAACAACGACCACATCCATGGTGAGAAGAAGGAGTTTGTGTGTCGCTGGAAGGAGTGTTCACGTGAGCAGAAGCCCTTCAAGGCTCAGTACATGCTGGTGGTCCACATGAGGCGTCACACGGGGGAGAAGCCGCATAAATGCACAGTAAGCCTTGTATATCTGTCACACTGTTGGTAAACTAGTTAACTTACTGTCTTACTACAGAATCAGCTGACTCACTGATTTTCCTTGAAATAGGGGGAATTGCGAGAGACATATTTTATGAAAGAATCGTCAAAATATCCTGGCTTTTAGACAAAAGTACTGGATCCTACATTTCCCATAATGCAACCAATATAATAGCATCTTTTGTTAGAACCTCCCTACCTGAATGTCCATGTCTTTCAAACGCAGTGTCCCCAATTTGGAATGCAGGCTTGTGGTTATACATTTAAAGTCTTAGACCTAAGTCCTACCCTGGTGACATCACAATGACATCATTAGGTATTTTCTTAGACTTTACAAAGCTCCTCCTGAGCACAGAAGACATGATACAACTGTCTTTACAGACTGAGTAGTACTGGACTATTTTTTGTGCACTTGTTACTGTTAGTGTGATATTAATACGATTGGAATACATTACTTTTTATAGGTCATTAAGGGCTTGAGGTATGCAGGATTGTTTGAAAAAAACATACTTGCTGATATCGGTATCAGTGACAATGGGGCCAATCTATTCAATTCAATTCTATGTTTAAATGCTTTATACATTATAGACTGGAATTTCAATTCCTGTTTTGCCCAATGTTTCAGTGTTAATTCAGTAAATGCATATCTATGTATTTATTTGTTACATTTTGTTTTTCAAAGTTAGTAAAGCAATGTTTTAGTGGAATTCCAGGTTTAAATCATCCCAGACTCTTTTTCAGCAAATACACTCATCAAATAAGCCATCGAGACAAATTTTTTCGTGTATAAACTATTAACGGAGAAATTCCAGGGAGTCGCTATCAGTCGCTAACAGCAGGATGTGGCTAACACTGATTAGCTGGGGCAGTAAGGTGGGCTCCCTCCTTTTAGATTGCATTTGGTAACCCACTTGAATGGACTTTACTATGAGAGGAGCTGGTACAGGGGCCAGTAGGTAAGTCTTTAAAACACTCTTTTAATAAACTCTGGCTTCACTAACTACGTTGTTGGTGCTTTTTTTTCTGTGGAGGGACTCTTCTCATGCCGCTGCAGAGGTTTGTTGTTATTTTGAGCAGTATTAGTGGTTAAAAAAGACGTTTTAATGTGTTCACCGTACTACCCTGAACTAATCAGTGTAAGCCACGTCCAGCTGTTAGTGACTCCTCTGAATATCTCTATTAATAGTTTATACACGCTTATTAGATGTGTATTTGCTGAAAAAGAGCCTGGGATGATTTTACGCCGGAATTTTACTTTAAGTCAAGCCTGATACAGATATCTTACACATAAAATAATGAACCGTGTCACTTCCAAATAGTAAGGCATATTCCTTACTAAAGCTTATTCCTTAAAGAATGACATCGGATCAGTGTCACCCAATACCCAAAGCCCAGGTATCAGTATCAGGACTGAAAAAGTTGCATCAGTGCATTCCTAAATTAATTGGTTAGCTGGCTACTCTCTACTCTGCAACGGGTCCCCTTGCCTCACAAAAAAAGATGTCCATGTGATTTTTTTTTTGTGCTTAACACCAGTGATATTTTACATGTTGATAAATCATGAGAGCTTTATTGAAGGCTTCATTTGCTGTGTGAAGATCAAATTGAGGGCCTGTTTGCTTGGCTTCAAAGCTTGCTCACAGGCTCTTGTGAATGCATTAAAACATATGACTTGTGAAGGAGAGAGTGAAGGAAGCTGATTGACAGCGTGGGCGTGTAATTAAAATCTGCAGACAAGCAGGGGGCCATGGGTCCTTATTAAGACCAGGCTGTGTATTCTCTGCACAAATCCCACGTGCATCTTCTCATAACATTCTAACTCCCCTTTAGTCTCGTCTTTTAACGGGGAATCTACAGACTTTTATACCCAATGAACTAGTCTAATTTGATTCTCTTTCAATTTCAAAGCCCATTAAGTTCACAATGACTGCTCAGAAGGAATACCAAATTATAACTTGTACAGTACAAGTGAACACAAAGGCTAAACACAGACTTCTCTTTGTCTCAACAAAGCACACAAGCCCAAAAGCTATACCACAACTCACAATCACTTTAGATATTTCACACAATAGCCCGTTTTTGCAAAGTGAAGCACTGCTTTGCTTTTGTGTGGCATGCCACAATAGGTGGGCACGAGTCCAAGAGTAGATTACATTTGAAAAGTGAAACACACAGAGCTTTTTTTTTGTTTCCCAAGTTTTATCTTTACCCAGCTTCAGACAAAACAACACAGCACTTAGGCATTCAGTCTCACTGTCCTTCTATCTCCATCTCTCTGCAGTTTGAGGGTTGCGCCAAAGCTTATTCTCGCCTGGAGAACCTCAAGACCCACCTCAGGTCCCACACCGGGGAGAAGCCCTATGTGTGTGAACATGAAGGCTGCAACAAGGCCTTTTCAAACGCCTCAGACCGAGCTAAGCACCAGAACCGCACACACTCTAATGAGGTATGTTCATGCGCATGCATCAATCAACTGACCCATTTGACCCACAATCAGCTTAGGGTTTAGTGTAGTGTGACAACAAATTTTGCTGTGATTCTACAGGGTAGATTGTACCCACTAAACGATTTACCAAAGGAATCTGGCACACTGCACAAGCATGAGCACTTCAGTTAGCAGCTAGCTAGCTATGAAGGATTACTGTTGGGGTTAGGGTTACATCTCGTTACTTATAAGGTGAGTCTTCTTGTATAATTGTAAGCAATTATAAAGTCGATTATTGATTGAGCTTTTTGCGTCAAATTGGTCTCAAAATAAACGCCTGTATGTTGAAGCCTGCACAGTATGCCCGTTTGTCGTTCGGTGCATATCATCGGGGCCTGCCTATGTTCCCTGCTTTGTATGTGAACTTGCTATGTGACCTTTGCTATGTTCCCCTGTCTGTTATTTTTTCCAAAGTCAGTGCCGAATTCCCCCAGCAAATATGCCTACGTAGACCCTAACACTACCCCCTAACCCTGACCCTCACCCTGACCCTTACCCTAAACCCTAGTCCTAACACAATGCTGAATTAAATCAGAGAAGGCATATGCTTATGCGACCGAGTAACAAAGGGATAACCCCATATGATGTAGTATCTGCCGTTTTACGGAGCAGGTATGTATCCTGTAAAACACCCCAAAAAATGCAATTTCATTAATTTTGGACTTTAAATCCCTCTTGGCAGAAACCATATGTGTGTAAGATCCCAGGCTGTACCAAGCGCTACACAGACCCCAGCTCTCTCAGGAAGCATGTTAAGACAGTCCACGGACCCGAAGCCCACATCACCAAGAAACAACGCAGCGACATGCCTCCAAGACTACAGCCACCCAAGGGCAATGGGGAGAATGAGGCAAATTCCAAGCTCGGTGCGAGAGGCATGGACAAGATTGAGGCCAACAGCACCTCTAGAGGAGTGGAAGACTGCCTCCAGGTCAAATCTATCAAGACCGAGAACTCTATGGTGGGTCCCGATCACATAAATGTAAAAAGTCATCCAACACAAACCTCTTGTTTAGTTCATAAAATATTTATGTGCAGGAAATAAGGTTTGATTGACTGTATCTTGAAGGAAATTTACCACTTTCAGCTCTTCAAATGATCAGTGTCACCTGTTGATATAACATGATCATATAAATGCATGCCTTTGTATGTTTAGGAAACAACAAAGAGAAGGACACACTTATTTTCCTACTGTTCCCACTTTACTAACATTGCCCTGAAGTTCAGTGTTTACTGCTGGTATTGCGTGCATCCTTCCTAACTCACCTCTCTGGTTGTTGCTTGAACTTGCTTCTCTCAAGTTAACCTTTCTAATGGACAGACTTCACTAAGGTGAGCACTCAAGCTGTCTCTCTGCCTCATCGCAAATTAGCATGGGTAGACTTGTGAATGTCTCCTCATGTTACATGCTACATTGTCGCATTCTTGCATGATGTGAAATGTTCTTTTTGCATGTTAATCCATGTTTACACATTTAAAATGTGCATGTATGGAGACACACACACTACAATTGAACTGGATTTTTTTTTGTCCACAAGATCACTGGCGGTAGCTTCTGCTGTCGGCCAACGATAAAAGTCATTATCACAGTAATATTTAGGTGCTGGGACAGTTTTCGCATGTGTGCTGAACAAATAGTGCCAGCATCAAGCTGTGATCAAAACTTTAGTTCATTTTTGGACGGTTTGAATTACTGTGACAGTTGGATTGTTGCTCACAGGACTCATTTATTATCCACTTGTTTTCTTGTTGTACATTAATCAAATTCATCTGTAAATAATCATATTATAGAACAATAAACCCACATTAGTTATTGCAAAACACCATTACAAACAGAATTCCTTAAATGTGGTAATTATTTAGTAATAAAGAATACATAATGGAGTTCTCTGAACTTGGCATGAGACTGTGGTTTTTATTTTTTTATTTTTAGTTTTAAATTAAGCAAATTGTTATCAGTGTTAACCATGTTTGGCAGGTTATTACTTATTTATTTGTGGAAAATTTAACAATGTACCACTATGATTTATAATACAGCTTCTATATTTTGATTCATTCCACTTACATCAAATTCCTCCCTGCTGTCCTCCACCAGACATATCAGTCCAGTCCTGGCGGCCACTCGTCATGCAGCAGTGAGCCGTCCCCTCTCAGCAGCGCCAACAACAATGACAGTGGAGTAGAGATGGCCTTGCACAGCGGGGGCAGCTTCGGGGACCTCAGCGCACAGGATGATTGCCCCATGGTTGACTCCACTGTTCCCGCTGGGGGTCAACAGGCTGGGGTGGGGCTTCAGTTGAGGAAAGCTGTGGGGCATACTGGCATGGTCACCATCAAGCTGGAGAACATCAAGAAGGAAAGGCTGAAGACAGTGAGGGACTCTTGCCCATGGGTCAACTCTGCACCACAGCCAACGCAGGGCCAACGCAACAGCATGAAGCTGCCTCCCATACCTGCAGTCGGTAAGTGTCAAAGGTTGAGAAAATATGTTTGCTGTCAAGTTCATTCTTTGGTGAAGATGGCTGAATCGCATTATATTGAAGTCCAATCCCAGAGTCCAATAGCCAAAACAGTAATGCTCAGTCTGCAGTTAATAATAATGTCCTTTGTATCTGCCAGGTTCCCTGCTGGAGAACTCCAACATAATGAGTAACATAAGTGGTTCGTACCCTGGCCAGCGCATGGGTGACCTGTCTTTATGTGAAGTAACACTGCTCAACCAGTTGAATGAGCGCCGTGACAGCACCACCAGCACCATCAGTTCAGCTTACACCATGAGTCGCCGCTCCTCCGGTATTTCACCCTGCTATTCCAGCCGCCGCTCCAGTGAGGCGTCCCAGTTTGGTGCCAACCGCCACAACAATATCAGTTCGGCTGACTCCTATGACCCAATCTCCACCGATCTGTCTCGCCGCTCCAGCGAGGCTAGCCACTGTGGAGGTACTGGTGTCAGTGGAGGAGGTGTCCCAAGCCTCCTTAGTCTGACACCGGCTCAGCATTATCGACTTAAGGCAAAGTATGCTGCTGCCATTGGTGGAGCTCCACCTACTCCTCTCCCCAATATGGATCAAATGAGCCTGAGGACACGCATGGCATTCTACAGTGACTCACAGGAAGGCTCGTCGCATCCATTCCATCAGCCTCCCTCTGGAACAGTGCCTCGACGATGCAGTGATACTGGATATGGCACACGGAGCATGATGCCCCATGAGGTACCCCCCAACCTTCCACGTCGTGCCAGTGATCCCGTGCGTCGTCCCACACTGGACCCTCTCTCCTTCCCAAGGGTTCAGCGCTATAACAGCATGAACAGCATGAACCCCATGAATGGTCCATCAGCTGAACGCCACCAGTCACTGGCTATGCAGGGCTACACTCGCTCTGATGGCAGTCTGCAACGCTACCCATTTGCCCCCAGACCACCTAGTATTTCAGAGAATGTAGCCATGGAGAACATGGCAGTAGATGGGATGATGGTTGGGGGGGAGCAGAGTGGGGAGGATGACATGGTACTTCCAGATGATGTGGTGCAGTACCTTAGGTCCCAAAATCCTGGCCCCTCAGGTCACAATCCAGGGCAAGTGGGTTACCATCCCAACAATCAGACTCATGGCTACCAGACAGGCATGCCCCCACCAGCATCATTTTATGCACAGAGGAGGATGGCCATGGTGGATGCCACCATGGCTCAGTCCGGTCAGGACATACAATCCTGCCAGATGGGTCTCGGTGGCTTCCATCAGCCCTTCTCACCTCCATTGGACAATATGAACAAAAATAACATGCCAGTGCAGTGGAACGAGGTGAGCTCAGGGACTGTGGACACCACAGCCAAGCTCTCCAAACAACAGCAGCAGGCTCTGAGGGGGAACCTAGCTGTTGTTCAGCAGAGGCACAATTTTGGTTCCTTCCAGGGACAAGGTCAGGGCCTGGGCAACAACCATCAGGTAGTGCCTATGAGTCAGAATATGTCTATGCAGGGGTATGGGAACCACAACAACCAGAGGCTGATGAACATCTCCCACCAGCAGAATCAGCAACAGAGGCAATGCAACAGTGTGAACTTTAGTGAGCAAATGAGTCCTCAGCAAGGGTTCGGTCAAGAGGCAATCCCAAATTCTATGTCTGGGAGTACTAGTGTCAGACCTACCCGGAACAATATGGCAGATCCAGAGCTGCAAAGTTGCAGAGCAAGGACACAAACTGATGGTTATTCTCATGTAAACCAAGTGGATCAGCAGCAGAATTACAGTGTTCTCCCCCAACAGCAGCAGCAGCATAATATCCATAATGGAGGCAGAGGAATGTTACAACCCAGGCCTCCCATAGAACCTAAGACCGTTGCCAGACAACACACAGGGTCTAGCATGATGCAACTGAGCCGAATACCCAAGTCGTCTGATTTGAGCTCAAGCCGTCGTACTGACACCTCAGAGGCAAGCCCAAAGAGGCCCAGTGGATCAGCAGCGCCCAACAGCAACTCTGAAAATCTGAACTCTGCTGTGCTATACACAGGTCAGATACATATGTTTGAGCCAACTCCTGTCAGCTTTGATGCCCCCATGCCCCCCAGTGCCATCCAGGCTCCTGCCAGCAACACCACTGCTGCAGCCAACATGACCTCACCAGGAGTCAACCACGTCTCCAGCAGTACGGTGGATTCTTCCACTGGTGGATCTGGTGGCACGGAGCATGCGCAGATCGACTTTGACACTATGCTAGATGATGGGGACCACTCCAGCCTAATGTCGGGCACCCTGAGTCCTGGCCTTCTGCAGAGCCTCTCCCAGAATTCCTCACGTCTTACCACCCCCCGCAACTCTGTCACCCTCGCGTCTGTACCGGCAGGGATTGGCAACATGGCCATAGGTGACATGAACTCGATGCTCACAGCTTTGGCTGAAGAAAGCAAATTTCTCAACATGATAAGCTGAGAGCAATCAAACACCTCATCATCCATCCAGTCCTAACCATTTATATATCAGGAATATATGGACTACACAAAGCACTGATTGAACAATGCAAAAGTGGCTATTTCATACATTGTTTTCTTCATTGTCCATAGAAATATGCTTGTATCTTGTAATATTTGCTTCAGATTATAATATGTTACATTACAAAAATAATAGTAAGTATAGCTAGGGTTAAGGACGATTTCTATTTTTTGATAAAAAGCCATACATTTTAACTACAAATATATGATAGCCCAAGGTGTATACAGTGATTGAATCCACAAACAATTGCCATTCAGTATTTGCTGATGTAATATCCATCAACAAAGTGGTGCACTGAAAGCAGTTCACATACTTACCTTACCGAGGACGTCATCATTGAGCATCTGACTGACAGGACATGGACATGATATGTAGATAGCAGATAATATTTTCTCATGAAGACCTTTATGTGTATAGATTATACTGTATGGTACTTGCTTTAAGTTATGTTACAGTCCTTTTGATGTTTAAACTAGGGCTGTCAAAGGTACAGTAAAATGTGGGAACCTACTATTCATTCACAGGATAACGATGAATGAAATTAAATTAGATGTTTCAATAACCTAATTTACATTTTTCTTTTTGGGGGGGGGGCTACCACCTTTGTGTGGATTAAATATTTCTACAGTCTGCTCTACCTTTTATGTGTACAATACGTGAGATTAGTAAAGAGACTAACCTGGAACACCAGGTTTAAAACTCATATGTCTCAGAAGCACATAGCATGTGCTGTATGTCATTTCGATGCAGGAAAATTATCACAGAACTACAATTTTCTGCTTTTTACTTCACCAGCGAATATACAGGGGCTTAAAGCACTGAGGGTAATGAACAGTCAGATGCCATAAACAAACCATGCATGTAGAAATGTATACGTAAAAAAATGTTTTAATGCTATTGCATTTACTATTTGCACTTCATTCAACTATCTTGCAGCATAAGAAATAAGCAAAGAAGTGCCTTGTGCACAACCTGTCTTTCTTTTGCAGAGTTTCAATTTTGGAATAAGGTATTTGTGTATTTGTGTGCTCATGTATATGACATTTCATGGAATTCAATATGTAGTCAGAATGAGTCACAAAATGAAGCATTTGACAGCCCTAGTTTAAATATGTGGTTGTACATTATGATCAACAGATATTAAGGGCTTTTTGATCATGGTCTGAGCTTGTGGGGATGGCACTGTAAAAACAGATTTCCTTCTTTGCCCTCTGGATCAGAGGCATAAACTCTCCATGGTTCCATATCACAAGGGTAAATGATTGAAAAGGACAAGGATATGCCTCTGTGTTAGTCTATCAGGGCACATGAACCCCTGTGTCTGATGAGGAGCATTCTCTAAAAGAATATACAAGTACCTCTGTGTGTTCTCAGTAGAGATCTGATCCTAATTAACACATTCAGACCCCCCTTCACTGCACCCCATACTTCCCCTGGGCTCTGGATGAACTGCAGAGAGTCCAAAAAGGGACACAGACTTTGATAATGAAATCCTGTTTCGGACAGGATTGGCCGACAAGCCCTGCAAATTCCTCAATTGTATTATGTTTGCTGAATTTCTAAGTAGCCTTTAAAATGTTTGTGTGTATGCTACCATTCACTTTTACAATGCTCAGTGTGTGTGGGTTTGTGTGAGTGTCTGTATATAGCTTTTGTACATTTTAAATAAACTATCTCTTTTTTCTGTTTAAATCCCTGCGTTGTGTCTTCTTTGATATAAGTCCCCGGAGGCCACATGAAAGAAGGGCTAGTAAGCTACAACTGAAATCACAGTTGGCATGTTCTCAGACTGCTGTCAAGTACAGCTCTAAAGGCAAACATCAGTATACTCACTGTAGCCATATGTATGAAGGGTGCACACACAAAGAGGATTCTCAGCTCCAGATATTAATGAAAACAAGCTTTATTTGAAAGATGGCACTTGTTCATATGTAGTGCTTACACATTCAGATTCAACTTGTATTAAAAAAAAAGGATCTTCCAAGAAATAGTCGAGCACATAACCAGTGAGATCGCAACTTGTCCTTTTTACACTTCTGTTTTAGCGTCGTATTTAACAGACAGGTCTGAGAGTTGAGCTTTTGTTCTTACTGTCTTCAAGGACTCAATTAAGCACATTTTTCAAAATGTCCAGAAAACTATTCCTTCAAAAATGTATGACTATCCAAACCATGTGCAGCAGCTGTCGTGGTTTAACAAATCATCACAAACAGACCATGCTGATTTTGGAAACAATTGCTTCATTGAAATCACAATCATGAACATGGAAAAATTGATTTTTTTCAGGTTTTACATTAATCTCTGCTCAGAACTACAATACCTCTCAGCACATTTATTCCTTAATCAAGCATCTTGTTTAATTATTCCTACTTTTGATTGTTTTGGGTTTTCTTGGCAGGTTCTTAAAAATGTATTTGAAGAGTTCTGAATATGCAAATTGAGTCAAGCAGGGTAGAATCATGAGGGTTGAGGCAACCGGATAGGTTGTAAGCAAACCCACCTTTTAACCGTTTGAACCTGATTGGTTGATTAGATTGATTTAATTTAATATTGCATCATGCATAACAAATATGCCCAGCCCACAAGGGCTTACAAGACACCATTATTAGACAAAGACAAACCAGAAACCAAAAGTAGATGCTTAACAATTCTAACACTAACAAAATAAACCATCCTGATGTTTCTCCCAGGCTTTTACAACAAAAGAGGCGAATTTATAAACATGGCAAGTTAACAAGTCGTTCCATCCTGTCATCATCAGTGCTCCAGAACATTCCAAGATTCTGAAGAACAAAGGTATTCTCAGCTCATCATAAAAGGGACAGTAAAAAATTAAATTAAATTCCTTCTCCACCTCTCCTAAATCACAAAACCTTACTTGTGCAGTGCGCTGATTTCTTGGCCCCCTGAAGGGCTGCCTGCAGCGTTATCGAGAACCCCTCATCTGATCAACTTCAAACTTGACACTGCACTCACTTGGGTCCTCAGCAATACACTTGCTAAATGTGAAGTGGATTGGATGGACAATTCTTTAGATATGCAAAGGACAGTCATACATGCATAAATACACAGACAGAGCTTCCGTCCTTTGTAGTTAGATGATGCTGCTACAGCGCCACCTATTGGCTGAATAGTACCACATTGGTCACGGTCAGTCAGACATTATATCTACACGTCCACAAAATGTGGTTGCAATGGCACAAAGTGTTCAGGAGATATGGTGTGTTTTGTGATATAAGCCCTGCCCACAGCGTTTGAGCAAACTTTGAGGGCCAACTATAGCAAAACTGTAGACATCAAAAATCCAAAAAAAAGCTCCTTTTTCCAGCTTAAATGTTCTCTACCAAATTTGGTGATAATTTATAAAAATGTTTCGGCGGAGTAGTAGAAAAAGACGATTTGGGCACAATTCAAAATGGCGGAGAATTGATCTAGAATGGGTAGACTCATCCGGACCCACAGAATTTCGGAGACTTATGGTTCATAAGTTTCTGTTATAGTGCCATCATCTGGCTAAATACAAATATGAAATACACCAGTGTGAAACAGATCGGATGAACGGTCCTCAAGATATGTGAACAGAGATTCCCTGCTTTATGCTTAGATTTATCCAAAGCACTAAAATGGAGGATCGATGAAATCAAGATTTAAATATAATCTGCTGTCTGTTGTATATACCTGTTTCTTCTGCAGAGCTATGTCAGATTTCACTGTTGAGTGTCAAGTTCAAATAAAAACACATTTAACTTGGGTTGCCACAACACCAAAATTGATGTGATGTCAGATTAAAGTTTTCTAAGATTTCTCTGAGGCAAGTGTCTTTAGATTGCTTTATTATAAGTGCAGAGCATATGCTTTAATAATAGAGGAGCGATATTTGTTATGCTTTAAAGCCCTGTCTTTCCTCTGCATACGTCTTTGTAACATTCTTGATGCTATGCTAATGAAAAGATAATGTATTACTTTCAGTAGTTGTGATTTTTACCCTTGATTTTTCATTCTGCATACTAGAGCAAAAGAAGAAAAACCTCACCCAGGTGCACAAAGTGCATACAGAGCAGTTTCTAAAGTTAGATGGCATGTTGTCCAAAATTAACAATGGCAGGCCGGCCCTGAAGAAATGGGTCTGAGAGCAACATAAAACAGGAAGAGAGAGGAGAAGAGGTGGAAGAAAAACCAGGAGAGAAAGAGCAAAGCTAGTAAGAGGTGGGGAGCAGGAGAGAGATTAGAGATAGGGGGGATGTGGGCATAAAAAAGACACAGAGTGCTAAAAGAAAGAGAACAAATCACTTTTAATTTGACAGCAAATCCAGCTGGGGACTGGTTAGAAGTGGAGCCCACTGATTGCTTTTGCCACTGGAATTCTTTATTCTCTTAGAGAGAGGATGGGAGAAAAATAGCCCCAGGGTAAGGAGTCTCACCAGAGAGGAGAACAAGAGGTTAGGGAGGCAGAAATGGATGATTAGACAAAGCACACAGATGAGGAGAGATGATGTACTCTGAGGCACACAGCTTATACCGTTAACAGGACACAGACATTACAATACAGTGTATCCATATGTGAAACATTTAAGTAATCACCGTTTCCTTGACAATGATTTACACACAATGTTGTTTTGCAAGTTTAGGCACCTACTATTGAAGTTAAAGTGTTCTTTTGCCACTTGGAGGCAGACTTTCGCAACGAGCCACGTGCAACATGCTATGGCCTCATACAGTTGATATGCAGCAAGTTAGCATACCATTGCCTGTTGATGCAGCTATAGCACACATAGAGCAAGAGTTATTTGGAGTTGAGCTTCTGGCAACGTGGTGTATGCTCATTCTCTTCACTGTTCGTACATATAACTACAAAAAGAACACACTGTACTTTGTGTATGGCATGTATTTATTAGGTCATCCCTATGTTCCCTGGGTCCTATGTTCCCAGGTCGCATAAGCCTCTGCCTTCGCGGATTTAATTCACCATTTTGTTCGGGCTAGAAGTAATGGTTAGGGTGAGGGGCAAGGTTAGGGGGTAGTGTTAGGGTGTACATAGGCCTTTTTTCCCGGAGAATTCAGCACTGAAAAAATAACAGACCGAGGCACACCGGCCTTTTTTTTTTAAAAAGTTAAAAAAAAAAAAAATAGGTCTGCTGTTCCTCGGTCACAAATAAAGCGGAGAACAGAGGACCCGGGGAACATAGGTACGCTCCAGTATTTAATCCTGTAGAGCTTACGTTCAGAGCAAAGAAGGAAGTGCGGTGACGTAGTAATAATCTCCACGTAGGGAGGCAGGTCAGGGTGATGAATGGGTCCTAAAGCACGCTTTCACCCGAGGGACCGATGTTTATGTCCCTGAGGTACAAAGCCAAACCATGACCTTTTTTTCTAATCTTAACCAAGTCGTTTTGATGCCTAGCCGGCACCTTACGTCACCTAACTTTAGTCTTTGTGCCTAAATCTCAGGACACCTGGCCTCTAGCAACTCCGAGAGAAGTATCTGGCTCATTAGGCGCTAAATGCTCCACAGTTTTACTACCTGCTAACTTTGTCGGTCTGCCATTTGGTGTGGCCTATAAATCCAAAACAATGATCTGAAAGGGAAAAATAAACAACTCTGTAGAGCTGCAGAGTTGATGATAGTTCTCTGTGGGTTTGTCACTTCAAAAACCTTTCATATTACACATAGTCCAGAGTGAGAAATACAGGTGTTCTGTTCTCAATCCCTTGATTGAGACAGGGGGGTCTCTGGAAAGATTCTCATCAAAAATGTATTTTTAAAGTCTTGTCCAGCACATTGCAAAAACATTAATTGACAAATATAAATACAGAGAAATATTATTGTTCTTATGTTCTGTCTTATTGAATACCTGGTGTGCCTTCTTGGATGAGTGGCGCTGTTGTAAATAGTCTGCAATGCAAATGGGTAGTTTAGAACACCGTATGGGCATACTCCACACAACCTGAAAAGTAGTGGACTTTTTTTACTGCTTGAAAATCATCGTTACACTTGGTTACAATATGGACACAGATCTCAGAGAAATGGAGAAGAGGGAAAGGGTCTCTATCTGTGGAATCCCCTCCCTATCGTCAGCTATCCCTCAGTTGGCAAACATCTCCCTGTAGGGCTCTAAAGTGCTGCTGCCTGTTAAGTACAAGGCATTCAGAGGAAGTCAGCTGTTGTTGGTGACATTCGCACCCTGCACCATGGCAGCTACCAGACAAAACAACATGCATCAGAGGGGCAAAGGGTCAAGTGGATGAAAGATTGCTATCCTCAGCTGACCCACAATGGAACAAATGCTAGCTGCAGTGCTTCAAAATAGATTCTCATATACAGTTAAGTGCTCATAGCTTTAGAACCCAAAGCCCACAGCACCAGACAATCTGCATTGTTCTGAAAAGGTTGAGTATCAATGACTCAGAAAATACTTTTCTGGAAAAAAAATTGATTTGAAACAGCCGTCCTGCAAGGATAAAGCTAAAGTGTTTTCTTTAAAAAACTTTAATATTACAGTATCACCAAATATTGCCTCCTCCAAGTTCCGGTGATGACGTGGATGTGAGTGGCCGCAGAACCCATGTGCTCCAGTAAAATTTATCATATATATAAACCCGTTCGTTTGATTTTGTGTAATTAGTCCATTTACATGTTTATGGATCCAATAATGACGACGCCTCATTCATTAGTAGATCCCAGTTCACACCCATTTGGGGAAAACAAATTTTTTTATCCAGGGGCAAAAGACAAGGGTTTCAAACTATGGGCAGACAAAGGTTTTGGCTAAATAGCAGATCTCTTTCAGGAGGATGTGCTCATGTCCTTAGACGATATCAGAAATCAATTTGACAAACACGCTAAACATTTCTCTAAATACCTACAAGTCAGAGACTTTATTTGTAAGACCCAAAAAAATACCCAACCTCTCAGCAATGCAAATATTTTGGTAAGCCCACACCAGAGAAGACTTATTTCCATCTTTTATAAGATTCTGTCATCCGGGTCTCCAGAGACATCTGAGGACAAGAGACTTGCTTGGTGCGCAGACATAGGGGAGGAGATAACTGGGTCTGGCAAACTATTTGTGCTCAATCACAAACACAAACAAGTAATTCAGGTTTCAGACTATTTCAATATAAATGGTCCGTGAGGTGTATATCACTCCAGAGGTTTTGAATAATTTCAATGGCAATATTCCTGATGTATGTACTGAATGTGAATCACACTTTTCCATTGTTTGTGGTCCTGTTCAAAAATACATGAATTTTGGAGAGAGGTTTTTGAGACACTCTCAAGTACTATGTAGCAAAGAATGCGCGTTTTGGGACTTATACCAAAGGACATTAATCTTAGCAGAGCTAACAGCAAGATGGTTACCCTAAGCTTACTTCAAGCCAGACAGACTATTGTGAAAAAATAGTAGTAATAATAGTAATCTACACATAGGCCGACTACAAAAGGCTGGCTAGAGGCTATTGTATAAGTTATAGCCATGGGAAAAATAACACATTCACTGAAAGGAAAATAAAGAAATGTGTGTGTTTGAAGAAATGTGGACTTCCTTCTTGGACTTTGTAGAGTCCTAAGTTTCTAAGGGCTGTAAAGTGACCTTATAACCATTACCCTTGTACAACCATTGGGCAACTCAATGCCTCAGTACCCCTTTCTTCTGTACCATCGAGTGTGCCAACCGAGTTTTGAGTGTTTTAATTGGCACACATTTGAAAAAAAGAATTGCCTCCTCCCTTCTATTTACATGTGATGGATCTCTGCTTTGATTATCTACAACGTAGCTTATGAGGCGATTCTCATTCCCAGGGCATCAAATACCGCAGTTTGGTCATGGCTACTGGTTGGATACACAGGGCAGCCATGAGCATCTTTATGAAACGCGCCGGGCTGCGAACTGTGAACTCAAACAGCAAACTTAAATCAGCAACCGTCATAGTTGGACGTGCAGGACAGGTGATGCCAAGAAGTCCTGACAAAACAGCAGTATGTGACGAGTTGCAATGAAAAGGAGTTCTCTCTTATCTACACTATTTAGTGCTTGGCTCTATGAATGGCAATGTTGATTGGATCCCACTGACCTTGGGTTATTTCCGGACTTTTCCTTTAGCGCCACCACGTGGTTGACACTTTTGGTTTCAGTGAAATGTCTTGACAACTATTGGATGGATTGCCATTAAATTTGGTACAGCATTTTAAGGTCCCTTAAAGATGAATCCTTTGGGGATCCCCTGACTTTTTAAGTAGCACCATCATCGGATCAAGTTTTCCCTTATCCATGAATTATCTATCTGCTGGATGGATTGGCACATAATTCTGTACAGACCTTTATTGTTCCAAGACAATAAATTATAATGATCCCCTGACTAAATCAGGGATAATAAAGGCTAATTAGCACTAAACCAAGCACATTTGTTCTGTTTCTTTTCATGTTTCTTGAATCCTTTATCTATTTTCCAAGTATTCTTTCCCACTTGAGGGAGAATCGAGTTACTTAGCAGTTCACCAGTTCCCAGTGGAGTGTGAACAGTAGTTCATTGTTTGATTAGACCAGCTGCTTTTGGCACCTCTCAAATCCTTTCTCTTTGTGGAAATGAACCAAAAAGTTTTTACCAGCATAGATTTCTGTCTCTCTTGCTCTCTCTCTCCCTCTATATATATATATATATATATATATATATATATATATATATATATATATACTTTGGGCAATGAAACACTGTGATAATATGATAATAAGCTGATAACACTGGCGTTTCCTTCATTTTGAATGTTTCATACTTTGATGTTGCTGCTATGAAAGAATCTAAACAGCTTTTGTCAAACTGTAATCAAATGGGCCAAAATTCAGTTTGAAATGTATCCTGCATGTATTTGAGGGTATTTGAAGAAGTTTCGGAGTGTGTCACATTTTGCTCTTTGACCTTTGAGGTCAGGTCATCATAATAAAGCGATTCACTGACCGGGGTTCTTGTGCCTTTCTCCCCAGGCTTGGCTCAGTTTCTCATCAAAGGCTTCCTGCATCGAGCTCTGTGCCTACTGAGATCAGAGGGATGTGACCCGTGTCTGAGTCAGGGTTACCTACTGCTCCAATAGAGCTTTGGCCCTGCTGCTGCTGGCCCAAGGGCAGAACGTGCCCCGCTTAACTCTGAAAGTGCAAGAATTATGATCAACCCACACAGAGCCTAGGGGATGTCTGTGATGAAGGCCAGCATTGTGGCATTGGGGGTGTAAGAGTCCAGGGTCAGTCCTTAACCCAGATCATGACCTCTCCTAGGTTATTCTCTATTGCCTGCCAGACTTGAGGTCAGATGCTCTGAGAGCTTCGTCATGAGTAGGCCGTTGAGGAATGCCATCATTTGATTGAAGTCAGAGGGATCTTCTGATTAAAGGCTTATGTGAGTGAGGCAGAGTGTAGTGAGTAGATGACCTCGTTTAAGCATTGGTCTTATGCTTTTTAGGCTTTTCCTGCTGTAACTGTGACAAAGAATGTACACCCACTCTTCTCCTTGACCACACGTTCCCTTTGAAATGAATGGTGTAACAGTGCTCACAAGTCATTCTGATTGCTGAAGCGCAATTTACTTTTTTCCTGCTGAATATGATACCATTGGAATAAAACATGACACATTCTTTAATATCCCTGTGTGCATTGAAAGATAAAGATAGATCTGTTATTGTGGCAAAGAAAAATGTTCCGGGTAACATGGAGTATGGGCAGTTCCATTTTTGCTAATGTTCCTTTGGTTTTGCTTTGTTCTCCAGGCCACATCGACCCAAGCACCTCCCCAACAGTTGGAAAACACTCCCATCATAAGATTTCTGCTTCTTCTGGTGCAAGCACACTAATAGGCAAAAGGAGGTCTCCCACCCTAAACCTGAACCCTTGACCTTGTTTAGGGGTTGGGAGACCTGGGCTGTAGCTGATGTTGCTACACAAAAGCTGTTGTGGATGGACTAGTATTTTCACATACACTGTAATTACAGAGTGGACATGCCAACTAGAACTCCCGTTTGAATAGCTGAGCACAGCTGAGAGACAGTGGAATGACTAGGCTTCAAAAACAAGCCCTCTACAGCAGAATTTACCCTTACAACCTTGCAAACAGATATTTTAGTGTGTTTGTTTTCCTTAATCATACAGGCCTAGAATCCCTTAAAAGCACTGGGATACTCATTATACCACCATAAATCAATGGAACAAGGCATAAGGCATTTTAAAGAAACCAACAGCACGTAAGGCTCAGGGGTCAGTTCCCTTTAACTACTGCAGAGAGTCCCAGCTGGTGACTAGAGTTTAACATGAGGCTCTACCATCTCACAAGTATCATATATTCACCCTTCTTTTCCCCAGGGCAGGAGGCAGGGGGTCTGATGCAGCAAAAATCATCATCCCAGACAAAACACAGATTGTTTCCTTCCATACAATGCACAATAGTCCACTTGCCAAATAAAGTTCCTCTTTTTAGCACACACAGCAGGTCTGTGTAGAATGGTAAACCACTGTGGCGCTGTAAGAAGGAAGGAGCAAGTGTTGCATATATCCTGAACATAATGCCAGCATGTGGGATGTTGGCTATTTTGAGGAACTACTGCTTTCTTCTCTCATTCTCTGTCATCTTCTTGTATCTTTTAAACCACTGGAATTTGGTTAAATTGCATCTAAAATTTCATAAAGTTCCTCATCACTGTCTACTCACAGGCCTTTAACTATTGCTTGACTGATGCTTTTACACAGTAAAGGATGGACAAATCAGGCGTGATAGTATTAGAGCGCTAATCTCTCTTAAGGAAAGAGGGTTGGGGTGTCCCGGTCGTGTCTAAGTGAAGTTAATACTCTGTTAATGGTTATCCACATGATATAAATGGCACTGTTTTTCAGTGCCTCTATATGTTTTTCATATTTGTGCCACAAAATACTTCAAATCAAATAAGAAAACATAATATGGGATAGAAACCCTCCATAGATGAGTAGTATACATGCATTTTGTTCCCAGTTGCATCCTTACTAAACCACTGAGGGAAAACCACTCAGTTGGCTTTTAGTGTAACTCAGGTACAGTGCTAAAGTCCTCACTGATATCCCTGCTTTTAGCACTCCAAAGTGTCAAAATGTCCCATTTTAGGTGACAATGCATTATCACACATCTAATCTCTGGCTACATGGGTGGGGGTGAGTAAGAGCAAGGTTTTTACTGACAACAGGATGCTCCTGCTAAATGCTCAAACACACAGCTGGATAGCTACTCATCAGACTTGGATGTAAATCAGAGAAAAGTGATCTATGTATGAATCACTAATGCATACACAGTGTCTACTCATGGAAAAACCATCATGATCATTCATTATTAAGCATAATCATTATATATCCAGGACACCAGCCATTATATTCTGGGACCATTTTGACCTCAGTCTGCAACTTGAAGTAGTCTCCTCATGATGTGAGCTAAAGTCCTAGTAATCAGTTGTAAACGCTGTCCCACACACTTCTCTGATGTATAGTGTAGTTCTTCAAGTGTGAGCTCTTATGTATACTGTTTGTTTATTACCACTCTGACCCCTTTTGTACCACTATGTATTTACATTTTCTCAACACCAACAACCTCTGTATCAGACAGCTATGTCACAACTGTGCCGGCTATTTAGTCTAATGGCTTGGAGGAAAACAAGTGAAAGATTTTCAAACTATAACACTTTGCCACCGTGGTCTCATTTTTTTTTTTTGCTACTTAGGCAATGTTAACACACGCAGCGTTTCATATCTGGCCAGCCACAAAGAAGCTTTTACTTCTCTTCTAAAGCTGAATTATGTGCCTTTTCTATTATAAATTACTTTGGCAATTTTTTCATCTGACCTTTTCACCATGAGCTAAAAAAATGTCCAATACTTTGCTTTATGACTGAATACCTGCAAGCTACTGACAGTCCAATCAGTCTAATAAATGGCTGGGTGATTTATTATTGGATTTATAGTTTGTATTGATAATCTAAATATGCAAAGGATGTAGAAACTAAATCTATCAAACAAATGTAAATGAGAAAAACGTACATGTTGAAAATATACCATATGAGGTTCATATAAAGTAGCATAAAATGGAAATACTCAAGAAAAAAAATGGTATAAGTTTCTACCTGAAACCCAATGGCCTTAGCTTATTTCTGTGATAAACATGTACTAACAACAAAAGCAAATCTAGAGCACACATGCTACTATTCCCCAAACATTTACATTCTTCATATGGTCCTCAGGTCAGTTTGACACAGAGACACACAAAGCTGTTGCCCACACACACAAACACAAACACAAACACACAGACATGCACACACACTGACACTCACACAGATAATGTTACATTATTATAATCTAAGCACAGAGAAGCTGTTTGCTCTGACTGTCCCCTACTCTTCACCCTCTGTCATGTGTCCATCACCACCATGTTCTAGTAGGGACACAATTATTAAACATATTTGTTATATCTATTAATGGGAATTGAGATAAAGACAATATATTTTAATGGTTTATGAAGTCAAATTTTTAAAACCCCAAATATGTGCAGGGTCAGTTTGACCCCGACCATACAAGGGTTAAGAGGGACACTCTTTATTTTGTGTGGTGTGTTACAACAAACTGTTCTAAATAAGTTACAATGTTTAAATTGAGAACATTGGACATACCGTCCTGTTTTCTTATTAGGTTTGTAAGCAGGACACTTGGTTAGAAACCAATACGCTATTCTTTGCATCTTAAAGAAAACTATTATACGATTAAACTGCACTCCCTGTTCCCTGCAGACCAAGCAGGCAGAACTCTGCACTCTACTGAGCCAGCTTTTCTACTTAATCTTATATTTCACCAAAAAGTCAAACAAACCTAACCAATAATCACAACAATAAGTGTATTTTCCTCCATCAGATTAGCCTTGCTGCCACCGGGGTATGAAAGCCACTGACTGACAGTGTTGATGGAGACGTCATGTGAGCTGGCAGCAGTGCAGGGCCCCTGAGTGTTAAAGCTGTTCCCTGTGTTCAGAGTGAAAAACCTGCTTTGTGCTGAATCAAAAAGCTCTCCCCGGTTTTTCTATTCTCCTCTGGCTGCACATATCTGTGACAGCGAATCCAGGAGCCGGACCTTTGCCATCATCGCACTTCCCAACTCCAAAACCCAGCGCCTCGCCCTCTCATTTCTGCCTATTGGGACTACAGAGAGGGAGGTTTTTCTGAAAACAAACAACAACAAACAAAAGACCAAAGTGGGGCGAGGTGAGCGGAAGGGGGTGCAGAGGGAGAACTTCTGTGTGAAATAATTGCGAGGAACAATTTCAAACAGATGTCTGTTTGGACTTGGCCCTGGGCTCGTGTCTCCGTTAAATATAGTGATTTGATTGGAAAACAAGCAGTGTGAGATGGGCTGGGGGCCAGCCGGACCATTCAGGGGCTCTCTAATGACCCCCGAGGGTCGAGGGGTCGTCAGAGTAAAAGCAGATCAGAGAGGATGTGGGGCCGGCAGCCAGGACAGGGCCCATAAATCTAGCCCATTCTCAGAGGAGGCTATCTTTTTTCACTCCACCATCAGAATTAAAATACAATCACAATCGTCACATTGTGCTCTCGCCAGTGTGCAAAGGTTATAATTCAAAGCTAGCAGACAGAGTTGGGAGGTTGTGTTGGATGGTAGTGGACTTTTGGGAGGAAGGTCAACAGGGTCGTGTATTTTAGGCTTGATGAGAACCTTGGGGTTGTGGGAAACTGTCCTACAGATCCATATATTCCACTCTTTGATTACAATGACTTAGCTGAAGAAGCATGACATTCATAAGTGCAACAGTGAAATTAATTTAGACCAACAAGTCATAGAAATGTTTATTCCAATCCTCTAAATACAGCTCCTGATGCGCTGTAATGTATCATGAATGGGAAGCATTATCACAGTGGGAACAACATTTGTGAAGGCAAAATCTCCGATTGCATAGTTGACCATGAGTTTTTCTTCCAATTTTCAGCCGGCTCAGCTTTTCACAGATGTGTTAATGTGTAGGGTGGACAGCTGCACTTTATGGCAGAATGGCGCAAGATGATCAGGATCATTTTCATCCCCACTGACCATCGAAGGAACACACATGCTTTTCAGTTTGTCAAAAATAAAAAATCATCAAACTGTCAAAGAGAGAATGAGAAAGTGAAGAGAATTTTTATTTCTTTCCTGCAACAAAGGGCTTAGTCAGACTTGACTGTGAGCTGGGATCAGTGTTACACGGCTCTGATACGCTCTCTACAGGGGAGGGAGTAGTGTCCAAATCACACACACACACACACACAGGACACAATTTCTTTTAAGCAAAACAAATGACAAATGTTTTCACTGAATGTTTTCTAAACCTAATGCTTACATTAAAATCTATTTCTAAAAGCCGCCCAGTTGGTCGATTATTCTAAAGATGGATTCACAGAGATGCAATTCAAGATTCAAGATTCAAGAAGCTTTATTTAACCTGAGGGAAATGATTGTGCAACAGTTTCAATACAAAGATGGGAAAGGGTCAGAGTAACAATAAGCATAAACATAAATCAAATAAAAATAAAGCTAACATCAAATAAATCAAACAATTAACTAGATGTGACAGAATGCAACAGACATACAGACAACAGACAACCCTAATAGGCACAATTAACAAATCCCATGAGAAAACCACCAATATGTTTGTGCGCCTCTCAATACTTTCTAACTTCTATACCCTGTCTGATTCACTCCATTTGTTCCTAAAGTTGACAAACTTTAGTTTTTGGCAAATACTGCACAAACAGGAGAACGTGCATTTGTTTTGGGACTATTTTTATCCATCCATCCATCCATCTTCAACTGCTTGTTCCGAGTCGCAGGGGGCTGGAACCGATCCCAGCTGACATCGGGCGTGAGGCGGGGTCCACCCTGGACAGGACGCCAGTCTATCACAGAGAGACGAACAGAGACAGACAACCATTCACACCTACGGGTGATTTAGACTCAACAATTAATGACAATGACAATGGGAGGAAGCTGGAGAACCTGGAGAGAACCCACGCAGACACCGAGAGAACATGCAAACTCCACACAGGAGTGCCCCAGCCGGGATTTGAACCAGGAACCACCACACCACCGTGTCGGACTAGTTTCAGTGGTGGATTAATGGTGGATGGACACTTTGTGTGCCATTGAGTATTTATGGAACCTGGCCCATGAAAAATATATAACAAGCGTTATAAGTTGATTCATTAGTTTGAAATGCGCATTGTAGGTAATGTATAACCCAGGCTTTAACCAGAAGATTAATGTGTGGGAAAAAAAGACAATATTGCTGATTCAGCTACATCAATCTTTTTTTCAGAATAAGTAATAGGGGTTCAATGGTAAATGCTTAAAATAAACGTGACGAGTAAACAAGTGTATATTTACACCCAGGTGAAAATAGCCCTTGCTGCGTGATCTGAATATTTACACCCGACCCCTCATCCACCGCGTCAAAGGGGGACAAAGTGTAATATTGTGGTAGTAAACTGGGTGAGTGGGTTAAGTATCAGACTCTTACCTAAGAGACCATTGGTTTTTTTTCTCCAAACCTTTCACTAATTTCTTAACTTTACCTAACCTCTCTAACATGTTCTCCGATGAGAGAGCATGACGAAACAGTAACTTTCATGTTCCATCCTGTATAGAATGAAAATGTAGTAACAGTAACAGTTCCTTGATAGGGAGAAGCAGGCCCAGGGTTTCACTCAGTCACTTGGACCTTGTTGACCCTCTGTGCCGAAGGTGCAGATTTCACTTTTGTGAGTGGAGGCACATCAAAGTGACACACTGTTCACAGACCAAAGCCAATCCCAAAGTGTGTAACAGAAAACAGTAACATTAACTAACAATTAAGCACACAAGTAAGCATTTCAGTTGGTCATCTTTCATCCTTTGAGTACTGACCCGTCTTCTCCTCAATCAACACATTGTTTGGGATCCACAGCTCCCTTTCACTACAATCTGCTATAGGAAGGACATGCGTATCACTAGAATGACATTCGACCCCCAAAAGATGAGCTTCTGAAGATTGCTTTCAGCCATGTGTTGCAGTGCCTCATATACTTAGGGTTAACATCTGACTCAATCCATCTGGACTGACAGCAGAGTGGCTGAAACACTGCATACTAATGACCAAATCAGCTTGTTATTTCCATTTTGTAAACCTACCAAACTCAGGTTTACAGATGAAACAGCATGGCGATACTGTACGTGGGCAGTTCTGCTGCTTGTAGATGAGAACACATCTCCATAGCCTGGAAATGCAGTCCAATCATGAATGGATTACTGAGCAGGTGTACAGGGCACAGGCCCAGGGGCCCAAAATGTCAGGGGCCCACCTGGCCTTCACCTGCAAAATGTCCCTCAGAGAGACACAAAATGACATGATTACAAAGAGATGCAAAACAACCAGAAAGAGACACAAAATTACTAACTACTACTACTACTACTACTAATTACTTACTAAGAGATGTAAAAAAAATACACAAAAGATGACCAGACACACGAAGGCACGGTGGAATCATACATTATTACGTTACCATAGTATGTGGTGGGAAGTAGGGCAGGACACAGGTGGGAAAAGAAAGACGTGTGCATCACTTTTAAGTGTCCTCTGAAAACACTTCAGTTGTGTTGCAGTCTACTTGCAGTGCTTTTTCTCAGTGTGTTTTACTGTACTATTTGCTACATGTTTTCTAAATGCTGCACATGTGTTGTAAAATTGATGAAGATGTTTGCTTGTGTTTAGTCTATGAATGTGTTTTCTTAAGTTGCAGAGCTATGAGCTCTCAGGGCCACCCTATGTCTCTCCTCAAATGTAGACATACAATCTCTTACAGATGTTTGTCACTTGTGGAGCCATCTGCCACTTTGACATAGCTTGACACAGACTAGGCCTGTCTCCTGAGGCTGAGAACCTGTGCTCAGAAAGGCCAGTGAGCAACATGCATATTCAGCAACAGGCTCCACAGCTCGCTTATCATCATGACCCTCATGGTAACACAGCATCTGCAGCAGCTCTAGGAGTTTGTGTATGCAAGTCTATGTCCCAGAGAAAAGGCTCAGTGAGAAACAGAAAAATGAACCTCAGATGAAACCACAAGTCACTGTTCATCATCCAGGGAGGGTTCTTCTGTTTCGCAACCCTGTGACTCTATCACCTGTCACAGGGATGCACCAGCCTCCTCCACCCTCAAGTTCACTTAGAAGCATCTGTCTGTTGTCATTATGCACCCTGGATGAGGAGATTCTAACATGTATTCGCACCCTGTGAACTGCTTTTGCCTGTCAGCCTTAGGCCTGTACATACATTTTGGTTTGTAGGACATCACTCGTATGATGGTCATGTGCCGTATATTTCAATAAGTGTGTTTAGTGTGTTGTTTTTCCCTAAAATGTAACCAGCTATCCTCATCTTTGTAGGCTTGGACAGCTATTGCCTCTCTAGAGTTGTATTACAGTTTTTCTCGATTGCTAAGACACATTTCTTGAAAGCTTCTCTCCTTTTCTCTAAACTTTGAACACAAACCCCAATTTTCAAGCTACGTTCACAAAACCTCAGACTCTTCTTGCAAAACCAAACTTTCACCTCAAAACAGTTCAATCTGTGCCAAAAACTGAACTTTGTTGTCAAATCATGCCCCAAGTCAATCAAAATTAAAAACACTTGTACGTCTCTATGTGCCCTGTGATAGACTGGCGTCCTGTCCAGGGTGTACCCCGCCTCACGCCCGATGTCAGCTGGGATCGGCTCCAGCACCCCCGCGACCCCGACCCCGGGATAAGCGGTTGAAGATGAATGAATGAATGAACTGAGCAGCCACTAAACACTACATAGAAAAATAGAAAACACAATGCTCAGGACATGAAGCTGAATGCATGTTGCAAAACAAAAAAACTTGCATTTAGCACTTTACACAAAGACAAAAAACAGAAATCTTGTGCATTAACATGTAGCACTTGTACAGCACAAAAAACAAAGATCTTTTGCATTTACAGTACACATATTATTTGTTCAAAACAAACTGAAACCGTATGAATTTGCCACTTGTGTACAGTTCGGCATTGTCCTCACGGACCATATCAACAATTAGGGGAGAACATACCTGTCCTCACACCCTTATGTGACAGTCTTTTAATTCTACAAAAAGAGAACATGCAGTTACAAAAAATATACATGGAATACTAGGCCTACAGATAGTTAGACTAACCCTCCATTACAATACTACAGTACATTGGCACAGTGATGTACTGAAACATACTGTATATGTACTTACAGTATACTGTGGTACAGTATATACTGTAATATGTCATACAGTAATTTGCTCTCAACATGTACATACTTTACTATAATGTCAAAAAATATAATTACCTATTCTCTACTCTAAATCTTCGGATTATGGTGGACACAGTGAATCTACCGATGTTTGGTTGTACACTTTGTCCGGCCTCCCTCATGCTCATACCATGGACAAGAACATGGTCAATCACAGTAGCTCTGATTTCATCAGATATTACTGTTCTTTGTCTTCGCTGATCACCTTGACCACCTTGACCTCCTCGACCTCCTCTCACACAAACTCTTCCTCTTAGATTTCTACCCATTGTAGTGCCTCTCAAATCAGTTCTCTCTGAACTGACTTTATATATTCCCTCACATCATTAGCCACAAGTGTTATCAATTTTGAGTTGTTGTGTTCAAGTAGTGACAACCGTGCTTTAATTGTGTTTGACTTTTGCCACCTGTGCTCACCATTATGCAGCACATGTGAATCACAATGAAAATGTGTTGGTAAGTTGTGTCTAAACAGGTGAAAAGTGCTCATGATTTTGCCAAAAGAGTGATTGATTCAATCAGTGTGTTCAGGCAACAGAGAAATTGGTTCAGACAACAGGGTTTAGTGTTTTAGCAATTGAGAAAAACTGTAATCACAGACTACATAACACATAAGAGGTTATATCATGTATGAACTTGTGGCGCCCTCCTGTGTTTGATATATGTAAGAACAGCCTCAACTGGACAATGTAAGTTAACACAATTAAGTGCTGTACTTAATACAGATACATACACACATATGGATATTAAATATATTTAATGTGTGTATCTTTATTATATAACTACATTGGTAATTATGGGATGTAAATAAAATGATATATTCTAGAACAATGCACTACAATGCACTTGGGATATTGAGTTTCTCAAGTGTTTATCTAGAAAGCCACAATAACATTTAAATAACTTCTTACATGGTCATGTACTGGACAGCTTTATTAGAAAGTATTGCAAAAATCAATGCCAATCATTGCTCTTTATGGAATGCAAAAAGTTTGTATGAACAAAATCACTTAAGTAATGTAAAACATGACGACAAAGCTAAAACTATTGTGTTTCAAACATCAGACCCGTTCATGAATAAGCACAGGAAAACACTCAAAAAATCATTATTTTAAAATGGATAATTAGGTTTGTCTCACATTGTGTACACATTGTGTACTCAAAGGTTATTAAAAGCAAATTAGTTGTGTCAATAATGGAAAACACAAATTCTTAGTTTTTAACTAAATCATTAAGTAAATGTATTGTAAAATATATGGTGATTATTTAATTTCATTGAACAATATTATGAAATTGCTGTACAACACATGTATTCAGTGAACGGCAGAACCTGTCAAAAGGTAATAGTTGAATTCCTTTTCAGATTTCAGGTAATTTCATCATGCACTCATTTACAATGCCTTGTGAGATCCACATTTTAACAGACATTTTTAAGAGATTATACTTCACAAATGTATCCTTTTATACAACAAGGGCAACAATAATGTAATGTACAGAGCCATGGATATACACAGAAATGTGACATAGCATGACATTCATTAATTACACAACTCAGTCACTTTCAAAGTATCGGGGTGTATCACAACAAATGGAAACAATGATTAGCTGAAAGCCACAGTATGTTGGAACAGGCTGCTTTCAAAGTTCAGTTAATGTCGAGTGCAACAGGACCTTTCATTGAGAAACCAGTAAAGAATGACACTTTTGACCCCGGGACATGCCCACTAAGCTGACTTCGAAACATTGGTGTGACTTCGACCTTCAGTAGTGGGAAACAAGTATCCGCCAGTATCAAGTTATTCCTCACTTCGCCAGTGACCCTACAAAGGCGCTCCTCTACCTCCTTCTCTTTCCATATTTTGCCATTTTCCCACATGGAGGCAAACTCATCCTGCCCACCTGTGACGCACCTTTTGATTTCCCCAAAGTGTACCAGTCGTTCATAGCCTTGCTTCTTCCCCAGGAAGAAATGGACAATGGGCCTCTTGCCATTGTACACTTCCTTCATCACTATGTGATAAGAGGTCCTCATTTGTGATATGTACTTCACCAGACTTGTTGGTGGAACCCCCTGCGGACAGTGTGGCCACAACAGCACAACTGCAATGTAGTACAGTTGCAAAGTCTCACTTATTGGGATCGGCTCACACAGAACTTGGCAAAGGAGATTAAGAAGTTTCTGGTATGGCTGAATGTGTGGTGATTCCAGTTTGATACAACTCAACACAACATTGATGTAGATGAAGTTGATTTTCTCCTTCACAGTTGGCTTATTTTCAGGTGCACAAATAAAAGCATACTGTTTGGCAATCTTCCTCAATGTTTCAGGTGAGATGTCTTTTGAGAGACAATTCAGAATCCCAGAGTAGGTATCAGCTTTTTGCATCTCCAGGTATTGTCTTGCCCCATGTAGTTTCAGCATGTTATTCATGTATTTATTCTTCAGAAGGGCTGCAGAATCTGTCTTGCAGAAAAGCTTTGCATACTGCATGAAACAGCTGAAAAGCTGCCTTTGGGCTACATCCTCACGACTGTCTTTTATTCTAGATCTGGAGCCCAAGTTCACAAAAAAATTGTCAAGGAAGTCTATGTTTATCTTCATCCTAAATCTGAGGTTGTAAAGTACATCCTCAAACTGTCTGAGAACTTTGTAGTAGCTTGCATGTTTGTTGTGCCGTGTATCATTGCTCTCCACAGCCTGAAGTTTCACATTTCCAGAGAGAACCTCACTCATCATGTCATGGCGGACTATGTCAGAAGAAAATATGGGGGTCTTTCCCAGCACTTCAATGACAAGTACTCCAACCTGAATTTCGCCAAGGCACCCTGCTGTATTAAAGGGGCCGTTGTCGGTCTTGATTTGTAATCGCTGAATTGACTCCTTCTTTGCAAGGTTCTGTGTCTCCTTGAATGCATCTATTGCGGATTGAGCCATTTTAAGAAACATGTCCAATTTTTCAGGACTAATAGGCACTTCCTTGTAGTTTGCAATGGCATTCTTTAGCTGATGCTTGATAACTTGTGCTGATGTGTCTGCAATGTATGAGCTGTCTTTGGAAAGATCTCTTGCTCGACATGCCCAAACTTCTGCCTCTGAGAAATCCTTCTTTTTCAGGTAATAGTACCTGGCTAGTAACTGAAAGACAACTGGATCTTTCGGAAACCGTTTTGATGCATTTTGTAGCACCATCTCTTCCAGTCCTGGAGTTTCACTTGCAATGTGTTGAATTAGTGGAGAGAACTGAGATTCCTCCTCTGAATGATGTCTCTTCACCAAAATGTGGTGAACATCATGCAGGAGTTTGTCTTTGCCTTGTGTGCTCTCATACAGCTTGTCTGTGGTCAGCAGAAGGTCAATGATGGCAGCTTTGTTCACATTGTGTGTTGCTGTAAGTTCCTGCAAACAGTGCCTTGCAATACTTGAATGGATCATTTTCACAGCTTTGAAAACTACCTTACCCTCAACTAAGCAGGTGGCAATCAAAGTGGAAAATTTCCCAAATCCTTCTTCGACTTTGATGGTTCCACAAACTGGTTTTGGTTGAAGACCAAGAAATTCTTCACACAGCGAGACTGAGAAAGAGGCACCCTTGCAGTATACATTCAAAAGAACTAAAACAGCCAGGAGTTGTGCATGTTTCTGATTCATGTTGAAGCTCTTCAGGGTGTTGCGGACCACACCCTGAACATACTCCGGCTTGAAGTTCTTCTTCATGATCATGAACCCATAGAAGGTGTCTGCATTCTTGTGTGTTTTCTCTATTTCTACAAGTTTTTCCTCAAACAGTTTCTGCTCTGTCTCGGAGAGATCGTTTCCAATGAATACAGTCTCTTCAGTTGGTTCAGTTTGTTCAGGGGACTCGGACATCATACAGTTCAGGATAATCACCTGTGGAGACTTACACTGAATGTTTTTTTTTGTACATGCTTTTTCAATGAGCCGCTGCAAGTCAAAGACTTTTTCCTTATCATCAAAGTCATCTATCATCAGCAAAACAGGGACCTGTGGCGATTGCTCCACAAGGTTGTGCATCAAAAGTTTTACCACTTGATCAGCGACCTCAGCGAAATCAGCATCGCTGTCTTTGAGGACAGCACAACGGAATCTGTGGCGGAGAGCCCATAAAGTATGCATGGCCAAAGTTGTCCCACCACATCCAGGTACATGCATGAGGTTGAACAACACGCAGGCTTTTCTCAGGGAGCACAAATCTGGTAAGACTGTATTCATGATGAAGTCAAACTTGTCTCTTTTAATAAACGGTGTGGATCCAGGCTGCTCTGAGAAATAGAAATTCCACCATGACACCTTTTCTCCTTTGTAGAAGTTCTCTTCTATGACAATTTTGTCCTCGCTTCCTCCTTCACATTGGTTCACACACAGAACCTCTAAGCAACTCAGGCTACGCTCCATTTTCTTCTCAAGAGGCACATTGCTCCCCCCATGACCAGGTAGGAAGCGGCTGGATCTGCGGTTTTTTGACAAAAGACTAAGGACAGTGCCAGCGACTTCAGCAAAACTGAGCTCATATATGCATCTATGAGAGATGTTGATTCCGCACCGAGCATCAATTAGGTCCCTCCATGAGGTAAATGCTTTTTGACTGTCGCATATACAAAGGATTTGCTCTGTGCCTCTGAGCTCCTGCCAGAATGTACTGAAAGTCTCAACAAGAGGGTCCATCTTCTCACTCACTGTTGACAAAAGTAAGAAAATGACAAGGAATCTCTTGTTTGGAAGAACATCTTTACGACACAAGAAAGAAATCACATCTCGAATGGAGGCTCCCTTGTCCATCAACCACTCATCTATGTCTGAGGGTGCCTCATCCTCAAGACCTCCATTGCACATTACCCAGCTGGTGTTTCGAGTTAATTTCAACCTCTTTGCAATGTCCTCAACTCCTTCTGTAATTTTATACTGTGCTGGTAAATGTACACTTACTGTACTCTGCTGCTCAAAGTGACACTGTAATCCATGTTTAGCTGATTCTGGATCAAAGTCCAAAACAGCTGTTGGGTTCAGCTCTACAAGAAATCCTAGTGATTCAAACTGGGTTGAATGTGATTTGTTAGTTACTAGTACATACCGCTCAAAGTGTGATTTATCTAAAGAGGGCGATCCACCAGTTATCATATTACTTAATCTAGAGCCTTGAGTACTGCACTTTATCACACTGAGGTGCTTCTCTTCTGCTTCTTTTCGGAGTTGCGATCGTTGTGCTATGCTGTCAACAAAGTGGTTGTACTCTGCCATTGGTTTGGCAAATGTGGTTGGCGCGAGGAGATCCCGACTGCTTCCGCCATCTCGGACAAAGAATTGTTTTGATGGTTTTGTTTCAGTTGTGACTGATTCTTTACATTTTGCTTTTTTCTTGGCTTTTCTTGTGTCCATGTTGAAAGTATGGTAGATGTTTTCTTCACACATCGTAGAGTCAGGAACTATATCCACTTCTATGACACATTTTTCAGACGATGTCATATTTGTATTGAGAACCCCAACAAACCGTGGCGGTTTGATGCAATTTTGAGCAGTCTGTTTGTGTTTATGCTCAAAATAACCATCAATTGCAGATCTCAGTTCATTTGCATAAGCCTCTCTGTCCTTAGCAACCACTCCCAACACTTCACCGTGCATGAAGTTTGGCTTGTCTCCTATTCCAAAATGTATGGTGCCATTGGTGCGGCAATTCATACAGGCAGCCGCAAAGCGAATAGTCTCTTCAGTGAACTTGCTCATTTTAGTTTCATCTGTTGTATTGATGAAAGCTTTATACTCGTGGCAGGGTTCAATTAAGTCTGAGGGACCGGATTCTGTAATATCAAGAATGCCACTCTCCATGTATCGATATGTATCATGGTACCTACAAAAGGGATAGGGCTTGCATAGTCTTCCAGGCCGATTTGCAGAGCTTTTTGGCTCCTCTTTCTTTAATTTCACTACCTCATCTCTGGCATGAATGATAAGTTTTGCTGGACCCAAAGTCACACCGATTTCTTTTAAGTCTTCTCTATCTAAAAGCAAAAGACTGGGTCCATTAATGTCCTGCTGAAACAATATTTCAGCAACACTATCATCCACATCATTTAACTTTAGAGTCCATTCTTTCACTTGATGTTTACTCCAATCCTTGATGTCAGGTGGCAGGTCCTCCTCCTGACTCTGAAAGAAAAAAGTGTTGTTATTTTCCTCATTTCAACTCAAATTACAGCAAACTTATTACTTGATCAAATTCAGTATTGAAATATTAGGTGTAATAATGAAGTGGTTTAATATGTAGGAAGTGAACACATTTTACAAAGTTGTGTTAGTTTGATAAATATCTTTAAATGCATGTGAATCTAATGTAAAGGCTCTTATTGTAGTTTGCAGTTTAATGGGTTATATTGTATTATATTCCTGTAAAATTCAGATTGTTTCAACTGTAGTTTACCTTCATTTCGCCTTGATTTGCCATGGCAGCACTGGTACCTTCTTCACAAAAGTAGATCACGAATGCTACAAAAGTGATTTAAAAATTCACATTAGAGGAACAGAAACTGTACAGGAAGCAAATAAAACACAAAATGTCACATATTTCATCGTTACCTTAATTCTTCCTGCTCATCCATGACATCCGGCTTACTTTTCCCAAATCTTGACCACTAATGCTGCAAAAGAAAGTATTAATATGAACATAATGTATAAACAAATGTCTAAGCATATTAAGGAGTAGGTACTGAACATTAATACTGTGACTACCGAAACTGTGACTGAAAACTCAAGCAAAACACTAAAGACCTTTGTCGTGAAAAGCGCTTTGACTTGTCATTCACAAATGTAACTTTTTAACATTTGTAATGACTCTATTCTATTGACTACGTGTGCTAGTTTGCGAGCCTGCTGTCATGCTCAGGCTTACTGGCAGTGCTTCCTGCTGTTATGGTTGGGTATGGAAACCCAGATGTGCTCATCCTGCCAGATCAGTTCAGGGTCCTGCATTTACAGATAACATTAACACATGATGTCAGAATTGTGCATTTAAGGCAAAAGCATTGTAATTTTCTAAACTGTGGAAAGACTGTGTAGAAAAAGCTATGCTTGAGGATGGAATAACGCCTTTTCCATTGTACAGATAATTATGTTATGTGCCCGAGCACATCTGGGATCCCTTGATAAAATGTAGAAAATGATTCATTAAAAAACTGAAACGGTGGTGCATTGAACACCCTGTTATATACTTAAGTGTACTTCCTTCTTTATTAAGATGAGTTTACACAGATATCCCTGCTGATTGAGTAACACCTCTGAGACACGCACCAAAGATTTTCAGATTGAATATGCCCCTTTTACCCACGCCAGCATCCGCTATCTACCGGACCTATTGGCTACGCAGATTTCGGTGCCACTTAAAGTTGTTCTTGTCTAGATATTGTTTTAGCGTCCTCTGTGGCAGTAAGATGTCACTGCAGGTGAGCCTGTTTTTTCAGAGCCTCCATCTTGTCACTTTCACAGTCACTATGTGTTGACATTTTTTTGCTCTTTTGTAAACTTTAATGAAACACATTTACCTCTCTACTTCTGGTACATGTCTGCCCTTACTACAAGCCTGATTCAGAAGTTGGAAGTTCCCGATTTCTGATTACAAGTGAACGCAGCATAACCGTTAGCAATGATCTGGGCCGATAGACCAACCTCTGTCAGCAGAGTCACTAACACGGTGGCTTATTAACATCTAGAGAAACATCTAAAGTGTTTTCATTAGTGGGTCATTTGATCAATCACCATTGTTTTAACTCACTCTGTGATAGATGTCCAGCCAAAGTGGAGATTTATTAAAACTACGTTTTTGTGTTGGCTTTTGTACTGGGTGAAACTGAGTTTTAGGTTACTGAACATCACAGTGTGCGTCAGAAAATACATTAGCATCCAGTTTGTTCATTATGGATGCTGTTAAGAGAGAGAGAGTGATGCTGATAGCAGGGGATTATAGAATCAGCATCATATCGCCTAAGGCATATCTATGCTGAATGGAATAGTGCCACATGACAATTCAGCAAATAGCTTTAATCATATATTTTTATGTTTGCAACGTCATAGATAAGGGGACATGAGGGTAATATTTGTTTCTGAAAATACTCGGCTCTGTGTAAACACACACACACACACACACACAGGTGACTGGCAGCTGCTGTAGAGAGGGCAGCAAAGGTGCCAAAGGTTTATCTTGCCAGTCCGGTTTGTTAAGAGTGTTTCTTTACGCCCATCCTGGCTGCACTGGATTCAGCGGTGTTATATATCGCTCCTTCTCACTTATTTAGTTTGTACTTATTTTATTTCAATCTGCTGCTAAACTGCACGCTGCGTATTGTTGTATATTGTATATACCTACGCTTAACCACGATGTCTGTTGCACTCTGTCACACTTGGTTCATTGCTTGATTTATCTGACGTTAGCTTTATTTTGATTTGATTTATGTTTATGCTTATTGTTACTCTGATCCTTTTCCGCCTTTGTATCGAAACTGTTGCACAATAATTTCCCTCGGGATAAATAAAGCTTCTTGAATCTTGAATCTTGAATATGCCCTGTAAAAGTGCATTGTGTGTGTGTGTGTGTGTGTGTGTGGGGGGGGGGGTCGCTTTGAGTGTGTTTGTGCTTGTGAGGAGCATAGATGTGAATTAACTGTGCTTTTATAGCAGTGGTGAAACATAAGTGGTGGTGAAAGTTGTCTGAGCTGCTGCTTTCTGAGAAGTTTAAGGAAGTGCATTTTAGAAATGAGTGATGTCATCGTTGTTGACCGCTGCTGCTGTTTGTTACTGCTGTTCTCTCTCTCTCTCTCTCTTACCTCATATCTCCATTTTAGTGTATACGATAATGAACTTTGTGTTGAGCCACAATGCTGTTGTTATTGTTTATGAATTAATTTGCATTGTTTTTAAATGTTGCCTGTTTGTTATGCATTTAGTTGGATTTTGAGAACTTATTAGGCTGGAAAACATCAAACCAATCTGACAACAATGGGTCTACTTCTATCCAAGTGCATCCAGATGATCTGCACGGCTGATTGAAAATCAAAAAGTGCACTTGCAAATTAGTCTGGTGATGCCAGGTTGCTTTTAGTATGGATCCAAGGTACAGTTTCACAAGTCATACGGCAGCCAAAATAGAGGCCTTTTGTCTTACAGTTTACCGTACTGATCCAACCCAAATGGAATCGGCATTGTAATAACAAATAATAAAATAGTTCATTAAATAAAAAACACAACTCTAAACGGCATTTAACAGCATAATGTGATTATTAATAGATCCAGTTTAGTCTAGTTTTTTTTTTTCACTCCTTACCTACAGAAAAGATCAAGAAAGGGGTCAGAACGCCTTAAAAGCAGACAGTATTTGCCCTATCTGGCCTAATAACACAGAACTGACTGAAGTGGTGAGGAATGCAACACATTACACTCAGAAATAGGCTAGCTGATACTCTTACAGGAGATACTGATCCGAACACTTGATTTTTCAGAGCCTCTCGATTCCGAATCTTTCTGTCTCCTTCCTCTCTAATATGTGGTGGTGCAGTGGGATCAACTCTTCCACCACTGGCTCCTCTGGTGCCAACTGAGAAGAAATACAAGCAGGAAGAAGCGGCAGCCTTCATCTGCGCACTAGACAATCCAACCCATAGAATTGTAGGATTGTTTTATACGACAAAAATGATGATGTATATATTATTTTACTGCTATGGGTGTGAAACTAATCAATGCAATGTCGAAGTGGATTCGAAATCACACATCAGTCAAAACTGCGAGTCGAATTCAGGGACTATGGCCGACAGGCAGACACCGACCGAGCTGCTCACATCGAGGAAATATTGGATTTCATTGAAAATCATTTGCCTGTCAGGACATTTTTTTACACTGCTGACAAAAATGACAAACATACAGAGAACATCCACTCACCGTGGCGGGCAGGCCGTCCGCAGGCAGCTGTGTAATGCTGAAGTCTTCAGACAGGGTTCGTGTGGTCACTTCTCTTCTCTTCTGAGGAAACGAAACCTAAGAAACAAGTGTAGGTTCGGAGAAACTGTTCTGCCACTCCGGGGCTCTCAAGTGGAGCTGCCACTTCCCAGCCAATCAAAAAAAGACGGGGCTACACAATGGCCTATCAGATAATAGCACTGTTGTATCTGGGTAAGATTTAACGCAAAAACCAATGAAAAAAAAGCATAGTTTTATTCACGTGTTGTTGTTTTTTTCATTTTGTAACTTTATTCCAATAGCATCCAGCTGCAGACCCGGAGTACAAGCCCCTCACTTGACAGAGGTCTCTCAGAGGTCTCTCCATGGGTCTCTCACTTGACAAAGCCCCTTGCTTGTCGGAAGTGAAAATGTAGTTTTTTTTACTTTATGCAAAGTCACGCAATAGTTTTTTTTTTTTTTTTTTACTTTATGCAAAGTCACGCAATAATTTTTTTAATAGGTTATTTAAACTTTTTTGAAAAAGCACAAAACATAGCAAGTTAAAGGAAATCGTTTTTTTTTTACTTTATTGAAAAAATAAGTTGTCGTTTTTTTTGAAAAAGAACATACAATTCCCCTCAGTCAGGTCTCAGTCCTTATACACAGTTAGTGTATCTTACAGTTGACTTAATCCTGAATATTGTGACATTACAAAGATAAAATTTAAAAAATCAAATATTACAATGCGGATGTTTTAGTGAAGATAAACATCTGCAAAGTTTTAATGGAAACGAAAATTAAATGCAACATTAATAAACAAATATTTCATGATCCAATATTAGAATTCAATAATCAATAATCATCTAGGCAACAATACATAAGTTATTTTGTCACTTTTAACTTCAATCTTAATGAGGCAAAGTTAACCAGTTTGTAATCATTCATTCATCTTCAACCGCTTGTCCCTGTAGGGGCGGGGGGGGGGGGGGGGGGGGGCTGGAGCCGATACAGCTTTTTTTATTTAATCTATTTAAATGGTAATAATTAAACATCATTCTGGACAGAATTCTGGGACTTTTTGCAGCAGGATGGATCAAAACATGATGAGGTTTGCATGTTATTTATCAAGGCAGTGGCTGTGAAGATGGAGATAGTTGTTTCTTTGTTAGAAGCTGCAGTTCCTTCCTCTTGAAGTCTGTGGTCTTCTTGTACAGTTCCATGACAATGGGGCCCAAGGCAAAACATTTAGTGCCGGTGAACCTCTTTTTAGGTTTGTAGTGCTTGAATTCAAAGAAGATAGCTGCTCCTTCTTGTAACTTCTCCACATGTCTCTGGATCTCCTCGTCACACTGGAGTGAATGTAGGCGTCTTCCTTTCTGGAGGCCACAGGGGTGTCCTGCACTGGGTTCACATCTACACCGTTCAAATCTTTAACACCAATAGTCATGTATGGTAAGGCAATATACCAGTTTCTACCAATCACGATCTGAATGATGAACACTGACATTTTACCTCAGGCAAAAGCACGTTAAAGACAAAGGCAACAGAATCTATAGGTTGTCTCGCTCCTGGTGTGTCTTTAAGGATTCCAAAAAGGAAAGAGAACTTCATCAAGCTGCGTGTCATCAAAGCAGATGGTGGCCGTTTGCTTTTTTCAGTCCCACAGCGAATGCAGATAGCCGGTGGTGATGGCCTGCAAATAAACATCACTTTAAAATGACATGGCATTGATCATCTTCTGATAAATGCTTTAAGATGGACATCCAGTGAATGCCATATTTGCTAATGAATTTAGTGCCATATAGATACCTCAAGGTGTTGTCTTAGTTTAGTCTTCCCTGTTATGAAGTCAATCAGTACTGAACACTGCTGTTTTCGCTTCTCCTGCTCCTCTTCTACCATTTCCTGTAATTTCATAGAGCAAATATTAAAATTATACTAAGCGCAGTTAATTCCACATACTTGGATGGCTTTTTACTGACCTCTAGTCTTTTCATGCTCCCTTAGATCCATTGTCCTAAAAATAAACATTTTAAAATGTATTTATGTTTAGTAAATGCTTGATATAAATTGGGGAGACAAGATAGCATGCTTGATATTACTAACTAAATCACATACTAACCAACTCAGCCAGGTTGATTGTGCATGGCCTCTTTAAGTCACTGTGCTCCCTGATGACGTGATCATCCTGTGTTAGCTCCTGTTGGCCACATTCATAATATAATGAACTTATAGCAATGTCAAGAAAATTTACATTACTACCACTATTTAAAATTGTAAAAAAACACAGTTTCTTAAACAAATAATGTCTCAAACCTTTCCATTTTTGTCCTCCGCTTGGCTTGTCACCTCCTCCTGGACATTAAAAACAGCTGTGTCCTTTTGAGGAAAGTATTTATTTTTTTAACCATGTCAAACTGTTAGAAATCAATCAGTTATGGTGATTACCATACATAGACTTTTATAATATCGGACACTTAATTCACCTCTCTTTCGTTTTAGTCTAAAGACTGGTGGAAGAAGAGCATTCAGCATGCTTTCTGCCTCCTTGGAAAAATGGACAAACCTTCTGCCATGTCTGTAGAACAAACAAATAGTCAAAATATGACACAGACAAAAACAGACACAGACCCCTCCAGGTGCAGGTTTTCCACTAGCACTGCATACCACCATCTCCGCAGAGCTGCCATGTCATCCTAAAGGAAGAACATTGCCACAAATACAAAGTGCATCCATATACGGCTTAAAGAGAAATATGCCGAGGCTGGCTTGTCTTTTCATCATTGTGGTGCTCATGGTTTGCATTAGCACTGCCAGTTTAATAAGCCTTTAGCGGCCGACACAATCTCAGCGCAGGAAAATCCCTTACACATCTCACAGGTTGCAAAAAAACTTTATCAGAAATGTATTTGCCACAGAGTGACAGCACTATCCTCAAATTCTCAAAATCAAATATTGCTAGTTAGCTCGTAGTTAGCAACGTTATCAACATAGCAAAGCTTACGTTGTTTTTAAACGTCTCCATTATCTTCATCATGTTCAGCCCTGACAGCGAGTTCGCTAAAATTCCCGCCCACTTACTGATTCACTTCCGGCAAGCAAGGGGCTTTGTCAAGTGAGGGACCTGTGTCAAGTGAGGGGCTTGTACTCCGGGTCTGCAGCTGGATGCTTCTCCTTTATTCACACACAGACTTACACCAGTGATTACTGTTCGATCTTCAAACATTACAACAACAGTAACAGTAACAATATCGCTCGAGATAGTGCATAAATCATAAATAAAAGAAAACATTGACGTACATAAATCATTACAGATCAAATTCATTACACATGTCTGGTTTTCACAGTTTTACAGTTGGTGCAGTACTTCAGTGAGTTCAGGTAGGAGTTTAAGTAAGAAATTAAAACAATCAAATGAGATTTCTGCTTTGCAAATTTAGTGGTGTGTATATAGAATGTACCTAATAATAAGAAAATAATCATAACACACAACTGTTGGATGGGAAATATATTTTCAAAAATACCCCATGCACTTATGAGTAGAGCAGCGAACCCAACAGCAGCCTCAGGTACCGAAGCACCAATGGGCTCCATCCTTGACTTTGGTAATCCACTTGAATGGATTTTACTATGAGAGGAGCTGGTACAGGGGCCAGTTGGTAAATCTTTAAAACACTCTTTTAATAAACTCTGGATTCACTAACTACGTTGTTGGTGCTGTGTTTTCTGTGTAGGGACTCTTCTCGTGCTGCTACAGAGGTTTGTTGTTATTTTGATTAGTATTAGTGGTTAAAAAAGACACTTTAATGCCTTCACCACGCCTGGCTGTTAGCGACTCTACTGGATTTCTCCGTTAATAGTTGTTACATGAAAACTGTCTCAATAGGTGCGTTTCCACTATGGTCGACGACCCTGAATGAGGCGGGTCTATCTCGCCAAAAACGCCCCTAATTTGTCGCTCAGGAGGCCGTTTGACCGAATAGAAAGAGGCCCTGCTGCTGATTGGATGTAGCTCTCAGCAGGACGTGGCGTGTGGTAGAACAGACGTGTGCTAGTTTTTGCGCCTTTTTTTAGGAATGGAAACACGGCGAGTGAATGGCCATTTGAGAGGGCGTGCCCTGAAACTTTCTGGGAGACCACTCTAGAGGGCTAGAGGAAACACGCTTAATGGCTTATTTGATGTACATAAGTGCTGAAAAAGACCATGGGATGATTTTACAACAGAATGACACTTTAGCTAGTACTGGCCATGTGAGATGAAGACATGTTATCAGAATATCCAGGAAGATGCAGATAGTGGAAACAGCTGATCAGCGCTGTGTGTTAAAGTACAGTACAGTATCAGTACTGTTCTGAAAAGGTCTTTCCATATCCTGTGTCGCGCATCAACCCTATTTCGAAGAAGGCAAAACCCACCTTTGGCAGGTGTAAAAACTTGTCGTTGTGCAATTGAGAAAGTTTTATTGTTTTTTGGCGTTTCCATTCAGCTTTTCTAATGCACACTAATGAAGCAATATGACAAGAGAGGGTGTGCCTTACCGTGATTGTTGGATAGAGGCACTTGCGGTTATACACACAAGTTACCAACAAAATAAAATATGTAATCAAAATGTAATCATACTGTGGGGCTATTCACGCTCAAAGGAAAACATTTTTGCCAGTGTTATCACTGTTTCCATGGAAACGTGACAAACTCATCCCTGTTGAGTCAGGCAACTTAAGCTAACCTTAGCTTTGTAGAGTTTGTGGGGTTTCCAAAACTGAATAAATGCCGCACACATCAACACTAAACTGCTTTGCTAGCTCAATATCTGCTTTAATCTGAGTGAAATTCACTCATCATATAGGCAAAATCCTTCTCCAAACTGCAACATACTCTGTTTTACAGTACAGCAGGCCTACGTGCATCCACACCTCACTTTTACCAAATTTCACACTGCCCCTCATCAAGTAAACAGATGTAGCATATGCAACAGAAAAGCAATTATTGACACTGACTATATGACAGCATTTCCTAACATGTAAATAGAGCAGGAACCTGCATTACATTCAAATAACATTTTTCAGTTTTGTTCATTTGTCTTTTCTATTTGTCTACATGTCATTAAATGTATGTACCCTTTCCACATTAAAATGTGACCCATGTTATATATTTAGTTGAGTTGTGTACTCACATTTACCCAAATGCTTCCAACTATGTTCAAACCAGAGAATTGTGTCATGTTATTGAAGGTAACAGGTACATTTGGTCGCCTGTCAACTGCGTCATATTCCCTTTGTGCATGTGTCAGTTTTGTGGTTTTCTACATACAGTACATTGACTTTTCATCTAGTTTTAAAACACATTTTTACAATACACTTTTTAGACCTTGGGCATTTTTAACTACTGTATATTTGAACCAGATGAAGCATTTTAGTCATTAGACATCTGGATTTAAAGTTATCAGAGAAACAAGCTGGGTAAATGTTAGCAGCAGCAAAGAGACACAGATTTTTAAACTGTTTTTACCAGTTTGAATGTGCCGGTCGGTTTGTTTTAAGAGGAGGAGACCTCTGCAGTTAAAACCTCCTGAATGATGAACACTGAGGGAATCCTAGCCAGGAGAGGCTGACTGCGATGATGTCCCCAAATGCATCATTTGCCTTTCTTTTTTTTTAAGATGTTTTTTTTTGCAATTTTTTCAAACCTTTTATTAGATAGGATAGACAGGAAATAGGGTGTGTGTGTGTGGGGGGGGGGCATGCAGGAAGGGGCCGCAGGTCGGAGTCGAACCCGCGGCCGCTGCTTCGAGGACCTTCAGCCACTTTACATGGGGCGACTGCTCTAACCACTTTGCCCCCCCCCCCCCCCATTTATTTTTTTATTTTATCATTTGTCATTGAGAGACCCCTAGAGGCAGAAAGTTATATGTTGCATGTTTAATTTGTATTTATAGGTGTTTAAACCAAAAATGGACGCACATGTAAAGGAGTAATAGCAGTGTTTTCCTCTAATTACAAGAAAAATATCAAGCATGAAGCAGAAATTCAACAAAAATACAAATAAACAGGCGAATTAAAGAAAACCACAAAATCAGCGAAGAACTGAAAGCCTAACAGCATTTTAAATGTCAGTCAATCTTAGTCAATGTTACATATTACAGTCTATGACATATATACAAGCTGTACAATTCCACTGACGCTCAGAGGAAACTTCGAACCTCCTGTTGGTCATTTCAACACAACGTGGTAGCCATCGGTGTTTTCATCTGGGAAACAGAAAACAATCCAGGTAGAGATCATTCAAAAATACCAACAATCAAGCTCCACAGGATGGATATTTAATGTTTAACGGTGAGTAGTGAAATAAAAATAATTACCCCTTATAGTGCTGAGGATGAAGCTTGTTTCCTCCCTGAAGTTCTGCACCATCTGAAACAAGCAGATTAACTGATGTAAGCATAGATCATGTCCATTTCCAAAGTGCCGCATGTCAAAATCTAGAAAATCTCCCCCAGTGGTTCATGAGCATGTAAAAATCCAAATCCTCCCTAACAACCATCCTTTTACAGGTGTCAGAATAAGCTTCTGCTAGCCGAGAAATGACAGTGTGCATAGTCATCTTTGGAGAAAAGCATTCTCGGGGGCACTCACACTGTCCATCCGTACCGTGCCCAAGCACGTTTCACGGCTAAAGCCTA
This sequence comes from Echiichthys vipera, assembly GCF_963691815.1. Lineage (NCBI taxonomy): Eukaryota > Metazoa > Chordata > Actinopteri > Perciformes > Trachinidae > Echiichthys > Echiichthys vipera. Next base: position 4,343,306 of record NC_139835.1, read on the forward strand.
GTTTGTTGGACCAGTGTCAGTGCAACTGTACTGTGCTAAGGAGTGGTACGCTTGCCGGCCAAGGCCCGTTTGGGAGAGGTGAGCTTTTGTAAAGCACGTTTGCACATGTACGAGCATGAGCGTGCAAGGCCTACTCTGATGTCATTTTATGTGCGCCTGTTGGGACATAAAAAAAAGAAGGACGGACCATGCGCGGACATTTAAAACAATGGCGGTGAAAGGTTCAAGTTGGTGTGATGCGGAGGTGGAGTGTTTACTGCAGATTTGGTAGATGAAAATTTTCAAAAACAGTCGAACAAGACGCAAAAAAACTCAGAGGTCTATGGAAAGATTTGTAAACAACGTGACACATCGCGATGACGTCATCAATGTGTGTGACGTGATGCAGAGTGATGACGTATGGACAGCGAGAAGCATTTGCCGAGGCCCAGGTATTGTGAGTACAAACGGTCCTGGGCCACGAGGGGAGAGGGAGGGGGGGGGCAAGTACCCTAAAGCACAGGGCAGGGTACAGATGGACAGTGTGAGTGCGCCCTCAGTGTAGACTGCACTTTCTTTTGTTCCTGTAAATCTGCTTAGTAATTCTCTATTGTTTTCAGTCTGAGACGTAAGGGTACCTCGTCAGAGACTAAGACGTGGATGCCGGTGGGTTTTTGTCTGTAGATGTGTGTAATTTGCTGTGGAGTGATGTTGTACAGCAAAGCAATCTTTTCAGAGAGGTCCAGCAGTGTCAGCTCCTCCAGGTACAGAGCGTGGTAGACTGGAGACAAAGGAGACAGGAGGGAACACATGACTCCATTAGATCCACAAAGTTTTCCAATTATTGATGTTCATTCAAAACAATATTTTCCTGTATGGGGACTGATTTGTAAATACTCTGATCGTCCACAATAGAAGACCCCACCCCTCCTTAGTATTCCGGATATTATTTTCCAGACCTTTAGTATAAGAATCCTATCATACAGTCTGTTGACTTACTGTCTCCACCCCCTGGCTTGATGGGAGGTTGAAGTCTGGCCTGCTGCTGACACACATAGATGGTAAGACGGGGCTGTATACATCTGGAAAGATGAGCAGAAACTGTATCACTAGTCGTAGACCGAACATGCCGCAGCAGTAACAGCTCAAGGTGGGTCTTAGTTGGCCCCCGTCTACCTCAACACTGAAATGCAGGTGGAGGGAAACTTCTGTTTGTCAAAGTTCTTTTACAAATCTGTATTCAATTTTTGTATACTTCTATCTAACCTTAATTGTTTTGTAAAATAAATAAAAATGATTTTTTTCCCGTCATGACACTTACGGAAGAACAAGAAGTTTACAGGGGAAATGTTGGATATTTAGGGCATTTATAACTGGTTTTATAAATATATCAATGTGTGTGTGTGTGTGTGTGTGTGTGTGTGTGTGTGTGTGTGTGTGTGTGTGTGTGTGTGTGTGTGTGTGTGTGTGTGTGTGTGTGTGTGTGTGTGTGTGTGTGTGTGTGTGTGTGTGTGTGTGTGTGTGTGCGCGCGTGCTTTGGTCTTTAACTGATGTTAATTTGTCTTTTTAGGAAAGTATTAACTGTAGATTAAAACATATTACCAGATGAACTTAGCATCATAGCCATTTTCGGCCCTGAGTAGTGTCTGAATGGTTCTTTACATGGAACCATGTAAAGATTTCCTTTCACCATTATCCTGTCCAGGGCTCATCAACCATAGGCACAGGTGCCACCGCTGACACACAGGATCTTAACCAGTGGCACACTACAGTAAGTATGTGATGTTGGTGAGAGAGGTTTTGGAAACAATGAAGTGCCCTCTCATCTGAAAACACTGCTGGTAGATATGGCTTTATAATATTTGAAAATGGCACTTCATATCAAAAAGGTTGCCAACTCCTGTGAATCAATCAAATCAATATATGCTTAAAACTCTTAAAATGGCGAGAAGAGAAGACAGATCGCAGCAGAACGACTCGCAATTGATCGCTCTTTCATAGTTGCTGTGGATTATCCCCATGAAGGAAATTCACCACAAGCAACTTAATGAGAGTGTTTTTAACCACAATCTTTTTGTCCCATCCCTAGTCTGCTGGTATTCCTTTAGGATTGCTTACAGACGTGACAACCTTTACCATGAGGTAGGACAGCCGCTGTGTAGCCTGATGCAAAACCCAGCAGCACCACTTGCTGCTGCTCATTTAGTTCATTGCTTTAATTGAAGGTGACTCAAATGAGCGTGTCAGCTCAGACCCTCCCTCCTCTGGATTTTACAGCTGGACGATGTTCAGAGAGGTTTTACTATGAAAATCAACCTGAAATATACCAGTGAAGGGACATAGACCCTAACACTACCCCCTAACTCTGACCCTAACCCTAACAACATGCTGAATGCTGCTCCGGGCGGGGAACATAGGGATGACCCTGAAATGACATCCTTGCACAGAGCCAGAGCACATTTGTGTGGAGCTTCCACATGGACTTCAAACTTGGTGAACTGTTGAACAGGCAGGATGGAGAGTCCTAAAGGAGAGAAGGTATCATATAAGCTGAGTCATACCTTCCAATTTCATTCTACCCTGTTTTGCCTAATGACGCACTGACAACAGAACTTTCCCCGTATGAGTAGCCACTGCACGAGACACAAGTGGTCTGTACGTCACCCAGCTCCCAGCACCGCCTACGCTATTTTGCTGCCTTTTTTTTTCTTCTGCCCTGTGCTGACGTGACTGAGCACTTACAGGTGTTTTTGAATGTCTCACCTTCCTTTCATAGTGTTAAAGAGGCGAATACCATCGGCTGGACCGCAGATCTGGATCAGATCCTCTCTGCTCATCCTCAACAGATCAGCACCTGCAACCACAGCAGAAAATCTATTCTGCCTTCTTCCTGCTTCAGTTTCTTTATATGACACTCGCTGCGTGCCCGCTCTTGTTGTCCCATGGATCATAATGCCTTGTGCTTTTTAGCCCCCATTACCTGAGAAGCTGCAGAAGAGCCTGGAGAAAGGTGAGAACCTGTGACGGTGCAGCCACTGCTGAGTGTCCTGCGGCGAGCACGATGACAGAAGGTGCTACATGTCAAAAAGAAGAAGAGCCCTTGAAATGAGTATAGCAGCATCCACTGTCTCCAAATAATGTCCTAAAAGGAATAAGAGAGCAACATTAACACTTTCACACTGCACTGTCCTCTGTTACTTACATCAGAGCAGCCGGGCACGAGCAGCTCCCCCTGCTGGTTTGGAGAACAGTTGCTACAGAAACGTCCACAAGGAAGGAAGAACAGATTGGGGATCAGTTGAGTGTTTTGTTTATACTGCTCTGAAACACCTCTGTCTGTCCGTCTACTGATCAAGACAAAAATGTCTGTTTTTAATTGATATATGATTGGATTGCAGAATGCGGAATTAAATCAGCAGAGGCATAGGCTTATGTGACCGGGGAACATCAGGATGACCCCGTGGAGGTTCATGCTTCTGAACAGTGTTGAGTAGTCCTGTATAGCAGCCATAGGGGGAGCTATTAGCATTGTTAGTATTACATAACTGGTACAGTAGTCAACCCCAGGCCTAGAAAGACTGTTTACAGATTTCACTGCCTTTTGAAAAAAAGCTAGTGAAACCCAAAGTAAATGGATGGTAATGGACTTGTACTTATATAGCACCTTTCTAGTCTTCTGACTACTCAAGGCGCTTTCACAGTGTTTTTCACATTCACCCATTCACACAGACATTCACACTGATGGCAGTGGCCCAAGAGACATCCTGAACTCATAAACAGACACACAGGAAATTACTATACAAATTGCCCCTGCTGCTATCAATCGTTTTGCACTATTATGCCACCATCTGCACTTTTGTTATTATTATTACTCATGTATTCATTGTTGTTACTATAGCAGTTAGATAATTTATGTTGTGTCCCTTAACATTGTGTCTTGCACTTTACTAATTGTGTCCTGCACTTTACTAATTGTGTCTTGTCTTTGTCTTGTCTAGTCTACACATGGGAGAGTGAAAAACAAAATTTTGATTCCTTGTATGTGTTGTTCATGTGAAGAATTGACAATAAAGCTGACTTTGACATCTGCATACCATCTAATCTAACCCTTCACACCACATTTACACACCCATGCCCAGCACAGGGAGCAATCCGGGGTTCAGTGTCTTGCCCAAGGACACTTCAACATGCGGACCAGGGGAGCTGGGAATCAAATCGCCGATCTCTCTAATGGAGGACAACCCACTCTTCTACTGAGCCACAGCCGCCCTCAAAGTAATGTTGTAGTTTTTAGTAATCACAACAGAATGAGTCCACTGTGACATTAATCCACATTTGTCCTACAGAGCTCTACTAAACACAAGTCAGTCAGTGTATACCAAAATGGTGATAGTCAGCGTGAATGCTGACTCACCCATCTGTGAAGGTACAGGACGTTGGTGAGCTGTGGTAAACCGGTGATGGAGTGCTGCTGCTGCTGTGGCTGGTGAGATTCAGGGTATCAGGCCAAGGGGAACACTTTCAGACAGAGAAACAGAAAGAAGAAGGTCGACAAATTCAATATCTTAGCAAAGGGCTACAGGAGCAAAAATGCTACAAATATCATATTAACAGGGGCAGCACGGTGGTTAGCACTGTCACCTCACAGCGAGAGGGTTCCTGGCTTGAATCCCGGCAGGGGCCCTTCTGTGTGGAGTTTGCATGTTCTCCCCGTGTCTGTGTGGGTTCTCTCTGGTGTCAATGAGAAATATCTGCCTATGACAACTTTGTATTTAAAAGCCTCTAGTTTTATCATCATTCATTCATTCATTCATCTTCATCTAGTTTTATCATGACTACATATTTTGATATTCGTCTTGTTTTGAGTTGGAGGGCACAAATCAGGGCACTATTAGTGCAAATTTGATCTAAATCCAAGCAATAGGTGAAAAATGACACAAGCAGTTTTCATTTCTACTTTTTCACCATATATTGATCAATTCCAGCACTTTCATGAAGGGCAAATATCAAAATGATGTTAAGAAATCCTTGAGGTATCTTAATAACTAAAGCACTCTAGGACTTGTGCCTGTGCTGACTGCTGTTAAGATTCAATTAAAATGGACAGCCACAAACATTTGGGTTCCAGAATTGTTTTTTTTAAAAACATTTCAAAACATTTTCAGTGCAAATAAAATGTATTTTGCATATTCAGCGTTTACAGTTGGTCAAATCTAACGACCCTGACTGTACTGACACAAACTACAGGTGTACTGTGTGGGTTCTACAACATGTGGGGTGCTGCTTCTGTTGTGTAAGTCTTTGTTACTGCTGTTTTTAATCAAAGGTCACATGGAGGACTTTGCTCTAGTAACACAAGAGGAGCACTCACTGAAAAAACGTCTTGAACTTCATTTTGATGTTTTCAGCAGTAACGGTAAGTAACTAAGTACATCTATTCAAGTACTGTATAATTTTGCAATACTTTTACTTTAGTTCATTGGTTCCATTTTACACTACTTTATAGTCAAATAAAATATTATTTAGGCCTATAATTAAGCATGTAAGTACATTTGTACAGTGTACATTTGTAGAGTATTTGTAAGTACATTTTGCTGATAAATCTGCACTTTTACCAAAGTCAAATTTGGAAGGACTTTAAATTGAAGGCAGTATTTTTACAGGGTGGTATTATTACTTTAATTTCAGTAAATGCACTAAGTACTTCTTCTTCTACAGCACTGGCTTTAGTGATCTCTTTGTTGGAAAAGTTTAATGGTTCCTAGCTTCAGATCTAATCCAATTTGTTTGTCAGCCAGATTAATGTCAAACCAGATTAACACTTTAGCACAAACTGCTGAGTCATCTGACATCCATAGACACTGAAGTGATGCTCCAAGAGCCCCAATCATTGACAGAGCTCAGCGTCAAAACAATCACAACCTCAAAAAGGTCCACTGAAGATGAGCAAAGCAACATATTAACATACAGTGACGTAGTACTGGTTTAAAATGTTATTTGAGAGCAGATACTGTGAGAAAATATTGTGACTGGCAGGTGAAGCATAAAAGATCAAATGTCTGTATGGTCAAAGTGCCGATGTGATTAGATAAATATCCAGATAACACAAGAATTTACCACTGTGGGATCAATAAAGTTACAACATTACAATGCTACTGACAACATGAAAGCAAACAAAGGGTCCGCTCAGATCTGCTCTGTTATGTAACTTCATGTGGTTGAAGACAGAAGGCTATGCCTCACCTCTTTCAGCAGAGTGTTCTCATGGGAGAGCTGGTACTTCTCTCTGTCTTGAAGAGCCTTTTTATCAATCTTTTCCCTGTCTGTCTTCAGTTTGCGATCAGCTCCTTTAGGCTTCCAAAAAAAGGCAAATAGACATTAGAAGTGCAATATATAAACCCTGTCTCCTAAAATAGCATGTTCCCATACCGCAAAACTACATTCTCAGTTACGTTTGAAGGGAAACGGTTTTTCCAGCGACTGGTGCACATTGTGAAATGGTCGTTTTGAACATGTGGTTAATGCGCTATGAAACAAAACTACTTGGTTAGGTTTAGGCAAGGCATCTTTATTTATATATCGCATGTTTACTCAATGTGTTTTACATAAAGACAAAACATTTTTTTAAAACAGCATTAAAACAAAAAATGCAGTTAAAAGCAGAAGGAAAAGAAAATAGATAATGTTTAAAATTATTAAAAAGAGCTCAGCTATAAGCACATGAAAAGAGAAATGTTTTCAACCTGGATTTAAAAGGGCTCACAGTTGGGGCTGATTTCAGATCTGCTGGTAGTTTGTTCCAGTTGTGTTCAGCATGACAGCTAAATGCTGCTTCACCATGTCTAGTTTGAACTCTGTGCTCCACTATCTGACCTAAGTCAGTGGATCTCAGAGCTTTACTGGGCGTATACTCTACTAACATGTCATTCATGTATTCTGGACCAAAACCATTCAGTGATTTGCAAACCAGCAGCAGAACTTTGAAATCTATTCTGTAGCTGACTGGGAGCCAATGTAAGGTCTTAAGATTTGGGTGATGTGATCAGATCTCTTTGTTCTGGTTCAAACTCGAGCTGCAGCTGTTTGATCCTTTTTGGGGGGAATCCAGTCCGAAGACCGTTACAGTAGTCCAGTCTATAGAAAAAGATCATGGTTTGGTGACCAGGGAAAATGTTCAATATTAAGAATGATATCTGGTTCAAATTAGCGTTGAGGAAGACAACCATCCTGAAATGGTGCAAAGAGGTTTACTAGAGCACTTGTATAAAGACAGAGACATGTTGTGTTGTATCTATATTATGTATACTGGTGGCATGACTTATGTCTATGCTATCGATATTAAAGGGAAAACAATAATTCTAAGTTTAAAAAGATTTGAAAAAAATAGTACATTTGTTAAGTTTATTAAGTTAATACCTATGTTAAGTACATTACATAAACAAGTCAACATTGACTTTTGGTTTTTCACAGGACATGAACAGTGGTCTCCTGGGTGACAATCCTGTGTTTGTTTGACCCATCCATCAACCTGACTTCCTCCCTACTCTGACCTTCGCAGACTTTGATTAGAAACGTTTTTGTGAAACGACAAAGACGGAAGCTGGGACAAAATATGTTTCCCTCGAAACAATATTGGCAATATTGAAACAACAAACATAATTGAGGCTGCAGTTTAGTTGTACGGGAGTGTAACTTTTAGGAGTCAGGAATGCATATACTGTATAATCCAGTTCTAGATAAATGAAGTTATATTTCCAATGGACCATATGGCCAAATGTTTTTTAGAGAACAGCATACCACAAATATAACGACAATGTGCAGGGAAGTGTCTTACCTTAAAGACTTTGACCTGGCAGCTGGAAGAATGGACATGCTCCATGTATTCCCCATGTTCATTAATGGTGAAACTGTCCACCTGGATACGAAAGGGCACTCCTTTCTCCCCGCCGTGCTTCCTGGGAGTGAACTCAGTGCTGATACAGTTGACCTGAGAACACATGACAAAGAAAGGGTTTGATGACTGTCCGTTTGTATGGAATGTATAGTAATTTGATCAGAATCTATCTGTACCTGGATGAATACAGAAGTGTTCTTGACAGGATCCCAGAGGAACTCAATGGTGTTGAGATGCAGAGGGTGTGAACGGGGCTCCAGTATCCCCACTGACAATGGGATATCTGCAAATGTTAAGTGAGTCAGTTTACATTTGATATAGAGCCCCCAATATTTTCTCAACCAGCGTTGTGCTAAGAGTGATGGGGTCCTAACTGAACAAAGTTTACTGAATCTGGTTATTTCACTTTAGAGATTTCTATCTCTGCTGTTTTGTTTGTACTCTTCTGATTGGCTTGAAGTTTGAAGGTCTTAGTTGGAAAATGGTGATGTCACACCATTTTACAACTGTCAATGAACAGACCAGAATTTAGCAATATTTATATCAAAATGTCTACTTAAATCTCATCAAAGGATTTCCATTATTGGGCATGGCTCTGTGGATAGCAACGTTGGTCTGTCTGCTGGTTCACTGCTATGGTCCAAGAGTCACCAACCGGGTGGGTACCAACATTTTCTTCACAGCCATTGCCAGGTGCAAAGCCTGTTATTTGCCAAAGGCCTCCGAAACTCAATAGCTAAAGACATTGTTACTCTGGATGATTTTGTGTTGTCCTCCAGCACCACAGTAAGGAATTATTTATTTATTGGGGGTTATTTTTGATCAGGATATGTCCTTCGATTCTCACATAAAATTGTGTCTCAGAAAGATGCAGAAAAACTAGTCCATGCATTTGTTACTTCTAGGCTGGACTACTGCAACTCCTTATTATCAGGCTGCTCCAATAAGTCTGTTAAGAGTCTCCATTTGGTCCAAAATGCTGCAGCTACTAAAACAAATCGAAGAGAACATATTTCTCCTGTATTAGCTTCTCTGCACTGGCTACCTGTAAAATCTAGAATAGAATTTAAAATCCTTCTCCTAATCTACAAACCTCTTATTGGTCAGGCTCCGTCATATCTTGAAGAGCTCATAGTACCGTATTACCTGACTAGATTGCTGCGCTCTGAGAATGCAGGGCTACTTGTCGTTCCTAGAGTCTCCAAAAGCAGAATGGGAGGCAGAGCCTTCAGCTACCAGGCTCCTCTCCTGTGGAACCAACTCCCAAGTGTTATTCGGGATACAGACACTGTCCCCATACTTAAGAGTAAACTTAAAACTTTCCTTTTTGATAAAGCTTACAGCTAGGGCTTACGAGCCTTTAGCAATGTTGTTATTTTTAAAGCTGATTTTGTTCTGCTTAACTATGCTGCTATAGGCCTAGTCTGCCGGGGGATAATACTTTTCCTGATACTCTGAGCTTCTCTCCCCTCTGTCTGTATCATTCATGTCTCATCAATGCATGTTACTAATTCAACTTCTTCCCCAGAGTTGTTTGTGCTTTGTCGTCTCGCAGGTCTCTGCTGATCGTGTTGGTGCCTGCTGCCGTGGTCCTGCATGACGCTTCCTGCTACTATTATAATCTATAACCTTAGCTGTGCTTGTTTCTACTATTCTGCTGTATTAACTGCCATAACATATAAGTCATATTCACATTACTATAGATATTATTATATTTACTGGAAGTGTGTCTGTCTCTGTCTTTGTGTCTGTCTTTGTCTTTCTCTGTCCATCTGTCCGTCCTCCACAGAGCTGGGTCTGTCTGACGTTCCTGCCTGTAATAGGGAAGGTTTTCGTTGCCACCGTACTCTACGGGGGAATTGTTGGGTCTATGTTTATCATAGAGTGTGGTCCTTACCTAGTTTGTAAAGTGTCCTGAGATAACTTTTGTTATGATTTGGCACTATAAATAAAATTGAATTGAATTGAATTGAATTGAATTAAATTATTTATGGTAGTTTGATTGAATTTTACCCCATCCGCATTCCGTGAAAACCTGCCCTAATCTGCCTGTGATTGGCCAGTACTCATTGCCTTCTTCTGGGGGGGAGGGGCGGGTGTATATATGACTGTTGATATGGCACACTGATTAACAAGAACTCTTTAAAATGGCAGACCCATGGTCTAGACCGTAATATCCCAACAACTATTGGGTTACTTTTGATGATATTTGGTACACACATTGATGAGGACTATCAGCATGCTGAGGTTAGCAGTTAGCTCAGCAGTACAGCCATGGCTATAGACTCTTTGTTAGTGACAAAATCTCATGAGTGATTCCCAAAGATTAACTGAAAACATGTATGGGGTCCAATAAAAGGCCTCAGCCTGTGGTTCAGAACGGCATCAGTCCTGTTCTACGGTCAGAAATAAGTGCTAGGCAGATAAATGTTTTGCTCAAGGGCTTTTTAATGCTAATTATTCTTTTTTTTTTAAATATACATTGTCAGAACTGGGGATATCATTGATCTTTGTCATATCAGTGAGCTTTGATGTATCAGCTCATATCTTAGTACAGTCAACTCCACCAACCTCACCAAAATGGCTCTGTAGGTTTATTGTGCGAGCAGCTTATAATGACCCGTTTTTACACTTGTTTTGACCAAACTAGACAGCGACTTGAGGTAGTAATCACCACAGGAGCAAACCAAAGAACAAACTAGGAAGTATGGTGAAAGTTTAACATCCCCAAAGTCCACATAGGAAGAATGGTCTAGTAGGATGGGGTGGTGGATGTGTCAAACTAAAGGACTTTAACCCCGGAGACCAGTGTCCCTTGTTAAACCAAAAGGCAATAGTGGATTTTTTTAAACATATATGATGTAGTTACGTCTGTGATTCATTTGAAGCATATCCCTGATCTTTACCCTAATCTTACCCTAAATCATATCCCTAACAAACATTTTTTTCACCTTAAACTAAGCAATAAGTTTTGTTGCCGAAACTTTAGCAGTTCCATTAAACTGCTACGTGAATATGTTTGAAACTGCGGCCACAGTCACATGTTATGGTCCCATGTTACAGCCACTTGTTATTGTCCCATGTTTAACATGGCCACCATGCAGGCGTTTCATGATGTTACATAGACTCGTCATAGATGTTGTTTTGGCAGTCGACCTGGTATGATGGTATGATGGTTAGGTATGAGGGCGTGTTGGTCCACTCACCTATATCCAGGATTCGGTCTCCAGGTCTGTTCCACCTCCATCCCTCCAGCTGCTGGTGCTCCATATACTGCAGCCGACGGTCATGGAACACCACGCGCACAATGCTCTGTGAACAGGCAGGATCAGGCGTTTAGGCCAGAGTGCAGCTACAGTGTGAGCAGGGCAGCCCGCACATAGCCAAACAGATGAATTGTTGGGCAAAGTGCAACAAGGCTCCCCTCATTTCTTCATTCAAACATACTGAGGCAGTTTCATTAGAGAAGGGTAAGGAGGTGGAAATTTCATCTCCATTCCTACCCATCATACACTAGTCATAATTAAAAAGAGCATATACATAAGGAAAATACCAATGAGCTACGTGTGGTACTTGAGATGCAGCACCAAGTGACTTTCCACCTAAAAATCCGGAATCCCACACTCACTTGGACAACAAATTTAAAGATCCCATGAAATGGACTCTTGAGCATCCAGGAAAATTGCTAGTTCCTGGAAAACAATGCCTCTTCAGTGGGAACCTCATGCTGCACTAGTGGATGTAACTGAAAACTCCAGTTTATGAAATCATTACAAATTTTTCAACAAACTCTTTCGACCTTAATCAAATCACACTGCACATTAAGCCCACAGACTGCAATAGGAAAATCCCTATTAGGGGTCTCTCAAAACATGACAGTTATAGTCTTTATTGCCAATGAAAATCCTAGGCACAAATAATGTTCACAGATGAGATAATGTATTAAAGTTGAATTTATTTTAAATTGCGTAATGTTTATTCACTCTATGTTCTTTCATGGTAATGAAATAACTGCCGCAGTTCTTTTTGTGGTGGTACCAGTGCATGAAGAAGCAAGCAGGCTTAGTTTAAAAACTTGCTTCATCAACACACTCTCTCCTAACCCTTACTCTAACTCTTACCGTAATACTGTTATCCCTGGTTAAACAATCATACTAATCACTTTATGAGTGTGTTGAACCTTGTGGTAAAGTTATAATGTATAGTTGTATCACATCCATGCCACTGTATATGTAGGCCTAATGCAAACTGAGCCACATGACCTCCATCAGTAACACCAAGGTAAACAATACCTTAATATTAGTTGTAACTTATGTAATGTTAAGCAGCACATAGTGAGCAATGTCTCTAATGTAACTGTATCTAGCTAATTTATATATTATTGCTTGCAAGCTCAACATATTTTGTGGGAGAGACGGTGCTGCTAAATGTTATATACACTGAAGATCAAAATTAGAGATTAAAGTTCTTAATAATTGATTTATTCTGAAATACTGTTATTTTATATTGTTAAGAATATGATTGATTATCTGCTGTGTCTAAACCACTGCTGTGCTAGCATGTTTTTTTAAATAACCAAGGCACTTCAACAAAAACCTTTATTCTGTGAAAAAAAGCAGTGAGCAAAATTAGAGAACACTTTCAGATCCCTCCAAGTTATTGGTGTTAATCTGGCACCTGGTGACATTTTCTTAATTATTGGACACACCCTATTTATCTTACACAGATTAATTTAGGTCCCTCAAAAAGGCCGGTTGTCCACGTAAAACAAGTGCACGAGAGGACAGGGTTATGAGAAGACTCTCAATGGGGAATCAGTTCAACACTGCAGCTGGAGTTGGTCTCCAGTTCAGTGCTGAACAGGGCAAGGATCTTTCTCTGCACACAGTGTCTCACTGTTTAAGACTTTTTGGACTGAAAGCCCACTCTGCTGTGACCAGACCTCTCATCAGCAGAAAGAATAAAAAGGCTAGACTTGCCTTTGCACAGGAGGATGTTGTGTGGACAGAGGAGAACTGGTCCAGAGTGACTTCAGTGATGAGAGGACGTTCAGTTTATTTGGGTCTGATGGAAACAATATATTGGGCGTAGGACTGGGGAAAGACTGAACCCAAAGTGTGTAAAGAAGTCAGTTACATTTGGAGGAGGAAGTGTCAGGGTTTGGGGATGTTTTCTGCAGCCGGAGTTGGGACTCTTGTACAGCTACATGGCAGGGTGAATGCAAATGTTTATGGAAACCTCCTTCAGCAACATGCAACACCTTCACTGCGACTGTCTCCCAATCAGATGCTACTTTCATACAGGACAATGTCCCCTGTCTCACTGTAAAACAGGTGAAGCAGTTCCTTGAAGCTAAGAATATTGAAACAATGAAATGACCAGCCCTGGGTCCAGATCTAAACCCCATAAAGAATCTCTGGAAAATCCTTGGCAACAAAGTAAAGTCTAAGAAACCCACTTCAGTTAGTGAACTGTGGAAAAGACTGAGAAGGAATTGACCAAGATCAAACCAGTGCCTTGGTTCTTTAAAAAACATGCTAGTACGGCAGTGGTATAGCTGCAGCAGATATTCTATCAAGTTCTGAACAATAAAAACATAATGATATTTCAGAATAAATCAAGAATTCATACTTTGTTCTCTGATTTTGATTTCTACTGGATGTGATTCAAGTGACGTTACATAACTTTAAAATTTACAGTTATATAAAAATATTAAGGTTGTATTTTTTCTACCTTGGTTGGGGTCGTTTGGCTTATCAAAACTAAAGAACTATGAGGCATGCTCTATGCCTCACTCGCTGACCTGTTTCAACGGGACATATATCACATTAAGAAAGTATTGATACCATTTTATGGGACCTTTAAGGACTTTTTTTGGTGTATTATTTGGTGATTTTCAGGTATATAAAATTTGGGGGTGAGACATCAGAACCAGATAATACTGATACCTTTTGATGGAGGTTTAGGAACAATTTTCAAAATAAAAACTACTTTTAGTTCCAACGACGAATTTTCCAAAAGCCCAAAGATATTTTTCATAAACAATTTCTGAAGCTATATGCGAACCCCGCACAAAGACATCGTCTACATCTTCATTCTGTCAAGTGCAAGTATTACAGAGCAAGTAGCTGTTGTTACTGGCCTACTGACCCACTTTGCGTTGACTAATAATATTGTCCCTTAAACAGAAAATAAATAGCATTGTCCCTGCTCATAGAGTAGGATTTACACGTGGGGTTCAGTTTACTCGTATGGAACAGTCCTTTTTTCAGTTAAAATGACCCCTGATGATGTCATCAGGACACCTGCAGTTTTTAACAGATGTTGGGTAGTGGGTATTTAGGAGGCAGTGAGGGTCTAACAAAGGATGTAATCCAGTTGCATTATGGGAAATATATTTCCATCACTTTGAATCTTTTTTTAACCTTAATTTACTTGTTTCTTAAATGTAACCTACTTGTTTTTAATGTACTCACTTGTAGCCTGCTTGCTGTTTAAATGTACTAATTTTACATGTATTGGTTTTTATTGTACTATGTAAAGTTTCTTTGAGTACCATGAAAAGCGCTATACAAATGAATGTATTATGATTATTATTATTATATTTCTGACCCATTCTGGGGACTAAAAGTCAGGCTATATTAGCCTCTTCTGCTTTGATTTTGACCTTTATTTTTTAAATATATCACTTATGGGCCCCCTGTCTTTATCAAACTTTATAAAAGTGCACTACTAAAAAGCTGGAGTTCTCCTTTAACAGCAACCTTTTGAAATCCTGCCAGGACATGAAATGAATCAACAAAATAAATGAACAGCCTGCAAAAACATTGGGATATTTATAGAGGAAGGGTCATGCATGACTGAACACTAGAACTCAAAAAGCCCTGGTTCCAGCATGTCATGTGTTTGCGTAGACACCACCTGTCCCATTCTTGTGTTTCTATGATGTTACCGCCAACATTACAGTCTCAAGCAATGGCTGCCTGACAACAGAGACATGTCAAGTGGATGCACTCACACAGAAACAAAATAAAATCACCTCTCCTTACTCTTAAGTGAGCGTGCTGACAAATGTCTTTGCAATAAAAGCATTCACTTTCAACGCATATCTGAAATTTAGTCAGTCTCTAACACTTTAGTGTGTCTCAACAACCTGCCTACGAAAATTAAAGTGGTATGAAAGAAATGATGGGCTTTATTCAAAACGCCGTACAACAGGAATACACCACTTCATTATTCAGTTATGTCTCATAAAGAATTTACAGAGAAATGCAGACAAAAGCAGATTGGCATGTTCAGATGAATCATAGAGAGTGTGTGTATGGTAAAAATGTGAAGGGGTTTATGTGAAATTTAGGAAAGAGGAAAAGTAAGTTTGGGTGATAGTACCAAGCTCTCCAAGGTCGACACCCCACCCCTGAAGTGGAAGGGAGGGTCGAGGGACCTGTCACAAACCAGGAAATGGATAGGCTACGTAAAAACAGATAGGACAAGAAAGAGGAAGAGGTCATGTAAAAGTCAAAAAAACAGACAACACAATACCTTACACCTACCTTTACATATTTGCTGCTTATATCTGTATACTCCACTAGTTTTCTGTTAAGCATACGGATTTCGTAGGACTGACCTACATTTTAAAACATTAAAAAAAAACCCGATTAAAATTGAAAATGGGAAATCAGTCAATCAGAAAAGAGTGGCAGTGGAGATAGAAATTGAATTAAATTAGAAACCTTTTAAGGCAGATATCAAAGCCAGCCACTAGAAAACGTTTACATATCTCCATCCTGATCAAATATGCTACATTAAAGGGACTGTATATGACATTCAGAACATTACATGGAGCTAACTGTTTTCTATGTGAATATATAGTGGAGTAATGGTGTCATCGGCATAGAAGGACGTCACTCTCCCTCTGTGTGTTTTAACTTCTCTATTCTTTGTTGTGGTAGCCGGCCCAGCCTCACATGCATGTGAGTCCCTCCCTTACCCTACAGAGGGCCAGGCATGCGCAGGAGAGCAGAGCTCATACGCTGGTTACCGCGGAAGACATTGCTCGGCGGTTGCAGAAGTAAACACACAGCCTCTGGTTCCCCCCACCACCACCCAGGTCGCCCCAGTGGCATGACCTCTATTAGCACTGTCAGCTCTACTGTTGCCATCAAGAGAAAACTTTACTTTACTAATGGTCATGTACGGCGAAATGCGAGAATGGAATGCGCTGCCGGAACATATCACACAAGAAAGTAGTAAAACTAGATGTTTATTGATTAGAGATGTCGAGTAGACACAGAAACTACATTGGTTGAGGTTAAACAAAATATGAATGTGGGTTCAACTGGGAGAAGTGGAGCCTCATGAGTCCACCCTGATCTCTGAGCTCAGTTATGTTTTACCCTCAGATCAGTCTGGTAACGTGCAGCGGAGAAAATGTGTAGAAGTTTACCAAGCGGCCGAACCAATCAGCATTGGTTTTGAGGCAGATTTAAGTGAGGAAACAAGAAGAGACTGTTGAGTGTGAACAACATGGAGACTTCCAAAGATGAGATGAGCAGCTATGGAGCAAGCCGCTCACTAACTCTTTTTTCTCTGGATCCTTCTGTTGAATATGGACCGGGCTCCTGAAATTGGGCCTTTGATCCGTAAATTCACATTACATAAATGGAAAATATCCTTTACCCACATGTTGTTTACTTTCTGAGCTTTGCCTCATACGCTTCAGTGATCTGATTGGTTGATTTAGCCTGTATGTTGGTGATAGACGGATGGTTTATCCAATCAGAAACCAGTATTTTCGCCCCTTCCCAAAAGATCTCCAAACCAGAGTTCAGATGGATATGCTGAGACAATGAGAATCAATCCATCTGGAGGAGTCAGGTTAGGAGAAGTGTCCTGAGAGGGGAAACAGATGTTATGGGATGTTTGATGATAGAATGTTGTTTTAAAACTATCTTTAAAAGTATGTTAAACAAAGAAGGTATGGGAAATTAGTTAATCCAGTCTGTCCATATTTGGATTATTATGTCTGAGCCTGTCTTGGTCTTGTTTGTGTTTTGTGTCATTATCCTATGTGGTGTGCTTTGAAATGACACTATTGTATGTATTTAGTCTTTGTCTTCTGATGTCCTAATTTGTATTGGTACAGTCTATTGTAATGTGTATGATGTACATTGAGTGTTTTGCATTGTCCTATGTCCTATTGACGGTGTTGAGTACCTCAGGAAGAATAGCTGCTGCAGCACAGGAGCTAATGAGGATCCTCAATAAACAGTCAAACAGACTGCTTGCGTTGTTAGCACTGTTTTTCACACTGTTTGCGTTGTTAGCACTGCTTGGGATGTTAGCACTATTGTTAGCATTGTTGTTCGCACTGTTTGCCTTGTTAGCACTGCTTGTACTTTTGATACCGCTGATAATGGCCTGAGCGGTCCTGACCCACAGTGGCTGGACGGCATCTTCACCGAAGCACGCACACCCTGACTCTGAATGTCATGTATAGCCCCTTTTACGTTAATTATTACAAGAAAATATCATTAATAGCCACAGAGGGACTCTGTAAGACAAACTTTCAATGCTTTTACAGCATAGTAATAAAACTAAGCTGCAGACCCTGATTGCAATTACCTTCTTATCAATACATGCCATCTTTACACGGCAATGTAATAGTTTTTGCATGTTACAGCAAATTTACTTTCATTGTGTTTTACTCCAACCAAATTACTGTACAGCAGATAAGCAGGGCAAACTTAAGACAAATAAAGGTAAATAAAGCACAAATGAAAAAAATGTCACTGTTCAACAGGAAACAGAAAGAATCAGAAGGTTCCAGGGATAGATAATAATGTGAAGTAGAAGGGGACAGTACAATTTTTAAAGGGCAAAAGACAAAATAGAATATAAAATATGGTGAATTGGTTTAGAAGAAAGTCAGACTTGTTAAAACACATGTAGGAGCTCATGTTGCACATATCAATTAATAAAGCCTTTCAAATCCTGCTGCAATGATACGTTTGTAATCCAAAAGACTAAAAGGCTTTTCGTTTGCATGTAAATATGTATACAGTATTCATATAATAATAATTATATGTATACAGTATTCATACAATAATCCAGGACAGCCTAGTCTAATGGGTGTGAATTAGTCTCCTGTATACTAAAAACAGAACTATATGGAAACAAAAC
This sequence comes from Echiichthys vipera, assembly GCF_963691815.1. Classification (NCBI taxonomy): domain Eukaryota; kingdom Metazoa; phylum Chordata; class Actinopteri; order Perciformes; family Trachinidae; genus Echiichthys; species Echiichthys vipera. The sequence continues at coordinate 4,361,361 of NC_139835.1, forward strand.
AATGCCATAATAATGTACTGTATAAGCAACTGAATATCTAATTGTGAAATGTAAACACTTAAATACCACTGAATTTATACAAGTGAGCTTTTTTTCAATTGAAACCATCTGCATTTATGTGATTTGAATTCCCCGCTTTGACCCGCTGCTCATGAGATTAGTGAACTGAGCCTGAATGGATGAGTTTATGTCTTCTCAATCATATGATTCAAGTTCAGATCAGTGATCAGAAACTTCAAACACTGTAATTTTTGGAATTAGTGAACCCGAAAAAGCTTTTGAAATTGCACCATTTGGAAAAACCTCCAAAGAAAGGAATTCAAATCACATAAGTCCAGATAGATGCCTTTCAAAGTTAAATATTTCAAATGACTGTTGGTCAGACAACACAAACACAATAAATACATTAACACATAACCATGTACCATTATCACTATGAAAATTGTGAATTTTTAAACTAGTCTTTAAATACATAATTAACTAAATGATCAGTGGATAAAATAACTGGCAGATTAATCAATGATTAAAACCATTGTGTGTTACAGCCCTAATTAAATTACACAATTAGGTATTACTTAATTAATAACCAAATTAATAATTATTATTTTGGCCTTTCTTTGCTTCCATAAAACTGGAGTTATATGGTTACGTTATGTATAGAATCCAGAGCTGTGACTGTAAAAGCATTTACAAAAGGAATCTCTGTAAGTAACTGAATTTGGGTTCATTGATTCTTCTGTTGTAGAATAAAGCTCATCTGATAATGAAACTGTCTTCTGATAGCTCCAGATTTGTTATCTTGGTGACTCTGCACACAGGTTTATCCCACCTGGCTTCTGGCTTTGAGAGACGTGTGTATATTGGTTGCAGGGTTCTAAACTGGGGTTGTAAATTTACAACAGTCCATTTAAACAGTCTGTAGCCTACCCTGAGTTCTAATTTATTTGGAATCCTGCATCAGCACTAATCTAACCCTGCTGCTGCTGCTGGGATAACATGTGACAAAATGAGCTCCAGTCCATTTAGTCAACGTGGACATTCAACTAGCAGGACAGATAGCTACCTTGGTTGAGATAAGTGAGACTCTCCTCCTGCTGTTTCACAGCCGGCGAGGTGGCTGCACACAGAATGTACTGGAATGGACTCCTCTTGGCTCCATTTTCAGCCATAAGCCTTGCTTCTTCGTCTTTCAAGAAAGGTGCCAAGGCCTCTCTGAAAGAGACAGGAATGGAAGAAGAGGGGGTGATTGTGAGTACGAGGAAGGTTAACTGTCCTTTCTCTCTTTTATCTAGTAATTTAATCATATGGACAAAAGGTGCAGAAGTTTGATGTTACAGAATACAGTGTTTCTCATTTAGCTCAGTTCCTTTTAAGTGTGCTAGTTTGAAGAAGAGAAAATCAATAGTGATCTGTTTTTGTGTTGAACTGCTGAAATGCATTTTAAAATTTGAATTTTACATGGCCAATTGTTAAAATTAAAATACTTTAATGTACTCCTAGATCCAGAATTACTGCAAATCTGCACATTTTAAAAACCAGTTTTAAGCCATATGCAGGTCAATAAAACATCCCTGCTTTGCACTTTAATTTAACCTGTTTTAAATATAACTTTTCCCAGTTGCAAGCGCCTGAAATCCATGCAGGGCTTGTGCTTTACCTAATGTAACTAGGAGAGTGCTGGTGGTAGGACTCAGGCTGGGAATGGCAGAACAGCATAATTTCCAGCGCGGTTTCTTCTTGTATCCCAGAGACCACGGGGAGGACGTGGAGACAGACGGAGCTTGTTCCTCAGATCTCAGCTAAGAGGTTTGCAGCCAAACCTCAATGACTGCCTCTTATATTGTCCCAGTGATGTCATCAAGACTCCCACTTTTTTAGCATACCTTGGATGACCTTTGAGAGGCGGAGTGTGTAGGCACACCTCCCACTACCAATGTTTAGCTAGGTTGATGCATTAATAGCAGCTTCCCCTGACCAGTTGTTGACACGGCCACAGTATATGGCCCTAAAGCTAGACTTTAAACTCACTTAGGGTAATGGTGTTTGGTGGTCATTTTGGAAAATAAACATGGGACAACCAAAGGTTTTGGGGAACAAAGGCATAATTATCTTCTACGGCTTTGAGAGCTATGGAAGCCTGTTGCCACTAGTAAAAGAAAAATGTAAGATAAAAACATAAACCTTGTGATAAAAAAACAAGGGTCCTGTAAGTGAATGCAATGAAAAACTTTATCAAAATAACAACTTAGTATTACATTGTAATGACACACTTCTCAAAAATAATGACTTGGTGCCCTTTGGGAAAGTCTCTCATTATTTTGCAACAGTCATTCTTTAGAAAAACTAAGTCATTCTTTAGAGAGTAATTCTCATTGGTTAAAACTACCTTCCAAAGACAACAGCTATGGAAGAGCATTATGATAGTGATACTAAAAACCTGTATTGCAGCTAATATCACACTAACAAATAACAGTAATAATAACAATAGGGATAGAGGGCTCCTGTGGATGCTAAATGAAACACATTGCTAACAAAAACAGACAGTTTAATCCCAACATGCATGTTTCGTTTCAAGTGAGGACGAGGGGTTGAGAACAAACTCCTGCAGCTGCGCTCCAGTCTCTTTAATGCTCCTCAGAAAGGTCAGAGATTAGCTGCAGGTCCTCGGAGAGTGCGCTCAGGTTAATGTTTATACAGCGCAGCTAAGCACACCTCATCGTTCAGACACGTGCTCGTAAATGGATGGACAACCGGGCAATACTGCTGCCCATGCCCCCTGTGGAAGTCATGGACCAAGGTTCAACCCACAAGGGCAAAAAGATGGGAAAGAAATACAAGATTGGACTTGACTCTTTAAATCTTACATATTCTAACCAGCACGTTGGCAATTGTGATATCTGGGATGAATAACCACAAAGAAATTCAGATGAGTTTTTTTTTTCTGTTCTGTTTATTTCTAGAGCAAACAATTTCTTTACATTGCTGAAAATCTATCACAGGTGGAAGTTAACAAAAAAAAAACCCTTCTGTACAGTTTATCATGAGAGAACAAAATAAAATAAGATAAAATAAATACAGGGATTAATATTACATGAGCGATTGAGACGAAAGAAAGAGTGTACTGTAGAACATGCATAGCAAACAGTTTACCATGTAGTCTGTTTCTGATAACATATGCTTGCAACCGGCAGTTTGCTGATTTCTGAACCCTTATTCCACGTGTGGATTTGCTTTAATTGGCTTCAAAACAAAACTAGGCTGATGAATGGTCTGAAACTGTTGCATCTATTCAGGAGAAAGTAAGGTAGAGTGCAGACAGGCATATTACAGAGTGTACAGGGCTGCATGTTGCCAACATCATTTTCAGTACTTAAAAAGCTAAGTATAACACATTAAGTCTGTACATTCATTTACTTAAATAACCACAGTTGGCCCACTCTCAGTGGATTCCCTGAATGAAAACACCACTCAACTAAAACAGTGAGTTCCAAATTGTCCATCCAAGGACTCAGGTGGTCCCCAGGTGAAACACTCACGTTTCCTTATTATTACGATTAATTTGCTAGAAGTTAGCAAATGAAAAAAAATAATTTAAAAGGCATGAGTCTGATCCCTTCTTACAGCAGATTAACTGTACCATGTTGGACAAAATCATATCCAATAATAAAAAAATCTCATCAGGTGAGGGAAACCTTTTCTTATCACAGATCCATGGCTGGACTCTCAACTATGGGAACCCATCAACTTAAAATTCCAGCATTTTAAAGCTTCTTGGTACTTTAAACTTAACAATGAAATAAAACAAAATTAAAAACTCACAGCCAGAGGTACGATTCTTCGTTACCCCACCTGGATACTTCTACCACCTTAAATATACCAAACACATAGTTACATCTGAGTGTGGCTAATGTGAATCCCTCTTCTACTGAAACATTAAATCAGAGATGATCTGATGATGTCACAAGTGCACTTCAACTGCCAAAAACCTGGGCCCTTCAAAACAGCAAGTTGGCATGTGCTGCGGGTTACATGCTATTTTGCTATCGTGCAAAAAAAAAGTGAGATAGTCATCATACTCACTTTTCTTTTTTTTTCATTGACATGTAAAACTTTGCGAAGCAGCAGTCCAAGAGTGTATGTACAAAATATCTTTATTTGTGGATTAGGGTTTATTGCAGAAGCTGTGGTTGCGTGAAGGGAAACTAAATGAGATCAGAGGGAAAAACTAATACTGTATTTGCATCATCACAGGGAGGAACACTGCTGGCTGCTGTCTGTTTTCCTGCAGATTCACATTTTTTGAGAGCCAAGAGTTACAGTGCTGTACATCCCATTCACTCTCTGCAGTCCCAGTCAACTAACACTAGTGTGTAGAGTGGGTAAGGCCTGGTAATGTCTTTTTGACCGTCTCAGATGGCTTCTCTCTCTCCCAGCTCCTAGCAGGGAAAACATCTGCAGTATTTACAAAGGACTTCCTCTTCAAACAGAGTCACTCGCATAAGCAGCAACCTCATACATTTACAGGTAAGAGGCCACAGACTGGCTACCCATAGGCAACCGTTTGTGAAAGCATGTTGAACCAAAGTTGTGCAGTTAAACAGTGATTTCTGCATCTCAAAATAAAGGTGTCCACTAAATTTAGGGGATTGTCAATTCTGAAGCAGGAAAGTTCTATTTTGGCCACTCGTATCTTGAGTGCAACAACAATTTTATGGAAGATTCAACTGATTAAGTTCACTCTTAAGAGCGGAGGAAAGAGAAAGTGCAGTTCCTTTATTCAAATGTGTTGATTCTCTCCCCACCCGTCTGAACCCAACCAACAGTTACATTCAAAAGTTTGGAGAACATAGGTGGGGAGGAAGAAGTAAATGGCAAAGAGGCTGCTGACAGGATCTCCTGGAAACAGGAGTGAAGCGCAGTGGAGCTGGAGTTATGATGAGGAGGAGGGGAAGCTCAGAGACGTCTGATAAAAGCTTGGCTGTGCCCCGGAAAATCCTCTATTGCCGTCCATCCACGGGGTTTCCAAATGAAACCTCCCTCCATTAACTGTGAGAGGAGACATCTGAAGAACTGCTGCTATTGCTGTTGGTCGTCTGGGCTCGCTTGATATATAGGTTCAGTAACTTCATCTGCAAACAAGCAAAGACAAGAGATATTAATCGGTTCCTAAGCACAGAGTGATGGTGTTTGTCACATATGACATCCGATTCTTGTCTTATTAGCCGCCTTTCCACTGCCGCACCAAATGCAGCTGAGCTTGAGTGTTCCGAGGATAATCGCTGTGTGTTTTGATGAGTTAACGAGGCAACTAAGCCAATGTCTTAGTTTGGTAAAAGATAGAAAAAGATAGAAACTTTAATTCAGAAGGCGTATGGTTGGTTGCCTTTGTTTAATAAGGAGAATAAGAATATGGATTTCCTCGACAGTTTAGAATTTATTTAGCTTATTTTTTGAGTAGGGAACTCTCTGCTCAAACACAGCTGTGTCGTCACTGCTGCAGCGGCCACACACGCACCTGACCAAATATAAAGCCAACCACTGGTTGCTGAACTGACAGTTGTAAAATTTTAACACATGGCCCAACTCTAGTGTTCACCTTCATTGAAAACGACACCATGCTTCTAAATCAAACTCCACATGTCTCCATTCTCAGCTGAGATGGACAGGGTAGCACTGCAGTATTTTAGAGTTTGCATTGTAGATTGTAGTTAGCCTAGCGGCTAGCGGCTTCATAGTTTAATCCCAACAGAACCCTGTGGCCATTTTCAGCCTGCATGGATGCTTTTTTCAGTCTTACATGGTGAAAGCAGAGCAGCTAATGTTGGCAGTGACAGCAACAAGTTAGCTTATAGCTGCGTGTGTGTTTGTGATCAGAGATAAGAGGAGAGAAATGTATATAAACAATAAAGACTCTCACACAGAGCTGAAATGGAGTCCAATATATGATACAGGCATAATAAGCTCTATTCGTCGATTGAATCATCTACCAAAACTCACTTGAATATTGCTAAATGCCTCTCACACTGAATATTGACATATGTGATTAATTTAGATGAATTAATCATAAAGCATGTAATAATAATTATTATTATTATTATTACACAATATAATAATTAATAAATATAATAACAATCATTTACATTTGACATCCCTAAATATAATATGATAATACAAAATTAGATTGTTAGGATTTCATGGCCTAAGTTCAGATGAACATGTTCATTCCTACCTAAACACAAGTGGTTATGAGAGGGACATAACCCTTGGGATTTTTTTTGTTACAATTTGAGAATGTGATGGTGCATCCTCACTCCATACTGTCTGTGTCAGACTCCTTTCAGACTAACAGCTGTCCAACAGATTAAAGGGGAAGGGCCCTCCATTCAGCTGAACCTGACCATCAGACCTCAACCCTTACATAACGTAAGGACACATGTTGTAGTGAAAGTAGGGCAAAATCAAACTGTGCAATTGGATAGCCGGTTGAAACCTGCTGCGAAATAACAACATGGGAAGATGATAAGGCTCTCTGTCTGTTGAACAGGTTCTGCCAGGTTTAATGTGTGTGTGTGTTTGTGTGCGTGTGCCTGTGTGTGTGCGTGTGCGCGCGTGTGAATGCAAGACATGCCGCAGTCATTACCTTGCTGCCCGTGAGCTGTGCCAGGTGGGGTTTGAGATCCTCACCAATCACAGAGTAGATAGCCACCAGACAGAACACGCTGGCCTTGCGAACACTGCTCTCAGTGTTGTCATAGCCCTGTAGAGTAACAAGGCAGCATCAGGCACCACGCACACACACAAATGTATGCCTACCCACACATGAGAGGTCAGCAGGAACATGGGGAGGAGTCACAAAAAGTGCAAAGTACATGCAAACATTTCCAGGGACAAATAAGGCAAATAATTCCCAGTGTCCAAATATGAACATTGTCCAAATATGCCTTTTTGGAGCAGACAAGGATGTTCCTGCTCTGCCTGTCCCCAAAACCGTTTGTGTTATTTAATCCGTAAGAATTATGAATGAAAGATGTATACATACAGTATAAGAATCCAAATGTAGATTTCTTTGAAAACTCTTGCTGTCTCTGAACTATAGACTGTATTTTCTTTTTTTAAGATTCTTTTTTTGGGCATTTTTCAAGCCTTTTTATCGGATAGGGCAGACAGGAAATGGGGTGAGAGAGAGGGGGGAGACATGCAGCAAAGGGCTGCAGGTTGGAATTAAAAACGCTAAATTCAGCTAGTCGGTAAGGCTAAAGCTAGCTTGGTTAGCAAGGTGGGACAAGGAAAACATTTACTGAGGTGAAGTTAACTTATTTTTTGGAGTCAGTGGAGTCGACCCTTGCTGGACATTAGAAAGAACGCAGGTTTAAGGCACTTAACCACTGGCTTCACTTTTCAGACCCATTAGCTATCTCCATCTCTTTTATACAGTCTATGGTCTGAACTAACAGCTGGTAACGTGTTCTCCTCAGACACAGACCTGTAGGAGTCCAGGGATGATGTCAGGCAGCAGCTGCAGTAAGGAGTCCTTGGCAATGCGTTCAATGACTTTAGTTTGCATCTTGATGGCAGCCAGGTTGATGGGGTAGTCGGCTGTCTGCACTATTGGGCACAGCACCTTGATGCACTGTTCCGGGTGGATGGAGCCAGCCAAGGTGGACGCCGCCTCCTCGGCTGCACGCACCACCTAAAAGACCAAAATGTACACATTAAGATCAATAACAATGACATATTGTATCAGTGGGGGCCAACTGGTGCCTTACAGGGATTAACAAGTGGGTATCTTCCAACACAAAGGTTTCCTTGTACAAACCTTTCAACAGATTTATATCTAAAGCTCTTCTGGAAAATGACACATACACAGAATATGTAATCATTTTTGCACCCATAATTGCAGACACCAACTCACTAACAAAGACGTACCATTTTCCCTAATGAATAAACGACCTTTTAGTTAAAAAAGGTCCTTACTTGGGCAAGATAAGCGACTTACAAAAAGTGCATTCATGATGAAGATACCACCCTCAATTTTTAAGAATTTTGATCTTCGTGTCGGAAGAAGTGATGGGTTTCTGCTGTCCAGAAGTCAGTGAAGAGCTTGTTCCACCTTTGTGGAGCCAGGACAGTGGACAGTCAGGATTTTGTTGAGTGGTAGCTGGTCCCCCCTCATAGTGAGGGAGAAGCATGCCGTTTGGCAGTGGCAGAGCGTAGTGGTTGGGATTGGGTTTAAGGTTTGACCATGTCCTGAATGTTGGAATGGCCGGAGCTATTCGCAGCACAGTAGGCAAGTACCAGTGCCTTGAACCGGGCTGCTGCATTCAGGATGAGCTGAAGGGCTCGGAGGGCACATGCAGGTAGAGCATGTAGAGCCTGAGGGAGTTGCAGTTGTCAAGACGCGAGATAACAAGAGGCTGCACCAAACCAGAGTTCTCAATGGTGATAGAGAGGTTGTGGCCAGAAGGAAGAGCAGCTTGTCCAGATTCAGCTTGGTGGTGTGTCAACATCCACTGAGAGACACAGAGATTTGTGCTGCCACCTCATAAGTGCAGCTCATCTACTGAGAACCCTCTGACGAAAATACTGTATGATGGATTTGTATGACTTTGAGCACTGATTCATCTCAAACAACTACTCAAACTGTAGTCTGTGTTTATTTTGTGTATTCTATGTTCAGTGTGTTATCAACATATGATCTTTATTTGCCTGCTCTCTGTACCCGCCTACTGCCCTGGTAGGACAATTACCCTGAGTAACCTCCACAGAGTTAATGGTCATACACGGGGCTTATGGTGTTCAATTGTTGTTCTTCTCTATTGATCATCAGATTATTTCAATGATGAAGGTACAATGGATCCTTTTGTAACAAACTATTATTAACCTGTTTTATACGTCTGATGCTACACCCATGTTAAGAACCTTTCAATTTAATGTCAAGTGGAGAACAGTTACAGTATTTCTATCAGGAGTTGGTGGAGACTAAACAGATCTAAAAGGAGAAGGAATACTGGACTTGGATTCATCTGACACCAACACCACTCCAAAGAAATGATAATGTTGGATTTGTATACTGTAAATAGGCAACAATTTGCTACACATGATATGCATATGGCAATGTTGTGTTTCAACTTGTTCTGCTGCCAAGTCAAAAAGAAAATCAACGAATGCTGCTTTAAAATATTCTCCAGTTGATATATGGAGCTGCGTACCTCCTTGTGAGAGTCTTTGTGAGCCTCCAGGGTCTTCATGATGGTTAGCTCAGCATAGTTTTTGAAGCGGGCTGGCTGGTTCCTCAGAATTTCTTTCAGCAAACGCAGGGCCAGGGCTCGGATGGTGTGCTGGGGGAGACAGTGGCATGAAAACTCAGTTAAAATAGAATTGAATCGCATGCCAGCATTAACTCAATTTCTCAAGATGATGATGAGTAGAGTGTGATTATCACTGGTGCCTGTAAAGAACAGTGGGGATCAATATCTTCCATACACAATTTAATTTAATGATTATAACTAACTTCTGTAGTCACATGCAGAGCCATCACACAACATACATCTTTGTCACCCAGTGTCTCCAGCAGGAGGAGGAGGATAGTTTTAAAGTGCTCATCCCACACAGCCATGTTGTCTTCTCGTGTGACCTTCAGCAACTCCACCAGGGCGCATTTACGCTCCTCAGAACGCTCGTTGTGATTGGACAGTTCCTTAAGCAGGTCGGCTACCAGGTCTGAGTGGTCCTGACCTACTGCTAGCCAAGAGAGGATAAGATACACATTACTGACTAGTGACATCTTGCCACGGCCCCCAAAAAACTCCATTCTTAGCGTCATTTAAACTAGCACCTGTTTTCGATTTTATCAAGACAACTGGAAAAAAACTCAACATTTGTAAAACCACTTCCCTTTTAAAAATACATTTTTTAGAGAAAATTGCACTTTTAGGACTGAATATAAAGTGAAATGATATGCCAAATTGGACACTGTAGTGTATTCTGCGTGAGAAATATATCTCTGAATGCACGGCTAGGTCATGGCACTATGGGAATTAAATGTTACATTTTAGACTATTAACACAACCACCCAAACATTCAGTTCATTACAGAGAATGCCACAACCATTAGGAACAGCATCAATCTGCCAGCAGCAGGACAGGCTGGACTTAGAGAACCGGTACTGGGTGGACTAAAAAGGAGTTAGACCTTGGAAAAATGGTGATGGAAATTGAGAGAGCTGAGTGAATAATGAGAGCACATGCAAACGGTGAGTGGAGTGAAAGTACAACAAAATCACACATTCATCAAGTCTGTCAGTCAGTTTACCGGGAGCAAAGACCTTGGGGAGTGTCATCTTGTTTTCACCACTTTCCTGACGTCGGCCTGGAGAGAGGAGGGGGGTGGAGGAGGGATGAAGGTGGAGGTGGGGGTGAGGGACAGAGGGTGCAGAACAGAGGATGTGATGAGGACGACAACCACAACAACAACAACAACAAAAACCGACACAAAGACAGCAGCTCCTCTGTTGTATAATGCAGAGAAGGTGTCACCTCCTAGTGTCCACATATGTGAAAAGTCATAGCTACTACCAAGACTTATAGCCACATTTGTGGTAGAGGTCAAATCTTGTTTATGGTCTCAGCATCACTTAACCCCTGGACTTGCACTGTCCCACCAGTGGACCCGGACGACTTCTTGTCTTTCGGAAGCTGTAGAGGTTTTAGTGATGGATATGTAACTGACATGGCCATTTTCAAAGGGGTTCCTTGACCTCTGAACTCAAAATATCTGAATGAAAATAGATTTTATGTGTAATTTGATGACCCAATTTGCCTAAAAAGACCCTGGGATGATTTTATACTGGAATTTCACTTTAAGTTACTGATGTGCTAAGTATCCTTCTGTTTTTTAAAAAACAAATAATCTCATGAACTCACAGTCACGTAACTGCTCCACGTCATCGTCAAAGACGGCCTCCTTCAGGGCGCTCTTGTCATATGTGCAGATGGTTTCTCCGTAGCCATAAGGAGCGAACTCGCGGCCCCGTGGCCCAGAAAACGAGCGAGGTGATGGCGTATTGAGTAGTGAGGTCTTGTTGTCTAAGGCAGTGCGACCCCCTTCAACCATGTCTAAGCCAAGGCGGGCGTCAGAGCCAGGAGAGGACGCTACGCCCTCTCTTCCTGCCTGTAAGGTGGGAGGAAGCACAGTATGAGACAGGATTCTAAAAATGAGCACCAGTAGCTTTCAAATCATTAAACTGCCTCTCTCACATCTGTTTCCAGCTGACAAGAGGGTTTTATCCAAAGTTTCAGTCTTTTCAGTATAAAATTCCCTCTATGTTTCCAGGGACGATGTGTCCCTAGTAAGCTGCGGTGGACGGATGGTAAGAGAAACGATACCCACCTAATGTGATTAACTTACACCTCCTATTAGCTTCAGATTAACTTTGGAAAAGGATATTGCACTGCGCTGTGGAATTTATCCCCATTCACTTCTATTGAAAGAGCATTAGAAAGTGACTTCTTCATAAATCTTGCACACCTGTCCGTTTTCAGGAAAAGATTCGTTTTCACTAACCTGTGTATATACTACGCCGTCAAGAGCATGCCAAACCTGTAGGTGGCAGTGTATAGAAAAGCTCAATGATCCATGATCACCACAGGTAAATGAAAATGTAAACATCCCCACATCAACGGATGGAAGAATGAACTTAAGCTATACAATAAATCTTTGTATTACAGGACAGACAAAAATGCCCAGAGACTCTTTTCTTTACTGGACTTGTTTACCCTTCTTGAATAAGTTGTTGTTCTCTTCTTTTTTGTTGTATTCGTTTTTTCTTGGAAGCTGGATCAACATTTTCTATCTTTGTATCACAAAAATGTTCCTTACATGTTTGTAATCTAAAAAAACTCCATAAAAAAAAAATACATGTAAACATAGGTCGGGCCTATGACGCAGGTGCAAGTTCAGGCGCATACTGTGATGTAGGCTGCCGGAAACTGTTTTACTCTGTTTACATGCAAACGTGCAAACAGAGTTTTTCAAAATCTCCACTCTGGCCGGAGTTTTTAGAATTCTCTGTTTGCCTGTAAACGAAGGGCACAAAAACAGGGAAAATGTCTGTTTTTAAAAATAAATATAACTGAGCAGCGCTGTTGGAGGATTCCAGCAGATGGCGCTAGAATGAATGGTTTTCAATCAGATCTTTGAATGCGCTTGAGCTGTTTCTTTCTTTTCCAATCCTCTGCAATTGCAGACCAGATTTTACTGTGCATTTATCATGCTCTGAAGCTCAGGTGTTTTTTTTTTGGGTGACTGAGCCTCTTTTTATTAGTCTCGACACATGCAGCACCCAACAGGACATTATCTGTGTCAGAAGCGTTCTCACTCACTGGAAACACTCCGTTTGCTTTAGGTAAGTGGTGGCAGCCTGTCATACGGGCCACCTTAAAGCAAATTACAGCTATTCTGTATTTCTCACTTTGAGGAAGGGCGACGCACGCTATATCACGGATCAGCTGATCACCGGTGATCCAAACCCATCCAGAGTGATATTTCACCTCTAGATTCACGTAAATCCCTCTAGGGCCGTTTTTTGTGATGGAAACATGGTGAGTGAACGGCCATTTGAGAGGGCTTGCCCTAAAACTTTCGAGCCGCCACATTTTACTCTAATGGAAACACACCTTTTGTGAAAAATACTCTCCTCCTTCATCCTCACGTGTTTGTTTTTCCTGAGTTTCGCGCAAACTGCATGAAAGGAACATCATCAACACGCCCAAGGTGTCCCAAGGTAAAGTATATTTAATGTCTGATCCAACTCATTCAGATATTTGTGTTCTGTTCTCATATACAGCTCCAATGGGAAATGCCTAGATTTCAGTTTATGTGCTACACAGAATAAGTTGGGAGACAATTGCTTCACTTTTGCCCAAATCTAAAATGTACTGATACTGTTACAAGGATCTGTTGTGCCTGTGTACAATAACACATTTAATCTTAATTATTACGTTTAATTAAGTTTAGGCCTTTAATGCAAAATGCAAATAAGTCTTTAACTAACTCTTTTTTAGCCACAGCAAAACTGTGATGTTCTAAAGAGGCTTAAAGCTTTTTCTTTCTGAATATTCATGAAAATGCTGCTGTGAAAAACTCGTTGACTTACGGCATCGTCCCTCTTGCCCTCCTGTCTGATTGGCTCATTCAGGTCCTCCTGGCTCCGGAAGCTGAAGCTCTGGATGGCCTCAGTGACACCGCGCAGTGAGCTGTAGATCTCTTCTGAGTTCATGTTCTCGGTGTCGTACTCCATCATGCTACCAGACACACAACCACAGAAAAAAGTACACACAAGATTACTATGAAATGTATACAAGGAGAAAATACAAGCATGCATTTGTTTCGCCACCATGCAAAGTGCTTCTGACATAGAAACAGATTAGTTTCTAGAAAGGGAAAGGTCAGGTGTGAGTTAAGCCAATTTGCTAAATGTTATCGTCTATTGTGAACTGGAAGCACAACACAGCACTGGGAGCCCTAGAAGCAATGTAAAATGATTCTTCCATTTGCTTAGAGATGATGGAGCAATATGCTTTGAGTGAGAATCTGACATTAAAAAACTGAAAGATACACTCAAAAAGGAAATTTAGATAAGGAAAATGATCAGGGTAAAGATTCCTTGCAGGAATAACCGTCTTTGAGTCTCAGCACGCTGCATTACCTGGGTGAATATGCTCTGCGCAGGACCCTTAGAGAGGGGGCAGCAGGGGTGGAGTGGGGTGGAGGAGGAGGAGGAGGGGCAGGGGGATGCTTTGACAGTCCGTCAACACCCCAACCCCATAACCGACTGTTGCCACAGCGCAGCCAGGAGGGAGGAATGGACAGACAGGGGCGAGAGAGTGGGGCAAGGCAGATGGAAATCAAGAAGACCACAAGATGAGAGAAGGGAGAAGAAAAAGAGAAAAACAAGTGTGCAGCAAGAGAAAAGACAAAAAGAAACTGGTCTGAGCTTTAGGGTTAAATGAATGTGTTACTTTAAAGGAAAAAGTTAAAAAAATAGCAGAATCCCACAAAGTCGGCTTAACAGAATTCTCCTTAGCATGAGTACTTCAGCTTCAACTAAGGTACTTACAGCTCCATTATCTGCTTTTATGTGTTTCTGTTTGCAGGTTAAAGACTGGACAGTGCCTCAGAGCTGCCCAGTCAGAGAGAATTAAACTGTATTTATGATCAATCACTGGCCACATTACTCTGACACAGGAGCAAGTAGTAAGGCAAAAAAGTGCACCAGTGCCTCCCTGTTTTTATTTTATATAAACAGCCCACTATAGGACAACATCAGAGAGTGTGGTTATCAAGTGCTTTACACAGTCCAGTCTCCAGAAAAAAATGTTAGCATTGTACTTTTCTGCAAACCAAAGAAATGTTTAAATGAAACGTATTTGGCATGCTGTAGCATCTGTATGAGACATACCAGGCTTTCAACTGACTCCTGTGTTAAACTATCCACGTCAATATTACACGCCCAGAGCAAGTTCTATGGAAGTCAGGTGACGTCCTAAAAACTCTGCTTGGGGAGGAAGTCAGGTTATATAGTTTGGTCATACAAAGCCCCCAGCACAGTGACTTCCTGGTTGATCCAATCAGGAAGTGCCAAAAACTGCAGTTCTCCGAGTGTCCAGTAGGAGCAGTTTACAAAGTAGTTTCTCATTGACCCCCATGTTAAACAGGCTGTTTTAGAATAATTAAACCTATTTAACGCCTGGTACAAAAAACATTCAGTTTGTATCTTTAGGTCATATCTCCATGACAACACTGAGGGGTGATTTTTTTTTGTACCAGGCTAGTTTTTATTTTATTTGAGTTTAAAGTTTATGAATAATTGGGGCGGCCAGTGGTTAGACCAGCCTCATATAAAGAGGCTGAAGGTCCTCGAGGCAGCGGCCGTGGGTTCGAGTTTGGCCTGCTGCCCTTTGCTTTAGGTTGGAGTTGAACCCCCCCTCTCCCTCACCTTCCTGTCTGTCCTATAAAATAAAGGCTTGAAAAACTGCCAAGAAAAATCTTTAAAAAAATAAATACAACATTGGGGGTGTGGCCTCTTGAGTGACAGCCCTCACTTCTTCTCCGAGGTAAACATCAGCCAGATGGATGTATCTCCCTCCCCCCAACGTCACATACATGCCCCTTTTTGTGAAGAGGAAATGAGGCGGAGTCAAAGTCTGACAAGATGGAGACTCCAGTAGGCAAGGACTGTTTGATCAAGTTGAGAGAATGGACCTCAACGGAGAGGCTACGTCCATTTTTTAACAGTCTATGGTTGATGCACACACCCGGCTTTTACACAGGACACCGTGGTTCATATCCCGTTCCATGTAAAAGCGTCTCACGTAACACACTTACTTATTTTAATCCAAACCATGATCTTTACCTAAACTTAACCATGTAGTTTTGAAGTGTAAACCTAGCAGCAGCAGCTCCAACCAACCCACCTGTTAGTTGGATGGGTTGGTTGGGGTACAGGTTTTGCGTTAGTATGACCACATGTGACCAGTCAGGACAGCAGCAGTATCCATGTGATAAAACCACAGCCATGCATTAGGACAGGAGATGTGTTAACGATAATAATTCAATAACACATGAGCGATTAGCTACCTTGGAGACAATCCTCCGTGGGAACAGTTTGTTGGAGAGGTAAGGGGGCTGGTTCTGCTGGGGGTGTGCCGTGTCGGCGTCCGGCCAATGGTGTTGCTCGGAGACCCCTGAAAGACAAGCGAACGATGAGCAAATGGAAATGTAGCAACACTGCTGTCAGATGGTTCTGCTGATTCACCTGGCAGTCTGTTCATGGGTTTCATCTTAGTCTATAAATACTACAGTGTTTCATTTGCCTTACCACACCGCTGGTATTGCTCGTGTTCTTCAGGTGGTTGTGCAGCAGTTTGGTGGCTCCGTCCTGGAAGGTTTTGGGGAGAGCTCCCAGCAGCATGGTGAACTCTGGGGTGTTGAGCTCAAACAAAGCGATCAGCACCACCTGGGCCGCCTGGAGGCAGTGTAGTACAACAGGTTAGAATGGAGGACACAACAGCTCAGCAGCTCAGATGGTTCCCTTGGTTCCACAAGTACCATGGCCATGTGTTTCGAACAGCAGGCTCTCCAGAGTCAGTGGAGTTGTATTGATGTTTAAAAATAAATAAAAGCACAACTGCTGCACTATTTAACACATTTGGTCACCATCTGTAAAACAGAAGACCAATGCAATGTAAAGGTCAACGTTCATAATGGTCAAAGTAATTCTGAAACCATGGAAACCAACTTTTCAGCTTTTCAATGCACTTTTCATTTTGGGAGACTCACATATGCATTAGCCTGTAGATACAAAAATGTTAAAGGTGAGTGTTCAAAGCTGCATTCAGTGGAAAAGTAAGAAGTATACAACTATTCAAGGATATTGTTGCTATTACAATGTTGCAACATGCAAGTGAGTACAGATCAAACTTGAAGGGGGCTGTAGAAAATACTAGCTATTGTTGCTTGGGAACACAAGTTTAATGGTACCGAGGTGGTGTGGTTCATCAGAAGCCATTATACTGTGCTGAGAGAGAAACGTCTGAAATGTTTGGCTCTAGGAGATATTTGGGGGATAACAATGACATTTGTGTGATATTAGCTCCCTATTCCTTAGCTGGTAATGCTTGTTTTGTTTTGCTTACATATTTACATGTTGATGGCAGTGTTACTAAATTTTTTTTCCCTCTGGCATCAATATATTTTGAGATTGCCAACACTTAGGTAAGTAGAAAAACAGCGTGCACACCACTTGCTGTGTCTGCTTTGTGGTGCAAGAAATGAAATCCTCAAAAGATACATTTCCAAAGAGCAAAGTAGATTCCAGTACACGCTTATCACCTCTGCATTGACTTATCAAAAGTCTACGTTTCGGTCATAAGGACCTTTATTGAGACATGAATAATAAAGTGACATAGTGCTTAAATACAGGTTATAATTGCATAATGTTCAAGAGCTGTGTTGGGGGGGTAATTACACAGAAAAACAATTAAAAAGACTTTAAAGTCATGAGCTGGGCAGTTGTGTTCTGATTTTTGGTGTGTTTGTGTATATATTTTGTATATTTATACACAACTGTCTTATATACCATTTGACTTTTAAGAAAAAAAATGTTTTCTTTCTGTTAGGGGGGGATTTTAAATATGTTGCTGGCACTTGTGTTTTTTTCTGTGATTACAGACACACCCCCAACACAGGTGTGGACCATTAAACAAATATGACATGTAAATAAGCACTATGTCACTTTTAATAAATCAATGCAGAGGTCAGAAATGTGTGCAGGAATCCACTCTGTTCTTTGCCAGTGGAGTTCCCATCATGCTTCAAGTGATGTTAACATGAAGTATGAGGTTGCGAGTGAGTCAATGAGTTATTCTGAGGCTAACTCACTGTGTAAGCCATGGCTGTTGTTTTTGATGTTATGTGTTTACACATTTTGGTGAATCTGCTGAGTTCTGTTGATTCCAGCAGTATGTGCGTGATGTTTTGGTTTGACAGAAAAATAATGGAAACGTAAATTGAATTATATGTTTGTTATTGAGGTCACTCTTACAGTTGGTGTTGTACTGGACTACATTATATTGGAAGGTGTGGCAAATGTATCGTCCTTCACCTTTACATACCCGAGGGAGGCAGAATAGGACCTCAATGATTATAACATATAACTGAATTAAAACCTCTATGACAAAAAAAACACATTACAAGTATCATAAAAGTAGAATTTATAGCAGAATAGTTGTATTGGAGTGCATCAGATTGTACAGGTACACCTAATAAATCGGCCACTGTATATTTCATAAACATTTTGTGGTGATTAAAAGGTGATTCCGCTCACTTTTACTAAAACTATGAACACAGTTTTTGTTGTTTTTTGAGAGGAATGCTATTCTGATTGTTGATGACATTTACCTCTTGTCCCCTTGTTTTCTTGATTATTGTTATTATTATTATTATAAATATTATTATTATATGCTGCTTTGGCAGAAGCAAATGAATGTAACATAATGTGATGTTATGATGTATAACTTTTGAATAGTGTTACTATACATACAGATATATCATTCTAATAAACATGAACTACACTAGTTTAACTACATATTTGGAATTTTTTCTTGTACAAAAAGAAGAAGTTAAGAACATGCAGGTATGCAGGTGGATGAGAGGTTATTAAGATGAGTGTTAGGCACACAGAAGTAACACAACAGCAGTTGAGCAATACAGTTTAAAAGTCCATTCATACAAAGCAACAAGCATTTCCTGTCATTTTGAAAAATATCAAGGTTAAACTCAAGTCTTCTGTGGTTGCAAAACAAGCGTAATCGGTTTGGTGAGTGATCGATTTGCAAGACACAGAGTGATTTTAAGGTTATCAGCAAAACAGCTAGCTGCTAGAGGTGAGTGACGGATGCTACACTTTTTTTTTTGCACTGACGTGAAGGTATTGGTTAGGCACTGGGCGGGCAGGCGGGGCATTGCGTGCTTCATGATTGGCTGTTGGAGCGGGCTCTACCTGCTTACACCTTTCTTCCTGGTTGCCCTCAGCCGACAGTAAGGCTGCAGTACTGGACCTGCCAGCTAGCTCCTCGCTCACCCAGTTATGAAGGGTCTGGGGCACAGTGGCAAGGCAGAATGGGCGTTACAGCATGACACGGCTCCTCCACCATCACATAGGGACGCAATACTGAACCAATCTTTCATAACAACCTTGCAAAAACCCATACGGGCTGGATATTCAGTGTGTCTGGAGGTCAGGCCCTGACTTCAAACTAGGTGACGGTGAGCAGTGGAAAAATAAACAGAAGGGCCACAAAGGGAGAACATATTACGTGCATCAGACAAGGAGAAGATAATGGGCCACTGACCCAAGGCCATCTACAAGCAGAGTGTCTATTATCAAAGTTTACAACTGTCTAGATGAACACTACAGGATGAAGAATTTAAATGGCAAAAACGCGTGGCGGTACACAAGATGCCAACGGCTGTTGAGTAAACCACTGATTGTTTGTCAAGCAAAACATCTGTTAGGGATGATGGATATGCTCTAAAATAATGATTCAAAAATCAATTCACAATTGACCTCTCATTTCAGAAGCAATTCGTTTTGCAATAAGCTTGCCATGTTATTATAATAGTTTACTATGGCATATCTTCCTATGCAGATTATATATAAATAGTAATTGGTGTTGAGGCTAAAAAAGGAAAAAAGATAGCTTTGCATTCATTGTTGGCTCTACATTTCCTCAGTTTAGAACTGTGACATTGCACCATAACGATTAAAGCAACCATTATGTCCTGTATTACACCTAGTTTGAACCTCAAACTCAACTTTAAAGGGGACCTATTATGCTTTTGCTCATTTTCTGTCATTTAATGTTACAATGTTGGATGTTCATATTAAATGTGAACAAAGCTTCAAATAATGAGGTAAATGTATGTAGAAGTAACCCCTGCGAGCAAAAACCTCAGATTTTAGACTGTCCTGCTCCATTTCCAATAGTTCTTTCTAATCTCAGCTCAAGATAACATCAATCCGTGGGATTTCTTTAAATGGTCATCTGCTCCAGACATGCTACTGCAGTGTTTACATTACATACACTGCTACATGTAGCTACATGCGAACACCAGGCAAAGCTGTAATCTTAGTTGCTAATGTTGTGAATTCCTTCCCAATTTCAGATCACATTCCTGCTGGAACATGTTTGGTTGTGTAGTTTTTGATTGAGAAGCCTTTCTTGGTGATTTTTCACAGTAGAAAGTGCTGCTGTACTCCATTACAGTCGGAACACTCAGAAATGCTGACCAATCAGAGCAGATTTGGCTGCAACAGAGCATCTAAGACAGAGGGTGAATACAGGTGCAGCGTCCATGGGCAGTTTGTGAAAAATAAAGTGTTTGAAATGAAAGCACGTAAACATGTTCTAATAGAAAAACAAAAAGGCAAAGGTAACAACGTGTCTAATAAATGCATTCTAATTGAAAGAGGAATTAAAGGGAATAAAGGGAATAAAGAAAGACCCAAAAATTATTCTGGAGGAAAAGGTTTTGTTTGAGCAAAGGCCCTTCCATTGTCAGTGCTTAGCAACAGGGCAAAGCAATCATGGCCTACCTTTCTGACATCCGAACTTTTGGGTTCAGTGGTCCAGGTGATGATGCGAGACACGGCCAGGCGTGTCTCGCTGGAGTTGACAAAGTCTGTCGGGTCCATGTGCCGAGCCAGGGACTCGATATACTTCAAAATGGCCACCTTCACCTGAAGAGACAACAAACGTTCAGTCACAGGGCTGACAAAATCCATAAATAAATCCAACTAACCAATAAAAATGATCTCCAATCAGTCATTCTCATTTGACCTTACCTTCAGGTTAGGTGTCTGCGTCTGGTCAACGATAAACCTCATCAGAATGTTGAACTGTTGGTCAAATGGGAAGGACTCCCTGAGAAAGAAATGAGAAGTGAACTCTTTAATGGGATTAGACTGTGTATCCTATGCTGGAACCCAGTCTATCCGCCAATCACAACAAACTGGCACAAGTTTCATTTGTATAGAAATTCCCAGAGTTGGGTAGTAACTGATTACATTTGTTCATGATTATTTATGGATAATTTATGAAAATGGAAGATGACATTTTAAATAAGTCCTCCATGTGACCTTTGATTAAAAACAGCAGTAACAAAGACTTACAAAACAGAAGCAGCATCCCACATGTTGTAGAATACACACAGTACACCTGTAGTTTGTGTCAGTACAGTCAGGGTCATTAGATTTGACCAAATGTAAACGCTGAATATGCAAAAAACATTTTATTTGCACAAATGTTTTGAGAATTTGGAAGAGAAAAAATAAATAATATTTATGGAACTCAAGTTTTTGTGGCTGAATCCATGTTTTTAGTTTAAACTGCAATATTTTCAATGTTTGATTTTGAAGTAATCCAAAAGTATTCAGACTAGATTCCAATCCAGAAAGATGCCATGTTATTAGTATGAAGTAACTGAATTGTAGTACTTAATGGTTGTGAGGGTGCTGCTAATTTTCTTGCTAATTTCATTTCATTTTAAGTTTACCATAAAACTGAAGACAAAAGCACCATTGTTTTTTTACATTTCACTAAAGAGATTCATGGAATATTAATTTCCAAATTATATGAAATGCCCCCTTGATATAATTTATATTTTATTTTTAATTAAATATAACTGCTCCAGAGTTAGCTACGAGCTAATTGACATAAAACAACACACTAATCTCTGCTATCCCCTCCATGTGACCTGGGCGGCAATGCCTGGCTTGTGTTTCAGACCTTGTGACATCCAGGGCCTTCTGGACTTTGGCCTGGACTGAGCCCAGCAGGTCTGCCCCCATCTTCTTCAGCAGCTGAGTGAGCAGGACAAAGAGCCAGTCCTGCAGGTCCTCCCTGTGTACAGTGATGAAGTCCACAAGAGTCTCCAGGAACATGCTGAATACCTGAGGACATAGTTCAAACATGTATGACACAACACTGCTTGATTTGACTGTGATAAGATGAAACTGCTCATGTTTGACAGATTTAGGTTCATGCCTGAAATATATGGACAAAAACACACTTACTCTCTGTTGTTAAATCCACAGCAAGGCAGACCATGCAACAAGAGACACAACATTAGTTTCAAGTAAGTCACAACTCCATTGTGTATTGCTGTATTTAGGATAGCATGCATTTACACAGTCATGAGTCATAGCTAGTTGTAGTGCTCCATTTCAAACAAGTCATCTTCTTTACCTTGCTATGTGGATCTGCGAACATCCTTGTGAAGATCTCACAGAGTCTCTTCAGCTCCACTCGGCTGCAGAGAACACCAGACACCAGGAAGTAAGTAAAGCAGGACAGGGGTCGCTAAAATGCGTCTTTTATGCATCTACAAGGCTTAGGAAGGTGCTACTATTTACTCCTTCATAGTTACATTAAAGCTCAGATGATCAGAAAACCCTCCATGGTTTATCTCAGCCATTTAAATACTCTCAATAAGACTGTACCACAACCAATCCAGTCCATTTTATCCTTCAGCATTGTCCAAAGACAGTGGCTGTGTCCCAGTACATACAGGTCTTCAACACTTAAAGTGTAATTCCGGTACAAAATCATCCCATGGTCTTTTTTCGGCACTTACATACATCAGTTAGCAGTTGCATGCTGCCTGTTACCGCTCCAGTCTTGGAGTTCACTTTTTTCAAACTTTCTTAACTTCTATTCTCCTTTTGTCCATTCTGTTTCTTTACCCTAACTTCTGTGAAGTTCTGCCCTCTACAATGAGGTTACTTTCGCGACTTTTTTTTTATCAATGCCGCTTCCACCGGGACACACTTCCTTTGTTTACTCTGGAGAACAGCTGATCGCCCTAATGCCGACGGGCATAGCGGCCAGACCAGTGGATATTCCACCCGAACTCTGGAGAAAAACACACCGGGGGCGCAGAGGTGGGAAGCAACTTCTGGGAGGGTAGAGGAGGGTCGAGACGGGACGGGCTTATGGAGAGGAGAAGATTTAAGCCGTTGTTGTTATGGGAAATGTACAGTCTCTGTACAACAAAATGGATGAAGTGACGGTGCTAACGCGGAGCCACCCGGAGCACCACGAATGCAGTCTGATGTGTTTCAAGGAGACATAGCTGCACAGGGACATCACGGACCAGAGCATCTCAGTGGATGGCTTCCACACCATTCGTGCTGGCTGGGACTGCACTGAGAGCAGTAAGCGGAAAGGAGGGGGGCTTGCTGTTCTAGTAAACAGCAGATGGAGTAAAGAAGCTTTAAGAAGTAGCCTGGTTTTCCACGACAGTTGGCATCTAGAGGTTTCTGTATGCTATCTCTTTGTCAGAGCCATTACTCATTAACGTCTCTTTTTAAATTCAGTATACACACAGTTATAATAGCCTTTGGTCATGATGAGTGTGCTGGACACTACCAAAGCTCACATTTCCACTCGGACACTGTTTGACACTGTTTGACACTGTAGCCAAGATACATGTGGCAAATCTCACCTCAATATTCTTTGGCTCTTGAGGAGATTCTGCAGGCCCAGCAGACCCTCCTTCCTCTCCGACCAGTTGGAGCTGGCACAGTGGTTCAGGACCTCTGCCACGTCCTCTGTCTGGCGCAGGTAATGGGGGATGCCTCCGTTCCTTGAGCCATACGAGCGCTCTGAGCAGGCACTGGACGCATCACTGTTGGCATCATCATCAGAGTACATCCCCGGTGATTCGTACCTCCGCCTCAACGGCTTCCTCTGTGGGAGAAAGAAGAACGTGAAGGAAATGTCAGACACAAAGTGTGATACTTGAATATTTACCAGGCTCTGCGGGGAAAGCGTTTAGGGAGATAAAACCAGCATAAACATCTTTGATACAAGGTTGCCAAGTGCATCAGGGAGCCATGCAGTTTTCTCTACATTTAATGTTTTGTTCTGTGGATTTTACATTTAAATCTAAGGGTAAATTTGGCATGTACAGAGTTGTGGTATCATTCTTCTCAGTTGGAAATTAAACTAACAATTTGTTTTGTTTTAAATAAACTTCAAAAGCCAGTCAAGCAGCGCTATAAGTAAGCAAAAGGTCTTGACTACAAATGCAATGCAGTGGGGAACACGTCAAACATGTCATGTTACTGTCATGGACAAATGAATAATGTTCCAAAACAATGAGGTTCAATACAATAATACCACAGTGTAAAAATATAAATATATATTTTTAAATAAAAACTTTGCTGGGTGCCATACTGTGGATACACACACCTGGGATGAGATGGTAATTCAAGGTGAAATTCAATCAAACAATCAATAAAAAGTGGTTGGGGTGGAGGAGTGTCATGAGCCAATATAATGAGTCAAGCTGCATTATTGTTCTCTGAACTTGATTAGTGCGCAATGGCATGGATATAGGAACAGTATGTAAAATGACCAACTACCTTATTCCTGGAGTCTCCTAATAGCTGAAATGGTAACAAACAACCAAGAGGGAAAGATGAGAGAGGGTAGGTTTAAATAGGGAACCAAGAACAAGTACAATCTTTCTAGATATTTCACATCATAGCTGATATTTGTGAAGGGTTGAGCTACTCTCAATAAAGGTCAGAATAAAAGAACACAAAGACATTTTGATGACATTCAAGCCAGTGTACATACTGTATCTATTGCATGAGCATACATTTCTTTTCTAAGACAAAGACCGTAACCTTACATAACTGTTGACTATGTTTTGCACACTCGTTGAGACTGAAGTCGAGAAAACATCCACTCAAATCACCGGAGCCTGACAGATATGTGTCAGATCCATAGACTGAATATAAAGACTTCCTCCTACTTCCTCCTACTCTACAAAAGTAAAGACAAAATATGCCGGACACAGGCGCTGCCATGTTGTAATTTTGCAACCAGAGTCAGCGCAGTAGAGATCAGGCAGTAGC
The DNA here is from genome assembly GCF_963691815.1 of Echiichthys vipera. Classification (NCBI taxonomy): domain Eukaryota; kingdom Metazoa; phylum Chordata; class Actinopteri; order Perciformes; family Trachinidae; genus Echiichthys; species Echiichthys vipera. Next base: position 4,385,845 of record NC_139835.1, read on the forward strand.
TTCAAATCATCCGCCCATACGCCCGCCTGGCCAAACGTGAGTCATTCACAAATGTCATTCATGACATTTCATCCTGCTTTTAAAGCATCAAATAACTAATTAAAACCTAATGTATTAGAAAAATGAACACTTGAACAATCATCAGCGTGACAAGAACTACCTAAAAAAACATCTTAGGGGGAAAAAAAAAAAAAAATCATTTAAAGTGTAATTCGGGCGTAAAATCCTCCCATGGTCTTTTTTTTCTGCCATTATATACATCAAATAAGCCATCGAGACAGAAATTTTCATGTATGAACTACTAACGGAGAAATCAGTTAATCAGACATAGCATCAGTCTCATTGTGCGGGCATTTTTGGATGTTGAAGAGGAATATTTATGCTGCCAACAGAGTAACATTTTTCACCGTGGCCTGGAATCATTGAATACTGCAACACGCTGTGTGACTTCTATGGAGGATATCCCATCGCTCATTAACCGCAACGTACTGGACACTTTTTTTTCATGTCCCCAGAATAAATTGGAAGAGGTGACCGATTCCTAAATAAATCATCAATGGGCTCCTTCCTTTTGGATTGACTTTGGTAATCCACTTGAATGGACTTTACTATGAGAGGAGCTGGTACAGGGACCAGTAGGTAAATATTTTAAACACTCTTTTAATAAACTCTGGGTTCACTAACTACGTTGTTGTCGCTTCGTTTTGTGTGTAGGGACTCTTATCTAATACTGCAGAGGGTTGGTTATTTGGAGCAGCATAACAACAATGGTGAATGCATTAAAAATGCTTTTTTTAACTGCTAGTGTCAGTGTTTACCACGTCCGACTGTTAGCGACTCTCACGGATTTCTCCATTAATAGTTCATACATGAAATCGATGGCTCTGTGCAAAAATGTAAATGAGAGAACGTCAGTATTTTATGAACTGGGGAACGGTCTGTGAGAGCTATGTAAGGGGCAGTCCCAGCACAATGTCCTTCAGTATTTTCAGGCTCCTTTAACGCTGAAGTTTATCATCAATAAATAATGTAAAACTCAGATTTGCTGAAACTGTGAGACACAGAGAGGTAGACAGACGACATGACAATTTCAAAGATAGTCAGTCTCATTGTGCTGTCAGGATGTAGTGACAGTTTCAGCAAATATGAAAAATATATATATATTTCACAGAGATTAACCAACTTGCCATTTATATACAAATTTTCTTAGTATTTCTCAGTTGTATATAACAATAGTTCTTGGTAAAATATTCTTAATCCTGATGTGATCTTGACCCAGATAGATGTCAGGAAATGGACAGATAAACTAATCAAAATATAATTAGTTCATTTATTTAAGTATTTGCTAAAGTCAACACCGGCCCGAACCTGAGACGACGAGCTTCCAGGCTTCTGTATAAGCCGTAGTGACAGTGTTTGTATAGTTCTAATGGTGCTGATTGAAAAAGGACTGAACGGCCTCCTGCACTGTCAAGACGATCACACTTTTAGTTTGCAGGTGTGTAGTGTCCCGATAGCCCACAAAAAAATATTTAATTCTAATCTTTTTAATACATTCTAGGGCCTTTTATTACGGAACTAAATTGCTTTTAAAAAATGTTTAAGATCTGCAGATACTCTGTCTCACTTGGCAGGTAAGGGCACTTTTGTATCAAAGCCCAACTCTGCGATTCCATTGACTAATTCTATATTAGATGTTTGCATGAAAACCTTCCCTAGTGCTTGTTTTAACAACAATCCTCTCCCAATAACAACAAACATATTAAATGATTTATGTTTATTAATAATTATTTATTTTTCTGGAGACAAAAGTTCCACGGCTTACCAGAGCATCAGCAACCGCTGCCTCCACCTCTGTGCCAGTGTTAAGAACCCTCATGGCGTTGACTGATGCAGAGATCCTCGCTTGATGAATCAAACCATATCGATCTAGACAGGAAATGGGAAAAGAAAATTGTACAGGAAGATGGTGAGTGAATCTTAGTAATAAAATAAAGGTGGCTACTATAAATTACCTGAATGGACAAAAGAAACTGATGCTTTTCTTACTTTTGTAGCCACACAGAGAAAGTTACCGTTTCTTTGACACATTTGAATACGAAGCAATACACTGTAAAAGAATGAACTGAAAAGATCACCAAAGGGGAATATTCTGAAGTCTCCAAACACCAAAAGTCAAATGAATGATCAAGCCCTGAGGCAAAAAGACAGGCATACATTGCATCTATTCCCTGGGAGATGTAGGATATAGAGCACTGATGATGCACCAAAGAGGAAAAACCACGAATGTTAAAAATGAAAGTTCAAAGGATGACGTGGCAAATACTAAGTAAGACTAGGCAGCACATGTAGGCACAATTCCACAAAAATCACAGCTAAAATGAAAAAAAACAGTGGTGATTAAGGGACAAGCAGATGATGACATAATGAAAACAAATACAACCTGCCCATTCCAGAAGAAAAATACTGACTAAAATGCTCAATAATACTCTGGAGGGAACATAAAGTAAAGAAATAATGGATTCTCCCTGCAGTCACATCACTTAATACAACCATACAACAGAATCATGCTGTTTCAGGAGGCATTATTGCCTCTAAGATAAGGAATTTGGCGTGGGGGACCGAAGGGTTTGGGGGGTCTGGGCATGCAGGTCACCTGACTGGCCGTGGGGGTCAGCTGTGGAGAGAGCGCTGGTAGAACGGGAGTGACGTCGGGAGGCTGCAGGGGACAGGAGAGATGGGCAACATCCGCACCAGAGGGTTAGTGACACACACACACACACACACACACACACACACAAATGACCTCTGAGGTTATACTCAAACTGCTGCACTGACATCACATACCACTGGGCTGATTTTGGGATGTGTTTGAATTATGACTTGATGTTTACATCAACTTTTGACTTGCAGAAATGAGTGTGGTTTTCTAATACATGCATATTTATACAAAACATACATAAATAAAAAGGAGATTAGTAGTAGCCTGCTTATTTTACAATCAAGATCACGTATTGCTTATACATCTCTTGTGGATAAATGAAAACAGATAGTAATCTGGCCTTCACAGAGGTTTTTATGACTTTATCAGCTAGAACAACTGAAGATCGACAGGAAATTGGGGGAGAGAGAAAGGGGATGACATGTAGCAGACAGAGTATAAAAGGGTGTGGTCCATTGTTCATTTGTCCCTCATGATGAATAAGAAATCCAAAAATAAGGAGGAGGCAAAAAAGTGTCACTGATCAGAATAAAATACACAACACTATGAGCAATCTTAATTCTATTTCAAGTAGTAATTACCAACACATCCATCTCTTATGCCACATGAGCAGCCTGTCACCACCTTCCGGTGCCCATGTTAACTGGTTGGAACAGCCACATTCCGACTGCATGACGGTTGCATGGTCTTGCCTATTTTTCATTTATTTTTTTGCTAAACGAGCGGTTTGCAGCAAAAAGACACTGAATGGTCTTTTGATTGTCATTGTAAAATCATAACAGCGCTTTCACTCAATGTGTATATCTGTAGAATATGTCACTGACATGGACAAAATGTAGATATTTGCACTTTACACTCTGTTTCTGTTTCCTTTCTGTAGACAGAATCTCAATCTTCTCTGTCCAAAACCAATAGAAATGGCATTTAAGATGAAATTAAGCTATTATTTATGGTCATTCGTTTTTCCCTTAAACCTGCCCGTAACATGCAGCCTCTATGTAAACGTCACTCACATAGAGAATCTCTGGAAAATCCTTGCCAACAAAGTAAAGTCTAAGAAACCCACTCCAGTTAGTGAACTGTGGAAGAGACCGAGTCAGAATGGACGCAGATCAAACCAGAGCAGTGTGAGAAACTAGTGATGTCCTGTGGGTGCAGATGTGCAGAAGTCATTCAAAGCTGTGGCCTCTACACTACCTGTTCATTTTTGAATCCTAGAGAAGAAAACATTGTTGAAAATCCTCTCTTTTGACACAATAGTTACTCTACTCTAATTTTGATCACATTTTTTTCACTAAATAAAGGATTTTGTTGAAGTACCTTAGTTATTTAAAAAAAATATGCTAGTACAGCAGTGGTATAGACACAGTGGATATTCTTTCAAATTATGAACAGTAAAGAATAACAATCTTTCAGAATAAATCAAGAATTTATAATTTGTTCACTAATTTTGATCTCCAGTGTACATCACACAAATCCAATAAGTAATAATACAATTTATACAAAAATAAAAAGGCGATTTGAAGATTGTACTAAAAAAAAACGAGACACTCAACACAAAATAGTAATCTTCCCTCAACCCATTAAGACATATTTAGTGCATGCTCAGAAACAGGCGGGCAAAGATAGAAGACAATACAAAGAACAACAACAACAGGAGGGAGGCTAGTGGAAGCATCTGGTAAATATCCTCCCGTTGAGACACTCACTGGGAGATGTATTCCAGAGAGCAGCTCAGCGGTACTCACCCAGAGGAGTGAAGCCCCGAGCGGGGCTGGTGTCACGGCTGCTCTCGCGACTGGTGTCGCGACTGCAACCCTGACTCATGCTGGGACGGGGAATGCGGCTCCGGGCTAGCGTGCGGTAGGGAAGAGCAGCAGGAAGAAGAGCTTTACCACACAGGTTGGCTGTCAGGACAACAAGTTAGGTGGGAATGTCAGTGTGCATTCATGAGAGTGTGGGGGTCAGAAAGAGAAGAGGGGTAGAGTTTATGAAAGACTAAAAGTATAAAGCCCTGCAGACTGTACTGTACTGTACTGCACTGGTGGTGTTATAATTAGATTGGCATTAAAGAAAGGCGATACGCTCAAAAGTCTTTACTGCCAATTATTACTTACTTACTTATTGGCTATAGGCCTATAGGTGATGAAAAATTGTGTGCATCACTTTTACAGCCAAACCGATATATCAGCCAATCACAGAGATATCAATATCTATATTTGTATCGGCGTATATGCTTTCTGATATGCGCCGCTATATCAAGCTTTTTTCCACTAACATAAAATCCAGGAACGATGCATGGAGTGATTAAAACGTAGTGTCATGTAGTTGTTTATTTTATTTTTATTTATTATTTTGTTATTTCACTTTTTAATTTTTTTTTTAATGTATTTATTCTTTATTTTTCCAGTGTTCATTTTTAGAATGGTTGATAATTCAATACAGTATATGTTTAATGTAAAATAATGCTTAACATTCTTTAATATAGTTATAACTTTAAGAAAGCAGCCTTCTGAGCACCTTTGCAGAGTCATATCGGTGCGAAATCCATATACAGAAAATATATTTTCATTTCAGCTCATGAATTCACTACATCTGCTGCTATATTAGTAATGTGAGAATGTTTCCCTTCCAAAACCAGTATCAGCCTAAAAAATTTGATATTTTGGCTTGAGTGACAATGCAACAGGCAAGGATCAATTTATTTTCCAAAATTAAAATGTTTCATTCTTCGGGGCGCAAGAATAAACCGATCAAATGACATCGTCACGCATGGGCCCTGGCACTACAGGAGCAAAAAATAAGTGAGATAAAAATGCTCTGCACGGAGATAAGAAGAAGAACAGAGAGAGAAGCAGTGGCAGGATGCTGGGTGAGTGAGTTGGTCAAAAGGCATACTGCTAGTACAGGTTAGATCATCTGGACACTCCAAAGAACAACTCAAGCTTCTGTTAACATGTGAAAAACATTAGATACAATCATTTTAGGGGGTGTAAATTAGATATTAAGAAAGTAACACATCAAATTGTGAGAAAAACAGTAGCAACAGAGGAACAGGAACAAAATTCTATTCTCATCACAACAAAGCCGTAAACATTTATAACAACTGTCTTTTGACTAGAGACAAACTGAAACATGAAACATTTCCTCTTAGGGCGCACTCACACTGTCAATCCGTACTGTACCCAAGCACGCTTCACGGCTAAAGTCTAGTTTGTTTGACCAGCGTGAGTACAACTGTACCGCGCCCAGGCACCGCAAGCTTGCCAGCCGCGGCCCAGTTGCGAGAGGTGGGCACAGATGCACATGTAGGGGCACGAGCATTGATGGCGGTCCTGATGTCTATTTATATGCGTCTGTTCTCCATGACAGTCATTTTAAAAGATGCTGCCCAATGGTTCGCCGTGGTGGGTGTTTACAGCAGACTTTGTCAGATGAAAATATTAAAAAACAGTCTGTGAACCGTGGCCAAGATCATTTCAAGTAATGTGAGTACAAGTGGGCCTGGGCCAAGGGGGAAGAGGGAGGGGGACAATCACCCTAAAGCATGGGCATGGTACGAATGGACAGTGACACCACTTTCAGTAGTTGTGTTCCATTCGACTGTCAAGGAAATGTAAGGAATTTTTAAATGCAAAAAAGAAATGTGAATTAGAGGCATTTTTTAATCAACTGGTTCAGAGCAAATAAACTTGGCTACAACGTAGTGTGGCAGAGTAGAAGAAGTAGAGGTTGATAACCAGAAAGATAGCAAGTGGCCTGGTCCATCTAACCTCATCTCAACATGGCATCTATGAGAGAAAAATGGAAAGAGGTCTTGAGGAGTTTTAATAGTTCTTTCTTGTCAGCTAGTATTGGTCATGTTTCATGCTGTCTGGAGATGAAGACTAGTTATGGGAATATCCTGGAAGATGCCAAAAGCAGAAACAGCTGATCAGCCATGTGAGTTAAATGTGCGCTATGTTAGAACTTTCCATATTCCATTTAGTGCATCAACTCTTTTTCCACAAAAGCCTCAAGCAAGTGGAAACTCTTTTGTTGCAGTTTTCATACATCTTTTCTAATGCAATACTTCAAAAGGCTGAGGTAGTCAAACCACTCCACAGTGGCAAAGCCCCAGGGATTGATGAGATTCGTCCAGAAATGCTAAAAGTTTTGGGTTTGAAGGGGCTATCTTGGTTAACACTTCTCTACGACACTGCGTGGAAGCCTGGGACAGTGCCAAGGGAGTGGCAGACCGGGTGGTGGTTCCCCTATTCAAAAAGGGGGACCAGAGGCTGTGTGCCAATTACAGGGGTATCACACTACTCAGCCTCCCTGGTAAAGTCTACTCCAAGGTGCTGGAAAGGCGGGTTAGTCCTATCGTCGAACCTCAGATTGAAGAGGAACAATGCGGATTCAGTCCTGGACGTGGAACAACGGACCGGCTCTTCACTCTCGTAAGGATCCTGGAGGGGGCCTGGGAGTATGCCCATCCATTCTACATGTGCTTTGTCGATCCGGAGAAGGCATACGACCGCGCCCCCGCGGGAGATACTGTGGGATGTGCTGCGTGAGTATGGGGTAATGGGGTCACTTCTGTGGGCCGTCCTGATCCTCGGCAGTAAGTCGGATTCGTTCCCGGTGGGGGTTGGCCTCCGCCAGGGGTGCGCGGGTACAAGCGGCCAAATTGGGTTTTCTCAGGAGGGTGGCTGGAGTCTCCCTTAGAGAGAGGGTGAGAAGGTCAGCCATCTGTGAGGAACTCGGAGTAGAGCCGCTGCTCCTTTGCGTTAAAAGGTTTGGGCGTCTGGTAAGGATGAACCCTGGGTGCCTCCCTAGGGAGGCGTTCCAGGCACGTCCAGCTGGGAGGAGGCCTCGGGGAAGACCCAGGACTAGGTGGAGAGATTATATCTCCACACTGGCCTTGGAACGCCTAGGGATCCCCCAGTTAGTGCTGGTTAATGTGGCCCGGGAAAGGGAAGTTTGGGGTCCCCTGCAAGATCTGCCCCCGCGACCCGATGCCGGATAAGCGATTGAAGATGAGTGATGAGTGAGAAAATGCATAAAAATATGTAAATGGACATGGCTGATGATTCTTTAGAAAAATACAAAGCAGCCAGTCAGAAAAGGACGTCTGACTCTGCCAGGCAACTACATCAAATACTGGGAGAGCAACATATTCATGTGATACTGAATTAACCAGCCAGCCTGTTCCTCCCTAATGATGATGACTACCACCACACAGTAACAATTCATTATCTACTACTACAACACCCAGAACCACCGCTCCACTCCCTCTCAACCAATCATATGTCAGAGATCTGTGAGGAATATTTAGCTGAAGACTAAAACTAAAGTGTGTACATCATGACGAAAAGAGAAGCAGACTCATCTGCACTGACTACACAGCTTTTTGATGGACAATAAAAATGTGTACTGTGTTTCCATGTGCAGTGTTTATCGTCTGAACACAGGCTATGTGTGTGCTGCATTGTTTCGAGGGACAAAAGAGAAACATGAGTTTAGGAGGTGCTGCATGGTGACGAGCACACCTGCAAGGGCAATGATGTGGATCATGTGAATGGTCAGTGTTTACCTCATCACACTGCCATTGCACATTGTAATGGAGAGCTACAGTAGCTTGTTTAGGAAGGGGACTAGTATGTGGCACATACAGTATGGAGTCCTGGCCTTACCGAGGCCCATGCGGCTGGGGCTGGTTTCGCGGCTGCAGCCCTGGCTGCGAGGGATCCTGCTGCGCTTGTCTGCTGGCGTGGTGGAGGCTGACACCGTGGCTCGAGGGATCCGGCCGTAGCTGCTGTGACCGAGCAGCTTGCCCGGGGAGCTGGAGCGACTGCCGGCTGTTGAGAGACACAAGATAAAGAAACACAAATACATGCACCATGGTTAGACAGTATTCAGAGACATGCTAGGTCTCAAAACAAGCCCTGTGTCAACAGACCCAATGCTGTGGGGACAGTGCAGCAATATAAAACGGCTATTCATTTCAGTGTGGAGTATTAACCTGTGGCAGGTCTTTAGTTATATGTGAAGGTGAATGAATACTATTTCAATGACTGCACCAGAAGTTGGAGGCAAAAAGAACTTCACAGGAAATTTAACTTTGAGTCTGAATGACCAAATACAAATTTCAGACACTACCCCGAAAGTGCAGTCAAAACATCTTGATCTCCCCCTGGTGGCTGGCTACAGTACAGGTCATAAACTCATCGTCTGTGTTAGCAGATGGGACATCAGCCAAACTAAAATGTCAATTTACACATCAAATACATTTTTTCAAAAGTGTTCATTTTGCTGATAAGTTTGGTTTTAATCACTTATGTGATAAAAACAGGGTGAACTGTCCTGATTGAAAGCTGTGATTGACTGGTTGGGGTGGGTGTATGGATGGGACTGCGAGGACATGGCTTCACTGCTTTATCACTACTGCACAGCCTCTGGTTGCAAAGTTACAACATGGCGTTGCCCTTATCTGGGATTTGTTGGATTATGGCGTTATATTTGTGCCCCATTAGTGAAGGAGCAAAGTGAGATTTTGAGCACAGATAAATAAAATTTAAGAGCACATATTCTCAGTTGAGCAAGCAAAAATATATTCTGTGCTCAAATGTATTTGCATGTTTGCTCTTTTCTCATTTTAACGGGGAGTTAAACTAACATCCAACAACAGCTGATGTCTCAAGATACATGGAGATATAAAGTTAATCCAAACATGTGAGTTTGTCGGACTGAAGGAATAAAGTACACCGTCCCGTTCAGAGAACGGAGTTTCTGTATCTTTTATTTCTTATTCTACCCAAGTTTAGGCGACTATAACTCTCAGTCACAATAGTTAATAATAAAAAATAATAATCAGCTTTAGTAGAACAACTCCACTGTGGTCTGTTGGTGTTTCTGAATGCTTACGGGATGTACGCTGTAATACTTTCCTAGCGATCTGATTGGAGATGAAACAGCCAATCTGAGTATAAAGGCAAAGTTGAGCGCGCACAGAAGGGAGAGATTGAGAGCGTGCATGCAGCGGTCTGCAGAGTTTTGAGAGAGAATATGAGTAAAACCGAGTAAGAGGGCTTATTATTGCACGTTAAAATGAATAAGAGCAAACATGCAAATACATTTATTGAGCACAGAATATTTTTTTGCTTACTCAACTGAGAATATGTGCTTGCAAAATCTGTTTTTCTGTGCCCAAAATCTTACTTTGCTCCTTCACTAATGTGGCACAAATATAACGCCATATTGGCTTTACTTTTGTACAGTGGGAGGAAGTGAAGATGCGCCATCCATCTTTATATACAGTCTGTAGTTCCAACTAACTGCGCTGTAGGAGGACAATCAATGTGGCACCATTCACCAGTGTGAACATACAACAATAAAACAGTGAAAATAAGACTACAAAGACAATAAAATGGCTGCACTTCTGACTCCAAACAGCTTCTCAAACTGTGGGGGGAAAGTAATCAGAAAAATGTGATTGTGAGGAATGAAGCATGCTGCTACTGTACGTGGTGAAACAAACGTGAAAGGCTAAAGAAAAAAGGTACGGCATGCAAAGCTCTGTGTACTTAGGGGACAACGCTTAGGGATGAGGCGTCTGGCATGTGATTGGATGAAGCTGAGGCCTTACCATTGATGGGATTGGCTGATCTGGATCCTGGGTGATGGAAGCAATAGGCAGGACAGGGTGGAGAACGGTCAAAATGAGACAGAAGGGGTTATGCTTATAAAATTTACCAAGCATGCACTCTGGACCGCTGTGAACATGTTAGCTGTGTACAGATTACTGACAGATCTCTAGAATATGTCGATACCAACATACACATACTGTGCATGCATGTAGGCGCACTTGCACAAATACACAAGATTTGTGAGTGACTGGAAGTCTTTTCAGGGTGCTGTAGCACATGAGAGACATCACACACACAAACATCTTGTATGATCTGGAAGCAAATGCAGACAAAGATCATACTGAAACATGAGTGATTGGTATACAGTATGCACACACATAGCTGTGTAATGCTGAATGTGTAGAATGTGATCGAAGAGATTGGGACTCCACACGAGAGCCTGTGTGGGGTGTTTATACATACGCTGGGACTGGGAGACAACTTTGGCTCGACTGCGCCCCCTACTGTCCACCACTGAGGTACTGGCTCCGCCCGCGCTGCCCGAGCTTTGTCTCCTGGTACGAACACGACCTGGATGACAAGGGAGGGGGGAGGGAAGAGAAGCAGTGGAAGTTTAATCCACTTTACTTAATGTGTTCACCCTAACCCTGGACAGAGATGCTGCAGAGGAAAAGGTCTAGGGAGACAGAATGAAGAAGACCTGGATGAGGGGATAGAGCCCCCCGAAAACACACAGGAAGGAAACAGACAAACCTGAGTCTATTAGTTTGCAAATGATTTTCAATATTGTTTTTTTCTCCTGCAACCTGGGGTTTGTCCTGTAGGCACAGTTGTGTTAGTGCTAGTTAAATATATGATCCACAGAAAATTACAACTTTTGTTAATCAATTATTCAGAGTTTACTTGAATACATGAACAAAACTTTGTTTTTGCTGCATGTATCCAAGGTGAAAAAAATAGGGGTCCACGTGTGACTTACAAAATCAGACTCAACTAGTGCGGTATAATCCAGCTCTAATTTATCCAGTTGAATTCTATCAATAAATTAGACTTGGATTATACTGAACAAGTTGTGTGACAGTTTGTAAACAGATGTTTTGATAAAGTTTGGCTGTTGTTAAATGTGGACCCCGATTTCTGTATGTATCATCATCCTCACTTTTGGATTCTCCTTCACCATGAAGGCATGAAACAAAAACAAAGTTTTCTTCATGAAGGCAACAGTTGATGAGTAATTGTTTCATTGAGAAATGAGAATTGATCATTTTATCGATACCAATGCCAGTGTTGGTTCTGCTTATCGGTCTGATTCTTCATCGATTCCCTTACTGCTTCCTTATCAATTTTTGTGTTGAAAAAGAGTAAACTTACATACGCTTCCGAAGTCAACAGAAGTGTTATATTATCGGAGTCTCAAAACAGTTTAGATGAAAAGAGATTTGTAGAGCTTTTCTTTTTAATTTAGGTTTTCAGGTTTTTCAAAGAAAGAAACTCTGCTTAGCCTGCCTGCGTGGAGCTAATGTTATAATAGCGCCACGCTTGCCCCTCTCTCACATGGCTCCTTCTTGTTGTGAGTTTCCTGCAGCGTAGATCCGAGTCAGACTCATTGTTTTGCAAAGTGCAGCCGTCAGAAAAACATGCCTCTATTTATTAAAGGAATTGATGAGCTCAGAGGTTTACGATTTCGGTTTCAATTTGTCACTGGTTCTCATATGGAACCGGTTTTCAATTTCCATCCCTAAAGTAACTTTCACGTATAAATTTTTAAAGTGTGCAAGAAAAACACAAGAAATATTGGCAAACTTATTGACCATGGTCTGGAGAAAGACACACAAACATTGGATATAATTTGCAGCTGCCTATATGCTCTATGTAAACCAATGGGTACTGCGAGCTGCAAGCTAAAGGGCTAGCTTTAGGATTTTAAGCAAAAACATAACATTGGGAAGATTTGTTTCTATTGTAAGTGTGTAACATCAAAATGTAGGGTCTGAAGCTGTCATATTTCACAAGCATCATTGTATCCTTGCTTGATAATACAATCAAAAGAACACTTGAATTCAATCAATTCTAGCCTCTACCTTATGAAGATTTTGAATTGTCAACAGTCAATTTAGAAGATAGAAGCTAGAAGGTCAGCCTAGGGTTTGCACTGTTGAAATATCAGCTGAACATACTATGGACTAACAAAAGTTTAAACCTCTTCAATCTAACCACTGAGTAGTGAGCAGAGGGCCCAAAGAAAAGCACAACAACTCAATACTTGGAGCCTGCTCCGTTGTGCATTGATGCTTTTCTTGGACTGGAAAACAAATTCAACATCCATGTTCCAACAGTTCTCCGCTGTTAGGCAACACTGGGCACATCCACGGAAGTTTGAATCATTTCATTCTTCTTCTTTTGGGGCCAAAACGCCTTTGAATCAATCATTTGGTGTCTGAATTATACTATCCCTGTTAAAATAGTTATTACTGAAGGAAAGCAGAAAAGCACCAGTATAGTATGTTTCAACCATGATGTACCCATGACTTTCAGCTAACAATTTCAACTTCACCTTCAGTGCAGTGTTTCACTCGACGGACAGCGAGCGAGATCGTGCACGCACGGTTTAACCATCCTGCACCAACATGCGCAGCTAATTTCCACAGTGTTTTAGTAAACAGACATTTGTTGCAAAGTCTCCAAAAATAAAAACAACATATACAGAAAATATGTTGATGTTTCATTATTCTGTTTTTATGTGTGCAGTGTTTCACTGAACAGACAACGAGCTTGTGCCAACGTGCTCCGCTGGTTTTCAAAGTGTTTTAGCAGATAGACGTTTGTTTCCAAGTCCGAGACTTTCACACTAGCAGTGTAATAAAAAATACTAGAGAAATAAGAAGTCCTGGTGAAAGCTTGATAAGTAGACTATAATAAATAATGATAAAAGTGTGGCGAAAGAAAGAAAGAAGACAACAACTTAAATATAATCCTACATTAGGAACCAGTAACGTTGGACTTGATGGCTGTGTAAGTAACAGGATGATGGAAACAGTTGTTAGGGTTACAGTAAAGAGGAGGAAATCCATGCAGACAGTCCATGCAGTTCCACATAACTGGCGACCACTTGGGGGGATAAAGAGAGAAAAAGAGGGCACAGATGAAGAGAGAAAAGGATGTAAACGTGTAGGCTGTGACAGTTGACGAAAAAGACACTCATACGTCTTCACTTTTGTTGTGTTCTGTGCAACTTGCACAATGACACACAAACACAGGCACACGGACACAAGTCTTACCATCGCTTTTACCGGGAGTGCCATCTTTGGGGCATTTTAGAGAGGCGGTGCAGCAGCGAGTGGGAGGAGAGGTATAGAGGAAGACATTAGTAGCAATTGAAGCATGAACAGGTGTGAGTGGATGAGCAGGGGGTTTCATCATCATTAGTCATGGACCTTATTGAGCTATGGGGACTCAATTGGGAAGAACAGGGGAGGGAGAAAAGTTTCTGTATGGCCTAAAGTACAGTGGAGGAGAAGTATTCCTTTACTTAAGTAAAAGTACTAATGCCACACTGTAGAAATACTCCCTTACAAGTCTTACTGAAGGAAGAGTAGCAAGTATAATCACAAAAATGTACTTAAAGTATCAACAGTAAAAATATTCATTGTGTATTAAAATGTTCCCTGACAGTGTTTTACTCTGATATTTGATGGTTTTGGATAAATAGTCCTGCTGCATTAATGTTGAATTTTACTGCTGTAGATGTTTAACTCCTTCATACACTGTTGGGGTTGTTTAATCCAGTGTTTCTCAAATGGGGGTATGGCTAAGGGTACATCAGATTTTTTCTAAATGATAATGTAAAATACATTAGTCATGTGTAATTCCTAAATAATTGTACTGTAATAAGTTCAATACAATTAGCATTTTTGTATATGTATTATATTCAATATTCCTATATTCAATACAGTCATTAACTGCAGTGTCAACTGTTGCAATAAATGCAATCCAGTCACGATTACGTTTGTTCACTGTCAATACTGAATAACAGGAGACAATCAAGAAACTGTATCTGTGGTTGAATGTAGCAGCAATACAGCTGAAAACAGAGTGAAACACAAACATGTTTCTCACTTAAATTTGCAAATGGTCAAAAAGACGCAGATTAATGAAACTACATTGCTGTCTAAATGTTATTGCATCATGACAAAAACTGGTTTGAATTTAGTGATGGATTCTAAACATTTGAAATGTAGCATTAAAGTTTGCTCTTGACTTAAATGTACAAGGTTGTTGTTGTAAATCAGACACGGATGTATTCTACATCTCTACACAGGCTTTGTTTGTAATACCAAAAATGTTTGTGCACTGTTCAGGGGGTACTTGGCAAAAATAATATTTCAAAAGGGGAATAATGTTGAATAATGGAATCCAGGAATGCATCCTATTCTATAGGTGCATAATATGTTTGTAGAGTTGCTGTCCTGTGAGAACCTAAAAAGTCAACTTTTCATGTTTTTAGCTTTGTGATGATGCATTTTCCAGCTGATCTAAGAGGCTTTTTAAAGATTTTATTTAGCTTAACAAGTAGGATAATTATCTGGAGATACATGGTTTTCCCTGTCCAGGAAGGGTGATAAACATTGCAGTCTAAAAACTAACTAAAGCTGTCAAACAAATGTACAATATTTACATTTGAGATGTAATGGGGTAAAAGTATAAAGTAGCATAAAATGTAAATACTAAAGTATAATACAAGTATTTTAAATGTGTAATTAAATACAGCACTTAAGTAAATGTGCTTAGGATTAGAGTAAATGTCATATTCCCAATGGGGAGTGTTTGCTTAAACACTCCCCATTGGCTTAAAATGTTGTAGAAAGACCCTTAAAAAGTGCCTGGGGCTTCAACACACCAGGAGGCTGCTCAGCCTCATCACACCCATTAGTCAAAAGAATCCATGTAGGATTAAAACAGTTCCTGCTGACAGAGCAGTCTAATGACAGCCTCAGTAGTCATTAATATCCCCAGTCAGCCCTTAAAAGCCAGTGACTACAGGAGAAAATGTTTTAATACTTCATGATGATGGGAAAAGGAGTGCTTGAGTGGGCCTCTGAAAAAGGACTTTGTTTGTTAAAATACTGTAGATAGTGGCTCACTCCTGAGGGAACCTCTTCAGATACAACATGGCTGTGTTTGTTCTGAGGGTTTCTGTCTTTTCTTGAGTAAGTCGAAATTAAAAAACTGTTGCTCATAGTTAACCGGCAATTTTTTCAGCCTAGCCTTTCACCAGCTCGGACAGTTTGCAACGATTCTGGAATATACTGTATGTTTCAAATGACTCAGCTCAATGCATTTTTGTACCATGGCATTACAAATCCAATCAATATCTAATAAAGATATTATTGATTGGAGCAAAGAAATCTATAACAAGGAAACGGCTAACAACCCTACGCACCAACACTGGAAGACTGGCAAGGGACTGTTCACGGAATCTACATCATGGAGAGACGGACAAATTGCATTCGGCGAAATTTCAGAGTTGGTGGTCAAAATGGATCAGATATATATAAGATCATGGAGACCTGAACTGCTTTAAGTACCATTCATTTTAATAATCTTAATGGGAAAATGAGTAAATGTGACTTCCTTTGTTCAAATGTTCCTATTTTATACATTGTAAAATGAAAGGGACAGTAATAGCTTGGAGAATATGTTAGCACAATTGTATACATGTACAAATACATGTTTTTGCTTAGCTCTGTATGTGTGTAATGGTGCTGAAGTGACTTTCTACGTTTCTCCTTGATAAAACTAAAATTAAAAATCAAAAAAGAAAGAGTTTTTTCTTCACAGCAGAGTGAAAGTGCCACAGACAGATTTGTTTTTCTACTTTACTTTACTTAGGAGGTTAGAGGGAGATGACTGATGTATTACCTAATGAGGCGTAAGAGCCTGGGGGAAGGGCAGCTGCAGAGCTGAATGCTGAGGAGGCAGGGACCGTGGATAGACGGGACTTGGCACTGGAGGCGGCATTTACATCGATGTCACTACGGGAACGCTGAAGAGAACCCGACGACACCCTGGTGCTCACCAGCTTACCTGCAACAGCACAGAAACGACAGGTATGTAGTTACAGAGACTGTTTACTTCAAGTACCTCATGCATCACTTACATCTACTCTCTAACTTTTTACTTTTCACTTCCACTAAATCGCAAGAGACCGTATGGGATGATATACGATATTATCACGGATCATGGTAAGAAACACCCACAATTGTGGTAACTTTCCACTATCATGATCATTTCCTTCAGTTTTCCCTTTAACTGTAACATTCATTTGGCCGGAGCCCATGAGTTACACTTCAAATCAAGTGGAATTGATTTTAGTTTACAGAAAAATGTCTTCTCATTGGTTGAGCATGTTAAAAGAAGGATTAGAAAGGGAAAGTGTTAGTTGCATGGACAGTTAACATCACTGTGCATGTTTTAATAAACCACAGCAACAACAAATGGAAGTCTGATCATTTAATAGGCTGTATTAATGGTGTATGACCATCTATTATACAGCATTCTGGGCTCACTCTGTGATCTCTGCATGATTTTAAGACATACTTTACTGAGACATTTTTAATGATGGAGACTGATTCAATGATTTATGATCATTTTCCCCCATCTGTGATGGAATAAAAATATATGTTTCTTAAAAAACTGTGAGACAATGTGATTATATTTTGATGATTATCAGGATAATATTGTGAATCGCAATTATTTTTCATAACTTTCATATCTTTTACTATCTTGCTTTCTTCACCAACAGTTAGTTTTAGAAGAATAATTTATTTTAAGCTACAAAGAGTCTGCATGACCGGAAAAACTTTTTGTATTTGGGTCTGCGGAGTAGTTACAGCAATGTCCAAACATGAACCACTTCCAAATGACATACACAAAACTCTAGGTACAGGGATGAAGGAGATGGTTGACAAACAGGGGTTAATGTTCATTCATTTATTTTTTATTTATGTATTCTTTATTTTTAAGTGTATATCACTTGCATGTATATATGTCTGTATGAATACATAACATTTGTCTGAGGTACGTCTACTGTTAAAGTGTATCTTTAATAAATAATAAGTTAAATGTTTTTGTATAGTTGCACTGTTGTTGTTTGCTGCTCTGTGTGCCCTGAATTGCCCCCCGGGGACAAATAAAGTTTTTTGAATTGAATTGAATTGAATAATTAGCAATTGTAAATTATCTATTGCATAGTATGTTATATATTAGATGTATTGTGTATTTTCTAATGTATAAATACACAGGCATACAAAATAGACAATACACTGAATCTATGTATGATGTATGTAGAATTAAATATACTAAAACTAAAGTAATTATTTCATATTACACAAACTAATAATAAAATGAGGAGGAAAACTTAATAATGATAATTTCAACAGTAAAATTAGCTAAAGTTTAATTAACAATTCATTTTGAATGATATTAAATATAAGTTATTATATAGTGTTGAGATATGTCTTGAGAGAGAGAGATATGCTGTCTTGTGTCCTCTGTGCTCTCTGTCAGACACTGACATTTCTCTAGGAGTATCACCTTATATTTGAACACATACTGACAAACAGATGATGATACCACTCATTTGCTTGATTGCTTGTGTTGTTCAGAATACTGCTGTTTGCAATTGTGTTGTTATTGCCATATATAGTGATTACAGACAGTAGAGAAAGGCAGCTGATCTTGCCCACCGCAGGTGAGCTACTGCTATGCATAAATCCTTTACTAAGCTTGACAACCCAGCTGGGGTGCAGGGAGCTGGTAGTAGAACCAAACCACCAGATGATCTTGGCCTGGGCCCCTGAGCAGTGCCCAGATTGATTAATCTCAACAACAACTGTGACAGTAGCAAAGCTGTGAAGCCCTAAGACTGGACTCAGTACTTCTGCACATGTGTATTTGTACACAGCCATGCACAATAAAGGACATGCCATGTACATGCAAAAATCATGTATATGGCCTAATTATAATAAGCAATATTACATGTATAGTTTCTGAACGTAATTTGCTTAGATCTCTAATTTTTCAATATTTTGATAAATAGTTCCTTATCTGTTTTATAGCTCTTCAGTGAGTGTCTTTTATTGCTTCTCTTATCTTAAACTCTAGATTAGTGCTGTAGGTGACTGAAATGGGTACACAGTCTTGATCAATGCACTGCTGTACTCTTTCCTGCTTTCTTCATACTACTCTATACTGTAAACCTGACAGCATAGATACCAAGGACACCAAGGATAGAAAGTGACCGAGGAAGTGGCTTACTCCTTGTCATGCTGCCTCCAATGACGCTTTTCACAGACAACGGCCGGCTGAAAAACATAGAAAGAGCAGGACACTTTTTAGACTTTATATACATTCAAACCTAAAGAGCATCTGACAACATCTCACAGTTATCGTATCTGAGGATTATAATTATTATGAATTCCTGTTTGTGAAATGTACGGTCTCATTATTGGAGGGCACTTTAAATAAAGTAAATAATGATGAATTGGTATTATACAGTAGATACATGTGTGGCACTAAAACCTTACACACACGCACACACGCACACACACACACACACACACACACACACACACACACACACACACACACACACACACACACACACACACACACACACACACACACACACACACACACACACACACACACACACACACACACACACACACACACACACACACACACACACACACACACACACACACACACACACACACACAGCCCATCTGATAATAATTACCAATGTTTTTACAATCTTATTCAAAGAAGTGGATGCATAAGTGGTTTCCTTCAATCAATTACATCAAATAGATGTGCAAAAGTTTAGCAAGTATAGAAAAAGATGGAAGGTAGGAGAAAAAAAAAAGACATGGAAGGAGGTGTTATCTCAGGACCAACTAAAGCAGGAGAGAAAAGATGGAACAAAAGGAACATAACATGATAAAGGGTGAGGACAGAAGGAGGGAACACTGGAAGGGAATCCTGGTTCTTACTTAAGACTCTCCTGGGAAGATGAGGAGGAGCGGTCAGACTGGGGTAGAGACACGATGCTGTCAGAGCTCTTCAGGTGAGACTGGAGGGCCTTCTGATAGGTGGACTCCAGCGCCTGGAACAGATGCTCCGCCTCCCGGCTGTAGTGACCATGGAAACCCCAATAGCACCTACAGGTGAGAAGATGAGATAAAGATACATTTTATCCACTATCCCCATAGCAGCCATTTTAATGTAGTGAGAGCACGTTTTGTATAAAATGAGCTGTTGTGACCTCAAGGATAATCACAGCCTCATGAAACTTTACAAACACAAACTACAGACCTAGGCCATTGAGAGGATGGATGGCTTTCCAAGGTCCTATTGACAGTATACACTCACTGGCCACTTTATTAGGCACACCTGGGGTTAATAAAGTGTCAGTGTGGTCTTCTGCTGATGTTCCCTCTCTGCTAGAAATTAGGTGGTGTTGTGTGTTCACAGATGCTCTCCTGCATTCCTCTGTTGGAACCAGTGGAGATTTGAGTTACTGTTGCCTTTCTATCAGCTTCAACCAGTCTGGCCATTCTCCTCTGACCTCTGGCTAAAACAAGGCATTTGCGCCCACAGAACTGCCGCCCACTGGATCTTTTCTCTTTCTGGGACCGTTCTCTGTAAACCCTAGAGTAGGTTGTGCGTGAAAATCCCAGTAGATCAGCAGTTTGTGAAATACTCAGACCAGCCCGTCTGGCAAAAACAACCATGCCATGTTCAAAGTCACTTAAATCACCTATCTTCCCCGTTCTGATGCTCGCTTTAAACTGCAGCACATCCTCTTCACCATGTCTTCATGCCTAAATGAAGATAAATAAACTGAGCTGCTGCCATGTGATTGGCTGATTAGAAATTTGTGTTAACGAGCAGTTGGACAGGTGCACCTAATAAAGTGGCCGGTGAGTGTAAAGTGTCAGTCTTACAGAAATCTCCAAATGTCCAAAAGATTTTAATACCAAACAGCATGGATTGATTTATTTATTATTGGCAGTTTTTAAAGCCTTTTTATGATATACTGTAGTACAGACATTGGGTGAGAAAGGGGGGGACATGCAGCAAAGGGCCGCAGGTCAGAGTCGAGTCCTCGAGGACCTTCAGCCTCTTTACATGGGGCGACTGCTCTGACCACTCAGCCACCGGTCGCCCCAGAATGGAGTTTTTATGGTGCTCCTCATAGTCTAGGTGTCTCAATTCTCCGGTGCTAAAATGGTTGCATTTAGCAGCAAATCTGTATAACAAATAGTATCAACACAAACATTGCAGCAACAACTTATGAGATATAATAGAGCATAAGAATAGACATTATATATTCCCATCATATTGTTCTATGCCCTTGTACACTCTAAACTTTCAACATTTAAAGCTGCATCTCTACTTAATCTCCAGGTTCCAGCTTTAAGATGATGTACACCGCTTTTATGTGACATCTTATGTTCACCTGCTATCTCCCTCTGAACATTCCCTGGCTCCCATGGAAGAAAGGCATCTAGTGGAAGAGGTTAACCTTAGCTAATACTGCTGAATACTTGGTTCACCATAAAACAAAGACAGAACAAAGTTCACAACCGAAATAAAAATATGTTTCTTGGGGTGCAGTGACACTTACTTTCTTGCAATGGATCTGGCCTCAGAGTCAGCATCATGTATGCCTTTCTTGATGGTCTCCGTCAGAACAGCCACGTGTCTGGGGTAGTAGGGGAACATGGTGAGGAGAACACAAGCAGTTAACCCAGAAACCAGAAAGCACAGGCGGGGTCCTGGAGTATAGCTCTCCTCTTTCTCTTTTTAGTCCTCTGTTCCACAGGCAATGTGGCAACCCACAGGCTTTTTCACACGCTTTTTAAAGTCTCTGCTGCGGTTGTCATGGTTTCAGTGATGGAAAGCCGCCTTATCGCTGGGGGTCTAGATGATGACAGCTCTCTCAGGACTCATCAATTGAATAGGCCTCATCAGTGGTGCATCCAGCCTACACTTGGCTAACTCAAATGTTAGAGAGCTCAAATGTCATCATGTTAGAGGAGGAAGAAGAAGCATTTACTTCCACTGCACACACACACACCCACAAAATAGACACACATCGATGTTTCACCATTTACTATCCATTTTACACACACACTTGCCCAGTACTTTGGTGGTTTTGGAGGAAACTGTAGACTTTTTTCTACTCAAGAGATGCAACTTACCTCTCCAGTGTGTTAGTGTGCCACTCTTGTAACATGAGGTCTAGGAACTCATAACAGCGTCTGACAAAGAAACACGACAGGATATTTAACACAGGGACAAAAACTGTATCTGGAAAGAGTTAACAAGAGCTCTACAACCAAAACCCTATAAAAACACTTAAAACGTCATTTAAATTAAAGAAAAATTCAGCACAATCAATATGAAAGGAAACCATTACCTGCTTGTGATTTGAGGGGAGATTTAAAAGATATTATTGTTTCTTGAAACTAATCAGGAACTGGATGTAAAACATTGAATAGTTAAAATAAATTAATCAGCGATTCCCTTAGGTTTACAGTTTTTTTTGGGGGGGCGCAGGTGTGTAAACGCACTACTATGTGGAGACAGAAATGACAGGCCATCATGTAAATAAGATAAATATAGCGGTGCACCGATTGCAATTTTTCTTGGCTAATCCCAATAGCCCATTTTTGTAGAGTCTAACCTGCCGATACCAATTTTTTTCCCTCCCTTACAACTATAATCCACAGCATACAGAAACATTTTTGGAACTTTTCTTTGTTTTATTGAACCAAACTATAAACCATAACATGTATAAAACAAAATAGTATACATATTGATAAAGCTTTTAAAAATGTAACAGGTGAGGTACTCTGAAAATAATAACAGTTTAACAACGCAGAATTGAAGGCACCTTTCAAACAATAAAATACATAAGCTCAAATAAAAATGCAGCAGGTAATTGGACCTTAAAAAATATATATGTAAAAAAAATTTATCTGTACTACAGTAAAAAAAAAAAAGGTGCAACGGTTAAAAGCAGCATCTGAAGGACTAGAAGGCATCTTTAGGTAAATGTAGACACTTGAACATTAATGATGGATTTTTCTTTACAAAGAGAAGCAGCAAGCAGCAGAGTGACAGAACACAGTCTCCAAATACAACGCTAGTTGTTTTTAACAAAGACAAAGTCTCTGGGGATCGGTAAAGTCTCCGGATCAGTTCAGAACAACGGAATGAAAAACTTGGAAAATGCTCTGCTGGATATTAATTATTCAAGATCGCTGATTCGCTCATTTAGCTGTCAATCAAAAAAGGATTCCGCCTCAGAAAGCTCATCCAATCATCATGCAGAAGTCAAGCGTACGGGCCAGCCCACTGCCCCATAGACCCCCAGAGACGCAGAGTGTCATTTATCCAATGAGCGTCTAGTTTGGGATCGGAAAGATGAGACCGATCCAGTCATTTCTTTTTTTAATATCATACACAGTAATACAGTTCCAGCGATCTAGTTACTTAAATTCTATGTTTGCATCACCAGTTAGGGTTTTAAATTACATTTTAAAATATCTGTTTGCAATGCACTTTACATGGAAGTGTTATTTATCTATTTTTGCTGCTTATGTATACTTACTGTTATTTGTTCATAAATAATTACACTTATATCTGTTTTAATTTGTTACCAGTTAACAGTAGGATCGGATCGGTATCAGGTATCGGTCGATACGCTCAGCCCAGGTATCTGGATCAGATTGGATCAGAAAAAACTGGATCTCTACTCAGGACGCCATTACTCCACTATATCTTTCCACAGGAAATAGCTGCTAACTTTGGACCTGTTTTAACGATATAAAAAGAGGCCCTGTTTTCATTTAGTAGCAGTATCAAGGTCCTCTTACCGTCTGACTGCTACTGATTTGGAGGTGCAGTTACTGGTGATGATGGGGATGAGACGTGGGTAGTGTGTGCGCTGGAAGAGAGAGTACAAAAGTTTTTTTAGGTTTCACTGGTATTTCTCGTAACAATTATCTTTTCATTCTTACATGATGGTGATATACATATATATATATATATATATATATATATATATGTATATATATATATATATATATATATGTATATATATATATATATATATATGGCAGCACTGTAAATGTATCATCTCCAGGAAGACTAGTATTATGTATGAATGAAACTATTTGCATAGGCGCCAGATGAAGCACATCAACTCTCCCCTCCGGATGTCTTACCCTGAGGATGAGGCGGATGGTGGCGACTCCAGACGTGGCCATGACTTTAGCACTGTTGGGCACAAGGTTCAGCAGTGTGGGCATGATGCTCTCCGCTCCGTGGTCAAACTTATTACCCAGCAGTAATGACAAATGTCTGACAGAGGGAGGAGGGAAGGACATGGTGTTAAACCCCATCAGATGATCCATTTATGGTGATGTGTTACTGTTCTTTCATACAAGTGTGGCAGGTGTAAAAGTAATGTGTAAAGTTGATTTCACTTTCTGCATTAAGCGGTAAGATGCAAGGAGTGAGAAAATTACACAGGGGAAAAAATATGTTCGATGTACAGACAGTTGGCAGTCTCTTTTTGTGAAAAACACAAAAGAGAGAAACAGAGACAGAAAAAAGAAGCAATATTTGACAGTGACAAATAAATAAAAACAGCAATATGTCTGCGGTCTACCTCAGCTGGGGAATGTTTGTGCTGGATTAAAAGGAAAACTGCAGTGGTGACATTACAAGGGATGATAAGATCCACGTAGTTTCCATCTATTCATCAACCTGCTGCTCTTTCTCTGCGCCTCTGCTCTGTTCCACCTCATCAGGGTTGGATTAAAATTTGGATGACGGATGTTTTTGGGTAGAGAGCATGCTGCTCGTTTCATACCCAAGCAGGGCTCCTGTTCATTAGCTTAAGTACGTGGCAAGCAAATATTTGAATTTTCCTGGCATGAGTTAATGAGTAAATATTAATGCTGCCAATCAAATCCGTTAACACTACCATGACAACGCAGCTGATGGTGATCCTTTAATGAAACACAGATGGTAACCAGTTTTTTCCCTGTATTAACCTGTGTATGAGGGCTGTGCCATTTTTTTAAATCATCATCCTCTGGGCTCTCACTCTGAAGCAGGGCTCCACAGTAATAGCTGCCAGGTTGTCTCTAGTGATATTTAAATATAACTGTTCAAAACCAGAACCAGAATCGGTAACAAAATGGAATCAGAACCAGAATTGTATGCCTAACTAATGTGTCTACATTACTCGAAACTTTCAACAAGGGCAGCGAGGGAGAAAGGGTCCACAGTTTGCACTTTTTGACCTACAGGGAACGGGTTCCATTCCGGATTGCGCACCAGATTTTGAACTGTTTGGAGCATTTCGATCAAAAATAACTTGGTTCAGAACCTGAAAAGAGCTGATTTTTTCAGTGAGGACCGGTTCAACCGTGACAACACCAGCCGGTGTGTTAATCGGAAGATAGAGCGACGCAGGGGCGGCCGGTGGCACAGTGGTTAGAGCAGTCGCTAGGGCTGCGCCATATAGCGGTAGTAAGAGTTATATCGGTATATTTTTGAAAGAGATATGAAGTTGAGACAATATCGCCATACCGGTATACTGTTTTATATATTATTTGATGTTGCCTTGCGAGCGCTATTTTCTAAGGCCGTCGCTGCTCTCTGGGCCTACAAGCCATGTTCAGCTATTCAGTCCCACTGAGTTCTCCCACCCACCTAGCAGTCGCCCCATGTAAAGAGGCTGAAGGTCCTCAAGGGATGGCCATGGGTTGGATTGCAGCCCTTTGCTGCAGCCCCCCCCCCCCCCCCCTCACCCCGTTTCCTGTCTGACCTATAAAGTATAATAAAGGCTTGAAAAACTGCCAAAAAAATTATCTTGAAAAAAAAAAAAGATTGAGCAACGCAGCCCTCTTCTCCAGGGGTGTGACCAATAAATTACATGAATGTGTGAAAGCAGATGTGTTCTGAGTAGATGAGAGAGAGCGATCAGCGCAGTGGAGAAAAAAAGTTTATCAAGACGTGTGAAGATGTATAGCAGCTATGGTTTTCAGTTTGAGAGCAAATGAAGACCCGTGGAGGAGTCCTGTGTCTTGTTTGTGCTGCTGAGTGAAAAAGTGACAAAATTAGAGTCTCCTCCTGTGATTCCTGACCAGGAAAAGCTAAAACTAAAACTACTGTAGGATATTTTACAGAGTTTCCTTTTAGTGAAATGCTCTGAATGAGTTTGAGTTTCTTCTGGTAAACAGTTAACTACATACTGTGTGTCTTTACCATCTTTACCATTATTCACCATACCCTAAGTACCAACGCCAGAATGACATTTTGGAATGAGCTGAACTGAAGTAAGTAGGAATAACAAGGGTAATGTCAATATATGATTAAAGATGATGCACATGGTGAAAATATGCTTTGTCATGATTGTACTGTTACTGTAGGTTACCAGATGAACTTACCCCAGTGTGATGCAGGCCTCACGGACCACCTGTGAGCGCAGGTCTTTAGCTGACAGCTTGAGAGGAGCCTCCAGGAGGCGCAGCTGCTGAGGAAAACCCTCATACTCAGTTGCCCCAGCCAGCAGCAGAGAACGGACCTTTTTCAGCTGGAGAGGAAAGAGAATGACAAATCAGTATCCAGGGATTTTTTAGTGGGCTTAGGCACAAATGATAGCATATGCTCATTCACATATTGCTGGCTGTGATGACGTGTCAGCCAAATAATCACCAAGTCTCTACAAAGTCTACAACATGATTTCATTTCATTTTAGGGGCCTAAGACCATCTGCCCATTTAACTTTTATCAACTCACGAAAAGCAACTAAAATATGATTTGACAATCGTATTACTGAGCTCTTCCAGACATTTCAATTAAAGACTATTCTTTTTAACAAAAACAGTTTAAATAAAGAGGGAATTTCAACATAAAGGCACATCTTAAAGATATATTTTGATATAGATATTGGATTGTTGATCATTGAATTAGATGATTTGTCTTTACACCCCCTTTTCTTACCGCTACCACTCGGTGCTCCCAGTCATGTTTGTCATCAGACAGCACTTCTCGGATCTTGGTCATCTGGTCCTCTAGCTCTCTGTTGGAGTAGATCTGGACACAGACAAACAAACAGGAGAGATGTCGTTGGCATTACAATAAGCTGTTTTATAGTACAAACACTGTAAAGGTCCACACCAAGTCTGTTTCTCATTTTAACCTGATATATGCCACCTGTAAAAAAGCAGCACCTACTGAACTGTAGAAGAAAAACATTACAGTGCTTCTTGCATAATGCCCATTGTGTTCAAATCCATCTTATGACTTTCATCGTCACTCTTGTGCTGGATTTGACACCATGTAACCAAACAATGCTTAGCTCAGCATACCTGGACCGGGGGCACGTCTTCAAAGGCTTTGATGAAATCCTCTTCATCCAGAGCACCGGCACCTGCTTCTTTACCTTTTGAAAAACAGAAGGTATTATCTCTTCAACAGCAGTAGCACTGTAGTATTGTCAAATTACTAATGTTGGAAGTACTGTAGAGTATATCTAAAAGAGCTGTGTGCATCTGAGTGGACTGAACCCCTCCCACACCTGTGGACTTGGGTGTGGTGGCTGAGCTGGGTCTTCTCACAGAGCTCACTACAGTCCTCCTGCCACTGGGAGGCGCTTTGGACGATGAAGAGGAGGAGGACCGGCCTCCATCCACAGAGTCTTCATCCTCAAAGTTCTTATCTGCAACGACAGAGGCAGAACAATGAATAATGTAAAATTGTGGAAAATGGTGTCAGCAACAGCAAGCGTTATTCACGTGTTGGCTGGATGACTGTGTCAGAGATATTTCATGTTCAGGATCAATACATCATTATTCCCTCATCATTCAAAGACACATCGCTCCCCTAGGTGTTCTACCCGGTTAGTATTAGAGCCCATGGTGAAATGCATCATCATTCTCTTGTCATTAATCTGCCTACAGCTGGCCCTGAGTCATCTCTGCGTTGTATGACCCATGCCTGATTGGGGGAAAGAGTGCAACACATTCAACCTTTATCTATCCATCCATCTGACTTTAATCTGGTTTGGCATGGATACATGGCCCCCTGTAACCTGCCCAACGTGACCATTCACACGACGGATTAGTCGGGGCAGATATGACCATGCTGGGTGGTTGCAGTCAGCTGAGGCATGGGGACAACGGGAATGTTTGCAGCTTAGGTCATCGTCTATTTTTGAGGACATAAAACTGATTTAACATCCATCCATAAATCAGAAGGCATGTGTTCCTGCATACGACCATAGGGTTAGGGTTAGGAATGGTGGAAAAAACATTACAGAACAGTTATCAGGCTCATATATAAAAACACAGCTCCTTAAATGTCCCTGCTGCGAAGAGCGGCACGACCATGACACTGCATCTCTCACAGACAGACCACACAAACAAAGTACAAGATTGGGACAAAAGGCAACAGGTTGAGAGAGGAAAGGGTGGAGATATGTAAGAGACGTACATCCAGCGGAAGCAGAATAACTAATGAAAGATGAGACGGATGAAACAGCAAGAAATCTGTGAGAGCAAAAGCAAGGGAATGAGAACAGAGAGGGAGAAAAGGAGAGATTAAAAGGAATCATTCTTACGAGCGCAGATTTTCTTGCACATCAGCTTCCTCAGCATGTCTCTGCTGCACCTTCGCTCACGCTCTCTCTTTCATCAGGCATCTGTCCACAGGGTGTGTGTGTGTGTGTGTGTGTGTCTGTGTGTGTGTCTGTGTGTGTGTCTGTGTGTCTGTGTGTGTGTGTGTGTGTGTGTGTGTGTGTGTGTGTGTGTGTGTGTGTGTGTGTGTGTGTGTGTGTGTGTGTGTGTGTGTGTGTGTGTGTTTGCTCTGCATGTGCCTCTGTTGCACGCTGGGCTCTGATAAAATCCCAGGCTAACCACCCCTTAAACCACTTCAGTTATCAACGTCTGTGTGTGTGTGTGTGTGTGTGTGTGTGTGTGTGTGTGTGTGTGTGTGTGTGTGTGTGTGTGTGTGTGTGTGTGTGTGTGTGGTGATGCTGTTGGACTGTAGGGTCTCTCATGGTGAAAAGAGGGAGGGGTCTATTGTTGTGAGATCACCCTTTCTGTGTTTACCCAGTACACACGCTCATAAAACACTAACGAAAAAAACAGCACAACAGAATATTACTACTGTGTTTAAACAAATGTCAGTGCTGTAGCACAGAATAAGGTCAATACTGCAAATGTAAAAACAGACAAGAGGGACACAGCATATATATATATATATATATATATATATATATATATATATATATATATATATATATATATATATATATATGTATATATATACGTAAACACGCGTGTGTGTGTGTGTGTGTGTGTGTATATATATATATATATATATATTATATAAATGATTTTCCCATTAGATTTTCAGCTAAACCCTAATACAAAGGAAATTATCCTGATCTTAAAGCTCCTTAAAAACCTTAAAAGAAAAAGCACAGGTCCCTGCCACACTTAGAACAGTATTGACTACAGCTGTGAGAGGTCACCAGCACTGACACAAATGTCGAGGTAATTTGTCTGTGTCAGGGGAGCAATAAGGGCTGCATGCAAAATGCAATGAGCAATTGAAACCCAGATGTACACATACACACACAGAAAAGAGTGCACAGTCATTGGTGCTGCCTAAGGTAAGGGGGCTGGTGACAGTGCCTGTGATCACCGCTGGCTTCCTCTACACGTTTAATCACTGCTAACTGGTAGAGATGCACCAATCTGATACCCGGATCGGATATCCGCTCTGATATTGACTAATTAGCTGGATCAGACCTCAGATGAATGAAGCAGATCCAGTATTCTGATCCAGTCTTTTTTATTATTAATATCATACACAGAAATACAGTTACAGCGATCGAGTCACTTCAATTCTGTGTTTGCAACACCGGTTAGAATAAAAATATCTGTTTGCAGTGCACTTTACATGGAAGTGTTGTTTATTTCTTTTTGCTGCTAATGTACACTTTATTTGTTAATAAATAATATTACATTTATATAATACTACATTTATATCTGTGTTCATTTGTTACCTTTTTTTAACAAGGCTGAATGTTTATGTCAAGCCTGATGTCTTCACTCACACGGACAGGTCTACGCTTCATTCATTCAACAGTAGGATCGGATCGGTGTCAGGTATGGACCGATACGCTCAGCCCAGGTATCTGGATCAGATTGGATTGGAAAAAACTGGACCGGTGCATCTCTAATAATTGATCAACATGGAGGGTTTGTGTCAAGCTAGTGTCTCATATGAGATGCTTCCTTGGTAAATGTTTTGTGAAAGTATAACAATGTACTGAGGCCATTCACCCCACTAAACTGACTTCACCTCCTTCCAGAAGCAGGGCTGTCAGACACATAGGAAGTGCACAGGAAGCATGGCAGAGTAAAACCTGAGAATATTACAGTAGCCAACATCCTCACAGGGGAAATAGATCCCGTGAACGGCATCTATTTTCTATTCTAAACTTAGACAAACTTAGGTACAAGATATTGGTGAATGGGGCTTCTGATGTGCTTTTGATTAAACTACCAAACTAAATACCTAACAGTAAAGGTGCTTTATGAAACTGATGCAAAAACTAATACCAAAACGCAATAATGCCTTAAAGATGTACTCCATTAGATTTGAGATCCCTTGTTTCTAGCGTCCTCTGTGGCAGTAAGATGTAACTGCAGGTGAGCCTGTTCTTTCAGAGCCTCCATCTTGTCACGTTCATGGTCACTATGTGTGTTGACAATTGTAATTTTTTTCCCTCCTTTATAAACTTTATTGACACATTCACCTCTCTACTTCCAGTCGGAAAAAGGCAACAAGTGTTTTCATTAGTGGGTCACATGATCAATCACCATTGTTTTAACTCACAATTTGATAGCAACTTAAAAGACAATTACATCGACAGAAATCTTACAGAGTACAACTTTAAAACAGCTCTGCTCATTGATTTATAACATTTTCCACGACAGCCAGAAATGAAAGAATTAAAAGTTAAAAGTTATAGCTACCTTGGTATGAATATGGCAAACTCTCTGACGGTTAAGAAAACTGTCTGTAGAAAACAGATCTTGTGACATCTTCACAGCAGATTGATGGCACACAATTTATCAGATCTCTAAGGTCTGATATACACCCTCGGAACAAACATGTGCAGTCCACAATAAAAAGTCCCTCGCTCTCCTTCATAGTAGCATACTGCATGTAGTTTCCATTATATGCAGTTATTTCTAAAGCCTATCATGTATCTACAGGGATGGGTATGTGACATGTGTCCATACATGATTCCCAAGTTTTGGTACTGATACCAGAGCAATATTAATTTCCTTTGAGATAATAAAACAATACCTTTTTTCATTAAACAACAGAAGCCAACATTTTCAAATGTAAAATGCTCTTTAGCCATACAAGAATGAAATGATTTTAATAGTCAGTGTTATGGACACATTTGGGTTGGTAGCAAAGCACTGAGGTATGGCCCGATGCATGTAAATTAGGGTTACCTAGCAGTGAAATGTAAATAAATCCTGTGTAAAAAAATAATAGTAATAAAGTGGAAAACACAAAATACTAGTAATGTGTTTTATTTAGCATTCTGTATATTGTGAAATGATTCAATCCTACATCACAAAGCTTCACATCCCTCATGTGAAGCAGAATGATAAACTACCATGGAGGGGTAACTCCAACATGGCAGCTATAATAACTTCTTTACCACATTCAGTGGCCTTGGTAGACCATAATGCAATGCAGGCATGCATACAACATAGGTTGATGAAAAGCAGGAAGACCACAAAAGGCAATGCATGGAATGCTTTGTACTATGCAAACTGATGATATACAGTATAAAAGTGTGTGAAGTATTCCTTTAAGGCCAAAGTTATGGCAGCTGTTGTTCTTTAAGGCTCTGTGTGCCACTTTCAAACTCTTGGCTACTACCTCCTTTCCATATGTTGTCAATGAATGTTTCAAGTAATACAGTGGGAGAAACAGACAACCACTGGCAGTCTTACACACCTCTCTGCACTCCCTGTGGAGCATTTTCCAGCTCAGTATAGTATACAAACGCTCTCTGCCCCACGATCATCTAAATTAACCAGATCAAAAATGAACAGAAGAGGAGCTATACAGAAAAACTTGATACAAATTAACACAAAATCTGCGATTATGCAACAAAATCATAAAATAAAATGTGGACTTTTAAACATCAGATCTCTGTCATCTAAAGCTGTATTAGTAAATGATCTGATATCAGATAACCATATTGATTCACTCTGTCTGACTGAAACCTGGCTGTGTCATGAAGAATATGTTAGCCTAAATGAATCCACTCCTCCCAGTCATATAAATACTCATATTCCTCGAGGCAGTGGCCGAGGCCTATCAATAAACCCTAAACCTAAACTTAATTATAATTCATTTGAAAGTCTTGTTCTTTGTCTTTCACATTCAGCCTGGAAAACTGTGCAGGCAATTCTACTTGTTATCGTGTACCGTGCTCCTGGTCCGTACTCTGAATTTCTGTCTGAATTCTCAGAGTTTCTTTCAAATTTAGTCCTTAAATCTGATAAAGTAATCACTTTAGGAGATTTTAATATTCATGTGGACGTTGTAAATAATAGCCTTAGTACTGCGTTTATCTCTCTATTAGATTTGATTGGTTTTAGTCAGAGTGTGCATAAACCTACCCACTGTTTTAATCACACCCTTGACCTTTGGATTATGGTGTGGAAATCAATGACTTAATAGTCTTTCCACAGAATCCTATTTTAACAGACCATTATTTAATAACTTTTGAATTTATATTACAGGACTACTCACCTCTGGGCAAAGGTTTCTACACTAGATGTTTATCTGATAATGCTGTAACTAGATTTAAGGAAACGATTCCATCTGCATTTACTTTAATGCCTTATCCTAATAGTCAAGACTCCTGCACTAACGTTAGTTTCTCTGAAATCTATCACTTTGTTGACAGTGTTGCAGGCTCACTACGAACAACACTTGACTCTGTTACTCCTTTAAAAAAGAAGATAATAAAACAGAGGAAGTTAGCTCCGTAGTATAACTCACAAACCCGTGAATTAAAACAAATATCACGAAAATTGGAAAGTAAATGGCGTTCCACTAAATTGGAGGAATCTCATTTAGTTTGGCATGAAAGTCTAAAGACATAAAGGAAAGCCCTTCGTAATGCCAGAGCAGCCTATTACTCATCTTTAATAGAGGAGAATAAGAACAATCCTAGATTTCTTTTCAGCACTGTAGCCAGGCTGACAGAGAGACACAGCTCTATTGAGCCATGTATTCCTATAACCCTCAGTAGTAACGACTTCATGACCTTCTTTAATGACAAAATTATAACTATTAGAAACAAAATCACCTCGCTTGGCACAGATTTTTCTTCAAACCCAGGAACCTTAGAAACAACTGTACGACCTGATATATTCTTGGACTGCTTTTCTACAGTCGACCTCAACAAATTAACCTCTACTATTTCAGCATCAATACCTTCTACTTGTCTCCTAGACTCTATCCCAACTAGGTTACTTAAAGAAGTGTTACCTTTAGTTAGCACTCCTGTATTAGATACTATTAACATGTCTTTATCAGCAGGTTATGTACCACAGTCTTTTAAAGTAGCTGTAATTAAACCTCTTCTTAAAAAGCCCAGTCTTGATCCAGAGGTACTAGCCAACTATAGACCTATATCTAACCTTCCTTTTCTCTCTAAAATCATCGAAAAATTAGTCGCAAATCATCTGAGTGACTTTTT
Organism: Echiichthys vipera; assembly: GCF_963691815.1. Taxonomy (NCBI): domain Eukaryota; kingdom Metazoa; phylum Chordata; class Actinopteri; order Perciformes; family Trachinidae; genus Echiichthys; species Echiichthys vipera. Next base: position 4,419,095 of record NC_139835.1, read on the forward strand.
ACATAATAATGAGTTATTTGAGGACTTCCAGTCAGGATTTAGAGCAAATCATAGCACTGAGACAGCACTGGTAAAAATTACTAACGACCTTCTAATAGCTTCAGACAAAGGACTTGACTTGTTTTACTAGATCTTAGTGCTGCCTTCGACACTATTGACCATCGCATCCTGCTACAGAGACTGGAGCATCTAATTGGCTTTAAAGGAATTGCATTAAGCTGGTTTAAGACTTATTTATTAGATAGATGTCAGTTTGTACATTTTAATGACAAATCCTCCATGTACACTAAAGTCAGTCACAGAGTTCAACAGGGTTCTGTCCTTGGGTCGATACTATTCACCTTATATATGCTTCCCTTAGGAAATATTATAAGGAAGCACTCCATACATTTTCATTGTTATGCTGATGATACACAATTGTATTCGTCGATCAAACCAGAAGAAACCGACCAGTTAGATAAACTTCAAATGTGCATTAAGGAAATAAAAATCTGGATGACCTGCAATTTTCTGATGTTAAACTCAGATCAAACTGAAGTTATTGTACTTGGCCCCAAAGGCCTCCGAAACCCAATAGCTAAAGACATTGTTACTCTGGATGATGTTGTGTTGTCCTCCAGCACCACAGTAAGAAATCTGGGTGTGATTTATGATCAGGATATGTCCTTCGATTCTCACATAGAACTAACGACAAGGACTGCATATTTTCACCTGCGTAATATTGTGAAAATCAGGAACATTGTGTCTCAGAAAGATGCCGCAAAACTAGTCCATGCATTTGTTACTTCTAGGCTGGACTACTCCTTATTATCAGGCTGCTCTAATAAGTTTAAGAGTCTCCAGTTGGTCCAAAATGCTGCAGCCCGTGTACTAACTAAAACAAATCGAAGAGAACTTATTTCTTCTGTATTAGCGTCTTTGCACTGGCTACCTGTAAAATCTAGAATAGAATTTAAAATCCTTCTCCTCACCTACAAAGCTCTTATTGGTCAGGCTCATAGTACCGTTTTACCTGATTAGATCGCTGCGCCCTGAGAATGCAGTGCTACTTGTCGTTCCTAGAGTATCCAAAAGTAGAATGGGAGGCAGAGCCTTCACCTACCAAGCTCCTCTCCTGTGGAACAAACTCCCAAATGTTATTCGGGATACAGACACTGTCCCCATATTTAAGAGTAAACTTAAAACTTTCCTTTTTGATAAAGCTTACAGCTAGGGCTTACAGTCCCTGAACAATGTTATTTTTTAAATGATTTTGTTCTGCTTAATTATGCTGCTATAGGCCTAGTCTGCCGGGGGATAGTACTTTTCCAGATACTCTGAGCTTCTCTCCTCTCTGTCTGTATCATTCATGCCTCATCAATGCATGTTGCTAATTCAACTTATTCCCCGGAGTTGTTTGTGCTTTGTCGTCTCTCAAGTCTCTGCTGATCGTGGTGGTGCCTGCTGCCATAGTCCTGCATGACGCTTCCTGCTACTATTATCACTGTTACTCATATATACTATCACTAGTCTAATAAACTATAAAAATTTGTAGCCATTAAACACCATCAGTGGTATGTGTCGCTGTGTCGTAGCTCCTATTGCCACTGCTCATCATTGACCATGTTTGCCACCATAATTATTATAATTTTCATATTCTATCACCTTAGCTGTGCTTGTTTCTACTATTCTGCTGTATTAACTGCCATAACATATAAGTCATATTCACATTACTATAGATATTATTATAGTTGCTGTTACGCTTTGGTTGCTTGCATCTCTGGAAGTGTGTCTGTTTGTCTCTGTCTATCCATCAGTCCGTCTTTTCTCTCTTTCTCTCTCCCTTTCTTCCTCCCCAATCAGTGCAGACAGATGTCCGTCCTCCATAGAGCTGGGTCCGTCTGACGTTCCTGCCTGTTATAGGGAAGGTTTTCGTTGCCACAGTACTCTACAGAGGAATTGTTGGGTCTATGTAAATCATAAATAAGTCATCGAGTGTGGTCTTAAGAGATAACTCTTGTTATGATTTGACACTATAAATAAAATTGAATTGAATTGAACTGAATTGGTAAACCAGATGCGAAAATGGGCGTAATATAAACAATATAATTTAATGATAACAATCATTTTAATGGACATATAATCTCAGATATGGACTGATTATTTAGAAAAATGTTCCCAAACAGAGCGAAGTGATTTATCCGTTTTTACCATTAAAAACACACAAATGATATGGTCTGGTCCATTTCAGGACTCAAGGATGTGTTACCTTCTTTGTACACTAGGTGTCAGGATACACTGTGAAGTGAGAACACACTGAAGTAGTCAAAGTTGCTGAAGCTGTATTGGTATCAGGAGAGTCACCAGTAATCTCTCCCTGAACCACACATTTGACCCTGCTGTACTCTTCAGAAAGAATAAAAGCCCAAAGACACGTGGGATTAAGAGAAAGTTCAGGAAAGAACGTTTTTCAAATGAGGAAGGGGGTCAGCTCTTCCCCTTTCAACTTCATCTATCCCTGCAGCTTCCTCTCTCTCTCTCTCTCTCTCTCTCTCTCTCTCTCTCTCTCTCTCTCTCTCTCTCTCTCTCTCTCTCTCTCTCTCTCTCTCTCTCTCTCTCTCTCTCTCTCTCTCTCTCTCTCTCTCTCTCTCTCTCTCTCTCTCTCTCTCTCTCTCTCTCTCTCTCTCTCTCTCTCTCTCTCTCTCTCTCTCTCTCTCTCTCTCTCTCTCTCTCTCTCTCTCTCTCTCTCTCTCTCTCTCTCTCTCTCTCTCTCGTCCCAATCCTGCTTCTCCCTGGAGCTCAGGAGTGTTTTCCACCAGCTCTGGACCTTGTCCATCCCACAGGCCATGGTTTAGCCTGTGGCCTGTGAGGTTACATAAGAGACAGATGACTGCTGAGCAGTGTTATGTCATATCAAAGATGTCTTGTTTTGCTGATGCTCCAGAGAAGCTGCTGACAGGGGCAGAACATTTACCTTCAGGCTGCAAGTTATGGATTGATAAAATCAGATATTTATCAGTGCGTTGCCTTGTTATGTCTCTCGTTTCATTTTCACCCACAGCAACTACACCACATGAGTTTTGTTCTGTCAGAGAGCTTGCCTCCACTTGTTTAATCCACACAGATTTAAGTCTGTCAGATATGAACCAGGGAACTGAGCTGTCTCTCGCTTGACAGCCAGGCAGGGCAGGAGCTAGCTCTGACTGGATACTGTGGCTGCTGATGAGGGCTTTGGATTGTTAAACGGTAGATGCAGTAGGAAGATAATTTTGCTGATCAGTCAACTAAAGATATCAGAAGGCAGGCTTCCATTCGTTCATCTGTCAGAAAATGCTGATTGAGCCTCTGAAGTTGAAGTGCAGACGGTTCTGACAAGCACTGCTCTGAAGCTTCAAATGCCCCGCAAACTATCTGTCACAAAGAAATGCTGAATGAGAGATGTCATTTTCCAGCACCTGTGCAGATTAGCCTGATGTGTTTGTTGGAATAAGGAAGAGAGGTCATGACAAAGGAAGCAGAAATAATCAACGCTGTGTCCACAGACATCTTTCTGGATCTGCCCATCTAAAGCTAAACTGGACATAAGAAACCATAACAGAATATTGCATAGCACTGTCAATTAAATAAACAACGATAATAAAAAAAAGAAAAATCCAATATTTCTGATACACTGTGTGAATCAGGCCATTCAGTGTGGGAGTGACATATTCACAGCACACAGACAGAACAGAAACACATTATTGTAGCCTGAATTGTTTTGAGGACAATGAATAGGCTGTCTCACTCAGACTTCACAACAATCAACTGAGGAAATGAGGAACAAAAGCAAAGAATGGACTGGTCGATTCCCCAGTGGCCATGCAAGGTCACCAGCCTCTTATTCAGACCAACTAACCGCTGACTTCTTTTTACCAGACTCATTTCAGAGCAAATGCTCACTCTGGCAGAATCTTTCAGAAATAAAACAGGTGTAATCTGCTTTGAGCAAGCCTTGTGCACTTGCTGTCGCTGCTAACATTCAGGATTTTCTTCCCAGCTCATTTTGGGTGTGTTCGTGGAAGAATGATGAGTTATATCTACCCCACTGCAAAACAGGGCAGCATCGTACTCAAACAATTCATGAGTTATTTTACACCGTACTACCACAGATGCGGGTGACTGGCATCAGACAGGAGCTGAACATTTTTGGGAATGAAAAGTTTACTTATGTGGTAGAATCTCATTGTTCTGCAGAAATATCCAAACACGACGACACCCAATACATTTTTGAGTATGTTGGCCCAGTGATCATGTTTTAAACTTGGGTAAAAATTAAATCCCTTCTTTAGTAGCATTGGCACCTGCCTATAAAATAATAATAACGTGAATAATGTCAATCAGCTCTCTTTTCACTTTTGATTTATTCACTACAACCTAATTCATAGCATGCTGTTATGGTCATTTCAGAGATGTGCACAGAATAACAGCTAAAAAGAAGAACAGTTTGTGTACACATGGACTGTGTTCAGTGCAGCTCATAGATAACCCTGGCCTGTGTGCTGCCAGAGGGGCCACTGCTACAGCAGCCTCTTATTGTGCCCCTCAAAGGCCCCCTTTAATCCTCACTTCACCAGGACAGAGGGGCTGCCTGCTCATTTCACTTGGCAGAGAGCATAAGGAAGACAATAACCTCATTCAGTGCGCTGGTCACTTTGTACTCTTTCTCTCACTCTCTTAACTGTGTCCTGAGTATCTAAATTACAGAAAGCTACATCTCCAAAAGAAGCTCAGTGTCTTACACGGCAGCTGCTCAGGGTAATAATATTGAATGAATTCAATACAGGACTGGATGATATGGCCAAAATATTCTATCCAGATGTAAGTCATTTCATATCTGGGCAATGACACGGCAGGATTCTTGTAATTCAATAAATAAATAACACACACCTTTGTTTTCTGGATTGTTTTAACTTAGATCTATTGTGATTTTCGTTTTGCTTCTATAATAATTTTTTATTGTTTTTGTTTACAAATGTTTGTTTATTTAATGGTACACAAAAGTTTATGATGCCAACCTCTTCTAGCTATGATTCCCAAATCATCCAACTGATTAGCTATTGACAGTGCTTTTGATTGTGATTATTCAGTTAATTATCAAGCCTACATGTAATGGTCTAGTATATTTGCTATAAGGGTGCTGCGACCCGAAAAACGTGTTCACGCTCTCTGGAGTGTGACTTCTGCGATTCCCTCACTCTTGATGGTGTGAACTCATGATGTATTTCTGTAAGTTTGGGTCCCGGGGACACATCAAAGTTCTCTTTTGGGCATTTAAACTCCTGCTCTAGACTATCATGCTCTTGGTCTTTTCATGACAGTTCCTGAATGAGAAAAAAATAGAACAGTGCAATCCTAATCCTTTAATATCAATTTATCTCAATGGTATGCAACTTTGGTTAATAGTTAACTAAAGAATGCATTCTGATTATTGACTTTAAAGTGTAAATGTGTGGTTCCTGCAGCAGTTTGTTCAGTTTGTTTGAGTTATCAAAAACATTGAAACAATGTCAACACACACCTGAATGTCATGCTGCCCTTCATTAAATACATTACTTGTGTGTTTTTAAAGATTAAAGATTTGAGCATAGGGTTAGACTTCCAACCGTATCTACAAAAACGTCACCCCACAAAAATTGAGGGAACAAATAAATACCTCTTCAAGCCTTCTATTAAAAAATATAGAATATATAATAAATATTTTTAATGCATCACAATAAGTACAATAGCCTAATATAGAAAAAGTATTTCTTCAGAGCCTCCTCTGCACTGTGCAGCAGCCAATAGCAGCGGATACACAAGCATGCATACACCCACACACAATCCATACACACATAAGAAAACGCGTTAAGCTCCTTTCAAAGCTGTGTGTGTGTGTGTGTGAGAGAGAGAGAGAGAAAGATGATCAAAGGGCTTCCTTAGAATAAGCATTCAGCCTCCACTGGTGTTAACCATTTCCTACATGGTGCGAGATATAGTATCACACTCATTCTCGTACACACACACACACACACACACACACACACACACACACACACACACACACACACACACACACACACACACACACACACACACACACACACACACACACACACACACACACACACACACACACACACACACACACACACACACACACACACACACACACACACACACACATGATATCATGTACATGAAAAAGAATCTCTAAAAAGTAAAGTGGTTGGAGGGGTGTGTCAGTTGAAAGATAAAATTACAGTTAAGTCAATTCAGCAGGTGTTATTAACCGACACACTGACAGAGTATGAGTGAATGTGACCAGTGCAGATTTGCCCTGCTCTCTGTGGAAAAGACAGACTTGCAGTGTCCGCATTAACGTAACAGCAGAGCACTAGAATTGAGGACGCTGAAGGCAGCTCATGCACACATCCACAAAGCTTCAGGGATTAAACCAATTACAAAGGGTTTTGTGATTCTGTTGGAGAAATTGAGAACCCATCTGCTGATGTACCGAAATGCGACAATCTTCCCACAGTCACACTTTCCCCTTTTAAGACTGCTGGCCGACAGTCCTCTCTGTGGTTATAAATACTGCCTCTATGTGAAGATTCAGTTTGCATTATGCATTGATGTGCTATAAATGTCTCCATACAGAACCAGACAGACCCACAGAAACTGACAACACTGACAGTCCCACTCAAAACAGAGTCAGATACAGTAACCATCAGATATATGTTCATTAAGAGAAACAGCTATGTTAGGAATCTCTGTTGTTGGTAAGCCTGTCAGGTCTAAAGGTTAATCTAAAATATGACACATGATTCTTTTAAGTAAAACTGCAGCTGCAAAAGTTGGTTGAAGTGAAATTCTGGCGCAAAATCATCCCATGGTTTTTTCGGCACTTACATACATCAAATAGGCCATCAAGACAGTTTTTTCTGCGTAACAACTATTAACAGAGAAATCCCAAAGAGTCGCAAACAGCTGGACATGGCTAACAGTGATTAGCTCGGGGCAGTACGGTGAAGGCATTAGCACTTCTTTTTTAATCACTAATACTGCTGAAAATAACATCAAACCTCTGCAGCAGCATGAGAAGAGTCCCTACACAGAAAACAAAGCACCAATGGGCTCCTTCCTTTTGGATTGACTTTGGTAATCCACTTGAATGGACTTTACTTTGAGAGGAGCTGGTACAGGGGCCAGTAGGTAAGTCTTTAAAACACTCTTTTAATAAACTCTGACTTCACTAACTACGTTGTTGGTGCTTTGTTTTCTGTAAAGTGACTCTTCTCATGCTGCTGCAGAGGTTTGCTGTTATTTTCAGCAGTATTAGTGATTAAAAAAGAAGTATTAGGGGTTAAAAAAGACGTTTGAATGCCTTCACCGTACTGCCCCGAGCTAATCAGTGTTAGCTACATCCAACTGTTAGCGACATTACTGGATTTCTCTGTTAATAGTTGTTAGATTGAAAAAACTGTCTCGAGGGCTTATTTGATGAGTGTACAGTATTTGCTGAAAAAGACCATGGGATGATTTTGAGCCGGAATTACACTTTAATTAACAACTGGCAAACATTTTGACTATCAATGAATCATTTGACAGCATCACCATGGGCTTAGGGAACTTGTTATATGCCTTTTTCACTATTTGCTGACATGTTACAGACAAAACAATTTATCAGGACGATGTTCAGTAGATTAATTGTGGAACCACAAACCAGCACTTGCCCCACATGCATAGCAATAATTAGCCCTGATGCAGCTCCATACTACTCAGATGCATATTGTTTGTCTATTTCAGATTCCACTCACAACATGATATTAATATAATTTTGTGGACAGAAAAATGTCTGTAACTCTGACTCTAGTCAATTGAGATTATAAAGTTGCAGAATGCATGTTATCACAGATTTCTATTTGTTAATTTATTTGTTTATTATAGCAACATGAATACGTATTCTAATAAACACTCTCGTCAGTGCTCTGCATCAGCCAATCAACCTAATGAAGTACTTAACATTTACAGATTGAGATCTGTGCACTTTTAGGGGGATTTTAGCTGCACTGCATTACTTAAGAGGCTTATAATGAGCCAATGCAATTCATTGTGAGTGTAACCTTAAAATGCTACTGGTTATGACAAAAGATGTAAAGGCTGCAGCTTTTCAACTGAGCAATTAAATAACAGATGCAGATAGATTTTTATTCTTTTTGTCATTTTTTTTGCATCGGCATGTCGAACTGTCCTTGGGCAAGACACTGAACCCCAATTTTCTTCTGAAGGCTGTGCCACCGGTGTGTGTATTCGTGTCTGAATGGTTCAATTTAATCCTGATGAGCAGGTGGCAGTTTACATGGAGGCCTCTGCCACCGTCGTATGAATGTGTGTGTGAATGCATTAATGTGGCATGTTTTGTAAAAGTGGTCTGAAGACTAGAAAGGTGCTATGAGTAAGTAAGTAAGTAATAAGTACAAGTCCATTTTCCATCCGGTACCATCATACCATCATACATTTACCAGTCTTAAACTAAATGCAATAAGAACAGTCTGATCTCATGAAAGCTGCATCACAAGTTTGAAAACACGTAGATTAACAAATAGTACTCAGAAGTGTTACTATACTATTGTATGCCATGTGACTATAGTTGGTAGATTATAATGCCAGTTAATCGCTGTGAAGTGAGCAACAATTAATCAGAAATTAACCAGATAATTAATGGATTACATGATATATTATGTAAATTATAGACAGCCATTTTGAACAGTTTACATATAGTAACTCCCTCCGCTCTCTCTGCATTAACGTGTTGGGATGCTTAAGGCAAGCTGTGACTCAAGGTTCTGAGAGGAGACTGGAGTCAAGACCGTTTCTGTAGTTGTAGTAACTGGAACAGCACAGTCCTGTGCTGGAAAACAGCAAAAACAAGCAGCGTCACTGAATCCACGCAGGAGAGATACAGTCTCCTATGGCTGAGATATCAATGAGAGTACAGAAGGTGTCTCCTTCTTCACGCACACCCAGCTTTATTACATAACAATACAATAGAGCTGAAAAACAAACAGTAGGAAAAAAAGATTAGATAAGGGAGTTAAAACTGTGAGTTTGTCCTTATCGAACAGTCCTCTGTCCTCCCTTCCACGTGCACAAACACACACACAGCCACTAGGGAGATTGATCATTTCTGTGCCATTCAAATCTGTATTATACGCACATGTTATCTGACTTTAGCAAAGATAAAACTCATTCTATTTCCAGTCTTACCTTCTCCAGCTGTCATGTTGCAAAGCTGCCCTCAGCACTGAAGCCAGAGAGGAATGCTGCTACACAGCTGATAGCTCAGCTCTCTCTATGGTCTCTGCCCTATATCTCTCGCCCACTGTGGTGCAACAGAAATGGCTGCTTTGTTTTTGCTCTCTATCCCTCCCTCCCTCTCTTCTATCTATCCCTCGACAATCTCTCTGCCCCTACCTTTCACTCTCTTCCCTCATTCCTTCCCTGTTCCTCCTTGTCTGTGTGACAGCAACCTCAACACAGTGTGACATATAAACTGGAGATCAACATTAGAGAACAAATAATTAATACTTTATTTATTTATTCTGAAATATTGTTATTCTTTATTGTTCAGAATTTGATAGAATATCTGCTGTGGCAATACCACTGCTGTACTAGCATGTTTTTAGAAGAACCAAGGCACTTCTTTCTTCTTTCTTATTTTATGAAAAACCAGTGATCAAAATTAGAGAACAGTGTTCATTGTGTCAGAAGAGAGGATTTAAACAATGTTTTTTTCCATAGGATTCAAAAAATGAATAGGAAGTGTAGAGGCCACAGCTTTGAATGACTTCAGCCCACGGACACCAGAAAGCCTGTCTGATCAACGTCCAACTTGGAGAAACATGGAGCTGACAGATATGAGGACTTGTTCAAAAAGTTCAGAGAGCTGCCGGTTAGAGATAGATAACAGAAATATCCCCCGGAGGTAACGTGAAGTCAAGCGAGTGTTTATTTTTGCATAAGTGAACTTTTTTCACCATCAGAGTTGCACGAGGCAGTCAGGGGTAAAGCTAATTGTTCAAAGCTAACTGGTTCACACATCTCTGTATGCATCAGTTTACTCTGGAGACATTAACTTTACCAGAACATGTGTTGGTGTTTACAAGTATGATCAATAACACAACAACGCCAAGAACCTTAGATTGGCCAAAGAAGATCGTCCAGATAATAACAAACATGTTCCTGTTTTCATTTGTCCATGTTCTGTGACAAATCTTTTTTTTTAAACAGCTGCATAATCATTTCATTGTTGTTATAACAAGTTAAGTAGCTTAAATGCTCAGCAGCTTTAACAAATATATGGCTTTTTAGGTTTAAGTGTTTTAATTAACACAAATTAATCATTTTAGTTTCCACATTCTGTCATCAAATATTTTATTCCAATAATTTTGATAATATTTCAGTTTTACGCTGTGGTTTCGTTTCAGTATCAGTATCGAGATATTTTAGGCAGGTATCGTACCAAAGTCATAATTTTGTTATCCTGACAACACTGCTCTGGTTTGATCTTGGTCCATTCTTCGTCTTTTCCACAGTTCACTAACTGTAGTGGGTTTCTTAGACTTTACTTTGTCACCAAGGATTCTCCATGGGGCTTAGATCTGGACTTTGACACTTCCTCCTCATAATTTAACTGACTTCTTTAGACACTTAAATTGAACTTTAGCAATGTCACGTCATGGTTCAGGGGATGTTTTCTGCAGCAGGAGTTGGGCCTCTTGTACAGCTACATGGCAGGGTGAATCCAAATGTTTATGTGAACCTCCTTCAGCACCGTGCAACACCTTCACTGCAACTGTCTCCATCAGCTGCAAATTTCATACAGGACAATGCCCCCTGTCACACTGCAAAACAGGTGAAGCAGTTTCTTGAAGCTGAGAATATTGAAACAATGAAATGGCCAAAGTCCAGATCTAAACCCCATATAGAATCTCTGGAAAATCCTTGGCAACAAAGTAATGTCTAAGAAACCCACTCCAGTTAGTGAACTGTGGAAGAGACTGAGTCAGAATGGACCAAGATCAAACCAGAGCAATGTGAGAAACTAGTGATGTCCTGAAAATAAAAACATGCTAGTACAGCAGTGGTATAGCTACAGTCGATATTCAATCAAATTCTGAACAATATAAAATAACAGTATTTCAGAATAAATCAAGGATTAATAAATCTCTAATTTTTATCGCCACTGTATGGTATGATTAGTGAACAGTACAATATAAGCAGACTTCTTATGCAGGCCCGTTGTTTTGTAAAGAATAGCAATAGATTTAGATACTTTTACATTCCATGTATGTAACTTCCAACAGAGGATATGATCTATAATCACTCCAAGAATTTTGTTTCATTTACTCTGAGCCAGAGGAGCCTGTTCAGTGGAAGGCTGCTCCTGCCCAAGTGTAGGACCAACAGCCTCAAGAACTCCATTGTCCCTCAGGCCATCACACTCTACAACTCCTCACTCGGGGGGAGGAGGAAATAAAGAGGACAGAAGGGAAGGAGTGGGAGCCACTCACTGTGCAATTAATAATCTATTCATACATACCTGGACACTTATCTACTTCTTTTTTTGTGCAATAACTTTATCCACCACTTAAGTGCAATAATGTAATCTTACTGCTCATTCCTGTCATATACAGTCATATTTATCTTTATCTTATACATTTCCTCTACATTCACTTATGTGATTTAACATTCTGTGAATTTTATTTGACCTGTATTCTTACATCTAGAGTTTATTGTTTACTGTTTACTGTTTATTGTTTTTTTATACTTTCTGTATTTATTTAGCTAAGAGTTTACTGGTTATCCTTTACTGTATTTTTTTATACCTCCCTTGTGTTTTTGTAAGCTGCTGGAAAATTCAATATCCTTGCGGGAGTCAATAAAGAGAAGTCTAAGTCTATAAAGTTTAAATAACTTAGGTCCCAATACCGAACCTTGTGGAGCACCACAGGTTACTTTTCTAAAATGTGATTCAGAAATATAAATTTTTACATATTGAAAGCTATTACGTAAATAATTTCCCAGCTCATGTTGTGTGACACCTCTTACACCACGGCGTTCCAATTTCTGCCTAAGTAAGGAATGATTGATTGTGTCAAATGCTTTACATAAATCAATAAATACACCTTCACCGTCCATCACCGCTAAAGATGTCAATCAATTGCTCCTAAACCAATATTGACAGTCACTCAATAACTTATATTTCTCAAGAAAGCCTATTTACAAATACTTTTTAATGTAATTTGGAAAAAGAGACAGAATTAGGAAATGTGTCTCTCACAATTTAAACTCAATTCAGGTTTTTTTCTGATAACGTGGATATACAGGTAGATGTCCACACCTTCTTAAACATCACATTTGTGTTTGTATTTGTCAGCTCACATCACCAACACGGCAAGTTTGAGACACCGATCAAGGTTAAATACTGTTACGACACTTAACTCACAGGTTTTACAGAGGCTCACAGAAAACAAACAAAGAGAGCGAGAGTTACGCACACAAAGTCGATTTCAGTGCAGCTGTGAAAGAGAAACGCGAAGCCTGTGAGGAGCCAAGCAGCTGATCATGATGAATATGATGCTTGATTATCTAATAACTGCTAAAAATGAGTCATGAAGGCATATTCCTCTTAGCTTTCCAAATCATCAAGTCTGCTGAGAGTAAGGCTGGAAGAGACATATTAGTAATTATATTAACCTTTTCATCTTTAAACTGCGCCACTGTCCTTCCGCACTGGGCCAAAACAGGTCTTACGGGTAAGGCCTAGTTTGTTTGACCAGTGTGAGTGCAACCACTCCGCGCTTAGCTGCGGCAAGCTGGCCGTCCACGGCCCGTTTTAGAGAGGTGGGCTTTTGTAAAGCATCTTTGTTCAGGGGTTATCTGCTTTACTCTGATTACTTGATAAAATAATGGCTGTTAAGGGAATGTCTTAAAGTGAAATTCTGGTGTAAAATAATTCCAGGGTCTTTTTAGGCAAACTGGGTCATCAAATAAGCTGTTGAGACAATTTTTTGGTGTATGAACTATTAACGTAGATTTTCCGGAGAGACGCTAACAGCCTGCCTCGGCTAACACTGATTAGCTCTGGGCGGTGAGTTGGACACATTAAAACGTCTTTTTTAACCACTAATACTGTTAAAAATAACACTAAACCTCTGCAGTAACATGATAAGAGTCCTTACACATTAACCGAAGCACCAACAATGTAATTAGTGAACACAGAGTTTATTAGAAGAGTGTTTTAAAGACTTACCTACTGGCCCCTGTACCAGCTCCTCTCATAGGAAAGTCTATTCAAGTTCTCTTACCAAATACAATCCATAGGGAAGGAGCCCATTGATGATTTATTCCAGCAAAACACGTTAACATCGTGGTTTGCTGCAGACATGGTAATCCCTCTGCCTAAACGTCTCCATTGGCGTCTCAATGTCTGATTCAAAACAATGAGCCACTCAGAGCACGGTCATCGTACCGCAGCAGCCTATGAAAAGTTTCTGGGTTGTGAGCTTACATTTTGTTTCACAGCCGGGAAAAATACAAACCCGAACCATTCTGTCTCTCTTCACTTCAAGTTGCAGGCCTGTGCCTGCACTCACAGTGCGTCTTCCGGCAACACACGCCCCCTGACCTCTGACCTCTGACCCCTAAGATCTGCGTAATGTTTCTGTGCTGCAGGGAAAGAAGTGTGGGACATTTTACCAAACTGCCACAAACCACAACGTTTACGTGTTTCTCTGGAATAAATCATCAATGGGCTCCTTCCCTTTGGATTGCATTTGGTAATCAATTGAATGGAGCAGCTGGTACTGAGGCCAGTAGGTAAGTCTTTCAAAACACTCTTTTAATAAACTCTGTGTTCTCTAACTATGTTGTTGGTGCTTTGGTTAATGTGTCAGGTATCTGATCATGCTGCTGCAGAGGTTTGGTGTTATTTGGAGCAGTATTTGTGGTTAAAAAAGACGTTTTAATGCATCAAACTCACCGCCCCGAGCTAAACAGTGTTAGCCGCGGCAGGCTTTTAGCATCTCTCCGGAAAATCTACCTTAATGGTTCATACACGAAAAAAATTGTCTCGACAGCTTATTTGATGACCCAATTTACCTAAAAAGACCCTGGGATGATTTTACACAGGAATTTCACTTTAAAGGGGACTTACCAGAGACACAAAAACAATGGTCAAAGTCAATTCAGCTTAAGGAGAGATATCCTGACTTTTAGTCTGTAGTCTGGGTCAGGTTACAAAAATGCTCGATCCTGCAACTCCCATAATGCAGTTTAAACATCATCTTTCATTAGACCATTCATGCCTGGAAAATACCCACACCTTTAATACTTTGCTTTGTAATTGCCATGCCTTGAGTGCATTTCTTCTATCAATTGATGGGATAAAAGAAAGTGGCAGATGTTATCTACATACTTGTCCAGTGATCTAACTCCTCCATAGACTTCACAGTCAGTCAGTAATTTTGATTTTAATTAAATCAACTTGACTAGTGACGGCACATAAAGCCGCATGTCATCATTCTTGTAAAATAAAATGTGGACTTTTAAACATCAGATCTCTGTCATCTAAATCTGTATTAGTAAATTATCTGATATCAGATAATCATATCGATTTACTGTGTCTGACTGAAACCTGGTTGTGTCTTGAAGAATATGTTAGCCTAAAATCTGATAAGTCGTTAAAAAAATAAACCATAAATAAGTCATAGAGTGTGGTCTTGACCTACTCTATATGTAAAGTGTCTTGAGATAACTTTTTTTTACCATTTGGCACTATAAATAAAATTGTTAAAAATATGTTACTAAAATAAAGCTACAGGAAACATCAGTGTGACAGTGCACATCAGTTTAAGTTAGTTTAGTTTAGCTCAAAATGGTTGCTCTTATTCTCAACTGGTCAGTGGAGTTATATATATTATCATTGCTTAATATCTATGACTGGAGTCCCCAAAGAAAGACATTCATTAAACATCTAATCTAACACCAGAGGGTCAGCAGGCGCCCCTTTTTCACTACATGTTTCTCAATGTGTTTGAATGGCATGAGTAATTAAGTTGTTGTGGCAGTTGAACTCCACATGTGAAATGTTGTGGAGTGCTAGCTGGAAGGTGACGCTGCAGACTGTTTTGAAATGCTGAGCTCTGTCTGACTGTGTTCTCCTTGGCTCAGCTGTTGTGCCTGTAAATGAAATGTGGATGTTGTCAGCTGTAATGGGACAGAGTCAGCAGATAAGGGGTCAGGGTGTCACAAGAGGATAAAGACATCTGCCTCTTTTTGTTGTAGTGCGTCTCATTTCGTGTTGCCCTGTCTATTTTGATATATTCATACAGTTTCGAGGGAAGTCTCTGAAAGTGTTTTGGTCTTTGGCTCCACAGAGGGACATCTGAAAGCTCCAGTGGATGCCCACCCCCTGTGTAGAAATCTCATCCCTTCTAGCCCCAGGCTGTCCGTCTGGTCCACAACCCCCTTCTTCCTCCACATACACACACGCAACATGGCAAACGAGCCAACACACCCGAATGCAGTGTGACAGAACGACTAGTGGTGATATAGGAGACACACAGCTGTCTGAAAGACACTGACAATGTGATGAAAATGTAAGTCTGAATGAAGAAGCCTGCTACTTAAATCAACATAAAAGGGCTCTACCATCAGATAATTCTTATTTTTCTCTTTGCCACATAAACACAGAGATGCTCCAGATCTACTTATACCTTAAACCGTAACTGAGACTACAATAGCCCTGATAATTACAGTGCATCCTGCACGTCCTCTTTTCCATTCCCCACTGTGCTGCATGTTAGCAGGGAGGAAAGCAACAAAAACAATGATGTAAGCAACGAGAGCAGGGCTCAACAAAAAGGACTGTCAGAAAATGCCATGCTAGCAAATGTAGCAACTAAAAAAAGAATTAAACACATACATTTTTCTAAAACTGATGATTCATTTAATTTTCTTCTCATGTTAGTTGACAACCGCTTATAAACAAAACAATTTGCACTAAGGTAAAGCGAGACTCCAGGCAAGTAGATTCGAGGAAGTGAAAAAAAACAGTGAACCATTAAGCAGAGAATAGCTCATCAATCATTCTGTTTTTTGCAGCCTAAAGACTATTTCTGAATGAGATAAACAGTATTGAATTATTTTAAACTGGGCATACTTTGTTGATGGATGGATATCACAAAAAAAACCAAAGGAATAGTTAGATAGACACGTCAACAGCCAACTTAAATAATGACACACAGGAGGAATATTCACCTGAGCCAGAGATGAGATCATGTTCCCAGATCTTTGGACCTCATCAAATTTGCTGAAGATTACATTCAACCTGTAAAAGAAAGAAGGAAAGTGTCAGAAGATTGAAGCAGAGTGAATGATGGACTGTAAAAAGCCATCCATCACTTCTGAGGAGAGAAGCTCTCCTCTGCTCTGTGCAGCAGTGATGGCCAGGACCAAAATAGACAACGTCCAAAACTACCACACACACGACAAACTGGCACTAGGGCCAGAGAGAGAGAGAGAGAGAGAGAGAGAGAGAGAGAGAGAGAGAGAGAGAGAGAGAGAGAGAGAGAGAGAGAGAGAGAGAGAGAGAGAGAGAGAGAGAGAGAGAGAGAGAGAGAGAGAGAGAGAGAGAGAGAGAGAGAGAGAGAGAGAGAGAGAGAGAGAGAGAGAGAGAGAGAGAGAGAGAGAGAGAGAGAGAGAGAGAGAGAGAGAGAGAGAGAGAGAGAGAGAGAGAGAGAGAGAGAGAGAGAGAGAGAGAGAGAGAGAGAGAGAGTTTGCTGTCATGTCATAAAAAGAAGTGCAGCTTTCCAAAACTGACCTGTGAAATTCAGGGACCGTGTTCAAAGTGTTTGTTCAGGAGCGGTTACAAGACAGATAACTAAAGATCACATTAAGTGGTTGAAAATCAGCTGTGGTGTTCTGTCATGAAATAAATGCTTATACAGTATTAAACACAAGACATGGCAAAAGAAAAGAGTAACTTTTGCAGTCTGAGGTGAAACCTGAGAAACCTTCGGTTCATAGGAAATGGGACGCTGAGGTAACAGGACTATACTGTAAATAATCACATTGAGGGCGGATTACATAGACCGCTTTTTGTTCCCGTCCCGTTCAGTGAACGGAGTTTCTGTATCATTTATATCTTATTCTACCCAAGTATAGGCGACTATAACACTCAGTCACAATAGTTAATAATAAAAAATAATAATCAGCGTTAGTAGAACAACTCCACTGTGGTCTGTTGGTGTTTCTGAATGCTTACGGGATGTACGGTGTAATACTTTCCTAGCGATCTGATTGGAGACGAAACAGCCAATCTGAGAGCGTGATCACACTGTCCTTTTGGCCGCGGCCAAAACCGTTTTTTCAGCTAAAGTCTAGTACCTTTAAGCAGTGTGAGTGCACCCGCTCCGCGCTCAACTGCGGCCAGCGGACCGTCCACGGCCCGCTTGAAAGAGGTGGGCTTTAGCGGAGCCGTTTGCACATGTACGAGCACGAGCGTGCGCACGTGTCCGAGCACGAGCACGAGCCCTACGGCAGTAGCGTTATGTCCGCCTGTTCGGACATGTAAATAGAAGGACGGACCATGCGCGGACATTTAACAACAACAACAATGGCGGCGAAAGGTTCACGTTGGTGTGGTGCGGAGGTGGAGTGTTTACTGCAGATTTGGTCGGATGAAAATATTCAAAAACAGTCGAACAAGACGCACAAAAACTTTGTAAACAAAGCCACACACACACGCGATCAATGCGTGTGATGTGTTACGGCGTGATGACGTATAGGCAGCAAGAAGCATTGGCCGAGGCCCAGGTAGTGTGAGTACAAACGGGGCTGGGGCGCGGGGTGAGAGGGAGGGGGGACAAGTACCCTAAAGTCCGGGTCTCGGTCCGGGAGGACAGTGTGAGTCCGCCCTGAATTGAGCTTTTCTAGGTCTCTGATTGGTTAATAATTTGGCACATTTGTGACGCTGTGCCAAGCTGTGCGAGTTGAGCTCACTTTGCTCCTTCACTAAAGTGGCACAAATATAACGCAGAACATTCAGGTCAAATACCTGGAATGAGGCGGGTCTATCTTGTAGAAAGGCTCCTAATTTGTATGTGAGCCGCTCAAGCGGCCGTTTCTTTACCCTGTAGGAGAGCAGGGATGTTTTTCTCCCTGAGAGAAGCCTGGTTGGTGATTGGATTTAGCTCTCAGCAGGATGTGACGTGTGGTAGAACAGACGCCACAACAACAAGGTGGAGTAGAGTAGACACTTTTATCCAGTGGTGAAGAAGAACACACAGCACAGAAAATAAACACACACACACACACACACACATTTCATACGGGCCACCTTAATCTATCTAAAACTATTCTGTAGTTCACACTTGGAGAAAGAGCGGCGCACCACTGTATCACTGATCACGGGCGATCCAAAACCATTTCCGAGTGATACGTCACCTCCAGAGTCACGTAAATCCCGAGTGAGTGAACGACCATTTAAGAGGGCGTGCCCTGAAACTTTCCGAAAGGCCACATTTGACCCTAATGGAAACACACCTATACACTGTGTCTATGTGCATGTGTGATTTAGAATAAATCAGTGAGGAAGGATGCAAAGCAGAAAAAGAACAACCAACAGAAAGGATGGAAGGTTGGCAACTTCCTGTTGACGTACCGTGACTGTGGCAGGCCCTTTTTGCTCAGATCCATCCTCACCCTCTCACCCACATGTTTGTAGATCTCCACCAAACAGCTCATTGCCCCGTCACGTTACCTGAGGATCACAACAACACATACCATCATCAACAACTTCAATACATGTTGCTTCTTTGTCACATCCTTACCCACGTTACTCTGACTCATTTAGGGGCTATTTCTGTCATCTGCACTAGATTCACTGGCCTCATTCACCAATATCTTCCTACATTTTTTCTTAGAACTGTTCTTGAGAAAAATAAATGATACACAGAAAATACAGTTGCCCTTTAGCTCACCTGGTGGAGTAAGTTCTTACTGCAGTATTGTGGTTTCAATTATAGCCCTTTACTTCATGTTGTCCAGTGGGTTGTTTAGCACTTCTACTTGAAAGATGTCCTGATTATCAAATTGTCTGCAAACAACTATTTGATGTATAGATATATTCTAGTACTGGCGTCCTGAGCAGAGAATGAAGCCCCTCTCCCTCTGTGTGTGTTGGAACCTGAGCTTCTCTATTGTTTGCTGGGATAGATGGTCCAGCTGTGTGTGCTACTGAATGTGGCTGCGAAAATAAAATATTTCACGTACTGGGGTGAGAGCCATGTGAGGACACCAGACCACTTTTTTCAGTACTTCGTGTAGAGCAGCTTTTATTAAATAGTCACTTCTCTGCGTCCTGCTATTTCCCCAAAGTATAAAAGCTGGGCATACCTGACTTGTGGGGTCCCCCAAGAGGTTACATATGTGGGGAACAATTTTGCTAAGGGTCAGGCCTTGAGCTCCATATCTGGAAGACAAGAATAAAAAAATGAATCAGCCTAATGAACAGATGAGAGGAGATATACAAAACCACCTAGTATTTAGACAGGGTAGTGAAAGAAAGTCAAGATGCTAAATATCAGAATTCTAAAACATAATAGGTTGTTTGAAACTCAGATGTCTGCCTTCTGAAAGCAGCAACTTATCGTGAAAAAAAAACCTTCAAGAGTAAAAGCATTTGTTTCACTTAACAGGGAGCGGAGTGGTCAACTCTGTGTCGTACAGAAGCGGTAACCCATTTACAGGGTACATCCAGACAGATGTGTTGGACTCACGTGCTCAGTGTGGCGATGAGGCAAAGGCACACTCCTTCTCTGGTCCTGTTATTCTTATGTTTGAAGCCTCCCAGCATTCTGTCCCACACATACTGCAACCACACACAGCAAAACATGCTTTATTGTTGTTCTAATGGACCACTGCAATAAAACACATTATAGGGCAGGAAATGGACAAGCGGCAGTTTGTAGACTAAGCTGGGTGATAGCATGTCACACATCCTGCATCACTGTTACCATGCCTTGGGCACCTGCAGAAAAAAATGCTTTGGAAGGCTATTCAAAGTTTAAAATATTAATAATAATAATCTATTTACTGATATTAATGATTGTAGGTCTATGGTTATAGTTAAACCCAACTGTTTTATCCCCATGGACACATCCAAAGTTAGCTATCAGCAATTAATTAATTGATTTCAACATCTCAGTACTGAACTCTATCACACTGAATAAACTACAATTTACCTAAGGCAATTGTGGACTGAAACACACAAGGTTATTCAGGAGAATGAACAGCAACACAGAAAAGAAGAAGAATACTGGCAGCACATCTACATTAATCATCACTGGCATTATTCAGGCTGTGTGCTGAAATCCTGAACTCATGGAAAAGACCTGTCCAGAAAAGCATGTTTGTGTGTGTGTTTCTGTGTGTGTGCGAGTATGTGCTGGTACCTGCGGGCTGGCACATTGCTCCATGATTCTGAGCAGCACTGTTTGGTCTTGGTCTCGCACTTGGTCTTTAGAATCTCCCAGTCGGTCAATAAGGCTGGGCAGAACTGCAGGGAGAGGACAGGGGGAATCAGTGAAGTATCCCTGGCTACCGGTTCAGAAACCAATTCCCTGTCAGTCCAAAAGGCCTATGAGTGGCACGAAGCAGCAGCAGCACTCTGTGAGGAACATTCCTAAATGTTGCAGCTGCAGTCCAGTGTAAAGAAGTCAAAGTAATAATACAACAGAGAGCAGTCGGGCCAAACTAAGATCATGTTAGCTAGTCCCTTTTGGGTCCAATTTGATAGACATGTTGCGTCTAGGAGATGCCCATATTTTGATGGGTGATGATTATTTTGATTTTGTTTACTTAAATGGGAAAGTGCAACAGAAATATTTTGTCTCTAAAGTCATTTAATAGTTGTGATCGATTACCATGATATGAAACATAATCTTGATTATCATTTCTGCTATAATGATGCAGCCCCAGATGGAATGAGAGTTTGATATTTGACTCTGTGGAGGTGTGTTGTGTCCAAGGCTTCAGCATGTCTCTTCCTGACAAATCACCTTACTTACATCTCTTCACTTTGTTACAAAAAGGAGTTTCTGGATTCATCCTTAATACTTTCCACACAAACTCAGTCAGAATAGGAGGAGGAATCTGTATTGTAAAGTCATTTATTGTTATTTAAACTAGGTGCAGGAAAGGGGAGGGGCAAAATATGACCAGCAATCGAGTCGATGTGAGGAGTGAATGATGGCCAACAAAGAATCTCATGGTTTAGTTATTTGACATTCGGCAGCTGTCAGGGCAGTGCACTGAATGATATTCTAACCTCTTACCTCATCAAAGTCTCTTTATATTTCTTAAGAAGTCTTTAGCTTAACTAAGTGGCTGATAAGACTGCTGAGGGAAATAGTTAACTACCAATATGTGAGATATGACTGGTGCTGTAAAAACTGTAACAACCTTAAAATTGAAATTGCTCTGTACGCAAGAAGCTTTGAGCTACATGAAGAAAATGATGATACGGTTCAATGATAATGATCACAATACTAATACCACAAAACAAAAGTCTTACCTGTTCCCACATGGGACCTGAATCGCTCCTGTAACCTTGTCACTAAGGCAGATAAGAGGTCCAAGCCGAGCAGAGCCACCTGGTGGAGACACAATAAAACACAGAAATACAATTATAGAAATAACATTTCACCAAAATAAACCACATTATTTCCTGCATATTGTACATAATGACCAATTTATATTATTATCATTGCCACAGCCATGGACAAGCCCAAACTGAAGGCTGTATTGAAAATGTTCTGTTGCAAAGGATCATGGGTAAACAGAACATTTGTATGGTTCTCCGTTTCTGCTGTGCTTGTGGATGACACTGACCTCCCGCAGGCCCCACAGTATCCCATTATAAGACATGTGGGACTCAAAGAGCACATAAAACACAGTTTCACTCCTGCACCGTGAGTGTGCACCCTCTGACATATCCTTCATATGAGTGCATAGGCCCCTCCCACACCATCTTTCCTTGTCTTGGGGTGAGTGAGCTGCTCAATGAGCGTGTAGTGAGAGTAGCCCTGCTGACACCATAACGACACATAAGCATCACCTGGACTACTGTCCAGGCCTTGGTGCAATTTTTGGAAACTTAAGATTGTTTAAGTAACACATTAGAGGTATAATGTCCAAACATGGCTCTGCTGCCATCTAGTGGTATTAAACGGTAAATGACAAGGGAATTCAAAGTGCATTTGACAGCACATATCACATTGAGCTGTTCTATGCCTCAGGTGCCTGAACAGCAATCACTCCTTCCATGCAACTTCATTCAATTCAATTTTATTTACAGTGCCAAATCATAAAAAAGGATATCTCAGGACACTTTACAGACTAGGTATAGACCACTGTCTATGACTTATTTATGATTTACATAGACCCAACAATTCCTCCATAGAGTACAGTGGCATCTGCTTATATTGAATTGATGCCAGCCTATCATATACTGTATTCTCTTGCTTTTCCAAATCTCTTTCTCGCTGGAGGAGCAGGTAGTGAGTGTCCCAGCAGCCACAAGGCCTGGAGCCTCATTTATAAAGGTGGCGTACGCACCGAAGAGGACACATGCCACTTTCTAAGCAAACTTTGGGATTTATAAAAAGCAAACTTGACAGGAGAGTGTGCGGTCCTCGCTGATTTACTGACAAATGAGGATGAGTAGGTTATGAGCTGCTCGGACGCTCGTGTACTGTTCTCATGGTTCGTTTGGATCTGTGAGAACAGGGAAATAAAAAAGTATCCTGTTTCTCAAATGTAATCGGTGCTGTGACTGCACTCGTGTTGCTATCAAAGCACCCAGTGAGAAAGAAAATGCTTTCATTTATCTCTTTTTCATTTCAGCCACGCTCTGACCTTCGGACGCATTAACTGTGTTCGATACATGTTGCCACTTTACATTATCCTGCGGATCTGTTCTGTCTTAGTTGAACACATTTTACGCTTTTTCTTTAGTAATGCCCACACTGTGACCTCCAAACAACATGTTTTTCTTTTTTCCACCTCTCCAACAAGAACATCAACTTCACATTCACTGTTAGAGTTGATTGTGATTCATAAAGGGAAATCGGCGTAGGACATGCTTGCACACTGTTTTAAAAATCCCAATTTTTTTTTGTCCTTACGCCACCTTTGATGTAAAGTCTACGCACGGTTTTATAAATGAGGCCCCTGGTGTCCACAGGCCTAATCCTCAGATCAGTCCCTTTGTTCTCCAACTGGAGGGAATCACAGTAATCAGGCTGATGACAGGGCCAAAAAAAAGACCGGGTGACAAACTTTAACAATGGTGTAAATCACCCCAGACACTCAACTTCTCAAATTGAAACTAACCTCAAATTAAGGTTCAGCTCCTGTTGTGTAAGGTGGATACAGGAGGTCTCTTAAACCTAACCTTCTTAGTAAGACAACTGGAGGTAAACACTCTTTTTTGTGTTTCTTTTTACTGAGTCACAAAGGGTCCATGGCAACAACTGCACTCTCACCCTGTGTTTGAGTGAGTTCACTACACAATAACAGTGCAGTCCAGACCAGTGTGGATAAGGACAGGCTCCCCCTCTTTGCAGACAGATGGCTGACTCCCTTCTGCTATCATCCACATGTGGACTCTTTTGGAAAAACATCATTGAGCTCATAATGTGCTGCTCAGTATGGAAGTTATAAGCTGTGAGAAGACAAAAAGTGCTTAGGTGAAAATTTGATACAAGCAAAGATGCCTAAGAGCAGGGTTGGAAAATAACTTTTTTGACAATCGTCCACCGTTGATCGCCACTCACCCAACCCTAATTTCCAACCCTGCCCCAGAGCGAAGAAAGGAGACGGGAAAAATGTCAGAGACCAGAAAAACTGATGGACAACAGCAAGGTTCTCCAACACCGTCAACAAATAAAGAAATGCACAGCTTAGCTATTAGAATGTCCTATGTATTAGTAACATATTAGTATTAGTAAAAGCACTCCTGACGGTGAAGAGAACTTCACATTAATGCTGGTCACCACATTTGGGAGGGCTAAATCCAGGTTCACACCCACTTCACTGGCTTATAGTGACCTGCTTTAAATGCATATCAGTTACCCAGCATCCAGAACTTGATCAAAAAAATGAGCAATGAAATATTTTCTGAAATATATGTGTAGCAAATGAAACTATGCAAACACTGAGGGATATGCTCTCTCTGCTGTGTACAGTAATAATTAGGTGTAAATAAAACCTTGTTTGCTTGACAAGTGAGACAATTATGTAAAAGCTGACAAAGTTCACATCATAAAGTACAATCTTGTTCAGTGAAAACCTACTTTGAATTTTATAAAAGTCTTTGCAAGGCCGCTGCAGCCTAGACTCTTAAATATAACAAAAAAACATGGTATTAGATCGGTGCGTAGGCTTGCTTACACACCGATACTAATACCAATACCAGCATTTTAGGCAGTATTGGAGGCATTTCCAAAACAACATTATCCTGCGGATCTGTTCTGTCTTAGTTGAACACATTTTTTCAACAATTGACAAAATGATTGACATTCTGCTGCTTCTGATGTATTTGCATGTTTGAACTAGCCTCCTGAGACCATCCTGATCTCTGAGCTCCACTGTATTTTACTCTCAGATCAGTCTGGTAACGTGTGGCAGAGAACATTTGGAGAAGGTTTCCCAAGCGACCAAACCAGGTCCCCTGGACCGACGCTCTCATCCTATGCACAATGGTCTTAGCGGCCAAGTGTGGTACTGCAGCACTCGCCTGTTTAAGTGGCGGTCCTGTGCCCGGAAGCACATTCACCCATTCACTCCCATACATGTGGGGAAGAGGAGATCACCTCCGAAAATGTTTAATAATCCCAGGGGGTAATTATTTTCGTTGCAAATTCCAGCTATACAAACAACATATTTAACAACAATATTATACAGATAACATATATTTGGAAAAACAGAAATATAAATATATATATACCGGGACACAGTAAAAGCTTTTTCTAGCAGCATGACCTACATGAAATTGATATACAGTATGTTGTTTTAGGCATGGACGTATTGATTATAGAAGATGATGGTACGTAATATTGTTAGTAGGCTAATATAAACATAACTCGATATGCTACACTTGTTTTGTTTTTTTTAGCACAATTTAAGTGTATTACAATATGGGTAGTGAAACCTCATCATACTAAATAGGCCAATTTGTGGTATTTTATTTAGTTAGTACTTGGTTGACGTACTATGTCTAATAAATATATGAATAAAAATATATAAATATAATAATTCCTGTTATATTCAAGATAGTGCTTAAGACTTGGAAGTAAAACTAATATTTCTATTTTCTTTAGATGGTATTTTAGCTCACTAAAGAATACAAACATTACTTTGCCTGATTCAAACCGTTAATACAGTATATACTATAAGTATTTCGGCTAATTTAAATACATATAAAAGCATATGCCACTTACGTATGTGGACAACATTTACTCAATCTACTAACTACCGAGCCATAGATACCATGGACAGAAAAAAAGAATATGAAAAAATCGTACTAGAGGCTTCGTTCGTTTGAGACAGACTACTGACAAATGTCAGTAATACCGAGGAGGTTTCATGGTGATATGTATTAGTTAATAACGTTTACCCTTTTCACATGTAGTGTCTGTCTCAAAATGTATGAATTTTACAATCCATATCTTTAAAGGCTGTTCTCAAAACGTTGGAAGGGAAAGGCAGACACACGTCACCATCTTCACAGTTATTTCCTCTAAATCAAGAGAACAGCTGGGTATGCTGTCTTTTTGTTCCACTGGGAGTGAATCCACACACACACAACACTATCATCTCAATCTCCAATACACAACACTAGTTTTCTAAAGGAAGCTTGCAAAAACACAACCAAAACTCTTTAGATATTTAAAGTAAGAGAATTTTACAGCACAGAGAACAATTCAACCTTGTCCAAAATGAGTTCATGACACACAAACACAGATGGCTGTAGTTTATTGCAGAGTGCTTTATGATTACTCAGCATACCTGCCCTCCCTCCTCTGCCTGCCTGCTTCCTGCTACATAATACTGACTGGATTCGGATGTCTCAGGCGCTTCAATAAAGCTAGGGCTTTGCCTGGACGGGTCTATTTTCAAGTCCATCTGACATTACGACGTACCTGGAACTGTAACTCACAAGCCTGCTAAAACTGACAGATGCTGACATTTGCGGGGTAGATTTTTTTACGCTGCTTAAAGTGCTTCTCTAGCCTTCTAACTGACAAAAGAAGTGCAAGTACAGAAGTGGATGTCTGCCGGTTGTTCACTAAGCCACAGCACAAGACAAGACATGTGCCTGTGTTTGTAGATGGCTACTGAGCTAATATGTGCTGCAGAATACAGTGGAGAAAAGTGACTGCGACTGCTTTATGCAAATACAGTATAAAATGAAATGTAAACAGAGTTAGGACATGCTGACTGGTTATGATAGGCATCAAAGAAACTCAAATATAAAAAAATATACTGAAAACTTCTAATTTTTCAGTACCGATTTTACACAGGAACAAATAAATGATTGGTGAATGTGTGTTCATCAATCAACAATTTGCCAAATAATCATCTTAGCATTCATTTGAAAGTTTAAAAAAAAATCATGCCCACATTTGCTGCAATTCCTGTGTCACAGTTAACCACAGATATATATTGTTGGTGGTGGAGCAGCTGCTCAAGGAGAGGCTGACAATTCACAAATTGCTGCGAGAGGGAAGAGTCTTGGCATGCTTCGACACAAGCCACCATACTGTAGATGTCTGGTGACTTCATCACTTGCTGCATGGCTTCAATATTTGGAGACTGCAGCAGTGGCGTTATTATATTCCTGAGGTGGATTAGCCAGCAGTGACCACACAGTGACTCAGCTTTATTCAGCAGAGCTCAGAACCCGGGCACAGGGGCAACTACAGGATGGAATGTACTATAAACACCCATTTAGGGAACACACTCGACAGGGCTAACACAGAGTGCACGCACGCACACGCACAAATATAGAATACACAGAAACCAGAGTTGCACACAAATAGACAACCATCGGTCTGTTACGGTTCAATTCCTCCAGAGATGGCCCTTCATGCTTGATTTCCTGCAGTGAAAACAATGAAAGAAGAGCATCCTCCTCAGACATACTGCTACTGATACTACATCTCTCTCTCTCTCTTCTCTCTCTCTCTCTCTCTCTCTCTCTCTCTCTCTCTCTCTCTCTCTCTCTCTCTCTCTCTCTCTCTCTCCTCTCTCTCTCTCTCTCTCTCTCTCTCTCTCTCTCTCTCTCCTCTCTCTCTCTCTCTCTCTCTCTCTCTCTCTCTCTCTCTCTCTCTCTCTCTCTCTCTCTCTCTCTCTCTCTCTCTCATCTCTCTCTCTCTCTCTCTCTCTCTCTCTCTCTCTCTCTCTCTCTCTCTCTCTCTCTCTCTCTCTCTCTCTCTCTCTCTCTCACCTCACTGCTGTGGACCCAACCATATGTGTTTTCTAACTTCCACCTCAACCACTGGCACCTCCATTTCTGTCAGAAACATTCATTTTCTGGGTGTTCTTGGTAAAGACCCTTTGATCACCAGGTATAATGATATGCATTCAGATCATGTGGTGCTTTGCAGTGACCATTTATGATGAATGAATGTGGGAGTGTAGAGGATGGGACATGAGGCTGATCCCCGTTTGCACATTTCAAGATGGACTGATTTATAAAGGGATGATTGCCTACACGAGCATATGCAGAGATTTAAAAATCCAATCTTTTTTTTTTTGCACACACCATTTCAGCTTTTGTACAGTATTTTTAGTAAGGATCCTATGCACTGTTTTATAAATTCCATCACTGACCTTTTGGGTGCTTTCACACCTAGCTTGTGTGGTCTGGACTTTCAGACATTTTGTTAATCTGAACCAAAACTATTACTGACCAGTATTATTTGGATGGTTCACACTTTCGGACCAATTACAGAAGGTTCTGGCAGGTCAGCTTCGTGTTATAAGAGCAGGGAAGCTCCTATAAGGAATTCGGTGCTTAATGTGTGTGGAGTGATTGTGTGGTTGAGCTAAGAAAGAAAGTGACAGTTAGGTGGTAAATCTACAGTGTGTGTTTGAGTTGGTCTCTGAATAAACACTGCAGCTCATCAAGAGCCAAGTGATGTTCCTGTGTATTGTTTCTCAACAACGCAACAAAACAGAATGGGCTGTGGGACCACAGGGAGAGCAGGAGTCACAAGAATTCAGTTACTAGAGACAGCATTCAAGAGGACAAGAAAGCCCCAAACCAATCAATTACACGTATCAGGAGACGCAGCTCACCTATGTCAGTGTTTCCCATACATAGACCAATGTGTGGCGCTACGCCTTACAAACAACTCTGAGTGCCACAAATTGTTCTGGTTTTTTTTGTTTTTTTTCAACATGCTTTTGAAATATTGTTCCGTTCATCTCCACATAGCACTCTTTCTCCCTGTAATTCTCGTACACATACACATACACACACACACACACCTCACTGCAGCCTGCTTGTGTGCTGACGGTCTGCAGTGTAAAGTTTCAAAGTTTCACTCTAACTTGTGGTTTGTGCTGAAATCTGAGCTGGGGATGTAACGATGCATCTTGAGACAGTTAAAATCGATAACAATGTGTGACGATTCAAATAGGTTGAGATGAAATTGCATTTACTTTTGACTTTGATCTTTGACATCGGTGCAAAGATGGCGGCGAGCGCAGCAGGTGGCTCCGGTCTGTTTTATCGGAGGGTCTAACTCTGCTACCTGGTCTGTGGGAAACACTGTATGTGATGACGACAGCGTATAATAATCAATAAAAGGTTGCGTCAAATGTATACAATTATGGTTGGGAATAAAAAATCTGTTCCGGTTGAGAATATAATTTTGGTTCTGATCCAGAACTAATTCTGAGCTTATCAGTTTTTTCTATCATTGTCGGCATGTTTTTTCTGACAGATGCTCATTAAAAAGAATCAGTGTTAAACTCATGCGTCTACACTGCTGGAAACCTGCACTAAGAAGCAGTCATGGCAGATTAAGAAAGGCTCCAAAGCATGGTGTTATAATAACATTTGCTCCACACGGGCAAGCTTTAAAACCTGAATAAAAAAAGCTGTACAAATATTCCCTTATTTTATCTAAACTGTGATCAGACTCAGTTAATAAAAAAAAAGTTATATTGTTGCTGAAAACCTGTGTAGGTTGAGTAATCCATGAGGAAATCGATAAAGAATAAGACAGAATTGATAACGGCACTGGTATCAACAAACCCTTATCAATTCTCAGCCATGTACAACGTAGCAAAACAATAAACCTTGGTTCAGACTTTCAGGTGTAAAAAGGCTCTTAGTTACAGAAGCTGTAACTTGCACCACAGCCACCAGATACCAACCAGATTCTAGTATATTTAGACTCTGCACTCTTGTTTACTTGAGTGCAGAGTCTACTTGTGTGCTAACCAAAAAGTTTACGTGTTTTGCTGGAATAAAGCACCAATGGGCTCCTTCCTTTGGGATTGACTTTGGTAATCCACTTGAATGGACTTTACTATGAGAGGAGCTGGTACAGGGGCCAGTAGGTAAGTCTTTAAAACACTCTTTTAATAAACTCTGGGTTCACTAACTACGTTGTTGGTGCTTTGTTTTCTGTGTAGGGACTCTTCTCATGCTGCTGCAGAGGTTTGCTGTTATGTTGAGCAGTATTAGTGGTTAAAAAAGACGTTTGAACACCTTCACCGTACTGCCCCGAGCTAATTACTGTTAGCCACGTCCAGCTGTTAGCGACTGTTCCCGGTCTCTGGGATATCTCCATTAATAGTTCATACACAAATAAAAGCTGTGTTGATGAAAAAGACCATGGGATGATTTTATGCCGCAATTTCCCTCTAAGTAACCAAGGTCATACAAGGTCATACTTTAATCTACAAAGGATATCTTTCAGGCTGTTAGGAATGAAAAATCTATTTGTAGAACAAGTAAACTAGGAAGCAGACACATGTTCTGTTACCCAGGAACAGCCACTTTTGACTCAAACACTTTTTTTTTCTGGCCTAATTTTGGTCCAAGTAAAAGTCTGAATTAGTAAGTGTCTGTTTATTTTGATGCAGCCCCGAAGCACCCACTTGTGTCCTAGAAGTAGAGATGTGGCCTATCAGACGACAACCACGAGGTGAGGTGGTGCTCATGGGTCCCATTTGTCATGGGCAGATCACCAAAAACAGCAGCAGCACTGGCACTGTACTAACACAACTATCCCAGGTGAAACAACCACACTCTAATCCCATTTCTCAGGTCAGCCCATTTCTCAGGTCAGCTCTTATTAGCTTTAATGTTGCATACTAACACTTTTGGTTAGCTTTTTGTCACATACACACTAACTGTGTTCAACCCAGGACACTGTGACCGCTGTTCTCCTCATGGATTTCCCTGTCTCACACACACACACACACACACACACACACACACACACACACACACACACACACACACACACACACACACACACACACACACACACACACACACACACACACACACACACACACACACACACACACACACACACACACACACACACACACACACACACACACACACACACACACACACACACACACACACACACACACACACGCACACACACACACACACACACACACACACACACACACACACACACACACCAGAAGGGTGACAGCATTTTTAAACCATGTCCCACATAGTGATGGTGTCCTGCATTTTGATTGGCTCTAGTTGTCACAGGTCAAACCCTTCTGGCTTTTATCCAGTGGTTGCAAAGAAAGAAGGGAAGGTTGTCATCACAAGGCTGTGTTTGATGTCAATCAAACTGTGCACTCGTGGATCAAGTCAAGGTTAACCTACCACCGTCTTTGCTGTGCTAAGATCAACCATGGACGTATAAAGAGAACTGGATATATTTATGCATGAATTTACATAATTCCCTTTCACCTCTAACTACAAGCTTTCCAGATCCGTAGCATATTAAATATTATATATATATATATATATATATATATATATATATATATATATATATATATATATATATATATATTAAAACAAACACTTTGCAGCAGGTACCTGAACTGAAGTGAATTACAGCTGCTGCATACTTTCTTCTGGACTGAATTAGGATATTTAAGTCTCTAACCCAAAGTCTGTGTTGAAAGGGGGGGCCATACATATGCTGTCGTGGCACCTGCCAGACAGGATAGAGGACATTACTATGTAGACAGACAACAGTCTTAATCAATGTGGCAGCAAACCAACATGGCTACCATAAAAACTGGACAAGCAGGCAGAGAGACCGCTGAATCAGGATGTTGGGATGAGACTGCTCATGCACAGCAACATGAAAGTGAACTGATAAAGGTCACAGAGGTCACACTCCTTGATACGGAGTATCAGGTGATAATCTTTTGAATGCTAAAGCTTCTCCACCTCAGTGCATCACCATGTAGTACTACATTTGAGAAACAACCAAAATAATCCTGAACAAAGACTATCCTTGTTGTAAGGAAGTGTTGTGACAGTAGTGAGGCAACTTGCAGGAGTCATGGGGACAGGGAAAACCTCAGGCAGTGCTGGGGGGACTCTATCAGTGAAGAGAATAAAAACAGACGGCTCGAACCAAGCAATCTGATTGGTTTTGACCTCCAATTCCATTATAGTACTCCACTTTCAACTTTAAGACAGTGTAGGCACTTTATTTCAACATATTTAGAAAGTGACTGGTTAGCCTTACTTTTTGCCATGCTCTGTCATTGGAAATGTTAATCAGTAGCGCCAGTGTGTCAGTGACACGTTAGTGACACGTTAGTGACACGTTAGTGACAGATTGCTATCTTTAGCTTATGCTAACCCTACATGTTCACGGATGGAGTAGCTAAATCTTTCTAAGGAAAAATATTTCTTTAAGCAGATATCAATCTTCAAGATCGAGGTAGCAAAGCAGTTTATTGTTCATATTTGTTGTATTTATTCATTTTGAGAAACTTCTTCTCTAAAAGCTTACCCTAGCATAAATTGACATGCTGATAAAATAGGCAGTACAAACCCTGTCTGTTGCTTCAATCTGTCCATGGGGAAAAAAATCCAGTAGATATCTTACGTTTGAGCTTGCAAAAGAGTTTTGTGTATGTCTGTGTGGTATTTATTAAGTTTGAGAAACCCCAGGATCTCTACAAGCTAACGTTACAAAAAAAGTATGCTATGCTAGGTTAAAGCTAAAAAGGTAGCAACAGACTAAGTCAAGGTAATACATTCAATAGCAACCACCAGGAAGGAGGGCATATTTCTATGTAAGAACAATGCTTTATGTGGTATGATATTTGTTAATAGAAACTGTTTAAATTGGAAGCCGTCCATCAACTTAATATTGCCATAATACACCTCCTGCCGTCTGAACAACCTCCCTTAGCTGTAATATAATCCCATCATACCGGGGACTGTCATGAGCTAAAGTGAAGCATGACGTTGACAGCATGCATGCTTAGTCACATTTTATGGTTGGACACGGATACAAAAGGAATTAAAAAAAAAACATTCATAAGGAAAGTACATTTCTACCACATTTCCTTGTGTATGAGGGCAATGATGAATCAAATTGGAGCAAGTATATTAGGAGCACAAGTGTTCATGTTAACTCGGTCGCTCTCTAATTATCAACTCATTAACACTAATGCAAGTATAGAAGGCTGGGCGATGTCTATATGAATCCACCACATGTTAAAGCCTATTTTTGTATACTCCTGTGTGAATTAAACTCCTATCATTTTGCTAAGAACTTCAGTGCAAAATGAACAATAACGTGCAAGGCTCAGAACATAAAACGTCATCCAAATGATGTAAGTATTACCTTAAAGCAGTTGGGCAGAGCTCAACACTAACTTTTAAAAAGGTTGTTGCCAGGCAACAAGGCATTTGGTTGCCAAAACTAAAAATGTGGTTGTCATATTTAGTCTTCTTAATTTTGAGAAATTAAGATACTATGCAGTTAGCCTAATAATGAAAATGTGACATAAAATACAAAACATGTACAACAGCCAAACAACTTAATATGTTTTACCATTGTCTCTACAGCTGTTGCCTTTGTGCCTGTGAGTAAGATTCAACAATGTACGTGCAGCATTTTCTGGACTGGTTCTGACTGTAACAGCAATATTTAAATTTCATTCATGCAACAAATTTTTAATATGATTTTGCACATTTTGCTGTTTGCTGTCCCTAATATACCATAGATTTACCATTTTTCTATTGTTTTGACGATATATACAGTCTATTGTCATATTGCCCCTTCTACTACCTGTAGATGATTTAATATGAAAGCAATCTGGAATTGAGTGTGTGAGTGTGCGTGCGTGCGTGCGTGCGTGCGTGCGTGCGATAAAAGCAACCTCTTTGACACACTAGCTGCCATGCTAGCTGTTGTTTGTGTGTCATAGCATTTCTATGCATTTAGCTCTCACTGCCCTCCTTGGCATTATACATACTGAGCAGTACAACAGAGTAATATGAAGACAACCAGGACATATCTGTATTCAACACACGCTTCTTGTCCATGACACAGCACTCTGCAAAAGTGCTCACTTTGGATCATGACAGAGCACATTAGCTGTACAATCCACTCAGTGGCTTGCTTCCTAGGCTCTGCTGACTCTGCAGAACAAATGGCCAAACTGACAACATGATATGGGTGTTAGAGCTCTGGTGGGCTCACATGGACAAGAGCAGATCAAAGGAAAAGTGACTGGACGCAAACACTCTTTAGGATTATAATCCCAGGATTATACTATTATTAAGTGTTGCCGTGCATTCACAGAAAAAGCGATGGAGGCGATTAAATCGCCCAGAACGCGAGTATCTTGTTGCTTGCTCACATTTGTCCCATTTTTGATCATCGCTTTATCACTTCAATTGCAGGTAGCAGCCGAGGCGGCTAGCTTACTGAAGCTAACCCCCGGCTCAGCTCTACTCTGCTGTTGTGCTAAATAGGAAGTTATGCTAGTGCTAACAGGGATCTGAATGCTTCTAAAAGAACAGAAATGAGCTCTCAGAGGAAGTGTGTCGTTGTGTCGTAGTGAGATCAGGCCGTCACTGACGGCCTGATCTCAGTGACGGCCAGATCTGACCGGGATACGCTTCACTCTGCACTGACGGCTTTCTTCTTCTTCTTCTGGATTTCTGGCAGACTAGATGCCTAAAAGCATGTCGCTGCAATCCACAGTTCATAGTTATATCCGTTATATTATATTCAGAGGAACAGTCTGGTTTCCCTCAAGGACTGCAACAATAGCGGCTGCTGAACCCGGTGAGCCCCTGGATGTTTCACGGAGAACTTTGATGACGCTTATCATAATCTCAACGCTGATTGGCTGTCGGGGTACAGCTTCACTTGATGTTGCTTGAAATTTTTTAACTTGAAGCGAAACGCGATGAGGCGATGGATGCTTCATCGCATCGCTCTTATCGCTTGGAACACGTCGCCCGAAGTAACATCACGTGACATTGCGTCATTTACATTGATTTTGAAAGGCACCTTGACGCCTCCATGGCTTTTGGTTACAGGGTTCTCATCACACATTCCTCTGTAATGGTTAAGTAGCTCCTACATGAACAGCGGGATGCAGCATCCTGAGGCAAGTCAGTGTCACTCAAACACACTTTTCTGACAGATGCACAAATATGTGACTTTCCTTTTACAGCTTGGACAAGAGAGATTAACATAAATTCTACACACAAGTGGATCCTCCCAACTGCTCACGATTCGATACACGGTATTCAGCTCACAAGACGATATATATCACGATATTTAGCCAACAATATGATTCGATTTGATACGATTCATGAAGATTCACTTACATCATTTTCTGAAAGATTTTAAAGGGACAGTGTGATTTTGGTGACATCTTGACTGGGATTGAATTAATAAAAACTGAATGAATCAATACATACATATGACTCTGACAACAGAGATGGTTACTTAGACTTCTCTTTATTGATCCTTTGGGATGAACTCCCGCTAGGAAATTAAGATTCCAGCAGTTTACAAAAACATAAGGGAGGTATAAAAAAAATACAGTAAAGGATAAACAATAAACTCTTATAAATACAGAAAGTATTAAAAAACAATAAATAGTAAGCATTAAACTTAGTTAAATATTGATGAGGTAGATGTAAGTATACAGGTCAATTAAAATACACAGAAAATTAAATCAGATAAGTCAAATGTAGAAGAAATGTATAAGATAAAATATGTATGACTGTATATGACAGAAATGAGCAGTAAGATTAAATTATTGCACGACTCAAGTCTTAAGTCTCTGAGGGCAGCAGCAAGTCCTAATCAAGTCTCTTGTTGATTAGTTTTAATAAATAATAATATAGAGCTGAAGTGTGACCATACTGTATAATTACACAAAGACCCAACAAATGACAGCTTATAATCTAGTGTAAATAAACACAGTTTGCTGCTCCCTTTATCTGGAACTAATTAGAGAAACTCCAGGTCCTGACATTTGATAATAACTTGGAGGCAGACACATCTGGCTGTAGATATTCTGCCTGATATAGTCATGATTATGCTCCCACCTGCTGCTGCCTGTGTCACTTGCTGCCACCCAGAATGAGGGCGCACTCACACTTTCCATTCGTACCGTGCACCGTGCATTAGAGTGATTGTCCCCCCTCCCTCTCCCCCGCGGCCCAGGCTCGATTGCTTCTGGCTTATACATCATCAGCACTTGGCAAGCGTGCCGTGCATGGGCGTGATAGTGTTGTACTCACAATGCTTGGTACAAATGGACAGTTGAGTGCGCCCTGAGAGGGTTTATTATTTCCACAGTGTTCACAGTGCAATTAAAAATAATAAATAGTCCAAGAAATTACTGGGAAAACACATTTTGCAGTTTACCTTTATTGATTTTCCAGTCAAGTGTTTCATTTCAGTCAAGCAGGTAATAAGCAAATCACAGAGGTGGACTTGTCACTGTTGTGTTAAAAGGAACAGCGTTTCCCCTCTGGGTCTGCCTCACTCTGCACTGATAACTGAAGAACATACATAACAACAGCTAAAACTATGTTTATTTTGACATATGGACACAATAGCTTCACGCCAAAAGTGGAAAGTTAAATGTTGCATTACATTAAACTGAGACATAAACACATACCTAGTTGGGACCAGAGTTCTGATGAGAACCCAGAGTTGAACAAGGTTCAGTCCGGGGGCCTCTCCTCTTCTCTCTGTACACCAACTCCTTCGGTTTTGTTATTCACTCACATGGCTTGTCCTATCACAGCTCTGCAGAGGACACCCAACTTACTCTCTCCTTTCCTTAGTCCCAAACACATGAAGCAGAATGGATCTCTGCTTGTCTGACTGATGTCTCTCAATGGATGCCCCCACACCACCTGAATCTCAACCTAGACAAGACAGTCGCTTTTTCTTCCGGAAAAGGCTCTCCCCTTACTATCACCCTTGACAACTCTGTGGTAGCCCCCACCCAGACTGCAAGGAAACCAGGATGTGACCAACTCTCCCTCACTGCCAACATAGCTGCAATAACCCGATTGTGTTGTGATACATGTGGCTCAACTTCAGGAGGATACGTCCTCTTCTGATCCAGAAGGCAGCACAGGTTCTGGTCCAGGCTCTTGTCATCTCACGCCTTGACTCCTGTAACTCCCTCCTGGCTGGTCTGCCGGCCTGTGGCATCCGACCCCTGCAGCTCATCCAGAATGCAGCGGCTCACTGGTCTTCAACCTGCCTAATTTCTCTCACACTACAACACTCCTCCGCTCCCTTCACTGGCTTCCTGTAGCTGCTCGCAACCACTTCAAGACACTAGCACTTGCTTATGGTGCTACTAACGGATCAGGCCCAGCTTACATCCAGGACATGATTAAACCCTACAGCCCAGCCCACCCACTCCTCTCTACATCGACGAATTGACTCACAAGCACACAGTCATTTTGCGAAGGTAGGGACAGAGTAGGATACGGCGGAGCCTATGATGTAAGCACATTAACTTGGTTTTAAATCGGCCAGTGAGTGCTGTCTATGTAAACGGTCAGCTTGACAATCCCGCCCATGGTGCTGATTGACTAACCATCATGTCGCCTGCAGCGCTCATAGGCCGACGTGTTTCAGTCGAGAAAACCATTTTCATGTCACGATGAAAGACTAAGCAGTCAATTCGAGTTGGTGCATTCAAAGGTCTGGACTAGATGGGCGTGAGTGATCGATGCCTCGAGTAGCCCTCGTTTTCCTCGACTGGTAAACAAGGGCACCTTCCATTTTTGAAACCTGCTCTTCGGCTCACCATCTGATTGAAGTTGTGTGACCTACATGACGGGGTTACTGTGCAAGTCCCAGACCCTACGGAGGGAGAAAGCAGTGATGTTCAGGGCCCAGACAACACAAGTACACAGGCACTGGACACGTATGATGCTAAATAAAGTGTTATGACTGCCACCTCTGTGCCAGAGGAGACAGCACCTGTTCTCCACAGCAGGACTGATCATTAACAGAATGCAAACGAGGATTTCATCATGTTTTTGTAAGGAAACAATGTTTTAAAGTTGTGGTTATTATAAAAATCAATTCTTAAAGGGGAACTGTGACTGTTTTGATTGAGAATAAGCATTAGGTGTGTGTGCATCATTATTCCTACAGAAGGATGAGTTGAGTTTTCACAATAGATTTGGAAAAACGGTTTCTCAATTGTCCCTGGAGGAATTGATGGGATCCCTCGATCTTGGAATTAACTACTCGTTCTCATCCCTAGTTTGGACCCAGGCAAGGCTGCTTTAACACTGGCTGCACAAGCAGGTCCATCACCTCCTCCCTCTTTATCCATCACTGCGTCAGTTACATCATGGCGCAGCCCTGTTGCCCAGCTGGCTCTGTGGCAGACAGACACACACACAGTGTGTGATTCCCCCGCGGCCCAGGCCCGTTTGTACTCACATTACTTGAAATGATCTGGGCCGGGCTTGAATGCGTCTTGCTTATATGTCATCACCCAAAGTTTGAGTTTTGTTTGACTGTTTTTGAGCATTTTATCTGTTCAAATCTGCCGCAAACACTCCACCTCCGCATCAGACCACTGCTAACCGTTCAATGTCATCTTGTTCAATGTAGCGGAGAACAGACGCATATAAATAGACATCGAGACCGCGGTCAGTGCTCGTGCCCGTACACGTGCATCTATGCTTTACAAAAGCCAGCAAGCGTGCCGTGCCCGGGCGCGGTACAGTTGTACTCACGAGCTCAATGGTTAAAACAATAATCTTACCTGAAGTTTGCTTTCCATCTTGTGCCCTCTTGAATTTAGCAGTTTGTTTATTTTCCCCACTTCTGTTTCTCTTCTCATGCACTGATTTGCGCAAGTTAAACTGCCAATCACTGATTTCTCTCAGTGACGGGCTCCACTGACGATTCAAAATGCTGCATCAACCAAAAAGCTACAAACAAGAGCTGACAAGTGCCAACGGTGCGGGACACAGGGCAAAAAGGGCGACAGGCACTCAACAACGGCCCGACCTGGACTGAGGGCTGACTGTTGGCCTGGTGTGTCCCTGCCTCAAGTATGTGAATTCCATGAGTGTGTATGGCTGCAGGTGTGACCTCACTTGATATTCTTTGGTATAAGCCACAGTGAGAAAGGTAAGACTGTTGCATTTCTGCATTTCATTCCTTGTCAAGTGTGAGCAAACCCTGGCTTATAAACCTGTCGTTCACACACAATTAGCTCTTTTATCATGGAAACACATTAGACATTTACTGTTCTTTTTGTTCTTTTCGCTAGACTAAGAGTGGATTTCTGCTTGGGAAGTCTTTTTTACCTCGAAATTAGTGAGTCACAAATGTAATATACACACATCATCTCCCATCTATAAATGCTGCCTATGTGCAAAAGAGCACACTGAGGCACAACCACGCAGACAGAGTGACAGCCACACATATAATACAACAGCTGCATATGAGGATTTAGGCACCAGTCTACACACAGATTCAGATATAATACTGCGTTGCCTGTTATGGCCCCAGTGTGGTGCTGATAAGATTCATTGGACCCTCATTCATCTCTCAGTGTGCTGTAATATGGGAGTGGTCTGGCAGAGGCAGACAAACCCAGCCTGAACAGACTCAGTGGTCTATCTGCCCTCTCCATCTGCCAGACACTTGTGCTCATTAATGGCCAACCCATTGTTGCTAAATGGAAATTCAAATTCAAGTAACATTCGCATTTTAGGGAGACCAACAAGAATACTCATTTAAAAAACATAATTGTAAAAACATTGCCTCATGCAAATGGAATCAGATTACATCTCACATGCATCAAACAGCATGTAGAGACATAAATGCAGGGTTGCAACACATGTGAAACTGCTAGCTTGACTCAGAAAAAAGGGGGAAAAAATCCTTGAGTTGAGCAGATTAAATAAGAGAGCAGATTATGACTATGAGGTTGCCTCCACCAAGGGTTTACCACTGGACAGATTTTAACTGGCAGTGACGGGGGGGGGACATTAGGCCGTGGGGATTTGCAGCCACTGCTGCTGTTGCTGCTGTTGGTGAGAGACAAAGATGGTGGCTGTGATGGTGACACACAAAGAAATGACACAGTGCAATCTCTATATAATGGTAAGAAAGCAGAGATTGCATTCGGTGAGAGATAACAAAAGAGCTGGAAGCTTCCTCGGGGGTAAAAATAGGGCGGGATGTGGAGGAGTGTAGTATAGGGTGAGAAGAGGAAAGGGAAAGCAGAACTGTATGTGTGGGAAAGAAAGAATGAGTGAAAGAAGCCACAGAGACAGATAATATGAATAGATAAAAAGAAAAAAAGGAGAAGACAGAACGATGGAAGAGAAGAAAAAGGGCCAGTTGGTATGGATCCAGGTGCTGGGCGCTTTTTGCCTGATATCAGGGGGCATTGTCAACTAGTTATACTAGTTGCCTGCATTTATTTCCTCTAAACAATCACAAGAAACTTCCAGTCCAAGCCGGTTAGTATTACCATATCAAGTTTTTGATTATTATTAAAACCGTGTTTGATTATCGTGCTTAAAACCCATTAAAACCCATGGTAAATATTGTACAGCATCAACCAAAGTTAGCAAGTCTCTAAGATGCAGGCACAGTATGCATGTTTGTCTTGCGTCAATGAAAACATGGCAAAAACAACGCCTCTGGGGCAGCAGGGTCCGTCTGCGGCACGTCTTTCTACACTGTAGCAACAACATAAAATATGTCATGTAGATGATGACACAAGTATACTCAGGAACAGAATAACAGAGCTTTTGCCTATCTGATCTTGTTGACCTTCAGAATTTGTTTGTTTTTTGTAATTTGTGCTAATAGAATTAAAAGCTAACACAGCTATACACACAGCCCTGCTGTGACACAGTGAGAGTTTCTCTTCAGAGGAACTTGAAGCATTATACACTCTGCAGTGCAAAGTGCTGTCCAAATGAAGCTTCATGAAGCATTAGTTGCATTTGTTGAGTCCACTAGATGGAGCTCTTGGTTTAAAGAACAGGGCTCAATGAATGGTGATTCAGTGTGTTTTCAACCCTTTGTAGAACAGAGAGCTCCATCTAGTGGAAAATAATCAAAATGGATCATGAAGCTTCATTTGGACATCACTAGTTCAAAGTCTTAATCCGTAAGAATTGAGATATTTTGTTTTGGCGCCCTCTTTGGCAGTAAAATGTAATCGCAGGCAAGCCTGTTCTTTTAGAGCCCTCCATCTTGTCACGTTCATGGTAACTATGTTTATTTGCCCTTCTTCACTTCGCTGGGGATTAGTTTTTTGTTTCTTTTTCTTTGGAAGCTGAAAGGTCTTCTTTCTCTGTAGATTGATCCTCCATTGGGAGTCAGCAGCAAGGGAATGGACCTGCGCCGGTCAGACCCATTAGATCAAGCCTGACTCAGAAGTTGGAAGTTACCCGTTTCTAATTACAATGAAACGCAGCATACGCTTCAGTGACGAGCTCCACCTGGGTAGACCACCGGGGCTGACTGAGTAAACAGGGTCACTAACATGCATTTGCATCTAGAGAGGGAATGTCTCCGAAGGCAAATACAAGTGATTTCATTAGTGGGTCATATGATCAGTCCCAAGTGTGTTAACCCAATATTTGATAGATAGGAACTTAACAGACGATAGATGACAATCTTACGGATTATATCTTTATTGCATGAATTGGCTATGTTATTATCTCGTTATGGTAATGTTTATGCAACCAAAAAGTTAAAGTTAAACTTGGTGAAATGATCATAATATATCAGTATTTTTTGAGCATATTCAGCACATTTTAACGATATCCAGATAGTTCTGATAACATGATAATATTAGCCACTGTAATCATGATGTGAAATTTTCATTCTGTTTCATCTCTATAATGAAGAAAGTCATTTTGTGAAGGTAGGGACAGAGTAGGATACAGCGGAGCCTATGAAGTAAGCACACTAACTTAGTTTTGATCGGCCAGTGAGTGTAGTCTATGTAAACAGAGAGCTTCACAATCCTGCCCATGGTGCTGATTGACTAACCAAAGTCAATTCGAGTTGGTGCATTCAAAGGTCTGGACTAGATGGGCGTGAGTGATTGATGCCTCGAGTAGCCCTTGTTTTCCTCGACTGGTAAACAAGGGCACTCAAGTTTTTTTTGTCTGTGCGCACATGTGCCTGTGCACAGCACTTCTTGTTTCTGCACTTGACACAAGACACAAACACCTTCCATTTTTGAAACCTGCTCTTTGGATCATCATCTGGTAGAAGTTGTGTGACCTACATAACGGGGTTACTGTGCAAGGCCCAGACCCTATGGAGGGAGAAAGCAGTGATGTTTGGGGCCCAGGCGTCACAAGTACAGAGGCACTTAACACACTCTTCAGGAGAACTAGTTTGAAAATATGGATGTCAGCAAGCTAGAAGCTTGTTTCAGTGAGCCATGCATTCACCCTCAGCAAAACCCACCGGAGTGGTGGAAGTCCAACAGGAACCGGTACAAAAACCGAGCGTTGAGGCAAAGCAGCAGCTGCTGATACCTGCCACCTCTGTGCCAGAGGAGGGAGCACCTGTTCTCCACAGCAGGACTGATCATTAACGGAATGCAAACGAGGATTTCATCATGTTTTTGTAAGGAAACAATGTTTTAAAGTTGTGGTTATTATAAAAATCAATCCTTAAAGGGGAACTGTGACTGTTTTGATTGAGAATAAGCATTAGGTGTGTGTACATCATTATTCCTACAGAACGATGAGTTTAGTTTTCACACAGATTTGGAAAAATTAGTCCATAATTGGCCCTGGAGTAATTGATGTGACCCCTCGATCTTGGAATTAGACAGAATTTGCTTTCATTCTTCATGTAAAATTTGATAATGCAGACTTCTTTTGTCTTACCTCTGTAGGTGAGGTTCAGTAAGCAGTGTCTTTTAAGTCCATGTGGGGTGGTCACCTTTAGATGTATGACACTCTAATCGAAACAAATCATTCTGATATACTATACTGTATGTGTTAGTCTGTAGTAGACAGGTGTGCCACACTTTTCACACAACGCATGCTGGGACAGGCTTAAACATCTCTATAAATGCTTAGCCTTTGGCAATGGCTTGATTAAAACACTGACAAATCAAACAAAAACTCTGTCAGTGCCCTCTTCTTACACAGATTTTCTTGAAATGAGATTAAGTAAAGGGTGTTGCTCTGAAGTAAACTGAATTTACCAACACTATATTTGTTGGAGGTACAATGTTGTGCTGACCTAGCTACCTTGAATGGAATTTTGCAGCGTAACCCAACTGCACTAATACTGCAAATGCAGCATATCATACACATAAAGGTCTAATTCCAGCCATTAATCCCAGACTCAAACCATGTGCTGTGCTCACAGATATTACTAGAACTAAATGACTGTGTTTTTTTCACCAAATCCCATAACAATAATAATAATTTTTTTGAAAATTACTAATGGTGCTTTCACCAGATATTCAAACGAGCAAGCAGAATTATTATTTGACTCAGCTAGAACAGTCGAGTGAACCCCAAGAGTTGAATGACTTTTCCTTGATGATCTAGTTTTTACAAACAATATCATCATTGTTTCCTTTCTAATACTGTTTCAGATACCTGAACTTTCATACTGGCCGATTGCGAGTGTTGATTAAGGATCAACCGATATGGATTTGTTTTTTCATCAGCCTTAGCCGATGACCGACACGGACTGACGATTTTCTTGAGCCAATACTACTTTTGCTCCCTCAATTTACATCATACAAGTTACACAATGATGGAAAAAAAGCAGGGGGCTAACTGTGTGGTATTGGATCTGTGTATAGACTAGCATGCTCGCCAATACATGATCCTATATTTTAGACAGCACTGGAGAAATTTCCGTTACTTGTAGTATCAGTACAGCTCTAATATTAACATTATATCAGTATGTCACAAAACACAACAGCAAATCCCCCACAACACACAAAACATGTGGCACAGGCTGCTTCATTTATCACACACTGCAAAAACACACAGAAACTTCCTGACTTTACACTTACCCATAAAGCCTCCCCCAACAACCCCCACCACCATACTGCTCCCTCACACACACGTCTTCTGTGTTTTGGTTTTAATGAGCCAAATGTCATAGCAGGAGCAGAACACACATGCTCTGCATCTTCTTGAAGGCTTTCCTTCATCGGTACAGCAGAGCGCTGTGTATTGCAGCCTTGCATCTGAGCTCTGCACAAATCTCTGCTCTCCAAGGGGTCATAAGTTAACATCGTTTAGGATTAACATTTAACGTGGGGCTGTGCCAAGGCTCCAAAGTCCCCCTTACAGTTGAAATGAGCAGTTCACTCAGG
Source organism: Echiichthys vipera (assembly GCF_963691815.1). NCBI lineage: Eukaryota > Metazoa > Chordata > Actinopteri > Perciformes > Trachinidae > Echiichthys > Echiichthys vipera. Next base: position 4,463,105 of record NC_139835.1, read on the forward strand.
AAATGGACCTTGAGGTTTACCTTTTGTACAAGCATACCCAACGTACCTGGACTCCCACTGTAAAAATATGCACATAATGTGTAAAATATGCCACTTCAAAAGTCTTCCACTAACTTGGCCGGGCTAACAGTTTTCCATAAAGAGTCAAGAGAATCGACTATGCAATGGGAGTGTGTGTGTGTGTGTGTGTGTGTGTGTGTGTGTGTGTGTGTGTGTGTGTGTGTGTGTGTGTGTGTGTGTGTGTGTGTGTGTGTGTGTGCGTGTGCGTGTGTGCGTGTGTGCGTGTGTGCGTGTGTTTGACTTATCTGTCCAAAGTTGATTGACCCAAGGTATTAACACAAACTTTGGACAAAGGTTGCAGAGGCTACTCTATGGGTTTTCCACTGTCATTCAAAGTGACTTCAGACAACATGCTGATGCAGTAAATAAAAGAGAAATGCTATTGATCAAGCAAGTCCATGAGGGAGTGACGGACAAACATAGACAGACAGGCTCGCCAGTCTCTTACAGAGCCAAACTCCACTGGTTAACTGACATAGCTGGATCCTTTTGCTGGGTAAAACACAAACTTAATTGTCTGTGTGCCATAGTGGAGTGGATCTGACAAGACTTGCTGTCTGCTGGTATGTTATAATCATCAGTGGATAGAAACATGTCTGAGGCCAGAGAGAGAGAGTGTGAAGTGTGCTGTATGCTGCTGCCACTGTTACTGGTCTCCCTTTATTTGAGTCTGCTCAGGTTCACTGCATTTTGGATTAATCTAACTATGATGGGGTGTATTTGGACTGTTTTTGGGGTCCTTTTCCAATCAGGTCTCAGGGTCAGTTTCAGGTTGAAGAAACAAAAATGAACATAGGTAAGTCGATGTTACAAAGTACAAAGGAGTTTATTTGTACATGTACCTACATTTAAAAATAAGAGTTAATGTAGAATGACTGGATTAAACAATTTTGCCATAACCGCGATAACATAAATCACGGTTTCATAATCATAAGAACTGTAGAGGCTACAATATTTATGGTACCCTGATTCCTGCATTGTTATCCTGTGAAAACCATTCTCCCGGGTTGAGAACAATAGCTCTAAAGTAGGCTGACACTAAATTCCCTGATTAGTAATATTGTAAAAAATCGTAAAACTGCGATATTTCCTCTGACAATAATCATGATATCAAAACCTCATACCGTGACATCGCTAATTTGGGTGGACTGGTGGTTGACTGTGTTCCGACACCTGGGTTAGCAAAATACACTGATGTGCTAAGCTCTACTGCTCATTGTCATTCACAGTGTAGAAAACATTCAGTTTGCAGCTTCTCAGTTTTAGCCAGCACTGACACAGTCACCGGCTAAAATGACAAATGTCCCCGACTCAAGGTCACATCACCTGTCACTTATTAACTTTGAGTAACTTGATGATAGGCCATGATGAAACTGTTGTGTGGGGAAAGTTCTCTCTGAAGGTCAGTGTCTGTAGTCACCAAAGATGAAAATAGAAGACAAGAGGGAGGAAGCTACATATAGTGGATATTGGTCTGGTATTGTGAAGGAACTGTGTTATATTTGGCATATCTACCTGTCGGTATCTGTGTATGTTTTTCAATATGCAGAAATATGAAATCTTTTTTTGCAGAACATAAAATGCAGAAAATTATGCTTGTGGTGGTCTAGAAATGGTGTCATATATTAGCTATTCCTTGTGCTTTTATTCATTCTTTATTTAAGGGCGCACTCACATGTCCATTCGTACCGTGCCCAAGCACGTTTTACGGCTCAAGACTAGTTCGCTTGACCAGTGTGAGTACAACTGTACCACGCCCCAGGCACGGCACGCTTGCTGGCAGCGGACCGGTGGGACGGGGGACTGTTGTGGAGGTGGAGTGTTTACTGCAGATTTGGTCTGATGAAAATATTCAAAAACAGTTGGACAAAACCAAAACTTCGAGGGGTCATCACGTATAAGCAAGAAGCATTCGCGATGAGGCTAGGATCATATCAAGTATTGTGAGTACAAGTGGGCCTGGACCGCAGGGGAAGAGGGAGGGGGGACTATCACCCTAAAGCATGGGGCACGGTACGAATGGACAGTCTGACCGGCTATAAGTGGTCAGCAAATGACTGATACCTAACACTATTATTTAGCTATTTATTGTATTTTTATTTTGTTGCCTAAACCAGCTTAGCCTATTTCTGCATCTTTCTTACAGCAAACCAGTTTTCCTGTAACCTTCCTATTTATTTTTTTAGATTCCTTTATTTGTTGTTGCAACTCTCTGTTGTAGGGAGTGGTGAGGGTTGGGGGTGGATGTAATGCCCACTAGTTTCCTTTTCATTTCTTACTGTTACTTACTCATTTTATTTGCCATGTCATGCCTGAGCTGTTGTGTTCTCTGTTGTATAAGAGAGTCTTTGATACAGCTACATAGACACAACACTCTGAATCAGTCTGTCATAAACTGATACGTAGCTTTTCATATGCTATCTGTGTGTGTGAGCGGAAAAAGAGTGCAATGTCTGTGTGTGATCAAGAGACAGAGATAGCGCAGCAGTGCAAGCAGGCAGTCAATAGCAAGGAGCTAGCTCGGTAACGGATGACTCACAAAAACAAAGGAGATTAAAATGCGTCAGATAATGGTTCTGTATGTGGGAGACTAAGCAATATTCAATAGCAGTAATGCTACACAAGAGTTCTGGCTACTGTCTAAGGCTTGTTGGCTAAATGTTAGCGACTTTAATGAATTAGCATCGCTGCAAAGCACGATTGTACATCTACGAGCATGAGCATTGCCGGTTGTCCTGATGTCTAACTTAACCATGCTAATGAATTAGCATCGCTAACACTATGTTAGACTGCAGTTTGATCATTGATAGCTTATGTAGGCTACATCCTGAAAAAGGCTTTTACTAAACCAGAATCTGGGAATAATGTTACCCAGTATTAAATTCAAGATGGCTAAAACATGTAGCTCACAGCCTAGCTGTGCTGACTATTCATTTAGCTGGATGGGAAACTTAACCATGGATGGAATACAAGCAACCCAGATCCCCAGGGTCCTGGTGTCCCACTCCTTCACTAATATAGCAGCTAGCTGGGTACAGATGGGGTCAACAGTCAGTGCAGTGAAATAACACTTGTCTGTGCATCAAAGTGCTTCCAGTAAATAAAGAATAGTCTTTCCAAAGATGGTGCAAGGTGAAACACAATGTCACTAATTCATAATATTCTATCACATCATAAGGCAAACAACAGTGGAAATTAAAGGTTATCCTCATTAAATTACAACCATGGCCAATGCGCTGCAATAAGCCATATTGTTATACTTTCTAACTACTGTATATGACACTTCATGAAAACACTGTAAATGAAACTGAATCGAAGCTGAATCGGGCTAGAACAAAGTAGTGCTATATCAAACCGTATTGAATCATTAAACCACTTTTGTACTGCAGACCAAGTATCAAGCGTATTGAACATAGACTGAATATAAAGATGGTCAGTTGATGGCTCCCCAAAAGTGAAGCCAAAGCATCTAGGTGGGGGGCTGGGTGCGGTTTAGGTCATAAATCCGGCCCCCTTCATGTTAGTGGATGGGACATGGGCCAAACCTAAAAGTCAAATACATTTTTTTCCCAAAGATGGTTTCTTTCAATGTAGGTAGTATAATCACATTTATGTTTGCTCAAGTGTTCATTTTTCTGATACTTTTGGTTTTAATCAGTTATTTGATGCTATATAAAAGGGGTGAAACTTCATGATTGATAGCTGTGATCGACTCAGTCATTTGATTGATCAGGAGGCTGTATGGGGAAGGAAGTGGAGATATGTCATCCATCTTTGTACAGTCTGTGGTATTTAATGGTCTGAGGGGGAAAGATACTAACCCCTAACAATGATGTTAAGACTATGTTAAATATTCTGATATTATTAGAGTTGTGACGAGATATTGACACACTGCCCGCCATTTTGCCTCCTTCTCAACAGACGCAGAATCGTTGATCTCCTCCATCGTCGCCATGTTTGTTGTCGTCATTCTTTTTTTTTTTTTAAACTTTATTCAAGTAACTCTTTAATCTGACCGATGCCCTCTAGAGGATGTTTTGCTCAATGTCCATTCCAACATAGAGGATGCATGAAAGCATGAGGGCAGTGACGATTAGAACGCTGATAAAGTACGTCTCTAGTTACGCATAAATGAGCCTTAAAGGCTAGCACTTAATGTCACCAGAGCGGAAATGGGTTAGGGTCTCTTTAGCTTTAATAGGCCACTTTATTTGCTGGGCAATATCCTGTTGAGGCATCATATTGCCCTGCAGGGAAAAAGAAACAACTTCAAAGTGATGTCATTCAGCTGCACCCTTGAGCATCATGCTGCCTAAGTGTTTGAGTATCGTACAGCTAATAATCTATTCAGTCTTTGATGATGCCAGTTGGTCGGTTCTCCCTACAGCCACAGACACAAACAAAAGGCTGTGACTCCTGTCCATACTCTTTTTTTATGCAAGTGTTTCCCCTGAAAGCAACTTGTACCACACTGCACTGTAAGTACGTCACATGAAACTCATCCCTACAATTTGACAACTGAGATATGTCTATGTTGAAGAAAGACAATGCTTTGGTCCTGTGCTAGGGCCACTCAGTCTGCAGCACCACAATTCTTATATAATACATAGCGGATGAAGTCATTGTTCTGATACACACAACACTGTATCTCAAACCTTTTGGTCTCAGAGGCCATATAAGAGCTATTTGTGTTGAAAGAAGACGTGAGAAGAAAAAGTATTACCATCCTATATAACCTACTAGTGAACAGTAATGAGCAGTAGAGAAAAAGCCTTCCAGTACCAGAAAACAAACCAAGGACACGACCACTCCATGGCTCCCTAGTGACCGCACCAGTCCTCTACCCTGAATCTGACAAACACTTATAGCTGAGCTGACTGAAACCCCAGGAGGAGCTGGACACAGAGACACAGGCAGGGGTGCTCATTCTAGGTTCCTAAGGCATCTGTGGATCTTGAGAGAAACTGAACACGGGCTTGGTGCTTATCAAGTAGAATAAATATAAATGACCAGTTGGTGATGGGGACCAGAGATAAAATTTTGCAGCTTGTTTAGAGTGCTTCGGTATCAAAATGGTGGTCGTATTGCCACGCCTGTGGTCCGCTCGAGCCACTCCACTCAGACATGGCTGAACGACATTACAGGTGGCACCAGGTTGTCCGAGCCATCACTTCGAGGATCAACAACCACAGTGGTGGCTGGCCCACAGAGGGCAGCGCCGCCACCCCTTCTGCTTTCGAAAGTAATACATTTTTTATTGATTTTATTTATCCATTATTTTCATCCTAGGATTACAACTGTATGGTCAGTGAGTAGCTTATCATGCATCTTCTGAAATAAAGTGAACTCAGAGCAACAACTGCAGTGAAATACTTATCTGATCTCTCATCTCTGTGTCTGCCGAGCTGAGCCGAGCTGCCTCACAGGAAAGCTGCTCTCACCAGTGTACAGGTCCCGGGCAAGATTGAGGGCGATTTTTGTTGTGCCCATCGGTTCCACATACACACTCATTAAGAGGTTGCACACCCAGCTTGCTGTGCTCTATGGACTAATACATGGGACCCAACAACCTCCCTAATCTCTCCCAAAGTCTCGCCCGTTGTGTTTCTGATGGGTGAATGGCAGCATACACATGACCGGAAACTGAAACGATAGTTGTAGAGGGAGGGACTACAACATGGAGCCGACCGGTGTTCTTAACTGTTAAATCTGTCAAACTAAATCTGTTTAAGAAAAGATCACAAACAGACAAACTTGGTAAACAACTTGGACCCTATCAATGCGATATTACAGTTGTCATGACAACCAGTGAGAGAGGAAAAGAATACTATCGACAGTTAAACAAGAGGTTTGTAAAAACTTCACAGCTAACTGTTGTGATGCTCAGGAACTGTCCTGCTTTCATTTACACCTTTTCAAAATCAAAATAAGAGATCAAGTCTGGATAAATACTGGAGCAAATGACCTAAAGCACCTTTCTGAAAAAAAAAAAAAAATGATATATATATATATATATATATATATTGAAAATTCAGTAAAATTATTGCCAAAATTAAATATGGAAACTATCTATCTAACTAAAAGAAAAAGTATGTTTAGTTCAGTAACAATGCGTCAATCATTACCTAAAAAACTATATTTTTTAAGGTTATTGATAGGAACCAAATAGGGACAATATCAGCTTTATTTTTGAGGATTATTTGCAAAATGATCATTCTAGAGTCATGAGATTATTTGGTTAAATCTACCGTCATTAAAATCTACTGCTGTAGTCAGTCGAGTCAGTGCTGTTGGCATTGTGGTTGAAGCTTATTTAAGGGTTTTGCTTTCTGTATTTGGGTCAGCAAACTGCACACAAAGGTATAAAATGTGGTGGGAAATGTAAGTGACATGAGTCAAAGGCGTGAGCTGAATGTGATCACACATGGGATGTTGCAAAAGTCTGAATCCTGAGGTGGGCGTGGTCTCTGCTCTATAACTGTTGGTTTATCCTGTACTGTGCCATGCAGACAGGGGAAACTTCATGTGTCAAGCATAGTTGTGCACACAGTACGCGCAGTTGATTTAGCAGCTTAAACCACAGCTAGGATGTGTCTGCTGCTGACATGACACACCCTGAGATGGATGAGACACAAAGAAGGAGATCGGTCTTGAAAATGACAACTGCATCAAGAGGTGTCCTTCTGCCGCATACATGACTCTTTTCATTTGAAATTGCATGTGCATGAATCAGCATGAATAGCCGGGCAACAGCAAGCGCCGATGGTCGCGCTAGCTGCAGAGGGGCGTTTCCAAGACACTGCTGATCACATTGTACCCAAAAACAGGTGTGTGTACAATTCAGTCTCATCATAGTTCCTCATTCTCTAGTGCAGAGACAGTGACGTGGTAGCACACAATTCTTACAGACACTTAAAGATACTTCGGAACAGTTTTGTAGGACTTTCATTTCTGTGAGATATTAATCTGGCTATTCAATGAATTCCTCCTTAGAGTCAGAACTACCTGTAAAATGAGATCTTCCCAAGGTAAACAAATCTACTGTGCTATTAAGGTTTTCAAGTGTGCTACCAATATTAGACAAGTAGGCTGTGAGTTCCTGAGCAGCAGGTTATTGTGTGTTATCAAGTCTGCCACATGAAATCCTCTGTTATTATCTTGTATACTAGATTATACCATAACAACTCATCTGCAGCAGGTACTATGTCAGCGAGCACACCTCAGGCTAACCAAACCAAAGTAAAGTATACTGTCAGTTAACACAGCAAACATGCTGTAACACTTAAGTAACCATTTGAATTTTCCCAAAACAATAATATAACAAACTGCAAATGCAACATGTCCAACGTATGCACTCATGTTTGAGACTGTAAAAAGGGCCAAACGTAGTATTTTTCTCTCTCAGTCATTTTGGTGGAGTCTTTTGTTGTGTTTAACTGTACCAAGTTGCAGTAGAAACTATTTAATTAACTCATTACTAAACTGTATTGTCTTGACATGATGTTAAACCCCTTTCGGTCCACTGCGTTAGTGATTCTGTTCCTCTGAGTTTTGACCCACACCTCAGCTAACCAATATACAACATATACAATCTAAACACCAAAGATACGTGCAGCAAAGAAACTACTCTGAATGGCTGCATGGTACACTGAAGTTTATGTTAGGTGATTTGTAAAAGACTGTAAAGCTCTTTCTTTAAACAGTTGCTTGGTATTAGAGGCATTCACCCAAAGCACCATTTATGGCGAATGAATCCATCACCCTCTCTCTCTCTCAAACTAAATAGTTTCCACATTAGTTGCCAAGTGATCAGCTCGGCCTAAGAGAATACTGTTATGTTTTCTAACTTTGGATCGTTTAAGTCGCGCTTACAAAAGGAATGATGATTCGATTCATTTTTTAAAGAATTTTTAATTCTAAAGAGTAAGGAAATGTACAGTATGATAGAAACCCAAAGCAAGGCCAACTTTTTGTTTGGCACAATGTAGGCTGTCTTCTAGTCCCACCGTGTTGCCAGCAACCCAGAGCTCCCTACTCACACACAGGCCAAAGTCTGCATGTAAGGCCCACTTGCAGAGATACAGAGTCAGCTGAAAGCCTCCCTGGAATAAACTTCAGCCACAGTTTCGGAAAATAAAACGCTGGTTATGAACTGTAACCCTAGTTTCTATGAATAAAGGTGTTTTTGCCCACCGATATCCAAACACACATCTCCTCCATCTTTCTCCATATTGCTCAGTTGAGTAATGTTACTACGACCTTGACTACGGCAAAGTGCGGTGTTATATGACTGCTGTAGCTGCTAGTTGCCCAAAGTCTCATTTTATTGGATTCATTTTTGTGAACAACCCTGAGTGGAGGATGAGTCATCAAACATTTGTAACTGCTTTACCTGGTTTTACAGGAAGAGTAAAGACTAAAACAATACTGATGTTGGTTATTAGATATATATTTGGCATCATCACAGAGAAAGTATATTCTTAATATCACTGGGACTTTAAGCGTCTCTTGCTCCGTGTCCTAAACTCACATTTCAAACTCCCCCTAACCTTTCATAACCATTTCTCTCAGCCATGTAACTGACTTCTAGGAGCAAAAACACAGCAGTGCAACACACATGGTAATTTGAAGCACACAAAACCTGCACAACATGGCATCACAGCATTGAGAGGGAGACTGCAGAGAGAGACACTAAGCCTTCCCAGTCCTCACTCAGCTACAGTGTGTAGAGCATTGCGGGCAGGCTTGGCTTTGTTCAGGCAGATACCCCTGACGTTTTTTGGCTCACATAGAGCAAAAGCAGCATATCTTGATATGAAATCTCGGCTTTAGTAAACAAAGTGTTATGGTAGAGAAAGTAACCTGTGGCTGGGCCCTGAAAGAACTGCTGATGGAATCACAACTCAAGGTGAGATTAAATTTTACCCTAGATTGAACTCCAAATTAAAGCACAACCAATCACAGGATTAGACCGTGAGCCAGCTCTATAATAAAGGAACATAATAATGTCACATGCCTTTGCCTGCCTGAGAACATTTTGCTTCAGCCAACAGTCACAAAAAGAGAGAAACTGGAGATTCCTCCTTAAACAAACTACAAAAGGCCATTATATGGCTTTACAATGGTATGGAAGTGCAAGTCTAAACACAGAAAGCTTTCACTGTAGCATAGATGTTTGGACATTTGAAAACATCATCTGATGTCTTGATGACTGAACCGTTTGAATCAGCCATGAAGCCATACATTTGCTCCGTAACCTTTATCTCAAACATGAGCATAAATCACAGTGGAATGAGCCATAACAGTCATTTCCTAATAAACTGAAGTACACTGCAAACATGTTGTTAAACAAAAGACTATGTCTGGCTTACATTGAGTCAATCCACAATTGCAGAAAACTTCAGTGGGTGGAAAATGAGTTGTCAATTGAGGATAAAAAAGTGCACACAGACACACTTGAGTGCTGTAGAGTTTACCTTGAAGTTGCTGGAGTTGACCCAGGAGCTGGCGATGCCGTCTACCATCTTGTCCAGTGCTGTCTGATCTTGCTCTAGGTCGTGGGACTTCTCCTTGTCCAAAATGTAATCAATGATCTCCTGCCCCACCTGTAGCCGGCGGCCCATGTCCTTCTGCAGGACCTGGGACAGGCAGTTCTCCATGCTGGGCTCCATCATGCTGGCCTGTGATAACCAACCCCTGCAGCTTCCTCGGTCTGCCTGGCTGAATGACTGACTGACTGGATACTCCTAATCCTTCACTGCTCAAAGCAGCGGGAATGACAGCTAAACAAAAGGAGCCCCAGTTAATGAGTGTTTGGCTGCGTGACCCGGAAAAGGGATAAAAAAGAAAGAGGCAAGTGTACACAGACTGCTTGTATTTTTATCCCCGAGGACAGGCCTCGTCTTTGTGCCAAGTGCTAGCTCGCTAGCAAGCTAGTGGCCGTGCCCAAGGGGTGGATGGAGCAGGGCTTGGGGAATGGCAGCAATGCAGCATGTGTGTGTCTGGACAACAGCTGGGGAAAGTTTACTACTCCCTCCCACTTGGGTTTTTCTCTTTCCCTCGTCTTCTCTTAGAGGAGTCTGAGCCAAACCGCTATAACAGGGGTAGAAGAGGTGGTTTTGGCGAGCAGCGTGCAAGGCAGCAAATGGAGATGGATGGAGAGGGCTAGCTTAGAGATCCATGTCTTGTCCCGGGATCTGCCCTGGAGAGCCCTAGAGGAGCAGAAAGGACAGCAGACAGTAGTAGTCAATTTATTATCAAATCTCTTCATAATTGATTCTGTCTGGTACTTCACGCATTATCACTCTAAATGAATTTCAGATGTTAGATCCTACAGTAAAAAGCGTGTGGTGTAACATAGTGTAACAGAGTTCTGAGGAAGATTAAACAAAGTCTGGAGAATATACTGGGCGTACATTTAACACAGCCAAAGCTTTCCATAATAGACCTACTGCACACACACCGAAGAAAGATATTGTTGCTTTAAATCTTTGTCGACTGCTTGCAAAGAGAGTTCTCTCACTTTTAACATGAAGACAACATGTTAACCAAAGTGCATTCATTGGATCAAAGATCCGTCCATAACTCTACCTCTGGAAAAGATTACTTAGATTAATAAAGGAAAACAATCACTCTTTGAGAACATTTGGGCTCCTTTTTTACAATATCTAGAGAATTTCCATCGCTGTAATGTGTTGAATGTGGCGGGTGAGGCGTAAATGTATGTCGCCCTCTGCAGTTGCATTTTAATATGTATCCTGTCTCATGTGAACTACTGTAGTTGCTTGGCACAATGAGCCAATAATGAAAGTATGACATGAATAAAACAACAAGGAAACCACCCTGTAAAAGAGATGCTTTTCTCTCTAGCCCTTTTCCTTTCTCCTTCTTGATTTACAACCTGTTATGTTGATTTAGTGTTGTTGCTCACATTTTATTAATTCTGTGTTAATGGAAATCCTTTTAAAATGATTACTGACTCTTGTTTGTCCTGCATCAGAAAGTGTTGTTCTTATCTTAATGAATGCGTTGTTTTTGAAACACTTCTTGTTATTTGCCTTTTAGAGAGCCTTATTGTTACATCTGGCCAGGGACTGCAAATGGAAACTAGCCTTCAAGCTAAATCTGGTATATTTACCAGATACATGTTTATTAATATGCACTGTCCCTGTCATAGAAAAAAAATGTTTTTTTAAATAAAGATATTGATGTTAAAAAGAGTGGTTTAACTAATGAAAAGCTAACCCAGAGTTATACACTATATGGCCAAAAATATGCAGGTTCGTCTTGACAACAAAAAGGAAATCATAATGCTACAGCATGCAATGTTTTAACTGTCAGACTGCATCCAACAATTGTTTTCAATTAAATATCCGGCCTGAAAAGTGAAAATATAGAAATGTGCCCATTCATTTTACAAAGTGACTATGGTGATGTCTTCAAATTACTTGTTTTGACCAACCAACATTCCAAAGCCCAGAGATATTCAGTTTACTATCCCATGAGGCACAGAGAAGAAGCACATTTTCATATTTGGGAATCTGAAACCAGATCATGTTTGGCATTTTTGCTTGAGAAAACGGCTTAAGTCATTCTTCTGTTGATCAACAAACAATCAATTCACTGATCAACTGTTTGAGCTCACCCATCATCAGTGTTTGACCTCACTTGGGATGAGGGATTAACCGACTCTAACATAACTTTATGGTTTCATAACAATAAAAACTGCAATCAACGATATTAATGGTGTCCTCCAGCCCGATAGTTGCCCTGTGAATACAGATCTCACGAGTCACGTGACATGTTTAGCGCTGGTTTGGTTTATGTGTGAGTCGTCGGGCCACTCACCTGAAGCATGAAGAACTGTAAAAATGTCGGAGGGAAATGACATTCCAGCTTTATATCTGCCAAAAAACATCTTAAAATCAGCAGCGTGGGAACATTTTGGAAATCTACCAAATGAGCAGGGAGTTGTCGTATAAAGATGGATATCAAATTCAAAAGAGTGCCGTCTAAAAGTGACTGCAAAGGGTCCATCCCCCCCTATTTTTAATCACCTACCTCTTTATGCTCAAGTCAAGGTAAAAAAAAATGATACTAGGCTGGACCTAAACAGTTCAAACTTCACAAAATGAACACTAATGCAGCTGAATTAAAGCAAATCTCTGCAGCTAGGTTCCAACATCTTATGAAAAGTCTTACAAGGAGAGCTACGGCTGACATAGCTGCAGATTAAGGCTCATGGTTTTGGAATGAAATGAGTAGCCTAGCCATCACTTATGGGTGTAATGTTTTGGGGTCCAAATACTTTTGGCCACTGTGTAAGTAAGTCACCAGAACTTTGGGGTAATCCAATGTTTCAGAATCACAAATACTTTAATAATCCAAGGGGAATTTAAAAAAAAAATAATAATAATAATATTGCCGGGCCGCACGAGCAGCCAGTGATGAGTTATTGCCAGTGCTACCTAAATAACAAATCTACTTTCAATGTAATCAAACGTAGAGAATGAAAAACTAAATGACAGTTGGATCAAGGCTCTGAATGAATTCTCTCACCCAAACACACCCCTATCTCTGACAGCTTGACAGCCAACTACTGCTGTGGAAACACACATTCCAAACAGGCTGAGGAGTTGAGCTTTCGCAGCACCTCCAAATGAACAGACACGAGGACGTCACTGTGGCGTTTATTTGCTCCGGTTCCAAACTGCTCAATCATATGCTGACTGTGTTCCTTCCCTTCAAATAACCCCGGGCTTTCTGTGTGACAGGATTATCTACCAGAAATGACTGCTTAAACAACAGCAGCTATCAAATGTGGGCCTTTGTTCTGGGAGGTGAAACTCAAACCTGTATGTCGTAAAGCATCTAGATGTTGGCCACGTCCCCTGGACTAGACCTTCTCCATTAAAGTGTAGTTTTAAACAATATGCATGTGTATTACTGTAGGCATATGTCTGTATACATGTATTGTTAATCACTGTGCCTGTTTTGACGTGTGTGTGTGTGTGTGTGTGTGTGTGTGTGTGTGTGTGTGTGTGTGTGTGTGTGTGTGTGTGTGTGTGTGTGTGTGTGTGTGGGTGTGTGTGGGTGTGTGTGGGTGTGTGTGTGTGAGACAGATGTGGAAGAATGTGTTGATGTAATACATTTTAGTAATAATGAATCAGGTCTATAATTATACATTTCATCCAAACAAAGTTGTCATTGCCTTGTTATAGCACTAAAGAACTGCTTGTAATTTGACACTTCTCTTTGTTCAACTGACCTGAGACCTGCTCTCATCTTTGCCTAACCCTCACCCTGCTCACACAGATGTGCTAGCTGTCTGCTCTTTTACAACATTAGCTGAGCCCCAGCTAGCCCACAGAGCCTGACCATCTCTGATAGCAATGCCAGAGAACACAGCTACTAGATACTGCTAAGGTGAAACTAATAATGAAACTGTAATTTCACCCCGTGGCTATGAAACACTCATTTCTTTTTTTTTTTGTTTCTCCCTAAAACAGACGACCAACCCCTCTGCTGTAGCAGACAGGGTAGGTGTGTAACGTGAGGGTACAAAAGCTAAAGCTAGCCCCTAGCGAAGCCCTTCCTTTCAATGAAACGTCAGTTCACAGACAGACAGCACAAAGGGAAGAAAATGTGACAAGGAGGCAACCCTACGCCATTCGTTTCTCTACTTACCATACCCTGCTTCAACGCCGCAGCTGGTTGGGACATACAACTACTGCCTTTCGGTGTAAATATCCAGTGTACGGCCTGAAAGCTCTTCTGTCTTTCTCTTTTCTCTCACTCACTCTCCACCCGGAATGCTGCCTGCAGGACAAGAATGGGATCGTCGTGCGCATGCGCAGTCGGTCCAGGGATGATGTTGGCACTTGGAAAACTGTCGCATGGCAATGTAAAATAAAGAGCTGTCGGTGTGTGTCATGGATGTGCGTAACGAGACGGGTAGCGACATCTACCGGACACACGGCGCATGTGCTCTGTTTACAGTGACAGGGGTTTACACTCCGAGCGGACAGCGTTTCTTTTCTTACACAAACTGTTGCGTACAGAAGGAAGTGAGGGTTTTAGGGTTCAGTGTCAGGCTCAAGACAAAATGGCGTTTCAGGGATATTTCTCTTTATAGTGTCCCCTCGGCCTCAACACAACCACGCTATAACAGTATAACTGACAATATTGAATTGATGTCTTATGGTGCCTATAGACTTTGAAATAGTCACTGTTTTACGCATTTCTCCTTACAACATTCAAGTGAAATATTATTTCTCAAAATTTCTCAAAATTATTATTTTTTTAAGTTAAAAACTAGAATAGCAGTGTTGTAAAAGTGATGAGTCCCTTTAGAATGACCATTATAAACATTCTCAGGTTTAACCAATCAGCTTCCAGATCACACACCAAGTTAACTGGCCTCCACCTGACATCAACTGCTGTTTTTGATTACTTCAGAATAAAATCAGTTGTTCCTTTGATTTGACTTCGGAATAAAATCAGCTGTTCCTTTGATTTGACTTCAGAATAAAATCAGCTGTTCCTTTGAGTTTACTTCAGAATAAAATCAGCTGTTCCTTTGATTTGACTTCAGAATAAAATCAGTTGTTCCTTTGATTTGACTTCAGCATAAAATCAGCTGTTCCTTTGATTTGACTTCAGAATAAAATCAGCTGTTCCTTTGACTTTACTTCAGAATAAAATCAGCTGTTCCTTTGATTTGACTTCAGAATAAAATCAGCTGTTCCTTTGATTTTACTTCAGAATAAAAGCAGCTGTTCCTTTGATTTGACTTCAGAATAAAATCAGCTGTTCCTTTGATATGACTTCAGAATAAAATCAGTTGTTCCTTTGATTTGACTTCAGAATAAAATCAGCTGTTCCTTTGATTTGACTTCAGAATAAAATCAGCTGTTCATTTGATTTGACTTCAGAATAAAATCAGCTGTTCCTTTGATTTGACTTCAGAATAAAATCAGCTGTTCCTTTGATTTGTCTTCAGAATAAAATCAGCTGTTCCTTTGATTTGACTTCAGAATAAAATCAGTTGTTCCTCTGTTTGACTTCAGAATAAAATTCAGCTGTTCCTTTGATTTGACTCCAGACTAAAATCAGCTGTTCCTTTGATTTTACTTCAGAATAAAATCAGCTGTTCCTTTGATTTGACTTCAGAATAAAATCAGCTGTTCCTTTGATTTGACTTCAGAATAAAATCAGCTGTTCCTTTGATATGACTTGAGATAAAATCAGCTGTTCCTTTGATTCGACTTCGGAATAAAATCAGCTGTTCCCTTGATATAACTTCATAATAAAACCAGCTGTTCCTTTGACTTTACTTCAGAATAAAATTAGCTGTTCCTTTGATTTTACTTCAGAATAAAATCAGCTGTCCCTTTGACTTTTCTTCAGAATAAAATCAGCTGTTCCTTTGATTTGACTTCATACTAAAATCAGCTGTTCCTTTGACTTTACTTCAGAATAAAATCAGCTGTTCCTTTGATTTTACTTCAGAATAAAATCAGCTGTTCCTTTGATATGACTTCAGAATAAAATCAGTTGTTCCTTTGATTTGACTTCAGAATAAAATCAGCTGTTCCTTTGATTTGACTTCAGAATAAAATCAGCTGTTCCTTTGATATGACTTCAGATAAAATCAGCTGTTCCTTTGATTTGACTTCAGAATAAAATCAGCTGTTCCTTTGATTTGACTTCAGAATAAAATCAGCTGTTCCTTTGATATGACTTGAGATAAAATCAGCTGTTCCTTTGATTTGACTTCAGAATAAAATCAGCTGTTCCTTTGATTTGACTTCAGAATAAAATCAGCTGTTCCTTTGATTTGACTTCAGAATAAAATCAGCTGTTCCTTTTATTTGTCTTCAGAATAAAATCAGCTGTTCCTTTGATTTGACTTCAGAATAAAATCAGCTGTTCCTTTGATTTTACTTCAGAATAAATCAGCTGTTCCTCTGTTTGACTTCAGAATAAAATTCAGCTGTTCCTTTGATTTGACTCCAGACTAAAATCAGCTGTTCCTTTGATTTTACTTCAGAATAAAATCAGCTGTTCCCTTGATATAACTTCAGAATAAAACCAGCTGTTCCTTTGACTTTACTTCAGAACAAAATTAGCTGTTCCTTTGATTTTACTTCAGAATAAAATCAGCTGTCCCTTTGACTTTTCTTCAGAATAAAATCAGCTGTTCCTTTGATTTGACTTCATACTAAAATCAGCTGTTCCTTTGACTTTACTTCAGAATAAAATCAGCTGTTCCTTTGATTTTACTTCAGAATAAAATCAGCTGTTCCTTTGATTTGACTTCAGAATAAAATCAGTTGTTCCTTTGATTTGACTTCAGAATAAAATCAGTTGTTCCTTTGATTTGACTTCAGAATAAAATCAGCTGTTCCTTTGATTTGACTTCAGAATAAAATCAGCTGTTCATTTGATATGACTTCAGATAAAATCAGCTGTTCCTTTGATTTGACTTCAGAATAAAATCAGCTGTTCCTTTGATTTGACTTCAGAATAAAATCAGCTGTTCCTTTGATATGACTTGAGATAAAATCAGCTGTTCCTTTGATTTGACTTCAGAATAAAATCAGCTGTTCCTTTGATTTGACTTCAGAATAAAATCAGCTGTTCCTTTGATTTTACTTCAGAATAAAATCAGCTGTTCCTTTTAGTTGTCTTCAGAATAAAATCAGCTGTTCCCATTGATTTGACTTCAGAATAAAATCAGCTGTTCCTTTGATTTTACTTCAGAATAAAATCAGCTGTTCCTCTGTTTGACTTCAGAATAAAATTCAGCTGTTCCTTTGATTTGACTCCAGACTAAAATCAGCTGTTCCTTTGATTTGACTTCAGAATAAAATCAGCTGTTCCTTTGATTTTACTTCAGAATAAAATCAGCTGTCCCTTTGATTTTCTTCAGAATAAAATCAGCTGTTCCTTTGATTTGACTTCAGAATAAAATCAGCTGTTCCTTTGATTTGACTTCAGAATAAAATCAGCTGTTCCCTTGATATAACTTCAGAATAAAACCAGCTGTTCCTTTGACTTTACTTCAGAATAAAATTAGCTGTTCCTTTGATTTTACTTCAGAATAAAATCTGCTGTCCCTTTGATTTTCTTCAGAATAAAATCAGCTGTTCCTTTGATTTGACTTCATACTAAAATCAGCTGTTCCTTTGATTATACTTCAGAATAAAATCAGCTGTTCCTTTGATTTTACTTCAGAATAAAATCAGCTGCTCCTTTGATTTGACTTCAGAATAAAATCAGCTGTTCCTTTGATTTGACTTCAGAATAAAATCAGTTGTTCCTTTGATTTGACTTCAGAATAAAATCAGCTGTTCCTTTGATTTGACTTCAGAATAAAATCAGCTGTTCCTTTGATTTTACTTCATACTAAAATCAGCTGTTCCTTTGATTTTACTTCAGAATAAAATCAGCGGTTCCTTTGATTATACTTCAGAATAAAATCAGCTGTTCCTTTGATTTTACTTCAGAATAAAATCAGCTGTTCCTTTGATTTTACTTCAGAATAAAATCAGCTGTTCCTTTGATTTGACTTCAGAATAAAATCAGCTGTTCCTTTGATTTGACTTCAGAATAAAATCAGCTGTTCCTTGATGATTCCACTACTAGTAGTGCACGGTAACACAAAGAGCTCACTGTGGTTGGAAAGATGCTTTCAAAAGAGCTCAGGATAAAGTTGTGGATAGACACAAGTTAGGAGAAGGATCTAAAAAGATTTCAAAGGCTTTAACTCTCCCTCTGAGCAACGTTCAGAGTATTGTCCAGAAGATGAAGGCATATTGATCCACCCAGACCTGGCCTAGATCGGGCCGCCCCTCCAAACTGGAGGACCGAGCCAGGGAAAGATCGATCAGGGAAGCTACCAAGAGTCCCATGGCGACCTTGAAGGAGTTAATTAAATTAGTTACAAGTCCTAATGGCAGAGGTCGGTCGATCTGGGCTTGTTTCTCTTCAGCAGGGACTGGGCAGTTGGTCAGGACTGAGGGGAAAATGCATGCTGCCAAGTCCACTCAAGTTCTTGAGGGAAACCCTTGTCCCTCTGTTAGACACTTGAAAACGACCCAAAACACACCACCATAAAAACAACACAGTGGCTAAAGGACATGAAGGTGAATGTCCTAGAGTGGCCCAGTCAGAGCCCTGACCTGAATACTACAGAACATCTGTGGATGGACTTGAAGAGTGCAGTCCATCACCGCTCACCACAGAATCTGACTGAAATATTTCCCAGTCTAGGTGCACCAAGCTGGTAGAGAACAGACATCAGGCTGTAATTAAAGCAAAAGGTGTCTCCACAAAGGATTACATCGGGGGACTCATCACTTTTACAACACTGACTACACTGACTAGTTTTTCATTTTTTATTAACTTTTCAGAAAGTTTTTAAAAAAAGTATTTCACTTGAATGTTGTATGGAGAAATGTGTAAATCACTCTGGAAATATATATTTTTTATATATTATTTCAGGCTGTAAAACAAAAAAGCGACTATTTTCAAAAGGGTACGATGACTTTCTATAGGCACTGTAAATACCGTATGTAAACAGGCATCCACAGCGCCCTCTCTCTCTGACTGTCAAAAGTCTCCCGTCATGGGCTGGTTTCTCTAAAGCCTGAAAACAGAGCCAGAGGAGACCCAGAAGTCGATATAATAAAAGATTATGGATTGTTTAACTAACGACAAAAATAAACTGCCTACCCGAGGTTTAATCACCTATTTTAGTCTCTGGTGACAGGGTTGACTATTTTTATTACCTTTTTATGTGAATACACAGTACATAATATAGTTTGTCAATATAATTCAAACATACAGTATATATGTACTCATTTATGTGGATTACTGCCAAACTAAAAATTGTATTGTGCCTAACATGCAATGACAATAAAGCATCTATCTTATACTATATTAGAAAAAGCACAGGTGTCCTAGTAAGCCACAACAGTGTGACAGTGAGCGAAGTGCAATCCCAGAAAGTGCAGCAGCTAAATGGTATTAAGCCGATATTTAGTTTATGTATACATGCTGTTCCTACTGTGACATGTCAAAAATATATTCCATAAAATAAAGGCCTAAAATAAAGGCCAGTGTTTTTGTTGCTTGTTCTAAAAAATAACTCGCTGCTCAAGAGTACACTCACATGATTTATTTTTAAAGATCATAGTTTACAAAGTACACATTTAATAACGCTTTTAGACAAGTGTGCATAAAGCAAAAAAAGATTGTTGCTGTCGGTCATCAACATTACGGCCCTGAATGGCAACAGCTTGCTCCAAGACGGAAACGCATTTGTCAGTCAAAGAAGTCCAATGACAACTTATGCCCATAAACCAGGCTGACTGTGATGGTTTCCAAGCACCATCCACAGTGCTAACTAATGGAACACCCACAATTAAGGTGGACTATTTCATACGAGCGAGCGTCTCTAATGTAATGTGATTTCCACATACAGAAAGACACTGATTTCAGAACACAGTTCAAAGATGAGAATAATGTATGCAACTGTACTCGGACAGCCAGAGAACCAAGTCCATAAAACAATAAGTGAGCTCCTTCACTCTGCCTCTGCATCCCCTTCAGTGGGCTTCTCTGTGTCCTCCTCCTCCTCTGAGGAGGAGATCTCTTCATCTTTCTCTGTCGCTGGCATCTTAATGACAATCTCATCATCTCCATCATCTTCATGGACCATGGACTTCCTCCTCTCCAGGAAAGACGGGGTGCAGACTGGTGTGGGTCCCTGAAACAGAAGAGAGGGGCTCATAAGCCACACATGCTCATTGTGGTACAGAGGGGGGTGTTGTTTTGTTCTGTTAAAATTGTCCCGCAAGTTTGATTTTCCCTGGATTTAACATAGTATGTTGGTACATGGGTTTTATCACGCAGCCAGCAAGAGACACGCAATAAGCTTAATGGACCACAGTACTATAGGCACAGTTATCTGACCCCAGATGACTGCTACACTTGGGCTCATTTTCAGTCTGTGCCAAAGCTAGATATAATGTTGGTGTTAGCCTTACATCACTACATGTAGAAGCATCCATGGAATCAGAGGAGTTTTTCTTCTGAGGAACCTGGGCAGCCTGGAAAAGCAAAGACAGCATGGAAGGTTAACATGATGCCGACAAAAGAAAATAGAGTAAAGTCTGCTCTGGAACATGCATATCATCACAGCTCAAATGACATTTCTCCATGTTGAGGATATGGTGGGCTTTTGTAAAGCACGTTTGCACATGTACGAGCACGAAGCCTACGGCGGTTCTGACGTCATTTTTATGTGCGCCTGTTCGGACATAGAAAAAAGAAGGGCAGACATTTAAAACAATGGCGGCGAAAGGTTCATGTTGGTCTGATGCGGAGGTGGAGTGTTTACTGCAGATTTGGTCGATGAAAATATTAAAAAACAGTCGGACAAGACGCACAAAAACTCTGAGGTCTATGGAAAGATTTGTAAACAAAGCGACGCATAACGATGTCATCAATGTGTGTGACGTGTTACGGCGTGATGACGTATAGGCAGCAAGTAGCATTCGCCGAGGCCAAGGTAGTGTAGTACAAACGGGCGTGGGGGGGGTTGGGGCAAGGACCCTAAAGCACAGGCACGGTACGGATGGACCCGTGGGCAAAGTTCTGGGTGAATATTAAATAGTTCATGTATTTTTAAAGTTGACTGTTATCTGTCCTTGGATCTGTTCTAAGATTTTTAGTCTGTGCATATATTCTTAGTCTTTTTTTTTAACTTTAATTTTATTGTAGCCTTTTTAAAATTCTATTTCTGACACTGTTTAGATAAATATATATTTTTATTTCATTTTTACTTTCTTTGTGACCAGGGAGATGTGCAAAGTAAGAATTTCATTGTGCAGTGTGACGTCTGTCTTAACTGAACATATGACAATAAACATCTTGAATCTATCATACCAGGGTAAGGATGCCAAAGTGAGGACATTTCCCCCCAGTCAATAAACTCATAACACCACTAGTGTTCCTGACTACACTACAAACTCACCGCGGCTGTGTCTGGCCTCCCCGGCTCTCTGGCTGAGCTGCAGCTCATTTAGACAGCCACCATGGATGAAAGAGCAGACATAAGTGCTACCCACTTCCCTATGGCGCCCGCGATAACCATAGACTGTATAGAAATATGAAGTTAACTGAAATTGTTGATGTTAACTGTTAATTGAATTTCCCCGTGTGGGATAAAAATAAAGTAATTCTTCTTCTTCTTAACCAATTGGGCCATTGCTTGCTTGCGACCTAGTTTCTGATCGATTTTCTCCTCGAGCCGCAAGATCTGCGAGAGAACACACTGATAACCTATCATAAATAATAGACATATATTATAAATGATCTTATTCTGCACTGTTTCCCTTCACTTTGACACCATCCTCCGCCATCGTCTGGTCGGTCACATAATGAGTGATATCTGATTCCTGCTTGTCTGTGCCATGAGTCTGCTGTTGCTGCTGGGGCGGTACGGAGAGGAGCAGACACTTTCACGCACTTTCAAGCAAAATAACAGTGGAAGCAGTGGGCAAGTAACATAATATGTGTATGCCTACACACTGTGCAACACTGGTAATGCAGCCTTTTTTATTAGCTCAGATAAATACACAACAGCTAGCTACCGTGTTACGTTACTATGTCGATCTCATAACACTTACAAATCCAGGGAAGTCATAGTCAATGCCATGTGCTGCAAGTCTCTTGCGGAGCCTCCCCTCTTTCCGCAAGAGTTTGTCCTTCATCTTGGTGACCTCCTCTTCTGTGTGGGTCTTGTTGTAGCGTGGTACAGCAGGACGTGAGGGTTTTTTAAATTCTCTGTTGGAGCCAACAAACAGCTTCTCGTGCACCTTCTCTGGGGGAACCACGTTACCTGGGAAACGGCAAAAAACAACAGTGGGTTGATTGGGCAATTACATTTACAGTGACTAGTACAGTGGATATAAATCTCTGTCTAGGCAGAAAATAATCAGTTTACTGTAATAATTTCTGTAAACATATCTTAAAAATGCCTCTAATATAGTATATCAGGACCGGTCATATTCGAGAGGTGCGTTCAGACCGGACGTGATAGAATCGCAAGTAACGCACGGCATGATGATATTTAGGTCATATTTGGATCATCACATTAAATGCGCGTTTTAAGAAGTGCGTCGGAAAGCCTGCGGCAGGTAGCAGCGGCCGAGAGGGCTATCTTACTGCACAGCCTGTAGCTATACCCTAATCTGTTGTTGTCACGGACGTCATTTGGGGCGCTATTTTTCAAAAGGCCGTTGTTTCTCTTGTTATCTTTTTCTTTCTCAACCACTTTGGTTTTCTTTCTGGAAGCAGATGCCGTTTTCCCAAAGGTCCAGCTGGGGTAGCCACAAGTTGTGAGGGCGCCTCTCAGTGCTGATTGGCTGATGTGCCACAGTGTCGCGCAAATTGTCTGAAAAGTTCTGTATTTTCAACCCACGCGTTGGGCGAATAACGCAAGTAACGCACTGTCTTGAAATCACACCTGTCTATTGACCTTGTATGTTATTGCGTCGTGTCTATGGTGTCCGGTCTGAATGCACCTTAGTAGTGACGGACAGAAGAGGCTTCATTAAGCTATGTGAAGCAGTTTCTTGATTTTCTGAGGCCACTAGATGGCGCTCTCTGGATCAGCGGTCATTTCTTTGAACCAAGAGCCCCATCTAGTGGCCTCAGAAAATCAAGAAAACGCATCACTACATTCTAGTATCATGGCACTGACTTTAAAATGAACAATACTCACATTTGATGAGTCTCTCTCCCATGAGGTAATTGTTCATGGTCTCTGCAACGATTTTGGCTACTTCATCACAATCAAACTCTACAAATGCATAGCCTTTACTTCCACCTGTCTGAGACAATGACAGATAGAAGAGAGATTAAAATATCACATCTCAATAGTTTCACATCACATCTCTGTGTATGATTAAGGCCAGTCTGACTTGCATTTCAAATGTACTCCTATGTTATACTTTAGATTGTTAGTTTTCCTCATGCATTTGTGGGCACATGGGTTTTATCGCTCTGCCAATGGGTGAGCAGGCAATAAGCTTAATGCACCACAATACTTTAGGCTCAGTTATCTGAACTCAGACCACTGTTACATCCGAGATCATTTTCAGCCTGAGCCAAAATACAACAGGATCACTTCTGCAATGTCTCCTCAAACTGAACAGTATAATCGAAAATCTCATACAGCTAAGTCTAAATCTTCATATGAAATTAACAGGATACGAAACGATGAAGAACATCATCGAGGTTAACCAGCTCAGAATTATCGTGTTAATTCCCATCGAACTAATGATGGTATATATTTTCACATCACAATCTGAATTAGGCTTTGGAGATCAGAGTAAAATATGTTTGTATATTCGGTTATCATCCATCTACCTTTTTACTCCTGGACAGCCGCAGCCTCAGGACTTTCCCAAACTGTTCAAAGTAAGTCTTGAGCTGAGGTTCAAAGAGTCCGAGTGGCAGGTGACCGACATAAACCACTCCAGGGGACACACGGCCCCCCTGTGAAATAAGAAGAAGTACAATAAACAAGAGGTCAAAGTTACATCAAAGATAAATAATTACAGCCATTGGTAATGTCTACTATGACACAAATCTTACATCCCAACACCCATACAACGACACTATTTGGTTAGGCAGGAAAAGGTTTATCACGTCCAAATATATAGTACCAGTATGTCAAACACACCAGGAGGTCCCACTGCATCTGGCCTAATGTTGCACTTCAACAGCCAGCATGCTTTTGCCTATTGTGACCCACAGCCCTTTGTGCAGCATACATGAACCAGAGGGTCAAAGTTCCAGGCGCAATGTCCTTTGGGAACCAAGTATGTCAACAAATAAGTAGTCTTTATGAAATAACTATATGATTAAGTCTATTTTTATATACGCATGTGCGAATTCAATATGTTAACAAATGTATGTGAGTATTTACTCCTTTTATTATGAACTTTAGTGTAAATTATAAACTCAGAATATTTCACATGAGATTACCAGAGAGGTTTGAGCTAATAGGAGTTTATAATCAAGATTAGATTACAAAATTGTGACGATGTTTCAACACGATACGAATCCAGCGAAGGACGAAATATTATGAATTCAATTGAAAATTTACTTAAATAACAAATGAAATGTAGCTTCTTTAAATAGTATAATTTTCCTTGTTACTTATGGTAATCATTGAAACCAAAAACAACATTTTCCCAAAGTCAAATCAACTCTGTCGTGACAGAGTCAATAGTTCATTAGCTAAGCTCTGCCCTTAGTGTTTCGGTGTAAGAGCAAAGCCTGAACAACTGTCTCTGGGTGTGAATGACACAAAGAGCAGTTAATATTAACATCCTTTTCTAAATGTATTCATATAGTGATTAGCGGGCAATAGTTTTGTATGATGGACTCATGGAGAATCCTACTAATGGCCCATGGTTCTGCTCGAGCACCAAAGTGATAAAAGTGCCGTGACTTGAACGTGGTTAGCATAGCGTTAGCATTTGCATTCATTGCTAACGTTTTAAGCTAACCAAGTCACAAAAACCCGAAACAAGGTGTAAGACCTGTTCCGTTTGGAAGAAGAAGACACTGTCGAACAGACGAAGCAACAGCAGCCTCGTGTTAGGTTCGTTTCGGATTCTTCCAAGGCCAACATGTCATCTGGACCCACCGTGCTGGACTTGTTCTTCTTCGCCTCCTGGACCTTCTTCTTGAACTCGGACTCTTGTTTGGGGTTCAAAGCTAGCAGTTCTTTGACCGGCTTAGGAGCCGCGTCTGCTTTGCTCTCAGTCATGACGATTGATTAATATAATAGTTCGATACATATATTGTAAAATAGAAACACACACTGCCAGTCAACTCTCTAGGTACCACGTTGGTCTCTCTATCCGGTTGTCCATGTGGTGACAACCGAAGAAGTGCGGAGGCAAGCTTCGTCCGTGGCGTCTAATGCCGTGGCCTCGGTACGGCGCCACCTACAGGCTGGGAGGATTAAAGGGGAGCGCCACCTACAGGCTGGGAGGATTAAAGGGGAACGCCATCTACAGGCCGGGAGGATTAAAGGGGAGCGCCACCTACAGGCTGGGAGGATTAAAGGGGAACGCCATCTACAGGCCGGGAGGATTAAAGGGGAGCGCCATCTACAGGCCGGGAGGATTAAAGGGGAGCGCCACCTACAGGCTGGGAGGATGGGATCTCTGGAGGACTTCCGGGATGAGCGGTGTATGCGTTTGAGTTCGGCGATTAGAAGAAGTTTGCATTGCTTTGCTTTGTTTGTATAAATAAAAGTCACAATAATTTTTCAAGGATAGGTAGAAGTAGAGTAGATTTAGTGGAGAGAGTATTTTGCGAGAGTATCGGCCGACGACCTGTATAGGTCCGGTATACGATACGCTTGTACATATTCTCTACCATGGCAGAAAATCAGGAAGATGGTTGTTGCAGTATGGATGAAGTGGATCAAGACGATGGGCACTGGCAGACAAGGAGGATAAATAAAGCAAAACGGACTAGGGAAGTGAAAGAGAGTGAGGATAAATTGAATGTCGTGGTGAGGTTTGAAGAGCCAGGAGTGAAGAATTTAGATCCAATAAAACTGACAAAAATAATTAAGAATCAGGTTGGCGAGGTAAAATACGCTAGAATTCTAAATGATGGAAATTTGTTAATAGGATGCAACTCTGAAGAGCAGATTGGAACAGCTCTAAAGCTGCAAGCTATTGGGAGGGCAGTGGTAGTAAAGGTGGTAAAAGCCGGTGAACAAGGGAGTAAAGGAGTGATTTATGGGATTCCGTTAGCAATTGAGATGAAAGAGCTGGTAAAGAACTTAAAAGTAAAGTGTGATGCAGTTCAGAGTGCAAAGCGCTTAACCAAGGGAGCTGAGAAAAAAGAATCTGAATCAGTTCTGATACAGTTCAGTATAAAAGAGTTGCCCACTGAGCTATACTTTGGATTCATGAGGTACAGGGTAAGAGAGTTCACTCATAAGCCAATAAGATGCTACAAGTGCCAGAAGTTTGGTCATGTAGCTAAACTGTGTAAAGGGACAAAAAGATGTGCGAAATGTGGTGGGGAGCATGACTATGGAGAATGTGGAGAGGGGGTAAGACCTAAATGCTGTAATTGTGGAGGGGGACACAGTGCGGCCTACTGGGGGTGCGAAGTAATGAGAAAGGAGACTGAGATTCAGAGTGTGAAAAGGAAGGATAGAGTTTCTTATGCCGAAGCAGTTAAAAGAGTGGAACAAACAAAGAATAAGAATGAAGGTAATGATAGAGGGGAAACACCGACAGGAAATGTGTGGATACAGAGGCAAGAACAATTCAGAGAGAAGGAGGAAAAGCAGAGGGAGGAAAAGAGGGACTTGGTTATCTTTATTGCTGGAGTAATCAATGCAACAGCTGAGGTTAAATCTAAAACTGAAAGGATTCAAATCATTACAAAGGCAGCAACTCAACATTTGGGCATGGTAGACTTAAAATGGGAAGAAGTAAGGGACTGTCTTGCTGTGCACTCAAACCAGGAAGTAGGGAAAGGATGATATGTTAATTTTACAATGGAACGCAAGGAGTCTGTTGGCAAATGGTCAAGATTTTAAAAAGTTTATAGATAGTAGGAGTATAAAACCAGAAATAATGTGTGTTCAAGAAACATGGTTAAAACCTAGATTTGATTTTGTTATATCTGACTATACTGTCATCAGACAAGACAGAGAACAAGGAAGTGGTGGGGGATGTGCTACCTTTGTAAGGAAGGGTGTTCCCTATAGGGTGTTGGGTACAGGGAAGGAACAAGAATATTTGGTAGTGGAAGTATGGGCAGATAAAAAGAAAATAGTAGTGATTAATTATTATAACCCTTGTAAAAAGCTAGCATTAAATGAACTAGAGAAAATAGAAGGTCAGGATAGAGATAATGTTGTATGGTGTGGAGATTTTAATGCCCATAATACACTGTGGGGAGGGGGGAAGACGGACAACAATGGGCAGGTAATTGAAGACTTAATGAATGATAGGAACTTAGTTTGTTTGAATGATGGTAGAAGCACTAGGATTGATATTAGAACTGGTAAAGAGTCCGTACTAGACCTCACAATTCTGTCCAGTAGAATGGCTCCAAAATGTGAATGGGAAGTGCACGGAAAAGGCACTATTGGAAGTGATCACTATCCAATTCTATGTAAACTGGATATTGATGTAAGGTTGAGCTCAGAAGATCGCCATGGAAGGTGGATTTTCAAAAAAGCAGAGTGGAAGAAATTTAAGGAAGAAAGTGATTTGTACATTAGTTCAATCCAAGAAACAAATGATGTTGAAAGAAATGAAAGTGAGTTACGACATATGGCTGCACTGGCTTCAATACCAAAAAGTTCAGGAAAATTAGTAAGAAAAGTTGTTCCATGGTGGGATGCTAAATGTGAGGAGGCAGTTCGGAAAAGGAACAGAGCATTTAGAAGGTTAAAAAGAACTCATAACTTTCAACATCTGATTGATTATAAACAAGCACAGGCAGTAGTGAGAAGGTCTATAAGGCAAAGAAAAAGAACATACTGGAGAGATTATTGTACCTCAATTGGAAGTACTATTAATATAAATGATGTATGGGGAATGATCAAGAAAATGGAAGGTAATAGAAGAGAATGGAATTATCCAATCCTGTCAGATGGAGAACAGTTGGCTATATCAAACCTAGAGAAAGCAGACATGATGGTGAACACACTGAGTAAGGTACATAGTTCAAGTAATTTATCAGAAGAAGAAAGAAGGGGTAGGGAAGAAACAAGGAGTCTATATACTGAGATTATTCAAAAGAAAGACAAAACAGAGGATAAATATAATGTTCCATTCACACTGAGAGAGTTAAGAAATGCTTTGGATAAGTGTAAGAACTCTGCTCCTGGTAAAGATGAAATCTGTTATAGCATGTTAAGACATTTAAGTGAAACAGGAATTCAGAAGGTTTTAAATATATTTAATAAAGTATGGGAAGAAGGAAAGATCCCTACAGGATGGAAGGAGGCAGTTATTGTTCCAATAAGAAAACCAGGAAAGGATGCTAGTATTCCAGCTAATTATAGGCCAATAGCTCTAACTTCTCACTTAGGTAAATTAATGGAAAGGTTGGTGAATGGAAGGATAATGCACTTTATTGAAGAGAGGGGGTGTATGACTAGTTGTCAGAGTGGTTTTAGAAAGGGGAGAAGTACTATTGATTCAGTCATATGTCTTGAGGACGAAATCAGAAAAGCACAGGTAAAGAAAGAGACTGTTGTGGCAGTATTTTTAGATGTGGAAAAAGCGTATGATATGCTATGGGTAGAGGGCCTTTTAATCAAAATGCATATGTTAGGAATTGGAGGAAATATGTTTAACTGGGTAATGGACTTTTTAAATAATAGAAGTATTCAGGTGAAAATAGGGAAAGAAACATCTAGAAGGTGCTTGGTAGAAAACGGACACCGCAAGGAAGTGTGATTAGTCCATTACTGTTCAACATCATGATTAATGACATTTTCGCTAATGTTCAGCCAGGTATTGGAAAATCACTATTTGCAGACGATGGTAGCTTATGGAAAAGGGGGAAAAATATAAAGTACACCCTGAAGAAGGTACAGGGAGCTCTAACACTAGTGGAGAACTGGGGAAGGAAATGGGGCTTTAGATTCTCTATTGAGAAGACTAAGGTTGTGTTTTTTACTCGAAAGAAAATAGATGAAAATATAAAACTGGAGCTGTATGGTAGGAATTTGGAGAGGGTTAAAAGTTTTAAATTTCTTGGTGTGTTTTTTGATGCAGGACTTACATGGAGGGACCATGTATCAAAATTAGTAGATAAATGTAAAAAAGTAATGAATTTAATGAGATATCTTGCTGGAACAGTATGGGGAGCAGATATATCTTCTTTGAAGCAAATTTATGTTTATTTAATCAGAGCAAGAATTGAATATGGGTGTTTGGTTTATGGATCTGCAGCCAAATCAGTTTTAGCTGGATCAGATAAAGTCCAAGCTATGGCACTGAGAATATGTACAGGAGCAGTGCGATCCTCTCCAGTATGCTCTTTGCAGGTAGAAACAGGAGAAATGCCACTCTGTCTAAGGAGAAAGCAGCTTCAGGCTAACTATTGGGTCAGCTTGATGGGTCAAAGGGATGACCACCCAGTTAAAATAACAATACAGGAAAGCTGGGAGAGAGAGGTGGCAAGATTCCCAAGTTTTGGTTGGACCGGGAAGGCAGTGGCACAGGAAATGTCCATATATGATAAAAACTTTTGTACAGGAGTACTGTGGCCATCAGTACCTTTATGGGAACTGGAGGTACCAAAGATCAACTTAGAGGTACTTGAGATTAAATCACATAATCCTGACTCAAATTTGGTGCATCACTTCCAGTGTCATGTAGTAGGACAATATCAAGATCACATATTAATTTTCACTGATGGCTCAAAGGATCCAGAAACAGGCGTTACAGGAGCAGCATTTATTGTGCAGGGATGGAATGCTCAAGCTTTGAAGAGAACCTCAAATTTCCTAAGCGTGTTCACTGTGGAATTATACGCAATCCTGATGGCAGTGCAATGGACAGAGCAGATCCAGAACCATAAGGTGTTGATATGCAGTGACTCTGTGTCAGCGATCAATAGTGTTGGGAGAGGATCGTCAAAGAGTCGGCAAGATCTAGTATATGACATTCTTCTGGCCATAAGTGATGTGAAAAGGAGAGGGGTAGAAATATCGTTTCTATGGGTCCCAGCTCATGTCGGTATTGCAACAAATGAAAAGGTTGATAAGTTGGCCAAGGAAGCTGCTCTTAAGGAAACTGTAGATATCAACATAAATCTATCAAAGGCAGAGGGTAAAAGTATAGTTTGGCAGGAAACCATTTTAAAATGGCAGCAGCTCTGGGAGCAAGAACACAAAGGCAGGCACCTGTTCTCATTATCTAGTAGGGTAACTGATTCAGTTAACATCTGCAAAAGAGGGGGGTTAAGACGTAAGGAACAGGTTACTATTTCTAGATTGAGAATTGGGCACACATATCTGAACAGCACCTTGTTTATTTTAGGGAAACACCAGAGTGGCTTGTGTTCCTGTCTGGAACCTGAAACAGTACAACATGTTTTGATGTCTTGCAGAAAACATGATCGCCAGAGACAAGACCTTCTTAGAGAATTGCAAGAAATTGGATTAAATGAAGTTTCTCTTAAAAGTATTTTGGAAGTGGGATCAAGCAGATTCTTAAAAGACACTGGGCTGTATAGTAGAATATAGAGCACTAAGGTACTAGTCCCATAAGTGGCAGCAATGCAACTTTTGGTTGCCGGCTGCCGTAAAACCACAAAGAAGAAGAAGAAGAAGAAGAAGGCTGGGAGGATTAAAGGGGAAGGCCAACTACAGGCTGGGGGGATTAAAGTGGAACGCCACCTACAGACTGGGGGGATTAAAGGGGAACGCCACCTACAGGCTGGGAGGATTAAAGGGGAACGCCACCTACAGACTGGGGGGATTAAAGGGGAAGGCCACCTACAGGCTGGGGGGATTAAAGTGGAACGCCACCTACAGACTGGGGGGATTAAAGGGGAAGGCCACCTACAGGCTGGGGGGATTAAAGTGGAACGCCACCTACAGGCTGGGAGGATTAAAGTGGAACGCCACCTACAGACTGGGGGGATTAAAGGGGAAGGCCACCTACAGGCTGGGGGGATTAAAGTGGAACGCCACCTACAGACTGGGGGGATTAAAGGGGAGCGCCACCTACAGGCTGGAGGATTAAAGGGGAACTCCTTCTACAGGCTGGGAAGATTTAGAAGAAGAAGAAGAAGAATTCCTTTTATTTATCCTGCAAGGGAAATTAAATTCTTTCACTCTGTTATTATTATTATACAGGTTACACACACACACAGGCCCGAAATACACACATACACAAACAGGACCTATATACATGCAATTAATGGAGAGATGTCAGAGCGAGGGGGCTGCCAATGGCTCAGCTGCCAATGGCTCAGTGGCCCTCCGGTTCCCAGCCGAGTCACCTATGGACTACTGCCGCCCAAAAAAGGGGGACGCCATCTACAGGCTGCGAGGATTTAAGGGGAACACCATCTACAGGTTGGGAGGATTAAAGGGGAACGCCACCTACAGGCTAGGAGGATTAAAGGGGAACGCCACTTACAGGCTGGGAAGATTAAAGGGGAACGCCACCTACAGGCTGGTACGATTAAAGGGGGGCGCCACCTACAGGCTGGGAGGATTAAAGGGGGGCGCCATCTACAGGCTGGGAGGATTAAAGGGGAACGCCATCTACAGGCCGGGAGGATTAAAGGGGAACGCCCCCTACAGGCTGGGAGGATTAAAGGGGAACGCCAACTACAGGCTGGGAGGATTAAAGGAGAACGCCATTGACAGGCTGGGAGGATTAAAGGGGAACGTCACCTACAGGCTGAGATGATTAAAGTGGGGGGCCATCTACAGGCTGGGAGGATTAAAGGGGGGAGCCACCTACAGGCTGGGAGGATTAAAGGGGAATGCCATCTACAGGCTGGGAGGATTAAAGGGGAATGCCACCTACAGGCTGGGAGGATTAAAGTGGGGCACCATCTACAGGCTAGGAGGATTAAAGTGGGTCGCTACCAACAAGCCGAGAGGATTAAAGTGGGGCGCCATCTACAGGCTGGGAGGATTAAAGGGGGGAGCCATCTACAGCCTGGGAGGATTAAAGGGGGAAGCCATCTACATCATGGGTGTCAAACTGACCCAGTAAAGGGCCGTGTGGCTTCAGGTTTTCATTCCAACCAATCAAAAACACACCTGGTCCAACAAATCAACTGTGTGAAGACAGTTCAGGTGATTGAGTAAGTCGAGTCAGGTGTGTTCTTGCTTGGTTTGAATGAAAACCTGCAGCCACACAGCCCTTCACTGGATCAGTTTGACACCAATGATCTACATGAAGAATTCCACTATGTTATCTTTATGGTCTAAGAACAATTAATGAATATTAGTGAACATGAGGTACTGTCTCTCAGAGCCAGAAACCTGAGAAGGAAGTCTCAAACTTGTGATGTCATCAAGTATAAAGTGTGGAGCTACTCCATAGACAATGAATTGAAGATTGTTGTTTTTGTCATCAAAATCAGAATCAGAATCAGAAATACTTTAATAATGCAATAATTTCCCTCGGGATAAATAGAGCTTCTTGAATCTTGAATCTAATCCCAGGGGGACATTGTTTTCGTTTTAAACTCCAGCTATACAAACAACATATTTAACAACCACAATATTATACAGATAACATATATTTAGAAAAATAGAAATATAAAACAGCATATATACACATATAACTATCTATATATATATATATATAAAATATCAAAATAACAATGGTGATACATACAGATCAAAAGTACTGTAATAACGTGCAAACAACCGTACAAATGTGCAAAGAACAGACTGTTTATGATTGAGTCCATATTACAGAGAGGGGGTGAGAGACTCTCCTAGGGATGCATTGTATAGTTTAATGACCACAGGCAGGAAAGATTTCCTGAGGCGCTCTGTGGTGCATCTGGGTCCGAGGAGTCTTTTGCTGAAGGTGCTCCTCTGCTGGGCCAGTGTGTCGTAGAGAGGGTGGGAGACATTGTCCAAGATAGACCGGAGCCTGGACAGCATCCTCCTCCCTGCCACGGTTGTCAGGGTGTCCAGCTCCTCCCCCACGACATCACCGGCCCTCCTGATCACTTGTTCACTTGTTAAGTCTGTTGGTGTCTGCGACCTTCAGCCCACTGCCCCAGCATGTGACAGGGAAGAAGATCACACTGGCCACAACAGACTCATAAAACCTCCCCAGCATCGTCCGGCAGATGTTAAAGGACCTCAGCCTCCTCAGGAAGAAGAGTCCACTTTGGCCCTTTTTGTAGACAGCCTCTGTGTTTCCAGACCAGTTCAACTTGTTAGTTTTCTGTTTCATCCCCAAATGAGCTAGAAGTAATAACAAGATTTTTGAAAATGGGCTTAGTCCGCTTTTAACTCTGTCTTAACAGCAGCAATCGGCGCAATACGAGTGAACATAAGTGTTTTTATGACTTATTGTCACCTAATTATAAAATAGTATTTCTTAATAATGTTTTTTTTGAGTTTTTATGAGTCAGTCAAACTGAACTCTTGCTCTAGCAGCAGACTCCAGACAGCCGTCTATGTTGACCACTTTGTTCCAACCCAATAGAGCACTAACAAAGTCCAAACCAACTTCCCACCAACGACTGCCACTCTAACGACGGCCGTTGGCACTTGGAGCACAAAGGGTTCCAGTGACATCATCGACCTTGAGAGAGGTTAGATACCTGGCTCTCCACACCAGATAGTTGGACCAGTCCCAGCCTGGTCCTGGTCCTGGTCCTGGTCCTGGTCCTGGTCCTGGTCCTGGTCCTGGTCCTGGTCCTGGTCCTGGTCCAGTCCCAGCCTGGTCAGATGCGTACATGAACTGATGAAGCCTCTTGAATGAGAGGTGAAACATCTTCCTAGACAAATAATCAAGAGCAGTTGCTTTTGACTGAAATTGCTTTGGGGATATTCTCTAATAAGTTTATTAGAAATGTTTTAACTAACCAAAACTATCCTATCTTACATAACTTATCCTTATAGCTATATTTATCTTAACCAATCCCTCATAAAGCCAAAGAGGGCACCTTGAAAATCCTAAATGACATTTATCCGTCTAACAATTTCTTACATGCAAGATTTATGGGACAATCATTTGTGTGGGTTTTGCGAGAGACACATTGAAACAGTCGAGCCTGTTTTCTTTGAGAGTGAGCATGTTGTGTAATTCTCGTTATCTGTTCAAAGCTGGTTGCTGACTGAACACATTACGTTACACCTTTTGAACTGGACTCTATTAAAATTAGAGTGCAGCTACAGTAGAGGAACTTGGACTTCTTGCTGAACAATTTAATTACACCTTTTATTTCATAGATGCAAATATGTCAAGATCAAGCCCCACATCAACAGATGGAAGAATGAACTTAAGCTATAAAAAAAAATATTTGTATTACATGACAAACAAAAGTGCCCAGAGACTCTTTTCTTTACTTCTTTACTTCACTTTACCCTTCTTGAATAAGTCCCTCATATTGTGATTTTATTTTTGTAGTATTCCTTTTCCCCCCTACCTCTTTGTTTCAACATTTTTTATATTTGTATGACAAAATGTGACTTAAATGCTTTGTATTATGCAATGTTATGTATTTAAAGATACTTCAATAAAAAAAGAAAACAAACAAAAACCCAGCATCACTGCGCAGACATGGTTGTCGTTTTTGTTTATGTGGTATGAGGTGGAAGGCTATAGGGTGGAGGTGGGGCGATGACGTCATCGCTTAACAAAGTATGCGGCTTCGCCATCCAGACGACCAAGCAAGGAGGCGTTTTCAGGTCTACCCACTCTGAGATCCGATTTGAGAAGATCCGGTTTGAGAAGATCCGGTTTGAGAAGATCCGGTCTGAGCAGATCCGGTTTGAGAAGATCCAGTATGAGAAGATCCAGTATGAGAAGATCGCGTTTTAGAAGATCCCGTTTGAGAAGATCCCGTTTGAGATGATCTCGTTTGAGAAGATCCCGTGTGAGGAGATCGCGTTTGAGAAGATCGTGTTTGAGAAGATCCTGTTTCAGAAGATCCCGTTTCAGAAGATCCTGTTTGAGGAGATCCCGTTTCAGAATATACGGTTTGAGAAGATGCCGTTTGAGAACATCCTTTTTTCAGAAGATCCCGTTTTAGAAGATCCCGTTTCAGAAGATCCCGTTTCAGAAGATACGGTTTGAGAAGATCCCGTTTGAGAAAATCCTGTTTGAGAAGATCCCGTTTGAGAAGATCCCGTTTGAGAAGATCCCGTTTGAGAAGATCCCGTTTGAGAAGATCCCGTTTGAGAAGATCCCATTTGAGAAGATACGGTTTGAGAAGATCCCATTTGAGAAGATCCCGTTTTCGGGCTCCGACAACGCGGCCTCCGTGTGCATGGTCGGCCAAAACGATACAAAAGTTGTGTGGTTACAGGAAAAGGCGTCTCCAAGCTGATGGGCCCTAGTATCTGCTGTTGTGGATATGTTTTTAGAAGTGCGCACTACATTACTGTCACCTTTAACAAAAAAACTTCAGAAAATAGAAGGTTCGTGAGATCCCGTCCAGCTGGATTAGATCTGAGCAGAGCGAAACACATCGACATCACAGGCTGCTGCTCTAACCTGTGAGCCACTTCAGCTCACACAGTAATCACCGCCAGTCACGTGTTTCATGAACTACGTCAGCATCCAGGTTACAGTTTGTTTTGGGTTGATCTGAAACAACTGGTTAACTCATCTTAGAAAAGTACTAAACCTATTTATCAAGGGGGGTTCCCAAAAGCTACAGCTCCCTAATGTGTAGAGTCATAGGGAGCTGGAATGCAGAGGTCAGTATAGCCTTTAGGACCTTTTAGGAACCTCCCTCGATAATTTCCTAATGTAGTGCGCACTTATATATCAAATTCAGCTGCCAAATTTAATGTATAAAATTCAGTGTTCACATCCGGGGAACCAAGGAAGAGCAATCGACTCTAGATTCTAATCTAGAGTCTAGACTCTAGAGTCAAGAGTCTAGAATCTAGTCTCAAGATTAGACTCTAGAGTCTAGAGTCTAGAATCTAGTCTCAAGATTAGAATCTAGAGTCTAGTGTCTAGAATCTAGAATCTAGAGTCTGGAATCTAGATTAGAATCTAGAGTCGATTGCTCTTCCTTGGTTCCCCGGATGTGAACACTGAATTTTATACATTGAATTTGGCAGCTGAATTTGGCCCCTAGAATCTTTTAATGTTTAATTTTTAACATTTAATCGTATACATTGTATTTTGCATCTGAATTTGGTTATATATTTTTAAGGTTGATTTTTTTTTTAATGTTGAATTCTTTAACGTTGTATTGATGAACACTGAAACACTGAGAGTTATACTCTTCATATAAAACATGCAGATACATAATTCCAATGCCTAAATATTCAGTGCTAGAAATTCCAAGGCTTTTTAATTTTCAAAACCCAATGACATAGATTTGCTTTCATAGGCTTCCTTAAAAATATCTAAATATCTGGAGAGAAAAAAAAACCTGCTGGTTACTTTAAATAAATGAAAATACTTCTGTTGTTTGGAAAACTGTTAGAGTACAGAAGACAGAAAGGGAAGGAGGAGCAGAGGAGGAGGTGGAGAGAAGAAAACACGGGGTGGAGTGTTTACTAGTACAATAATGAGGCAAGACAAACGTTAGATACACACGAGCAGTGCACACAGCAACACCAGTTCCTTTAAATTCATGATATGGCAACAAAAATCATCTACTTCACAGTGAATGGGAGACCCGAGCAGGCCGAGTTCCCTGTGGATTGCCCTGCACAGGATGTCAAAGGTAAGAGCACACAATGTTACTGTTGATTATTCGTATTTATTCATTTTAGAGACATATTTTAAGGTACACACACAAGTGCACATGTGATTATGGTATGTAAAGAGTAATATTTGAATCTTTAACATGATCTTTTTTTATCCTAATGTTCATTTGCCAAACTTCCACCATGTTTACAATGATTTTTCACTTCTTGGATGAAAGTAAATATAATGTAAATCTGTTATTATAGACTCTAAATGTGAGTTCCATTAACAGAGGACAGTATAAACATATAAGAGCTTCTTTGTAACTCAAGAAAACAACCGTGATAAGTGGACAGTCAGGGATTACACGAGCAGGTGAAATAATTGTAAGTGTTCTGGAGGTCGTCTGAGCCTCAGACAGCGATACAGCTGCCACTGACAGCCCCTCACTTGTCACATGGGTTGGAGGGTTTGTGTGGCATTGGCTTCACACTGGCTTCACATGCTCTTTATGCTTTGTGTCCAGTTGCCAGGAAAGAAAAGGGAAGCTTATTGAAACATATAGTATAATGTCACTGAGCATCCACTCTTCAGCAGCAGTTATTTGTTATATTGGAGTAGTGTTAACTGAACCACCTGTAGAGTGTGCATACATCTGGGGCAGTCTGTAAAAGTGCTAGCACTTTCTAACAAGGCGCACTTTATAAAGGGCGTTTAGCTGAAACTAAAGGATTTCATTAACTGTATTAATAAATCATTTCAAAAAGATCAGATATACAGTAAGACATTGAGGAGGCAAAGGGAAGCTTATTGAAGATCTCATATATAATCTCAATGCGCATTGTTGTTTCAGCTTTTTGTTATATGCAGGGCTGCAACTAACATCTGTTGATCAGTTGTTTGGTCTATAGAATATTAGAAAATGTGGATCAGTGTTTCCCAAAGCCCAAGATTGTGTCAAACTCCTTAGTATGTCAATGATTTTAATGTGTTTAAGTCTCCCTCGGAAAAGAGATTATTCATCTCAATTGGGTTTCTCCTGGTTAAATAAAGGTTGTAATAATAATAGGAATAATAATAATAATAATAATAATAATAATAATAGTAATAATAATAATAATAATTATAATAGTAATAATAATAAGACGAAGTAGAAGAAGATGACGTCCTCAAGTGTCTTGTTTTGTCCACAACTCAAAAATATTCAGTTTACTGTCAAAGAGGAAAGAGGACAGAAAATATTCATTATTCAATTATCAGAATAGTTGGTGATTAATTTAATAGTTGACAACTAATAGATTTTTCAGTGCAGCTCGAGTTATTTGTACCGTAGTTAACACGTGGTAATTTGAGTATTGTTTATCTAGCTGTAGATGCTTTTATTAATGTAATAAGAAATCGTTTACAAATGCTTTTTGTCAAGAATATTTCTTTGGGCTGCCAATTTATGAAAAACTCCTTTGGCCTATGTTTATCCTGGTTTGGGCCATAAAGCAAATACATGTATAAACGTATAACATTGATTATCCATTCATAATAAGCTGTTGAAAAATTTAAATAAGGATTTGGTTCAGACCCAGCAGTAAAAATTCTCATGTGATTCCATCAGTCAGAATGATCTTGCACAGCAAACGTTGTTGTTATCGCTGTTTCAATGATAAGAATGATATAAATGATTCATAAGGCTTTAGTCAATTATTTGTTAACAATTGACAAAGCATTTAATTACAACTTATATGAAATGTTCCTAGAAATTGGACAAAGAGCATGAAATGAACAGTGAGCCATTCTTGTCAGATCTGTTCCGCTCCGCAGCAGAGGCAGGACCCCATGACATCCTGAAGCTGTACAACCCCAAAGGCAACATCATCAACATCTCCCCGAGTTTGGAGCCCAACAGCCTGAGCTCCTGCTACAAGCTTGAGGTGGTGGCCACCGAGTGCAACAGTGAGCCGTTAGGTATCTTTGACTTTGCACCACGGGAATGGCAGAGTTTGGGTTGGTTTAGAACAATGTTGACAGTCTCCGTCTTCTCTTGTCATTACAGGCGCAGAGCTTGCTGGTGCTCTGGGATTTGACCTCTCCTCCATGGAGAAAAGGTAGGCAAGGTGGGAAATAAGAGAAACAAGACACACTGGG
Organism: Echiichthys vipera; assembly: GCF_963691815.1. NCBI lineage: Eukaryota > Metazoa > Chordata > Actinopteri > Perciformes > Trachinidae > Echiichthys > Echiichthys vipera. The sequence goes on from NC_139835.1 coordinate 4,501,750, forward strand.
AGATATTCTTGAGGGAAAAGATGATTCATATTAACTGTGAAAGGTGAAAGAGTCAGTACACTTGGATACTTTGTACATTGAACAAGTTTCCCAGATAGACAACACAATACAGACTTTGTACAATGACCAAAGGTATGGATGAAAGTATAATAAGTGATGGTGTGTGCTCTCAGACTGCAGGGCCTGGAGAAGAAAATCCTGATGGAGGCCGGTGAGATTCCTGCAGTGGTGTATGAGATGAAGAAACAGGTGGATTCATTCCGGGAGAAGCTAGAGGTACGGCCAAAAGCTGCTTTTGGGGAAGAAGACAATGTGATTTTATTAATATGATAACACAACAACAAAATAATCTGCAAAAGGAGATTTTTAAGCCAGAAAAAGAAACATTACTTGCCTGAGATATTAGGTCCAGACATTATTCCTCTCAGAATCAGTTGTAAGACTGCTGCTGTACGAAATCCAGGAACGAACACGGACGGAAAAGAATTTGAAGGTTGAGGAAAAAAAGTGTAATATTGCAAGATCCAGCAAAATACTTTTTTTTTCAATGCCGTTATCTCAAGATCGCAAGCTAATTATAACAAGTTCTCTTGAAAGAACAATATAATCAAAGGTTGAATATGGAGAATGAGAAGAACACTGTCATCTAGTGTCTCAAGGTCCTAGTCGCAACAACCAAAAATAATTCCAGCAGTCTGGTTGCCAGGTTAGTCAGACAAGGCCCAGTAGCCTGCAGGAGACCAGAGTCTGTTTGAGCCTGTTTGAACCCGCCCCAAGTAGGGGCGTTTGACTGACAGTTAGCGTTAGCCGTTCGCGTTAGCTGTTGCAGCTAAGTAAAGATGAAAGTGATGTTAGTGATCAAGGAGAAGCGTAGCCATTTGGGCGTGCCTTTGAGTGGCGTTTCTCTCCTTTCTCTCAGTCCATGGAGTGAATGCTCGGCCTATATTGACTCTGGTTTTTGCCCGTCACCGCTCACTCAGCTGCTGGGACAAATAACGCTCCCTTCACTGAGGCTCCGAAGCAGCTGCAGGATTGGCAAACTCCATTTCACCCAGTGCCAGCCTACAGTAGCTGCACCCAACAACAGACAACCCTGGCAACCAGCAACGCCCAGCGCTATTGGCTGCTACCATGGAAACACAACGGGACAGAAAGTCATTGTCAAACTTTTAATTCATCTCATCTCATCTCATCTTCATCTGCTTATCCGGGGTCAGGTCGCGGGGGCAGCAGCTTTAGCAGGGGACCCAAGACTTCCCTTTCCCGGGCCACATTAACCAGCCCTAACTGGGGGATCCCGAGGCGTTCCCAAGCCAGTGTGGAGATATAATCTCTCCACGTGGTCCTGGGTCTTCCCCGAGGCCTCCTCCCAGCTGGACGTGCCTGGAACACCTTCCTAGGGAGGTGCCCAGGGGGCATCCTTAATCCTGACTCCAGCCACCCTCCTGAGAAAACCCATTTCAGCCGCTTGTACCCGCGACCTCGTTCTTTCTGTCATGACCCAGCTTTCATGACCATAGGTGAGGGTAGGAACGAAGATTGACCGGTAGATCAAGAGCTTTGCCTTCCGGCTCAGCTCTTTTTTCGTCACAACGGTGCAGTAGAGCGACAGCCACCCCGCCCCCGCTGCTCCGATTCTCCGGCCAAACTCACGCTCCATCGTCCCCTCACTCGTGAACATGATCCCGAGGTACTTGAACTCCTTCGCTTGGGGTAAGGACTCATTCCCTACATGAAGTAAGCAATCCACCGGTTTCCTGCTGAGAGCTCTGGCCTCAGATTTAGAGGTGCTGATCCTCATCCCAGCCGTTTCACACTCGGCTGTGAACCGATCCAGTGAGTGCTGAAGGTCACTAACGGACGATGCCATCAGGACCACATCATCTGCAAAAAGCAGAGACGAGATCCTCAGCCCACCGAACTGCAACCCCTCCCCACCACGACTACGCCTCGATATCCTGTCCATGAAAATCACGAACAGGATTGGTGACAAAGCGCACTCCTGGCGGAGGCCAACCCCCACCAGGAACGAATCCGGCTTACTGCCGAGGATCCGGACACAGCTCTCGCTTTGGGTGTACACTGATTTTTTTTTAATGCAATACTTTCATTCAAACGCCCCATGGGTTTTATTTTATTTTTAAAAATATAGCTTTTAATAAAGATTCCACGTATTCAACCAACTAAGCAAAGACCTGAAAGGCAAGGGGAACTTTTTTTTGGGCAGTGTTGGCCAAACCCTAAGTTTATCTCCTACGCTGTGGTACCTGTACCACTGGTGCTACTCAAGCTCTTTCTGTTGGTACAGAAAGGAATCTCCAAAATAATTAATACTCAATACTAAATAAATATAATACTATCAAAATAATGTAACATTTCGAAAGAAAATGTAATTTTAAAAAGGTTTAGAATTCCATGTCATATTTTTGTTTCAATATCAGCCTGCTCTGTGGTCACGTTCATGAGTTAGGAGCTAAACTGTGATGGAAGAGAGTCAGCAGAGGTACAATGATTGGTTTGAAAACACTGCAACCGTGGCTCCTAATGGGAACTATTAGGAAGAGAAGTGTGGATCAGGAGGAGAATATTTAGAGCAGTCCTTCTGAAACTGAAGTCATGGCTGAAGACAGTCAACAATAAATAATCTTCTGATTAGGAGTAAACCTTCCTGTCCATAACTGAATATTTGAACATTGGTGTTAGTGGTGGGACTGGAGAGAGCCTGATATTTACTGAGGTGGTACGTGTACAAAGTTTGAGGACCACTGTCCTACGTGATACACTTTGAAGCTTAATAAGGCTGCTTTGAAGGGGAGAAAGAAGTGGCTGACACAGGATACAAAGGGAAGTGAAAGTTGAGCAAAATGCAGCATAAACAACATGTTTTACCTTATTAGTGAACTACAAATGTTTGTAAAACATAATGGGACTGTGCATAGAGGCTGACTTGTGTATTAACAGTGTAGATATAAGGTCTGATGGAATCTTATTGTGAAGAGACTGTGTGTTCCACGTACATAATATTTACATCAATGGGGGATGTGATCATGATGCCTTCAGGCAGCATAAACCTACCTAATGTGTATATATGATGCACCTGGATGAAAGAAATGCAATATGTAAAATAAATGTAACAACAAATAGCAAGTTAAGTTAACACCTGGACATTATCACACCTGTTACACAGGAGGTCTGTGTGTTTGAACTGCAGCAGATTACTGTTGTTTTCAGGTGATTTAAGAAGATAAACAGGAGATCTACAGAACCAGTCAAAAGTTTGGACATGCTTTCTCATTAGTAGGAGATTAACTAAGATTTTGGCGAAAAAAATGTTTTTCACCTTGCCTTTCAGGTCACCAGTATTAACTTATCATAAGAAAATAGACGTTTTTTAAATGCACTTTATTAATACCTTTTTTTGAATACCAAAACTTATGACAGGTGTTTGCTATCACCACTAACTTTACCATCTCTGATAAACATTCAAGGAAACTATCTTTTGTTTTCTTGGGGAAAGTAGTCAGTGATCTTGTTATCATGACATAACCCCATTTGTTTTCTTGAGATGATAAAAAATATTTAACTTGTGATGTTGAGTTAACGGCATTAAAAAATAATTGCAAGGACGGCTGTTCTAGGCTTCCGTGCAAAAGTACACTTTTTGTTCTCAACCTCATGTCTCTTCTCAGGCTCTATACAACATGGCTGCAGGCTGGAATTTGCCCATTCGTTGAAGGGTCAATCTGTGGATTTGATGCGATGAACGATGTGTTGCTCTAACCTCCAGCCTCTGCTGACTGGATTTACCTCGTCCCTTTTCAGAGTGTGGAGCATCTGAGCTGGCTGGGACTGTTTAAAGACCTGTCAGAGGGAACACACAAGCCCTCCCCATTCTACCATAAGAGAACCCTGCATAAAACCAGGAAGGAGTGTGAGCATGTACGGGAAAAGTTCCTTCAAATGAGGCACGTTCACACCAAAGCTCGCTGAAATCTGCTGTTAATTACTGTTTTAAAATCCAGTTATCATGAATGCATATGCTGTCCCCTTGGCAGCTCCCTGGAGATGTCAGAGGAAGTGAGGCAGTACCTAAAGACCCCAACCTTTGATAACTGGTAAGTTTTATTGTGACCAGTATGAATCTGGAGATGTTTAATGTCACCTGCAGCATCAGTGTTTATCACCAACATGTTCTGGGTGTGATTGCGAACAAACAGTCAGTGCACCTGTCTCCGTAGTGTTCCGACAGTGAGGCAGGCAGGCGGTTGGCTAATGAAGGTCGTGTCCAAAAAGCTCCTCTGATGCGCCTCTGAAGAGGATAGGAAACGTCGGCCTTTCTTCTGATCAACACACTCATCTCAATATGAATAGGCAGGCAAAGGGCTTACGAATCAAACAGTCTTTATGAAAGGCTTAATCAACAAACCATGTTTGAAGTGGGCTTCACCGAGAGTAAGCACACGCTGCATTCAGGCCAGGTTTCACTGGTTTTGTTTAATTCGTCCAAAAGCTTTTAAAGCAAACCCACAATGGTGGTGGTGGATAGATATGCGGTTAGGCACAGGCAACATAATGAGAACTGAAGCTCAGAGCGCCACATAATCAGAATACATGACAGGATTTCTTTGTAACCCTGATAAAATACACTTTTCTTTGCCTCCTGCTAGGAATAGAGCTATTACTCAGAATAAGGCTAGAATTATTCCACATTCTTGTTAGTCAGACAAAACACCAAAACCAAAAATTTTTTTGGTCAAATTTTCAACACTATGATTCAACCAAGTCATTCCTACTGAAGACGTAAATCTTTAAAACATATTCCAAAATATATCATTGAATTTCTTAAAAAGGCTCAGAAATTTCCTAAAACAGCTGGACACTGTCATTTTTATCTTTACTCAAACAGAAGGCACTATTTTCTGCTGCAGATTCCTACACCATTAGTGTGCAGTGAGTATTCTCTGCTGTAGAAAAGTGTACGTGGGTGTTAGAATCAAGAACCCACCACAGCGACAGGAAGTGCCAAAAACTGCAGTTCTCTGAGTGTCCACTAGGGGTTTCATAATAGAGCAGTTTCTCATTGCCCCCCATGTTAAACAGGCCGTTTTCACAGCATCATTAAACCTGTTTAAGGTCTGGGACAAAAGAACATTCTAGTCTGTATGTTTAGGTCATATCTCCATGACAACGCTGAGGGGGGTGAATTTTTTGTACCAAGCTAGTTTATATTTTATTGGGAGGTTAAAGTTTATGATAATTAGGGGCGTGGCCTCTTGAGTGACAGCTAACCTCTGGACCTGACTTCGCCCCAGAGGCTAACTGCCAGGAAGAAACAACAGATGATTAAGGAACAAAACACATTAGCTCTGTTATGCTAATTAAATAGCTGCACTTGCACCATGACTTGCAGTACAGCCTGCTATCTATGACACATACACTAGATGCTAATCTGGAGCAGCGGGAGGATTCGGGACATGTTTTACAGTCTATGGGACTGTGTTGAATATCAGTTTAAATCATAGATCATAAACGCTGCCTGCACTTCACTCTCAGAGCCAATGTAATCTCCACTAGTGACACAGGAAATAAAAAAAAATGACTCCCATTTCCTCCCAGTCCCGGAAAAAAATCCCAACATTGTCTCCCACTCCGGTTAATCTAGTAACTTGTTCTGTTACGTAATGTTGCTAATTCAGTATACGTCAGGTATACGTCAGCCAGATGGACGTATCTCCCTCCCCCCAACATACCCTTTTATGGTAAGATGAAACGAGGCGGAGTCAAAGTCTGACAAGATGGAGACTCCTGTAGGCGAGGATGATTGGATCAAGTTGAGAGAACAGACCTCGATGGAGAGGCTACGTCCATTTTTTTGGAGCGAGCGAGTTCATAGTAATGACAGATCATGTCACCCAGAGCAACAGTGTGGCTCACTGATGTGTTATCATTTCAAGGACAATAGTGGACAACTGTGGCAGATGTATACACAGACAGAAGACCATGGTGGGGTGTGTGTAGAAGCCTTTTGCTAGGCTTTGTTTAACTATGGCATCACAATCACTGTTGAGACTCTAAAATATCGATTTGACTATTGTTTAAGCAGATGTCCCCTCATTAACCTAATTGTTTATAGCTCTAAAATAAAAGTGCTCTGTGTGTGTGTGTGTGTGTGTGTGTGTGTGTGTGTGTGTGTGTGTGTGTGTGTGTGTGTGTGTGTGTGTGTGTGTTTGTGTGTGTGTGTGTGTGTGTGTGTGTGTGTGTGTGTGTGTGTGTGTGTGTGTGTGTGTGTGTGTGTGTGTGTGTGTGTGTGTGTGTGTGTGCAGGCAGTGGGAGGACGCAGAGATCATGGTGCTCCTGCAGGTCATGTACACAGACTTAGATTTCATAGCGGGCTTCAACATTGAACCTCAAGTACTGCAGCAGTTCCTGTTTGAGGTCTATCGAAGATACAACAACATCCCTTTCCACAACTTCAAACACTGCTTCTGTGTTACCCAGATGGTGAGTGTGTGTGTGTGTGTGTGTGCGTGTGTGTGTGTGTGTGTGTGTGTGTATGTGTGTGAGACCCCTCTTGTGTCACCTGGCCCTCAGGGTGGAGAGGTGACTCACATCAGTGTAACAGCAGGTCAAGTTGTTCTCTCAACACATCCATGAAGGCGGACATGTTTTCCTTTAACATTTTTTACAAAATAGCCTGTGCATAAAGGGTTCATTCTTTCAACCTCCATTAATCAATGTGTTTGATCTCTTTAACTTGGATGTCTGTGTGTAATCTAAAATTGTTGGCTTATACGAACAAAATCAAAGAGAATTAGCACTCAATTGGGCATTTCTTTTTGCATTGCAAGGCTTTTAAACACTTTTAGCTTCTTTTAGCACATTTTCTTTGTGTATTATTTAGGTGATGGCTTAATCAAGTGACCCAGCAATAAAATCTTGATAAAGCCATTATACACTACCCAATCCAAATGGCATACAGACAGTGTTAGCAAGTTAAAATGTGTGCACATAGCAAGCTAAAGAGAGCTTTTTCTCAGGAGCTGGTTGAGACCAAATCAGGAGCAAAAAGGAGAGGGAATATTAGACTCAAATGTGTCCGGTGACAAGACACATAACTTTAAATGACTGCTAAAGATGCTCTATGTCTTCTGGATGCGTAAGGGCGCAATTATTGCTAACATGGCTAATCCACACATACATACTGGGACAGGGGGAAACGCTCTGGCTTGTTTGGGTCATCAGTCAGTCATAAATGTCTTCATAAGACAATTATTAGGTTAGCAGTTTTCCGGGCCGGCTGTGGCGCAGTGATAGAGTGGGTCCTCCTTCAATTGATAGATTGGCGGTTTGAATCCTCAGCTTCCCCGGTCCACATGTCGAAGTGTCCAAGACACTGAATCCTGAATTGCTCCCCGCGCTGTGCATGGGTGTGTAAATGTGGTGTGCATGGTTTGATTAGATTAGATGGTATGTAGATGTCCACTGCCATCAGTGTGAATGTGACAAACACTGTGAAAGCGCCTTGAGTAGTCAGAAGACTAGAAAGGTGCTATAGAAGTACAAGTCCATTTACCATCTTCTTTTTCCACATTATGTCACATTATGACAACATCTCCAGTTCCCATTCAGTACTCACTCTTCATCCCTGAGCAGATGTATGGTCTGATCTGGCTGACTGACCTGAAGAGTAAGATGGACAGCATCGACCTGCTGATCATGCTGACATCTGCAGTCTGCCATGACCTGGACCACACAGGATACAACAATGCCTATCAGGTTTATGAAATACCCTTTCATTTTGTGCCACAGCTTTTGTTTGCATTCGCTTCAAGAAGGGTCTTTTCACAGCTGGTATGGACAGGAGGAACAAGTGCAGGGATGTATGATAGACTTTGTAAAACCTGAACCTAATCTTAAAGGTTGAATATGTAGAATCTTTATTGAAAGCTATATTTTTTATCGTTTTGAGTGGTACAGAAAAAATATGTTTAGTCTAAATTATTATTTTTTTTGATGGGCTTCACAATGACTTTCTGTCCCGTTGTGTTTCCATGGTAGCAACCAATAGCGTTGGGCGTTGCTGGTTGCCAGGGTTGTCTGTTGTTGGGTGCAGCTACTGTAGGCTGGCACTGGGTGAAATGGAGTTTGCCAATCCTGCAGCTGCTTCGGAGCCTCAGTGAAGGGGACGTTATTTGTCCCAGAGCTGAGTGAGCGGAGACAGGAAAAAAACAGAGTCAATATAGGCCAAGCATTCACTCCATGGACTGAGAGAAAGGAGAGAAACGCCATTCAAACGCACGCCCACATGGCTACGCTTCTCCCTGATCGCTAACATCACTTTCATCTTTACTTAGCTGGAACGGCTAACGCTAACTGTCAGATAAACTCCTCTAATCCTTTTTTTTATATTGTGATTTGCCGGAGGGGATGGGTTCAAACAGGCTCAAACAGACTCTGGTCTCCTGGGGGCTACTGGGCCGGGTCTGACCAACCTGGCAACCCGACTGCAGGACTTATTTTTTGTTGTTGCGACTACGATCTTGAGACACTAGATGGCGGTGTTCTGCTTGTTCTCATATTCAACCTTTAACTTTGGTTATCAAATCATTCTGATGAAAAGCTGTACTGAGTGGACATTTTACTGTTGAAAAACTTAGCACTGCTCTTTTATGTTTTTAACCAAGTTTTTTTTATTACTTGATGTTTGAATTCTCAAGTTGCATGGTTGTTTTCTGTTGTTGTCCTTTGTAGCTATGGAAACAGTTCAGAGAACTGCTTCATCGTCAACTAATTATTAAATACATCTATATCTATTTAACGTGACCATTTTTTTCAGATAAATGCTCGGACTGAACTTGCTCTCCGCTACAATGACATCTCTCCACTTGAGAACCACCACTGTGCTGTCGCTTTTGAGATTCTGGAGAAGGTATTGATGTTTGTTCCAAACATTCTGTCCAAGCTGCCATGAAACATACCTTTAACATGAATGGGGGTTTTCTGTTTTGTAGACAGAGAGCAACATCTTCAGAAACTTGTCCATGGATCAGTACAAACGGATAAGGGGTGGGATCATCAAGTGAGATCATCTTTATGGTTCTTTGGTTATTTCTCATGGTGCTCAGTAATGATAGAGCGACATGTTATGGTATGGTATTTATTCTGCTCTAATTGCAGATGCATTTTGGCCACTGACATGACGAGGCACAATGAGATTCTCAATAAGTTCAAGTCCATCCTGCCGGCTTTTGACTTCACCAACAAGGACCACAGGGATGTGGTAAGAGGAGAGGGGACAGACCCAGTCTCAGTATGAAAGGACAGGTGCCCTTTTACACTCTGCTCATCCCTTTGATATAGCACATTCTGAGTCACTATATCTTATTGAAGAATGTGTTCACTTAACCTGTCCTTTTACAGTAAAGTAATGTCATTATTTATAGCGAAACAAATAAAAGAAAGATATATTTAATGTTATTCCATTACATATATGCTGAAATAATTACATATGTCATGCTCTACCTTATGTGTGAATTCTACTTTAGTGATAAAAGTAGTGATTCAATTGTTCTTATCATATATTTGATGTTATTCTGTTACATATTTGAGAAAAATATCAGGATGATGTCTCAACATTTCTGAGATGTTTCCAAATGGTAAATATCTAGAATAAATGCATGGAAATGATAGTAGTACTGGCTATATTACAAATTCCATGGTAACACATTGGCATATGTTGGTATAGTAACATATCATCAGCATTATAACAATATGGTTTTTAATTTTTGGTTTTTATTTCTGTTTTGCATGTACCAGGAACAGACATTTCAGTCGTTTGGTAGAGGCCTATCTTAAAAAAATGTGAGGTCTGTTTTTAAAAAAGAATCATTGATTATTGCCCTAAGGACGTAAAAAATGGTGATGGGCAAATGAAGCTTCATGAAGCATGAGTTGTATTTGTTAGGTCCACTAGATGGAGCTCTTGGTTTAAAGAAAAGGGCTCAATGAACCGTGATTCAGTGTGTTTTCAACCCTTTGATGAACAGAGAGCTCCATAGTGGAAAATAAAGGAAATGCTACACATACCTTAATGAAGCCTCATTTGCCCATCACAATATAAAATGTATTTTTTTTCTTTTTTTCTCCGTGGGAAAAGTATTAAATTGCAGTTAAAGATATGAAGAAAGGACATTATTGTAACAGCATTTTATTGTTATTGGTAGTAGTGGTTGTAACCTTTAGCACAACTACTGTATTTCTTCAAAGTATTTAAGTATAGTTATGATATAGTTATAAGTGTAGTTATAATATCAAGAATAGTTCAGGGGTAAAATAATTACTACTGTATGATTCTGTGTGCTGGAATAACACAGTGTTACTAAACTAACTTTGCCTAATTAAATAAAATAAGTACCAGTATGGGTGGACCATGGGTGTTTTCCGCCTTTAAAAGGAAAAACAAATCAATTGAATTTATTGTGGAAGCAGTAGCCTAATGCTTGACTATAAGTGAAAAACTCCCCTACCCTGGGACGACTAATCCACTGCTGTTGTGATGGAGACTGAACTGAATATGTTGTTTCATTTATTTGAACCATTATTATTATTGTGAATTATTGAAGAACTCTGACACATCCATGTCATCAAATCATATTAAGATCTATCTATATGATCCATCTATTAAAAGTGCTTTACAGCTGATGACAAAACAGTTCAAATATAATAAAACAATAAAGACATTTGAGATTGATGCACACAAGAAATAGAAAGGATGAGAGTAGGATAATAAAAACAATCAGTTAGATCACTCAAACCAAGGAAGTGTCTCCTGATTGGAAAGCTTGCATGTCAGACAAACTGACCGATGAAAGACCGTGTTGCTGCAAGATTTTAAAACTCAATATGAAAACTGACAGGTAACTGATGTAAAGACTTCAAAACAACTGTAATGTGTTGCTCCTGCAGAAAAGGGGCAGCAGAGTTCTGAGTCAGCTGTAACTCATTTATTTATGCCTAGAATGCAGTGCAAAACTATAAAGTTATACTCCATAAGATTTTCATCTATTTAACTGTCTTTTAAGTTAATATCTATCACAGAGTGAGTTAAAACAATGGTGAGTGATTATATGACCCACTAATGAAAACACTTGTTGCCTCTTTACTGAGCATTACAATATCTGAGTGTCTGTGGAGACATTCCCTCTCTAGATTCAAATAGGCCGCCATGTTAGTGACTCTGCTGACAGCCCAGGGGCCTGTTTCACAAAGCAGGTTTAGTGAAAACTCTGAGTCTGTTAACCCTGAAATGAGGGAAACTCTGAGTTTTCCGTTTCACAAAGGGAGGTAACTCAAACCAGAGAGAGAGGGGTAACTCTAGCCTGTTTCACAAAGGGAGGTAACTTAAACTCTCGGTCAGTTACCATGGAAACATGCTCTCTGAAACTAACCTGGTCGGGACCAGGTTTTTCTCAGAAAACCTTGAGTTTCTCTCTGTCTCCGCCCTCTTTCAGCCACACACGGTGTTTCATTTCCTCATTCATTCAGTCAGCGGGCGAGTTTTGGCGAAGTATAGTTCTGCTATAGTTCCGTCTGTTTTTTCAGAAAATCACTGCAAACATCAGACATTAGAAGTTATATTAGGTGGCGACTATTTCACTACCATGGCGTGTCCTTCTGATAACAATCCCGTGGATGAAGCTGCAGCATTACTGCGCAGAGAATTAAATATTCGTCGGGAGATGATTATCAGACTATTGAATATAGATGTTCTTGCATTTCCAGGCAATTCTCTGTTTGAGCGGTACCGTTTCATATCACAGCAGATATTCTGTGTTGCGCTGCGTTTTTTTGCAAACGGGAGTTTTTGTATACAACGTATAAAAGTCATTCAGTAGGCCTATATTAGAAGTTATATTAGGTGGTGAATATTTACACTACCATGGCGTGTCATTTTGATAACGATCCCGTGAATGAAGGTGACGCATTTCGCAAAGAGAATTAAATATTCGTCGGGAGATGATTATCAGACGTCCTTAATATGCTGCAGCCATAATTACAAAATGAATGAAATGGATCTTTTGAGCAAGTTGAATGTATTTGACTCAGCGTTTCTAAATATAATTCCAGCTTTTCTTGCAATTCGTAGGTTCAAAAGTGTGTGCTTTTAGTTGGGTTACCGGTATATTAACTACTCCTATACTGTATAGCCTTCTGATCCAGAATATCACCTATAATGCGAGGGGGCTGAATACGGCACAACACCGTTTCATGTCACAGTCCATCTCATCCCTCCTTACATTTCCAACATTAACAACCAGTCATGCTCTCATATCACAGCAGATGTTGTGTGTTGCGCTGCGTTTTTTTTGCAAATGGGAGTTTTTTATACAACATTGATATGTTGTATAAAAAACAGCCACTTACGGTAATATTTACTTTACGATGTAAAACCTGCTCAAAATGAGGCGTCACCATGAGACTGTGCAGAGGTTTTACCTGTTTGAAAAATGTTTTTATGTTTCATCTTAAGCTGCGCTTCTCCCCCGCGGGGTTGCACTTAAATGAAATAAATTAATAGGCTCCCACTCATGCAGTTCCCCCTGTGATATTACTGTGATTGCAACTGGACTACATTTAAACTTATGCACTGACCCGAGCCGCAATGTTCTCCCGCACCGTCTCCCTCTTTTGCTGCTGCAGCGGTGTAAACCTGCTCAAACTCCCGTATGAGCGCATTAATGTTTCCATTTCCAGTTGTAGCGTAGCCCTTCGCTTCCCCGTTGCCATGGTGACTCGTCGAATCAGGGCTCCATTGATGCTGTCTTTTTTTACTTGTGGTGCACGCGCTTAACTCCAGGTCAAACTACTCTGAGTTGATCAACCTAACGCAAATCTGCTGTTCTGGAACCGAAAACTCAGAGTTTCCTTTCTCAGAGTAGATCAACTCAGAGTTCAGGGTTAGACTCAGAGTTTTTTGAACCTGCTTTGTGAAACAGGCCCCTGATCATCACTGCCGGTTATGCTGCGTTTACTTGTAATCAGAAATCTTCCACTTCCACCTTTGAGTCAGGCTTGTAGTAAGGGCAGAAGTGTAACAGGAACATGGGTGTGTGTGGATTTAAGAGGGGAACATGTAGGGGACGGACTGGAAGTAGAGAGGTGAATGTGTTTCAATGAAGTTTACAAAAGAGCAACAAACAAAAAAGTCAGCACCCGTAGTGACCGTGAATGTGACGGCGAAGATGGAGGCTCTGAACGAACAGGCTCAGCTGCAGTTACATCTTACTGCAACAGAGGGCGCTAGAAACAAGGGATCAAAAATATAATGGAGTACAACTTTAACTTTTCAGTAGAGCTGAAGCCCAACCATAACTCACACAGTGGTTCAAACAGATCGTGGTTCGACTCTGTACCTCTGTTTCTCATAATAAATGCTTAGCTGAATGCGATTTATGTTTCCTGTTGTGCAGCTCATGATGATTCTGATCAAAGTGAGCGACATATCCAATGAGGCGCGCCCCATGGAGGTGGCCGAGCCCTGGCTGGACTGTCTTCTGCAGGAATTCTACAACCAGGTAAGTGAGTGCATGGGAAGTTTCACCACTATAGAGGGTTGTTCACATTTTCCTGACATGATCTGACTTTCTTGATTCTTGTACAGCACAACCTGACTAGAAGGTTAACTAAAATAAAAGGCAAGATCAAAAGGCCCTGCTACACGTAGAGCCATTAATTCCAACTGTGTCCACTGTGTGCCGTCAGAGTGATGCGGAGAAGTTGGAGGGTCTTCCAGTCACCCCCTTCATGGATCGGGACAAAGTTACCAAGCCGTCGTCTCAAACAGGCTTCATCAGATTCGTGCTTTTGCCTCTCTTCATCGAGCTGGCCAACCTCTTCCCCTGCTTGGAGGTTATTCATTTTTAAAGGATTCACAGATATCCAGCAAATGGACTAACTCTGAGCAATCTGACGTAACACCCTTACAAAATACGATTTCCGGGCCCAAACTCTCCATGGAAACGAAGGAGACAACGGCAAATATGTGAACAATTACGATCACCTCTTTCATAAGTTAGACCTCTTTTTCATCGATAAGAAAGATAGGAAGAAAGGTAAAATGACAATTACGTTGTTTTAAAAAAAAACTCAGATCTGTTCAAACAACGGGGAACACAGCACTGCTGCGCTGTAGAAATATGAGGCTCGGACCGGCTTGGACCCAGAAATCATATTCAGAAAGGGTGTTACGTCTCGACTTAACAGCCTGATAGGGATAGTTAGGTTTTGACTGGGAATGACTGAGTAAATGACAAGGTTGAGGGTAAGTTTGCTCCATTCTTTGAATTTGATCAACTCTTTGTTCTTTCTGCAGCAACACATTATTGACCCAGTACGGAAGGCTCTTGATTACTACACAGAGATGGAGAAAGCACTGGAGAGGGAGAAACAGAACCGAGCTCAGAGCGAGAACGCAGCCAAGAGTAAGGAGACGACTGTGGACGCACAGAGCACAGCTGACAGCCACACAGATGCTGGGCCAGAAGCCTCGAAACCAGACACACAGTGAAGTACCATGGAAGAACTGGACAGCACCTAACTGAGGCCTCTTATACACTCTCTTAAGACTGTATGATATTAGAATGATTTAAATGTATCTGAACCATCAACATTTGTACTTTTACTTGTTTATTTACTGGGCTAAGCACAAGTACTGTACGCTGTTCTCATCAGTTTGCTGTAGTATTGGTGTATACAGTTTTTAATGTCATGTGATGAGGTGGAACTTGATCAGTTCAATACAAAGTGTAATGTATTTTACAGTACAACACATTTGACACAAACAAAAGGAATGTGTGACGATTCATGGATTATGCATCTTTCATTCCACAGTTGCAGAGGAAAGACAAAATGGCATTTCTTATAAAATCTCCAGAGCTGCTTTTAGGGGAAATAAACTCTATATAGTCTGTTGGTTTGGTTGCATTCAAACAGCAAGTAATAAAGCACACCAGGAGTGTCTCCTCCCAAGCATGCGAGGTGAATTAGTGCAACATATTCTCATCATTAAGATATCTTAGGAAAAGTAATGCACAAGAATTTGTTTGATAGCTTACAAAACAGTGACCAAAAGCAGGCTGCAACAGTTACATTTAGGAACCAAAAGTACCGCTACACTTGTGGTTAAGTTTAGGCAACAAAAGGTGACGGTTAAGGTTAGGTATCAAATGTGTGGTTAGATTAGACCCAAGGTTGTGGTTTGGTTTAGTACTTGTGGGACACAAACACCACCTTTTCTGTCATACCTGCATCTGTTTTGGAATAAGGTACAGTGCACACAGTATGCAGCATATTGGGTGGTATGAACTGCTGTTTCTTTGCCATAATGTAGTTCTTAGGCCACCTTTCCAGCATCATCCACAGGTCATTTTTGTTATTGTTGTAAAGAGTATACACACGTCACATTCCTTGTTTTCAAACCTCTTAGCATTCAACCTTTTTTTAGAGGGGTGACGGTGGTGGTGGACAGGGGGTGTTCTGAAGGAGATTGCTACGGCGGCCGTGAGAGTTCACAGCACTGCACCTCAAGAAAACCCATGCAAATAGACAAAACACAAGCAAATTAAGAAATTGTCTTCATCAATTGGACAACACATTTGCAGCATTTAGGAAACGTGCTGCAAAGACAACAGAACATACCACAACACAAAAAAAGGAAGGTGAATAGACTGCAACACAGCTGACGTGTTTTCCAAAGGACACTGAGCATGCTCAGCTGAATGAAAGCTGTTTCCCTGAACTTTCCCCTAAACTGTTGACAAAGAGGCTGCGAATCAGTGGCTAACTTAAGTGTTTTTGACCAGAGAGAGCCGATGCTTTTCGGGAGCAAAGCTCTCCATCTCCTGCTGGAGCTCCAACTGCAGTTCGAAGGTGGCAGTTTCCTATGCCTCGACAGCAGTCGGCAAGTGACGGGTCGGCACCCATCAGCGGCTGCTACCATATAGTATGGGGTGGGCAGTAGGGCATGACTAGTTGAAACACAGGTGGGAAAAAACAGGAAAATGTGGAAACACTTCCGGTGTGTTGCAGTCTATTTGCATCATCTTCATGTGTTGTATTGTGGTATCTGCATTGTGTTTTCTAAATGCTGCACGTGTGTTATCAAATTGATGAAGATGTATTCTTAGTTTGCTTGTGTTTTGTCTATATGCATGTGTTTTCTTAAGTTGCAGTACTGTGAGCTCTCAGGGCCACCGTAGCCGGCAGGTCGACAGTAGACGCCACATAGAAGTGGTATACATCATCTGAAAGCTGGGAACTGAAACCTCATTTGAGATGCTGGGAGTCAAGGTTTTCTAGTCATAAATCTATAATAAATGTGTTTTGGTTATTTGGTCAGTGTTGAAAGTGTAGATGATTTGAACATTATGCCATGAGTTAGTTTATTTTATGTATTCAGAATTTTTTTCACAAGGGGAAAAAAAACTAATTGAGATTAAAAGTCTCCTTTACAAGAGTGTCATGGACCATTGGCCTGGGTTGTACTGCCATTCACATGCTCACTTATATCTCATAATTTCACACAAAACATCTTACAGTTTCTGAAAATGTGCTTGTTTAGCACTCTGGTTTTAATATATCACTAGTAATATAAAGACAAAAAAACTCACACAATAGGCTTACAGTGAACACTAGCTATATTCAATTATCTTCCCTCTGCTAAACAGACTTGTTCTGCATTATAAACATACGCAGTTAAAACCACCAAAGAAAGACAGCAGAAAACAAGCCTATTAAGTATGTATGATTGTATGATGACAAAATACATAATACAGAGAACTGTATTAAAGTTCCTAAAAATAACAATAAAATCCTCTCTGATACTGTATATTCAATATTCACAGGAAATAATCTGCACAAAATGCATTCAAATCACAGCTTCCTGCAGTTATTGCGTTCCTTATTTGGGTTGATTGTACAGTTTAGTATTCGTCCTGTACTATTATTGTTATGCATTGAGTATCAAATGAAATACCTACAGTATAAATTAGGTCACTTAGTCAGAGGTTGGCAATCATTATCCTGTATGCATTTTGTATTTTTAGTGTTCCATGGAGACAATTTGACCCTAGGCTGTTATAGCTGTAAAACATATAAGAAATATGAACATTTTACACACATTTGTTTAGGTTGTTCTGGCTAGTATTGAGGTCAGTGTCACATGCAGTTTTTTTTTAATTATTAGGAGGCTCACCTGCCATAGCTATAGCTGTCTTAGTGTAAGAACCCCCGTGTCCTTTCATCCACCTGTGGGGCTCCAGGAGTTGCTCCTGCCATACTGCGAGTCTGCGTTCTGCTGAAGGGGCTCTGCTGCCCCGCCGGCTCAAACAGGTAGGCCTATGGCTGATTCTCTCCACTGTTGTTAAGTCATCTTGATGGGCAGTTTGCACACTTCTCTTAATACCTTGAGCCTGCTTATCAATCTCTGGAAGAAGCTAGAAAGTAGTTACTGAAGAGTCTCAAGCTACCACAGGTACACGTGAGAATATGAGCACGAGAAGTGGAGGGTGGAGCGAGGCCAGGTGCAGAATTTCTGTTTCTCCCAAGTTCTGAGTTCTTGTGGGAAATCAATGTTAAAAATATTAATCATATCAGTGTAATAAAGTGAAATACTTTAACGCATGTTTGGAGTTGGACTTTAATATCTCCATAATATCCTGACAGCAGACGGTAGCTTCCAAGTTCCTTTGATTTAAGACATAAAACCTTGCTAATTCTTATGTCTCTCACTGTTTTGTTAAACTTGCCAGGCAACATTGACTTGTGAGAACTGTGTCCCTGAGCAGGGTCCCGCAGCTCTTTGTGATCTGTCTTTGAGATCTTGAAATTATCTTATACCATAATACCCCGTATTAGTGCTTTGCAATATATAAAATTTAGCTATCAAGTTATTAATTTAGGAGCAGTTGACATGTAGACAGGAAGAACCATTTCTGTGTTCCAGCTTTTTAGATGGGGCTTGTGGCTTGGAGGACAACAGAGAATTGGGTTTATGGCTTCCTGTCAGCTCTACCTATCTACTGAAAAAAGCCAGTTTGGCATCGCCAGACCAGTCCGCAAACATGGGCTCACAAATCCGTATGAGAGAAGCACCTAGGTAGTCGAGTGGTTAGAGCACATGGCAAACATCTCTACACTGTCCTAATTAAGGGTGAAAATGATTATTTTCAAAAAACAGCATTGAACGGGTCCTCACACCCCTTGCATGTCAGGGGGCCAGCGGGACACTGGCAGAAAAGAAAAAACACAGTAAATCACAAATGCTTTAAAATTTGGCATCGTGAAGGTCTCATGATTCTGCTGACCACATTTGAGATTGATCTGTTGAATTCTCTAGAAGTTATGAAAAAAGACTTAGACTTAGTCTTAAACTTAGACTTCTCTTTATTGATCCTTTGGGATGAACTCCCGCAAGGAAATTAAGTTTCCAGCAGCTTACAAAAACACAAGGGAGGTATAAAAAAATACATTATAAGATAACAAATAAAATCTTAAATAAATAAATAAATAAAGTATAAAAACAGTAAACAATAAACTCTTAGTTAAATATATATGACGTAAGAATACAGGTCAAATACAATTCACAGAAAATTAAATCAGATAAGTTAAATGTAGAGGAAATGTATAAGATAAAATATGTATGACTGTATATGATGGAAGGGAGCAATAATATTAAATTATTGCACTTAAGTGGTTGATAAAGTTATTGCACAAAAAATAAGAAGATAAGTGTCCAGGTGTGTAAGAGTAGATTATTAATTGCACAGTGAGTGGCTCCCACTCCTTCCCTTCTGTCCTCTTTATTTCCTCCTCCCCCCGAGTGAGGAGTTGTAAGGCGCACTCACACTGTCTGTCCGTACAGTACATTGTGGACTCATATGTAGTCCACAGCCTCCACCTCAGCTCGACTGGTCGCAGTCTTGGTCTGGACCTCCCAATATCAATGACCAGCTCCTTCGTCTTGGAGGTGTTGAACTGTAGGTGGTTAGTGTGGCACCAGAGAGCAAAGTCCCCCACCAGACTCCAATACTCCTCCTCTCTGTCCCCCCTGATACATCTCACGATGGCTGTGTCTTCTACGTACTTCTGTATGTGACACAGCTCCGAGTTGTAGCAGAAGTCTGTGGTGTACAGGGTGAAGAGAAGAGGGGCCAGCACTGTGCCCTGAGGGGCTCCAGTGCTGCTGATCACAGTGTCAAACGTGGTGTCCTTCAGCCTGACGTACTGTGGCCTGTCAGTGAGATAGTCTCTGACCCAGTCCACCAGATAGGGGCCCATCCTGTTCAGTTTGTCCTGAAGTATAGGGGGCTGGAAGGTATTAAAGGCACTGGAGAAGTCCAAGAAGAGAATCCTTGCTGTGCTGCTTCCCTTATCCAGATGGGAGTTGACTCGGTGCAGTATGAAGAGGATGGCATAATCCACACCAACATCTGGCTGGTACGTAAACTGCAGGCGGTCCTGGGCGTGTTGTACCTGGGGTCTGAGGAGGCTGAGGAAGAGCCGCTCCAACGTCTTCATCAGGTGTGAAATGAGTGCCACCGGTCAGAAGTCATTCAGCTCGCTGGGCCTGTTCTTCTTGGGAACCGGAACGATGCCGGATGTCTTCCAGAGGGAAGGCACTCTCCCTAGCTGCAGGCTAAGGTTGAAGATCCATTTTAGTGGTTCCCCCAGTTCTGCAGCGCAGATCTTCAGTAGTCTCGGACACACTTTATCCGGGCCTGCTGCTTTCCTCGGCTAGAGCTTCCTCAGCTGTTCTCTGACCTGGTCTGTGGTGATGTGAGGATTGTGTTGAGGTGGAGGAGAAGGGGGTGTTGTTGTGGTGTCGGGAGGGGGGAGGTGTGTAGAGGGAAGAAGGAGAGATGGCTGCAGTGAGGGTTGGTAGGACAAGGGCTGGTTAAACCTGTTGAAGTAGTCATTGAGGTGGTTCGCCCGCTCCATTGTCCCCCCTGTAGCTCTGGTCTTTGTGTTGTGACCTGTGATGGTCCTCACACCTTCCCAGACTTCCCTCATGTTGTTCTTCCTTAGCTTCTGCTCCACCTTTCTCCTGAAGCTGTCCTTAGCTTCCCTCACACAGTGTTTCACCTCCTGCTGTGCTGCCTTCATGGTCTCCCTGTCCCTGCTCCTGGAGGCAGCCTTCTTCTTGTTGAGGACGGAATTAACCTCCGTGGACAGTCTTGACAGAGGAGACCACGTCTGCACAGAAGTTCAGGTACTCCGTCAGACAATGTGTCATCCCCTCTATGTCCTCACCGTGGGGGTCGATCAGCACATCCCAGACTGTGGTGTTGTGAAAGTCTTTCAGGGCACTTTCCATCTAAGGGGACCACCTCCTGATGGTGCGAGTTGTCACTGGCTGTTTTTGGACCAGGGGGGTATACAGTGGCTGTAGGTGAACCAGGTTATGATCAGACTTCCCCAGTGGGGGGAGGGAAGTCGCTCTGTATGCGTCCCCTACATTAGCACACAGGAAATCAATTGTCCTGTTGTTTCTGGTGGGACAGTCTACAACCTGGTGAAAAACAGCCAAAGTAGAATCCAAAGTTGCATGATTGATCACAAATGCCTCAGGGTGCTGTGCCTGCAGGCTTGAAGTGACTGAGTGGATCTTGTCACAGTCAGTAGCTGCGTCCGCTCTCGGAGGGATGTAAACACAGACGGTGATCACGTGACTGAACTCCCTCGACAGATAATATATACCCAAAATAGGGTAACAGAGCTAAAAACCGGAGAGCTAACTGCGAGGCAGCCGTCTCCTACAGCGCCACACATAAACCATCAACCAAAACACCATACCTGCCTAAAATGGTGGATAGTCCCATGAGCTATGACATCGTCATTCAAGGTATTGACTTTTCCTTCATAATTTAGCGTCACATCAATGGGAGGATTATAACAAGAAAATATGAAATTCATCCGATAATCTCTTTAGGAGGAGTTTGAAATAGTTTGCATAAAATACATGAAAACCTCAGAAAATTCAAGATGGCTGACTTCCTTTTGGGTGGAGCTAATGAAAGCTAATGGGAAATATGTCTGAAATGATTAACGCTATGGGTAACAAATTTTCAGAGCAACTTTGTTTCAAGTAAGGCCTTCCAGGTGTTAGGAGGCGCCATGGAGCCAGCTAAACACACATGGACCAAATCGACCAAATGTTTAAGGGTTTTCATGTGTCTGCCAAGTTTTGTGCGCTTTCGAGTATAACAAGTGCGCTAAAAATGCGTTCAAGTGCTTAAAGTAATTAGGGGGCACTATAAACCGGACGTGCCACACCCAAGTCAAATTATAACATCAAATCAAGAACATTATTGGTTTGAACATGTGTCCACAGTTTTGTGCATTATTGTCCATCGTTAAGGCCTCAAACATTTCATAAAATGAAAATTAATAAACAAAATCCAAGATGGCCGACTGCCCCTCAAAATGCGATGAAGTTTGGCACATAAAGCTGACTTCCTGTTGTCAGTAGGTGGCGCTTTGACTCAATTTCAGCATGTAGATGTCTTCAGGCAGGACGGTTATCCAGCATGTGAAATTTTGGGCAGATTGGAAAAAGTAAAGTTGAGCTACTACAACTTCCTTTTTCAAGTTTTGGGCAAAATTAACCGCCATGTCACATTAAGGGCATTCCCTGAAACCTCAAAAGCTTCATAATTTAGCATCACAAAAGTCTTTAGATGTAATCTACCAGATTTGAAGTCACTCCGGTTAATTCTCTAGGAGGAGTTCGTTACAGTACAACACGTCTGACTCCAAAGTGGCCGACTTCCTATTGAACTCGTAAGTCCAAGTTTAAGTCTCCATACTTTACATCTGCCTACCAAATTTCGTAGGTCAACATCAATTTAAAGGTGGGGGCAGTGACTTTGATTCTAGGGGGCACCCTCGAGCCAGTTTAACACGCACAAACCCAAGACCCAAATAGGGTATTACGTTTAGACACTAATGATGCATGTGCAACTTTTTGTGCGCTTAAGAGCATGATTAGCTATAGAGCTGACGTGCAACGCCCGAGCCCAATTGTGCCATCAAATCGAAGTCATTAGTAGTTTTAATGGGGGTGAAACATTTCATTAGTTTTTGTGCAACCTAAAGTCCATAAACATGTGTTCATAAAATGAAAAATAGATGCACAAAATCCAAAATGGCCGACTTCCTCTCCGGTGAAAAAATTCCAAAACTTTACATGTGCTCTTTAAGATGAGCACAATGATCCCACCAAGTTTCACTTTATCCCAACCATGGCATGCGTTTGGGGGTGCTACGGAGCCCACTGGCCACGCCCGACCCCAATGACTTTTGAACTTTGCAATTTTCGCCACTTCTGACCTGTGTGCCAATTTCTGTGAGCCTACGTGCATTCCATGCCCCCTCAAAAATGTGATTAAAATAATAATTATTTCATCAAAACAATAGGTTTCCTCGCACTATCAGTACCAAGGACTGTTTCACACACAAAAAAACAACCAGCAATGTAAGGGAGCAACTGTGACAGCAAAGCCCCCAACAATGTGCTTTAGCTGAGCACATAATCGTTTTGAGTGAAAGGGAAGAACCAATAGTTCACCCTGTAGCCTATAGGCCTGTGACTATGAGAGTTAGCTGTTTGCTGTCCAGTAGCACACTGAGCCTCAACAGCTCAGTGTGGTAAAGGTAGTGATCCCTCATAAAGTCAAATAAAGATTGGTATTATTTTAGGAAACCCATCTGACTGAAATAAGAGAAGGGCCTTTCACCCCTTCTTCTGCTGTAACAGCTGATGAGCTGCAGACAGAGCAGAGCAGCTGTGTGTGTCTGTCTATGTGTGTGTGTGTGTGTGTGTGTGTGTGTGTGTGTGTGTGTGTGTGTGTGTGTGTGTGTGTGTGTGTGTGTCTCTCTGTCTGTCTGTCTGTCTGTCTGTCTGTCTGTGATTGAGTGTGTAAGAGTGAGACAGTTGTGTGAGAAAGAATATGGAGAGGTATTCGGCTGTGGCTTGGTGGAAGAGTGGGTCGTCCTCTGTTCGAGAGATTGGTGGTTCGATCCCCATCTCCCCGGTCCACATGTCGAAGTGTCCTTGGGCACTACACTGAACCCCAAATTGCTCCCCGTGCTGCGCATGGGTGTGTAAATGTGGTGTGAATGTTTAGATCAGATTAGATGGTATATAGAGAATGTCTGTGTGAATGGGTGAATGGGTGAACGTGACAGACACTGTGAAGCGCCTTGAGTAGTCAGATGACTAGAAAGGCGCTATATGAGTAAAAGTCCATTTACCAGGTACACAGTATACCAGTGTATAGTGCGTGTGTTTGATAAAAGACATATAAGTGTGTCACCTCTGATTTAATTCCATATTCATGCTTGTAGATCGCAAGGTCCATTGCATGAAATAATGACCTGCCTATTTCGCTGCAGACCAAAGCACAGGTGTTACTAGCACTATAAGTATCTCAGTAATAGATCGATTGTATTTCTAATTTCTTCTTTATCTATTTTGAAAGTTAAAGTTTCTTCTTCTCAGACAAGTTAGTTGTCTGACTAGAAGAAACTTTAACTTTCAAAAAGTATCTCAGTAAACCATGACAATGTGAAAGCTAGTGAGACAGCACACACAATAACAGGAGCCAGGAAGTGAAGCAGCTTAATGGAATTCAATCATCTATAATGACTGCTTTATCTATTGTGATGTCAAAATGTTGTTGTAAAAGGTCTATTCAGCCCTAAAGGGCAGGACTAACAGTAGCAAAGTCTCATCATGGGGGTTACTCTATAGTTGGATGATATACTTTGAAATGGAATTTTAAAAAGTGTACAGCTGAGTTCGAATCCATAAATGAAACATATTCTTCATTCATTCATTCATTCATCTTCAACCGCTTGTCCCTGTCGGGGTCACGGGGGGCTGGAGCCGATCCCATCTGACATCGGGCGTATGACCGTCACCTCCAGCAACTCAGCGCTCCTAACACGTCCTAACAAGCCCTAACACTTTAGCGACCCGGTTCCTAACAGTTCCTAACAAAGGGGGAGGGGCAAAGAGATGGGTCAAAAGCAGGGGGAAATTGAGGGGGAGGAGAAAGGGGCGGGGAAAGCCAATGTTCAAGTTAGGGCTGACCGTACGTTTTTTTCAAACCACAGTCAAGTACTCGGCTACCATTACGGTTCTATTGTTCTCGCTAAATAAAATGACAAAGACATGTAAACCGGACTCGTACTGGGCAGGAATTATGTTCCAGTATGCCCACGGGACATTACGGTTTACCATAGGTAAAAAGCCGGGAGCGAAATGGAAGTCGGTGATTAAACTCATCGACGACCGTCCGCTAACGCCGGTGTTGTGCCATATTCAGCACCCCTGCCGTGAAATGCACCCCTTCGCATTATAGGTGATATTCTGGATCAGAAGGCTGCTGTTTCCCCCTATATGAGAAGTTTATATACAGGTAACCCACAACGGTCAGAAGATTGGTTACTTACAGTCTTTAAACTATTTTAAAGAGTTTAAAGTCACAAACTTGGATAATAGCGAACACAAAACAACACCTTTTTGTATGTCCTCTGGAAATATACTGCAGCCATAATTACAAAATGAATTAAATGGATCTTTTGAGCAAGTTGAATGTATTTGATTTAGCTTTTCCTAAATATAATCCCAGCTTTTCAATTCATAGGTTCAAAAGTGTGTGCTTTTAATGTGGTTATCTGTATATAAACTACTCCTATAGGTCCAAACAACAGCCTTCTGATCCAGAATATCACCTTTAATGCAAGGGGGTGCATTTCACGGCAGGGGTGCTGAATACGGCACGACACCGGCATTCAACGTTCCTGTCCGACACCGAGACATTTTCAGCAAGGAAATAAACTGCAAATGTGGATACCACAAGGTGACTGATGTGTACACTTAATTATAATATATTAATTTGATATAGAACCACAAGCTTTTCTCTTTCGGTTAACGTCTATGAATAAACGTATACGTTATTAACGGTGATGACACTAGCGACGGTTAATATGCTACTTACAGCAACAAAGTTTATACAACTGTAACTACAACTGTACGTAATTCAAAGTTACCTTATTTTATCACTATGAATACCAGTGTACCCTATTTATGTTACTGGAAATTTTAAAAAGCAGCCGATACTACCTCCAAAATGCTAGGTTGTGGCCAGTGTATTAATATATATATTCCACATAAGGTCATCGAACAATTTAGTTACAAAATGTAAACATTTTATGATTTTTGAACCACTCAAAACATCAACATATTGTCACGCCGCGGTGAGGTTTGTCCTGTCTTTGGGTTTTTCGTCTTGTGAATTTCCTGTTTTATTTGGAAAGATAACTCTCCTCTCGCTCCAGGTCACTTGCCCTTCCTCTTGTGTCACCGGTCTGACGTCATTCCCTGATTCCCGATTGTTTCCACCTGTGGTTCCCCTTCCCTCATGTGTATAAAGTTTGTGTCTTCCCCCTTGTTCCGTGCCAGATTATTTCATACCTTGTGTCGAATGTATCCAGCGTTTTGTCCCACAGTCTTGTTCATGCCTTCGAGGTCTTTGTATTCCTTGTTTTGTCCAACTAATAAATTCAGTGTTGATCCGCGAACCTCCGCATCTGAGTCCTCATTTCTGCCTGGGTCTGACACATTTGTGTTTATTAACATGTATTACATTGACATTTATAAACAAAGTCTCATGGGTGCCATGTTAATTCATCTGATTGAGCACATACAGTGTAAGGTCCTGTCGCAGTGGGCAGGGTTCGATTCCAGTCCCATGGCCTTATACACTTTATAATAAAACATAAAATGCCCCTTAACAACATTTACTATTTTTGTTGGCACATTCTCACTGAAAACAAATTGTTACGCACATTAGCTTATATCTAATGTATAGACCTTTTCGAAGACATAAACATTCTAAATGTGCCCTAGTTGTTATTATTATTCAAAGTTACCTTGCATTTGCTTATTTTAGGGGCTCTGTACCATGTAAGCCCACTGTGATTAAAAGTAATTTTTGTCAAATAACGGTTTGTTACAACACAAAAATCAAAACACTTACTGTTGTTTGACATTATATAAATGTACTTACCAAACATGTGGCTCCACAATTGTTGAACAGTAAGGTTCAAATAGTATTTTTAGACCTATAAATAAGGTTTTCTTGTCTTTTTTCTTTTTAACAGACAAGGACATCTACCGGATTAACACCAGCACAGAGCGGCAGCTCTGTTGTTGGAGCAGCACAGCACCAGCTACCAAGAGCGACTCCACAGCACCCGCTACCAAGAGCGACTCCACAGCTCCCACTACCAAGACCGGCAGCAAAGCGGATGTGGGCGATTCCTTTGTAGTGTCCACAGTGCAACAAAAAGATGCACCACTCGGTGATCTACAAGAAGGTGAGGGAAGTCATTGACCTCGACTTGAGGTACTACTTGGTTGGTGGGGATTATCTGCGTTGCAGTAAATGCAAGATCCCCGTCTGTCCTTGGAGTACCGAAATTCTGAGTCAGTTAGATCCTGCCCACAGACACAAGTTCCCTGTGGTTCTCACCACCCAGCTGGCTCTCGACAGGAAGGTTGAGACGATGCTCAGACCACGGACAGCTGGAAATACGTCCAGTTATCTGCAGCAAGCCGTGGCAGAAGTTCACAGCGAGGAGTGGGCAAGGCGCTCTGTTGAGTACCTTTCTCACTGTGAACTCCACAAGAGGAGCTGTTCATTCACATCTAAAGCAGTTGACTATGAGCAGCCACCACCCTTCGTCCCCCTTCCTCTGGCCCAGTGGCTTGAGACTGTCCATGCCAATGACATCTTAGGTCATCTGGATGAGATGAAAGGTGTTATAATGTCAACATATGGAAGGATTCTGAAGCTGGACTCAACCAAAAAGGTAAAAGAAAATATATCAAACTTCTGATAAATAAATCATCGTCAATGATTATACTTTATTATGTTTTTATTCTGATTTTTTTCTTTGTCTCATAGATCATCCAAAAACTGGCTGGGGGCATAGCTGACACTGCCACATGGATGACCAATGTGAGCACTGAGTGTGGGCAGGTCCTAAACTGTGTTTCACCCCTGCTGAAGGACCTGCACTCAACAACCTGTGTCAGGGTATTGTCAAGCGCTATAAGGACGCATAAGGACGTCAGAGCCAGAGGTCATCTATGTTGACAGGGACTGTTGCAGTGAGAAAGGTGTGTGACTTTTCAAGTACAATTGTATTACTCTATTGACATTCATAGAAAACCTTCTAGTGCAGGATTTTAATTATGCAATACAACTAAGAGTAAAACACAGCACAATTACATCACACAGTGTATAAAAACATTTGGTGTTTTATTTTGGTAGTATCTCGTCTTATGTGTTCCCATGTCCTGTCAAGTATCCCTCTTGTTTGATTATTGGCCCTGCCCTAATGTGTTTTACCTGTGTCTTGTTCTCTCCCCTGAGTCTATTTAAGTCCGGTTCACTCTTTTGTCTGTGTAGTTGCCATGCCTTTTCTTCCATGTGTTCCCAGTAAATTTTAATCGTATCATGGCTTTGTTTTTCATTTGCGCAGGTTTACCCCAAGTACTTGAGTGGTTTCGGCCGTGGAAGACACGCGTGAGGCTGGACATTTTCCATTTCATGCGCAGATTCACCACTGGCTGTCATGAACGGTACAGAGATAACACACAAAAACGGGTGGACCCAATGCAGACACGGACACGAAGTAAAAGTACAAACAAACGTTTAATAATAATAACAAAACGCAAAAACACTACAGGGAAAAAAACAAGCACTACAAACAACAAGGCGGTCGAGGGAAAACAGGAACGGGGAGATGACAGACGAATCAGGGAGACGGACGGGGAAAAGGGAACACAGGAAACTACGGAGAAAAAGAAAACAAACACGATTAGATAAACTCAGCGACGGGAAGCGGGATACCACATCGAGGAAGGGAATGCCGGTCCGGGGAGGAATAGTTACCAACAAAGTGATACAACGGTCCGGCGCTCCATGCCTGTTCGCTCAGGGTATAATTACTGATCCTGGGGGGAACGCCTACCGGACCTAGACGAGAGACACAAGAGGAAAACACACACATGCAGGGAAACACAGACGGGGGAGACAAACTCACAAAAAAGGAAGAGAGAAGGGTACTGACAGAACCGAGTCTTGACACTGGCCTTACAACAGAGCACCATCCTTTATTTAGCACATATGCTCAAAGATGTCAAGCTGCATTTTTGAATGGGACCAAGATGACATCAAGCAGCTGAAGGAGGCAAAAAAATCTGAGCAACAGAGGAAGTTTGCTGGTGTTGCTCCTTCAGACAGGCAAGTTCTGGCGGAAATCTCCTCAAGTGAGCTGGCCCGACACTGCAGACGTAGGACTCGTGGGGTTGAGGAAACGTGTGGATTGATCGAAGGGTTGCTTCAGTCCATGTGGGAACTGACCGACACCACAGGTCTACGTCTCATTAATCCGGACAGCATGGATCGAGTGTGGGCAGCCCAACAGAAACACCTGCCATTCATCCAGGACCCACCTGGCGTTGAACTGTACACCCGACTCGGCAAAGGGTTGCAAAAGGGGGACAAGGTTCTGGATGTCCTGAGATGTGGCAGAGGTTCGTCATCTGTGGAGAGCTTTCATCGCCACCAGTGTACCTTTATCCCAGGTAAAGAGAAATGAAATATGTTGGGCATTATTCATGTTTTTCACATGTCTGTTATAATTAAATAACAGAATTTTCTTCTCTTGACCTCAAGTTTTTAAATAGAAACTGTGTGTATCATCATTTAATAAATACAACCTCAAACTAACACTCAAACATAATTTTTCTTTTTCAAGGATGTAGAAGTAATGCACTGCACACCCAGATGTACATGCTCGAGGGCGCATCACGCTAGAATGTCAACCACGCGCATGAAGCTTTGGATATGAGAGGGGCATCCCAGACGAGGATGTATGATGTCCGTCTCATGTCCAAACTGAATGCCCTTAGCAACAGAGTCCTTGGCTGTGCTCTAATACCAGAGTTTGTTCCCCCTGGGAGACCGACTGGTAAAACACTTCTCCTTGCAACTGCAAATTTATTCAAATGTTCACATTTCACTCATACCATTGGAGCAGATATTTCTATTCTTGTGAGTTCAAAATGTCCCCCCCCAGGTGAGCCGATTGCTGTGGAATACTTGCTGTCACAGTCAGACAGAGGTGACCTGCTCAGCATTCAACAGTATGAAGAACTGGGGGTCGTCTTGCCTGGCCTGCAGGTAGAAGATCGGGAGGATGAGTTGCTTTTCCTCACAATAAGTGACAAAGCTGACACACCTCAGGTAATCATCCAGTTCATGATCATCTGTCATTAAAAAATAAATATACAGCAAAGTTATTGAAATTAGTGTGCAATTCTTTGAGCTCTCAAGATAAGTTCTGTGACAAACTGCTGTGTTAATTTTATTTGGGTAATTTTATCCTTCCGGTCATAATAATGGTTTTACAAGCTGTGACTGAGTTGTTTTGATTTCAATTTGCCTCTACACAGAGGTGAGGTTGAAGTCTTTTTTTGTTTGCTTATTTCAATATCCTATCAGTCTATTTGTTCTGATCAGGGGTCCGTTTCACAAAGCAGGTTTAGTGAAAACTCTGAGTCTGTTAACCCTGAAATGAGGGAAACTCTGAGTTTTCCTTTTCACAAAGGGAGGTAAATCAAACCAGAGACAGAGGGGTAACTCTAGCCTGTTTCACAAAGGGAGGTAACTTAAACTCTCGGTCAGTTACCATGGTAACATGCTCTCTGAAACTAACCTGGTCGGGACCAGGGGCCTGTTTCACAAAGCAGGTTCAACAAACTCTGGGTCTAACCCTGAACTCTGAGTTGATCTACTCTGAGATAGGAAACTCTGAGTTTTCGGTTCCAGAATAGCAGATTTGCGTTAGGTTGATCAACTCAGAGTAGTTTGACCTGGAGTTAAGCGCGTGCACCACAAGTAAAAAAAGACAGCATCAATGGAGCCCTGATTCGACGAGTCACCATAGCAACAGGGAAGCGAAGGGCTACGCTACAACTGCAACTGTAAATATTAATGCAGGTTTACACCGCTGCAGCAGCAAAAGAGAGGGAGACGGTGCGGGAGAACATTGCGGCTCGGGTCCGTGCATAAGTTTAAATGTAGTTCTGTTGCAATCACAATAATATCACAGGGGGAACTGCTTGAGTGGGAGTCTATTAATTTATTTCATTTAAGTGCAACCCCGCGGGGGAGAAGCGCACTTGGCAGCAGCTTAAGATGACACATAAAAACATACAGGTATTCAAACAGGTAAAATCTCATGGTGACGCCTCATTTTGAGCAGGTTTTACATGGTAAAGTAAATATTACCGTAAGTGGCTGTTTTTTATTCAACATATATATGTTGAATAAAAACCTCCTATTTGCAAAAAAAAACGCAGCGCAACACACAATGTCTGCTGTGATATGAGAGCATTACTGGTTGTTAATGTTGGAAATGTAAGGAGGGATGAGATGGACTGTGACATGAAACGGTGTTGTGCGTATTCAGCCCCCTCGCATTATAGGTGATATTCTGGATCAGAAGGCTGTTGTTTGGACCTATAGGAGTAGTTTATATACCGGTAACCCAACTAAAAGCACACACTTCTGAACCTATGAATTGCAAGAAAAGCTGGGATTATATTTAGGAAACGCTAAGTCAAATACATTCAACTTGCTCAAAAGATCAATTTAATTCATTTTGTAATTATGGCTGCAGTATATTAAGGACGTCTATGCGCGGTCTGATAATCATCTCCCGACGAATATTTAATTCTCTTTGCGAAATGCGTCACCTTCATCCACGGGATCGTTATCAAAAGGACATGCCATGGTAGTGTAAATATTCACCACCTAATATAACTTTTAATGTAGGCCTACTGAATGATTTTTATACGTTGTATACAAAAACTCCCGTTTGCAAAAAAACGCAGCGCAACACAGAATATCTGCTGTGATATGAAACGGTACCGCTCAAAAAGAGAATTGCCTGGAAATGCAAGAACATCTATAATCAATAGTTTGATAAAAGGACACGCCATGGTAGTGAAATAGTTGCCACCTAATATAACTTCTAATGTCTGATTTTTGCAATGATTTTCTGAAAAAACAGACGGAACTATACTTCGCCAAAACTCGCCTGCTGACTGAATGAATGAGGAAATCAAACACCGTGTGTGGCTGAAAGAGGGCGGAGACAGAGAGAAACTTTCTACTTTTCTGAGAAAAACCTGGTCCCGACCAGGTTAGTTTCAGAGAGCATGTTACCATGGTAACTGACCGAGAGGTTAGGTTACCTCTCTTTGTGAAACAGGCTAGAGTTACCCCTCTGTCTCTGGTTTGAGTTACCTCCCTTTGTGAAACGGAAAACTCAGAGTTTCCCTCATTTCAGGGTTAACAGCCCTGCAGACGTAAGACCGCTAAAGTGTAAACTATTTTTGCCCCAATATTACAATTTACCTCTGTTGGCTTAAAATTGATATGACCAATAAAAATGTATCTGTTCTAATTCTTTTCAGGAGGAGCGATGTGACACAAGGATGGAAGCTGACTACCTGCTCAACCTCAACCACACAATAAATACTAAATAATAAAATACTGGAGGAGAAATATGAAAGTAAAGATGGAACTATATGAGGGGGGAATGTAAAAAAAATAATTGGGGGAAAATAACAGATGAGGACTTAGACTTAGACTTCTCTTTATTGAATCCCGCAAGAAAATGGAATTCCAGCAGCTTCCAAAAACACAAGGGAGGTATTAAAAAAAAATACAGCATAAGTTAAACAATAAACTCTTAGCTAAATAAATACAGAAAGTATGTTAATAAATAGTAAACAATGATCTCTTAATGAAGTCTTTTTAACACAAGTTTTATCATTACCCATCATCAGTGAAACAAAAACATGCTGCATTGGCCGGGAATCGAACCCGGGCCTCCCGCGTGGCAGGCGAGAATTCTACCACTGAACCACCAATGCTCACATGTCGATCACTATTGCCCTTCCGAATAAGAAAGTGAAAGGGTGACCTGTCTGCACTTCTCTTGCCGTAGGTGTCCTTCTTGGATATGTTGCCCCCCCAGCACACCACAGTGTAGAAGAGGACACTGGTGATCACAGACTGGTGAAACATCCACAGCAGTTTGCTGCAGATGGACCGCAGTCTCCTCAGGAAGCACAACCTGCTTTGTGTCTCCCTGTACAGGTGGCTGGTGGCTGGTGTGTGGTGTCCAGTCCAGAAGAATGGAAACAGGATTTAAGGAGATTCTCAGCTACTTTTTAAAATACAGTCTATATTTAAAAGAAAAAAGTTGAACATATAGCCTACTGTAAAACTGTACTGTACTGCTACAATGTAAACAGAACAGGACAGAAAGTCATTATCAAACCCGTCAAAAATTATTTAAATATTAATTCAAACTAAATATTTAGTTTTTTTTATGGAAAAGCAATACTTTCATTCGGTACCCCTCAAAACCCCCCGTGGATGTATAATAATAATAATAATAATAATAAGAATTATTATTATTATTATTATTATTATTATTTTACTATAGCTTTTAATAAAGATTCTTCATATTCAACCTTTAAAGTTGAGCTTGGAGGTATTTCTGTTCATAGAAGAGCTGGAGAACAGATATGACAGATGATGAGGAAAAGGATTCATTTGTAGAGGAGCACTTAATAGTATACATGTGTTATGTATAGATCAGTGACGTGCGGTCAGGGGAGGCAGGTGAGGCTGTGCCTCCCCTGTCACCATCAGAGGAAAAAGAAACGAAATAATAAAATAACACAAGTATTAATATTTGTCCTCTGGACTATGATTTTGGTGTGGTTCTTAATGTATTTTGACCGTTTTTATAGTAAAAATCGCAGAAAATTCTGTATTTCCTGCTTAAATGAACGGAGTCTCATCGGAGACGAGAGGTGAGGCACGGACAGCCGAGCCTCCCTCCAGATTGCGCAATCACTCACAAACTGGATTGAGCGCGTGCAAACTGCGCGTGCTTGTTCCCATTTCTGTTTATGTTTCCAATATGAAGGTTGAGGACACTTTTATGGAATAAAAGCATACGTCTTCTTTTCCATGGTGTTCAGTAATATATTTTACGTATGTGTGTAATATTTACATCTTATTGATGTGACATAAATCCACAGGGGAAATGCCTGCCTTGAGGGTGGCAGTACCTCTGCCTCAAGGCAGGCGGCGATAGTGAGCAGCCTGATAGCCTGCAGCCAGATCACGGTGAACTCTGACCTGTGTGCAAAAAGTAAACACAAGAAGTGTGCTGTGCGACGCTGTAGAGCTTAGAGACAAGCTGTCATTTCTCACCCTGACAATGGAGGATTTGATTTCTAAACTAAGACATTTTTCAAAGCTGGACTTTCAGTCAGTAAAGGAAAGATATACTGCAATATACAGTCATTTACAGTAAAGGTAAGATATACTGCAATATACAGTCATTTACACTGAAGGTAAGATATACTGCAATATACAGTCATTTACAATAAAGGTAAGATATACTGCAATATACAGTCATTTAAGGTAAAGGTAAGATATACTGCAATATACAGTTGCACTGGTGTTTTAAAATGGTTTTCAGCATCCTATTCTCTCCTCCTATCCTATTGGCATCCTACTGTATGTTTGTAAATCTGACTTGTGAGTCAGTGCCTCCCCAACCCCAACCCTCACTGCACGTCACTGGTATAGATAGCCTACATGTATTGTATCTCAAAAGAAAGGCATTGGTTCACTAACTTGTCTGTGCAGTGAACCAAACCATGAATGAAATGGACAGCGCGTCCTCGTGGACACTAAGGACGTGCCCCCAAACCTTATTGGACAGCGCATGCCGACGCCTTCTGACAAGCAGCCAATCGTTATCCCAGCACTGGCCGGTTCCGGTGGGATCTGCCCCGCCCCTTTCCATCCCTGCGCGAGGACGGGAGAGCGGCTGGTGATTTTCTAAGCGCTCGCGCCGTGCTCGTACCGTGGTGTTTAGAGAGCCTCGAACCCAGCGGGCGGTGGTACTGAACGTGTTGTTTCGAGTGTTTACGGGTAAAGAGGAAAAAGAACAAAGATGGATCCGCTGGTTGCTGCAATTGACCAGGGCACGAGCTCGACGAGGTTTCTGGTGAGTGACGTGGAGTACATTTCACATCCAGCGAGTTTTCTTCATCCGTGTAACTTTGGTCTCGTCTACCTTCGACATTTTCCGGATTATTTGACCGCGTAGCTGATAAGAAATAAAAAATAAGGAAACTTACGACTGAAAAAACTTGTTGCAAGTGCGAATGCTAACTTTCGATAAGACGAACTAACGCTGTCTCAATGAGCGTGCAGACTCCCAGGGGGAGCGTGAGCGCCCCCCTCACACGTAGCCTTACTGTAAGAGGGTAACATTTAATCGAATCACACCACCTGGGATTAGGGTTTAGATATCCATTAGAACATTTGTCCTAGTCCTTTGGAGAGTCAAAATGACATTATGGATATCTGGAATGTTATCTGTTATTAAATGTATGACTTGTAATAATTGGATTCCTGAAAAACAAGAATTGTCCCTCCCAATAAAAGTACCCTAAATGATTCAAAATTGAACAAATGTATTTTCAGACTATACACTCTTCACATTTAAGATTCACATCTAAAAGAAATGATTGAAATGGTGGAAAAACTAATGTTTGATGAATAGATAGATCCATCTCTGCTCTCCTCCACTACAACACAAATGAACGGGTACAGACGCTGATGCTCAGTTCTGCACCCCTGGATTGTAGATATCTGAAATGGTAAGAATTACATCCAGAATGTTCATTCTTGATAATTCAAATGTAATCGTGGATATCTAGAATTGAGAGCTGCATCTCATGAGCTGCAAAAGTGATTTCATTTGTACTAGTAAGAGTGACGTTGTGGATATCTGAATACATATCCAATCTAGCTAATGAATGTTAAAACCGCTTGCCATACTCGATACATACATGTTGTTTATTCACTAGTGTAGATGTAGAAATATATGCAGCAGCAATTCTGTTCACTCTCTTAAACTACCAAAACAAAACACATTAAATTGAAGTAACACAGTAAGAAGTCTGCGTCTCACTGCGCTACTGGTAAATGAGCACTCCATATTTATACTGTATATATATATATATATATATATATATATATATCTTTGGAGCACAGTGCATGAGAGTAGGCTCGCTCATATTTGGTTACAAGTACAAACAAGTGTCAAATACTAACTTTAATAAATAAATGTAAGGGCCTTATAAAAAAAGATAACAAATACAAGAGGCAATGAAAACAAAACCCCATTCAAGTAAAGCAGTAGCTATAACATTACAACAATAGAAAAAACTATATTAATAAGTATAAGAAGCAGTGTCATAATGAAATCTTGAGCAGTGAATATTGCACAGGGGTTTAACAGTAATCCCAGTATTTAGATGGCTGTGACTGTATCCTCAGAGTCTCAATGTGTTTAACCACAATACTCTCCTGATTTTGGATTCAAAATCTAATGTAACATGTCATTGGATAACAATTCGATCAAGGTTATGCAACATGTAGGGCTATATCAGGTTTATTAAGAGCATCACCACATTGCACATTTATGATTACATGCCAATCATTGTTGCTTCATGAAATACACTGGCCTTTATCTGATGATGCTAACAACTAGGCTAATTCACAGCAAAAAGGTCTGCAATTGTCACTTTTTTATAGGGTTCTATATCCCAATAAAGGTCGTTTCATATCTCGATAACAATATAAATCTCAATGTAGCATGTAATTCAGTAAATAAATAGTCTGTATGGAATAACGACATAGTAAAGCCTGTTTTGCATGTGTGATTTAAATACTTGACAAATGAATAGGATTACTATTTAATTTTTATTAACAACTCCCCTCCCTCTTCCCCCACGGCCCGGGCCCATTTGTACTCGCATAACCTGAAACGATCCTTGCCGTGGCTCGATTGCCTCTCACTTATACGTCATCAACCCTCTGAGTTTTAGTTTTGTTTGTTTGCGCATGGTCCGTCCTTCTTTTTTCTATGTCCCAACAGGCGCACATAAAATGACGTCAGAACCGCCGTAGGCCTCGTGCCCGTACATGTGCGCACGCTTGTGCTCGTACATGTGCAAACGTGCTTTACAAAAGCCCATCTCTCCCAAGCGGGCCGTGGACGGCAACCGTACCGCTCCTAGACGCAATACGGTTGCACTCACACTGGTCGAACGAACTAGACTTTAGCCGTGAAACGTGCTGGGGCACGGTACGGATGGACTGTGTGAGTGCACCCTGAAATTCTGTTCTGAAACAAGAGCCAATACTCATGATCCCTTTGAAAGCCCAATCACTCGTTAATCCTGTTTTATTTAGTCCATACTGTTAAAAGACTCACCTGCGAGGCGGCCGGTGGAACAGTGGTTAGAGCAGTCGCCCCATGTAAAGAGGCCGAAGGTCCTCGAGGCACCGTCCTATCTAATAAAGGCTTTGAAAACTGCCAAAAAAATAATCTTTAAAAAAAAAAAGACTCACCTGCGACTATCACCACATTCCTCCTCCACTTCCACATGTGTGAATAATGCAGACATTAAATGTCATGGAAACACACCAGATATGTTTCCACTTGTTGCTTTGTTTTCACCATAGAGCAATATGAGTCATGTCCAGTGTTCTATTGTGGATGAAATTAGGTTTCTCTAAGTAGGTCAGCTGGAAGAGGCAGACTTGGCATAAAATAGACAGACAGGGTTTTTGATGCCTGAGTAGATGGTAAACATTTTTGTCACAGCTTATTTCATTTGACTAACTGAGAGCACAGGGAGTCGTTTGACTGGTGCTTGATCTTAAATTCAAAACAACAGACTGATCGCTACTTTTACTTAAGTGATTGTCAGGACTCTAATACAAGGACTAACACTAACACTAGTTGAGACCAACTCAACCTAAGCTGTTATCAGCTCAGATATCTCAGTTAGAGATTTGTTAACACGATTGTTGTTTGTGTGTTTTGAACCATACTTTAAATATGTAACCAAACCTTTTTCATTATGCTGTGGAATATATCTCCGCAGCAAACGGGTGCCTTGATGCTCTGGCTGTTTTCTATATTAGTTACCAGGTATTTCCAAAGGACCTTGAACCCTTTGTGAGGTCCTTGTGTGACTGCTGACCCAATTACTCTTAGGCTAGCTCTTTCACAGAATAGGTCGTTTAGACTACGTCTCTGGTCATAGCGGAGAATCATTAAGCCCTTGGAGATGCTGGAGTAAAGCCTTCACATCTGAGCCTCCACTCCTCCAAGACCTTTTCTGTGAACTCGTTAACCTTTACGGACCTTTTTAGAAACACATTTGTGTCGCAAAGATGATCTTGACTTTGGTTTTTAGCTACAATATGTAACTGTTAGGGAACACTATATCTTTGAATGATTAAAGTTGATTTATGTAGTTTGCATGCCTATATTTACTATTATTTCTATAAAAGTCATCAGGATCTAACCCCCAGGGATACTACAGACTTCATAAACTGTCCACCCACAAGAGGGTTATAATATTTTAGACACTACCATAGAATATTTAAGCTTATCACACAACCTTTTTTATGTATATTTCTTTCTTTTGTTCTCTATGTAACAGTTTATAAGCGGTGAAAAACCTTTGAACACAAAGAGAAAAACATATACACATTACTGTAACCAAATATATATAACCAAAAAAATACATGCATCTATTTTGTTTTTAAATAATTTCAGCATTTCATTAAAAAATCTGGATAATGCACACTGCTGTTTTTTAGCTTAATATCATATGAACTTTATGCTTTTTTGGATTTAAAATTGTGTGAATTGCTGGAAGAGTATCAGTAGAAAACAGCACTAACCGTAATTCATGAACGATAATGGTGCCCCTTGTGTTCAGTTCAGTGTTCAATTAGTTCAGTTTAAATGGATGGAACATTTGTGGAGTACAACTTTAAGTTTTAATATGGAAACAACATGGACGCTACAAAGAAGATGTGTTCGGTTGTATCACAGAATTGTTGGTGCACCAGTATATTCCCTGTAAAGTCACCTGGTGTGTCCGTATGAGAGGGTGAGAATGTTCTCGTTTACCGTCTAACTGTGTGACGAAATGTCCCCTCTTTCCTTTGAGGGCTCAGCTCGTAGCCTGCTTGTATCTGTGTCCGTCTTTGCAGCTGTGAGATGATCATAAAGCTGCAGTGTGGTTAGAAACTGCGTGTGGGTCATATGTTCTTTAGGGTTTATGTGTCCCACTTTACCTTGTGGTATATTGCTGTGGTGATTTTATAGCTTAGCATTTTGAGCATTGTCCGTGGATGAACTGTAGGCCTGTACTCCTGTGCTCACAGGAGGGTAGTGCTACACAGAGGGTTATCCTATTACCTTATTAGAAGAAATGCTGACTGCTGTCTGACTGTATATGCTGCCTCGTGTTAAACCTTCCCTCCTCTGTACGCCATTCTTTATTGGACTGGTGTTCACGGCAGGTGCTATCCTACAATGTGGCACGATGAAATCAAGCCAATAATAATCGTCTCCTCGCTCTATGTCATGTCTTTCTGTCACTCACCACTGTGTTGTAATTCATCAACATAAAACGTCCTGTCATCCTGTCACCATTAACGTGTTATCTTACAAAGACAGCTTTACCTTGTTGCCTTTATTCACCAGCACACCCCTGTATCCTCTGTTTTATTTCTATTCTTTCTCTCCTATTAATTCAATCTCTCCACAGGTGTTCAATGCAAAAACCGCTGAAGTGATGAGTCACCACCAAGTAGAGATCCAACAGAGCTTCCCCAAGGAAGGGTGAGTTCATAATAACAAATCATTTTCATTATAGATTAATCTGACAATTATGTCAATGAATCGATTAACCATTATAATTTCCCACAGACCAAATGTCTTGTTTTGTCTGATCCAAAGACAATTAGAGATGCACCGATCTGGGTATCGGATCGGTGCATCTCTAATTACTATTATGTATGACAGACAAAAGATGAGTCCATTATCAAAATATTTGCCGGTTCCTCTTCTGTCAACTGACTAAACAATAACACAATATCCTTAGATGTTTGGTTGCTAAGAAACACTTTAAACCAACAGAGCCATATTATCCTGGTACAACTGGTTAAAGTTAATATGTGGAAAACAAGAAATATTCAAACATGTGTTTTTAAATCCATACTACATAGAATAAATGAGTTGCAGAT
The DNA here is from genome assembly GCF_963691815.1 of Echiichthys vipera. Taxonomy (NCBI): domain Eukaryota; kingdom Metazoa; phylum Chordata; class Actinopteri; order Perciformes; family Trachinidae; genus Echiichthys; species Echiichthys vipera. Next base: position 4,541,109 of record NC_139835.1, read on the forward strand.
GTTGACGTGTTTACTGGCCTTCTAGGTTCACTGCATTGCAGATTAATCTGTTACTTATCTGACGTGTGTAATTGAGTCTAAGGTCCAGCTTTTAGTTTTATTGAATGCACAAAAGCTGGCTTGCTTGATACATATAAATCAGATGTTGCTGTCTGCTCCATTTAAAATCAGGTCGGTGAACACCCTGTACAAAGTACCAGAGGCCATATACTGTATGCTTAGGCTGTGGTTTTAGAGACCTATCCCTACAGCATTGTGTCAGCACTGCAGTATGGTCTGGCTGCAAGACTTCTCATTCTGGTACTGTGGAAAAACGCTCTGGATTGTTGGTATTTCCAATCAAAATCGTCTTAGGCAGCGCAAAATATCACATCACAATTTTTTACAATAAAATGACGTTCACGATTTTAGAACTGTTTTTTACATTTTTATGCAAGTTGTTGAACAGTGTAACCAAAGTATTCCCTATGTAAAACTATAGCCCTAAAAGAGAAAATATATAACAAAGCACTTAGGCCAGAGAACGTTTCTGAACAGATTTGAATCAGTGCAGTTTTGCTGGTCTCGCTGTTTCACTCTCAGCACACTGTTTAGGATGCTGTCTATTTATGTGGTTGAAAAGGTTTGTTGTGTTACCGTCCGATGTGTGACTGCTTGTGTGTGTGTGTGTGTGCGTGTGTGCGTGTGTGCGTGTGTGCGTGCGTGCGTGTGTGCGTGCGTGCGTGTGTGAGTGTGTGTGTGGCAGCCTTGGTCAGAAAGGAAGTGACGGCACTCGTTTCTTAAAAACATTAGGGAGTCCACGGTTTCATGGGACATTTATCTATTTTAGGCGCATATTTTACAGCTTGTTCCATAAATTCTGTGAATAAGTGTGGACAGACAGCGTCGATGCCACACAATAGTCTGACGCTCGTGTGCTCTTAGGACACTATAGTTTTGTTTACATTTTTTCAGCCATCACTTCCCGCTACTCTCTGGATCAAGCTTGATGGGGGATGAGAAATCCTCGTCACTGCCTGTAGTTCTCTGTGATTGGTTGATTGGTGTGTCTTTAGTAAGGTGTATGAGACGGACTAGCAAATTGTGATTTGGATAAGGAAAAAAAACCTGATGCGTCTGTGTAGAGAACAGAACAGCAGTGGATAGAATGTGTCCTACAGACGATACTACGATCTCTGTGCTTTGGCAGATCGTCAGCACGTTCTAATCCTTTACGGTCTAATAACGTCATATCGCCCACCCCTAGCGCAAAACCCCAGATGCAGCAGTGGTGCCCTTGCAAGATGAACTTCACTTCGGGTATAGGCTTTGTAAATAATAGACATTGCGTTAACAAATTCTAATCATTGCTCTATGTCTTATAACATAAACAACAGCTAAGTGAAAATGCTGGATATTCCTGCCTCAGTCCACACATCCTGAAACTACCAGTGATCAGTTTACTGCAACTAGTTCTGAGAAAGACTCGACCATCAACACTTTCTTCTACATGGTGTTTACAAAAGGCATTTTAGTAACCCAAAACAAACTAGCACAGTACACCCACCAGGGGAGGATCTAGGATTATGGGAGATCCCAGGCTTAGCCCAGAGGGAGGAAAGAGTAATGCGCAAAGTTCTGGCCTTTTTTTGTTTTTGTTTTTTATAGCTGATACAGAAAATGTAAAAATGTTAAAACTGATCATAAGCATTATATTCAAATAAAGCTGATCTTGCAGTGCATGGAATCCTGATAGACCTCTTATAAACTTCAGAGCTGAAAAAAACAACAACAAGAAGTGAATTTTATTCTCTGACATATACTCTTCTAAACTCCTTTTCATCTTGTGTCAAGTCATTTGTGTCAGCATTAGTTTGATATCTTCAGTACAAGACTCTGTTCTAAACTCAGTTCCATCTCCTATGTTATGTTTTCTCAGTTTCTCTTCAAGAGATGAAACTGAGTTTAGAGCAGAGTCTTGTACTAATACTGGGAAGGAAAGGAGTGGACAGTAAAGCAAAAATGACTTTTTAACACAACAGATGAAACTGAGTGGAAAAGAATAAAATGAACTTCTTGTTTGTTTGTTTTTCAACTCTGAAGTTTATCAGATGTCAATCAGGATTACATGCACTGCAGGAGCAGTTTAAAAAAAAACAAACAACCCTATAACTTTATCAGTCCGTAACTTGTCCCACACCGAGTGTTAATCTAAAAGTCCACAGACCTGTAACATCTGTTCCGGCATTGGAGTTGCTGGTGGGTCTATGCACAGCTGCAGAGAATGTGTAGCTATGTTCATCTGACGGATCGGACAGATCTCGATTTGAACTCGCGGAATCGACACAGGAAGCAGAATCAGAGAGGACACACCTCTTCTCAGCAGGGCGGGCTATGAACGCAGGTTATGTTCCGCTGCTGCTGCCTCTATGTTGGACTCCGGTACTGCAGGAAGGCTACACTTCAGACTCTGGTCAGGGGAGGGAGACTGACAGAAACCGTGTTGAGCTTTTTTCCAACTACTGTAAACATTCGGGGCTTTGGCAAAAACATCCAGGGCTCAAGCCCAAGTAGCCGTGCCTTAACCCTGCCCCTGACACCCAGTGATAGGCAGCAGGTAACAGGTAGCAACAGCTATATTGTTGACGTCTTTGTGATGTTTGTATTTTCATTTCAATCAGCTGGGTGGAGGAGGACCCCAAGGAGATAATGCAGTCTGTGTATGAGTGCATGGAGAGGACCTGTGAGAAACTCCACCAGCTCAACATCGACCTCTCCAACATAAAAGGTTGGTGCACGCTGTGGGAACTGTACTGGCTTTTTGTTCATTCACACAGATTGAACACACAGAGTTGTGATTTCCCACAGAACACAAGCATTCTGAAGCAAAAGAGACGTTGGCATCTAGAGTGTGTGAGCCAATCTGCGCTGTTAATTAACCCAGGTTAATTAAACCCAACACACAACTGCCAACTTTCTACATTATAGTAGCACAATCGTCAGTAGAGTGAAGGACAGAGATGCATTACAGCGCCACCACACTCACATGTGTGTTTCTAAGAGAGGAAGAGAAGGTGGAATATTGCATGGTTTTAAGGTTTGAAACATTCGTAGATTTTGAATAAAAAATAGCTTGAAATTGAAGTTTTATTTTATTTGATGCCAAGATTACGAAACATGTCTACAAACAGGTGACACATTTTGAAGCATGAAACTTTGTTGTATTCTCTTTTCATTTGTCACAAGACATAACTTAGGTTGTTTTATAGCACAGTAACATGTAATTTAATGTGATCTTGGAAAAGGTGTATGAACCCTGTTTCTGACCTGCTTATGGGTCAACTACTGTGTGTTGTTCCACCCTGCCGACTGTCCCTTCCATACAGACGTCTGTTCGGCCCTCTGGTCACCTCCGCTGCTGTCTCAGGGGTGCAAAATATCTGTCCCTCCATTCGGTCTCTGAGCCTTTCACACAGAAGGCGGGCGGCCCTGCAACAAACTGTGTGTTTGTGTTTGTGTTTGTGTGTGTGTGTGTGTGTGTGTGTGTGTGTGTGTGTGTGTGTGTGTGTGTGTGTGTGTGTGTGTGTGTGTGTGTGTGTGTGTGTGTGTGTGTGTGTGTGTGTGTGTGTGTGTGTGTGTGTGTGTGTGTGTGTGTGTGTGTGTGTGTGTGTGTGTGTGTGTGTGTGTGTGTGTGTGTGTGTGTGTGTGTGTGTGTGTGTGTGTGTGTGTGTGTGTGTGTGTGTGTGTGTGTGTGAAAAGAGCTCCTGATGAGTGCTCACCATGCCTAACCGCGGGTGGAGATGTGTTAAACACTCCTCCATCCTGAGTTTCAATGACATTTACGTTTTTGTTTTTCCAGCTGTGGGGGTGACCAATCAGAGAGAGACGACCCTGGTTTGGGACAAAGAGACCGGAGAGCCACTCTACAACGCCATCGGTGGGTGCAGTATACATATGAATGAATGTGTGTTCCTGCCACATATTCTTATTTTATACAAGTTCTGTCCAATTAGGAGCCTTTAGACACACATTGTAACAGTACTTCACATGGTTAAATATACAGTACTAGTAAGGCAAATTGTGTAAAATTAAAAAAAAGCATTTTCATTGCATTTATAGACAGAAAGACCAAATTTAGACACAAATCAGGCAGTGACATGAAGTATTTTTGTAAAGATTCTATTAGCTCAAAGTTGTTGGTTTAACCCTTGAGAAGAATCAGACTTATTTCTCCATACTTCTCAGCAGTAAGAAGAATTGAGCAAAGAGAAAGATTATGTCATCTAGGAAAGAGCACAGGGCACAACTAGGTTGCATCAGATCCTAGTGTGAAAGTGAAAATTGATAAATGAAAATAGACTGAGTGAAGACAAAGAACAAATCTGAAGGGTCAGAAGACAATTAACAGGGCTTGATGGTAATTTTTTTTTAAAATAATTTGTTGAAAAATGTAGGATCACATAGTGTTTTTGTACAGAAATTTCTGTCTAATGTAGATATTTGAGGTTCCTATGTACTTATAAGGTGTCCTCTCTGCTTTGTCTGTCTGTAGTTTGGCTGGACCTGCGCACACAATCAACAGTGGAGAATCTCATTAACAAAACTCCAGGACAAAACAAGAACCACCTCAAGGTGAGACAGATGGACGAGAAATCCTTCTTTTGGTTTAGCTTTTGGATTTCAGAATCAGGCCTATTTTCTGATATTTGAGTATCTGCATGCTCCTTTTACACCAGTCAGACACTCTAATCTATATTTCTACTGTTCTCTGTCCAGCACAAGACAGGCCTTCCCATCAGCACCTACTTCAGTGCAGTGAAGCTACGTTGGCTGCTGGACAATGTGGAAGAAGTGCGACAGGCAGTGCTGAGTGAGCGCGCCATGTTTGGCACGGTGGACTCCTGGATCATTTGGGTAAGAGCTGTTCAAAGACTTAGAGAGCAAATTAATAAGTTTTCATGTTCATCGACTCTACACCGTCATTCATTCACAACATTTGATGCACACTCATTCCGGTGTTGTTTTTTCCTCAGTGCCTGACGGGGGGCAAGAACAGAGGGGTCCACTGTACAGACGTCTCAAATGCTAGTCGCACCATGCTCTTCAACATTCACAGCATGGACTGGGATCCTGAACTCTGCAGGTAAACAAACACGTGTGCACACACAGTGGACCATTTGATGGGCATGTGAACAACAGTTTTTAGCATACAGGCCTCAAGCGTAACACACCGAAACGTGCTTTCATTTTGTTGACGCCAAATTCTGAGACTCATCAGACCAGGCAACGTTTTTCAAATCTTCAATTGTCCAATTTTGGTGAGCCTGTGCCAATTGTAGCCTCAGTTTCCTGTTCTTAGCTGACAGGAGTGGCACCGGTGTGGTCTTCTGCTGCTGAAGCCCATCCGCCTCAAGGTTCGACTTTTTTTGCATTCACAGATGCTCTCCTGCATTCCTCTGTTGGAACCAGTGGAGATTTGAGTTACTGTTGCCTTTCTATCAGCTCCAACCAGTCTGACCATTCTCCTCTGACCTCTGGCTAAAACAAGGCATTTGCGCCCACAGAACTGCCACCCACTGGATCTTTTCTCGTTTTGGGACCATTCTCTGTAAACCCTAGAGATGGTTGTGCGTGAAAATACCAGTAGCTTAGCAGTTTGTGAAATACTCAGACCAGCCCGTCTGGCACCAACAACCACGCCACGTTCAAAGTCACTTCAATCACCTTTCTTCCCCGTTCTGATGCTGCTTTGAACTGCAGCACACCCTCTTCACCATGTCTACATGCCTAAATGCATTGAGCTGCTGCCATGTGATTGGCTGATTAGAAATTTGCGTTAACGAGCAGTTGGACAGGTGCACCTAATAAAGCGGCCTGTGAGTGTAAGCCCCTTTCACACATACACCGCAAATGATCTAGACCTCCCAGCTCCCGAGTACAAAGACCATTTGATCTCTGAGTGAGTCAGTGTGTAAATACAGGGCATTGACTATATTTCTATCACACTGCGGCCAACACCGGAAGAAAACAAACCTCCGTGGGTGAAGAAAAAGGGTGATTTAAGCAAAGACTGTAACGAACTGTAGGTAAGACAGGATTTGGGAACATCTGTCTGTAAGGATGGGCTCCAAAATATTAAAACGCATTCAAGGAACGACAAGAGACCTGGTTGTTTAAGACCAAATAACGTACCAGCTCCGTCACTGCCGTGAAATCTACGCCAAGTCCTGCCTCCTGCACACCTGACCCAGGTGCCACCCCTCACTTAAACCAAACAGAGTATTTCCAAGTGAGAGCACGTCTCCTGTTGTGTGTTACATGTGAGAAAGGGAAACTCTGGATACGATTCTCTTGACATTGTCTGGAGTCCATATGAGAAAACTGCTATAACTGTTCCACGGGTTCACCTTAAAGAGTTGGTCCTTTTAAAACTGAGTCAGCGCTTTAAACAGATCAGCTCCTATTGCAGTCCAATTCAAACCACTGTCCAAATAAAGACTATACTGCATATCTGCTCAATCTAAACACACTCTTTTCCCGTCTGCTTTTAAACCTGCATCCTCTTTACTCATTGCTGCCTGTAGGTACTTTGATGTCCCGATGGAAATCCTCCCCAAAGTCAGAAGCTCCTCTGAAATATATGGCTTTATGGTAAGCTCAGCTGTGTGTGCTCTGTTTCAGGGATACTGTTTGTGTTTGTAGGTGGCCCTGATAAGATCTGACTTTATGACCTCAGAGTTGTAAATGAAGTGTAATCAGAAAATATTCTGGTAAATGGAGATATGAAACATTTTATTTGATAAGATGCTGTGTGAAATTCAGAGTAAATTCAGAATTGCAGATCATTTACTGTTATTGAATATACTTCGGAATTTCTGCTGGACAGAATACATATTTCAGACGAAAGACAGTTTCATTATGTGGAATTTTTAAAATGACCCATGCAGAATGCCATAGATAATTCACTTATGCTACAAAGAGCATTGGTTTTATTGCGCATGCATATCAGTCTGCTTATGATATGATATGACCATTTTAGAGTCATTCCTTATTGTGGCCTCACCCGATAAATGTCCTTGATAAGATTCCGTGTTGTTCTGTCATGCTGGCAGATGGTGTTATTGCATCGAGAAGACACGGGCTGTACTGGCTGCTAATTGAATTGAATAACATATTGATTTAAAACAGTAAGGATGGTCATTTTGAAGAGCAGTAGCAACATGTGTGTGCGTGTGTGAGATACTCATGTTATTGTGTGTCTCTGTCAGTTTGTTTTGTATCTTATCTCTCGACCATCACACAGTCTTACTTGTTAAACCTGTTTGATGCAACATGCACCTTGCTCTGCAGTCCAGAGGTCACCAACGTGGCTGGCAGCTTTGTTTGTTTTCCTCCGTTTTATTGGTCAGATTTTTCTTTTACCTCAGAGTATTGTTGTTATTTACTGTTTGGAAGCCTCTACCCACATCCTCCCAAACCTGCTTTTAAAATAATACTAGAAGAGATGCTCTCATAAGAAAGGAGACAGGTTCTGTGGCTGTTACTTCTGTATAGTATAATGATGATCTTTGCAGCAGCACATTTTAGTGGAAAAGGCTTTAATCTTATATTGAAATGATCAAATCATTTTAACTAGATATACACATGTAATCAAAGTTTCTACAGAGCTGGTGTTTAACTGGTAATGCAACTGTTAACTGATAACTATCCAAATGAGACATGCCTGTTTGCACCTAATGCTGTAATTACACTTTACAACATAATCAAGTTTCTGTTGCTTAATAAAAATTCCCTGCCCCCTGACTGTGATGACTCTTTTCCTGTTTAAGCAGTATGTATTACACCATTTATTACAGTAAGCTGGAAATATGCGATGATATTGTACTGAATCATAAATTCTGGTTGTTATTACTACAGCCATAATAATGATTTATTTAGTTGTTTATTATTGTCATTATTGTTACAATCCCAAATTCCAATGAAGTTGGGACGTTGATTAAAACGTAAATAAAAACAGAATTCAATGATTTGTAAATCCTTTTCAACCTATTCTATGTAGGTCTACATTTACAAACTTTTCTCCAGATTCTCTGATCTTTTGATGATATAATGGACTGTAGATGATGAAATCCTAAAATCCTTGCACTTGTACGTTGAGAAACATTGTTGTTAAACTGTTGGACTATTTGCTCACACAGTTGAAACTTGCCCCATCCTTGTTTGTGAACGCCTGAGCCTGAGCAGATTAACAATTGACCTGTTCACCTGTGGAATGTTCCAAACAGGTGTTTTTGGAGCATTGCTCAACTTTCCCAGTCTTTTGTTGCACCTGTCCCAGCTTTTTTAGAACGTGTTGCAGGCATCATATTCAAATTGAGTGATTTTTTTCAAAAATTCAATAAAGTTTATCAGTTTGAACATTAAATATCTTGTTTTTGTAGAGTATTCAGTTGAATATAGGTTAAAAAGGATTTGCAAATCCTTATATTGTGTTTTTATTTACTTTTTACACAACATTTCAACTTCATTGGAATTGGGGTTGTACATGAATGTTTTTGTTACATTGGATTATTGCATTTTTGTCTAAATATGTATTTGCCTATCTCACTGTTAGATTGTATAATGTCCTGTTGCACCTTCTGGCTTGTTCCAAATGTTTTCAATGTAAACACTCTAACATTTACTCTTGCCGTGTGTTTTTTTTTTAACTCAACAGTCAGCATTATCCTGCAGTCATTTATCCAAACTCTAAACACACGTGTGTTTCTGTCTTCTCACCAGAAATCTGGCTCTCTCGCAGGAGTTCCAATTTCTGGGGTAAGTACTTTTGCATGTTATGTAACTTGGTGAGAATAGTGTCATCTGTCTTTGCTCAGTGGGGTTGTCAGTGGGCTGTGGTGTGTGTTACACGTGGCTTTCCTTCACATATTTCAGAGACACATTTTCCAGTGGAGCTCCTTGACACTTTGCCTAGGCCAGTATTCACCTGTCACAGACATATTGTGTTGATGCACATGCTCAGGACACACTGCAAAAACTAGCAGTCAAAAACAGCCAGACATTGGCTGATAGCCAACCGAAGGCGTCGTTTGTCCCAGTTATTAAGCATAGTTAAATGTTGAATCTGACTCAACAAATACAACTAATGCTTCATGAAGCTTCATTTGGACATCAATGCCCACCGCTATTGGCTGGTACAATGTAAACCGAACGTGACCTAAAGTCATTGTCAAACCCGTCAAAATCTTTAAAATATTAATTCAGACTAAATATGTTTTTTATGGAAAATCAATACTTTCATTTTGTACCACTCAAAACGCCACGTGGGTGTATTATTTTTAAAACATGTATAGCTTTTAATAACGATTCTACATATTCAACCTTTTAAAGTTAGGGTAAGGGAATGCATTATGTCACTTTATGTCATTGAAAGTGTGTGTGTGTCTGTGTGTCTGTGTGTGTGTGTGTGTCTCTCTATGTCTGTGTGTCTGTGTGTCTATATCTGTATCTGTCACAACCTTCTAACGGTGACCTTGTCTCTATCAGTGTCTTGGTGACCAGTCAGCTGCTCTGGTGGGTCAGATGTGTTTCCAGGAAGGCCAGGCCAAAAACACGTGAGCCAAACTTTTTTTCTTATTTCACCCCTTTGCTACAGTTAGCGTGCTACAATAGTGTTTGCACTTAGTCAGGCTCCTTACTAGATGCCAGCTGCGGTGCCAATATTGCACAACGTTAAAGGCAGTTTGATGCTTAGAAAACACTGTTGACAATTATCTTCAATAGAAAGCAGCTAAATGTCGCATACTTGCATGCTCGTGATAACATAAGTATTTATATATAACATTTTTCAAGTTGAGGTGACATTCTTTTCAAAGGGCTATTATCTCATTAACACATGTCTAAAATCTATGTTTTCATGGAGCCTGAGGAACTGTAGTACCATCAACCTGGACCAAACTCTTGTCAACTGTCTGTTTTGTGAAAAAAAAAAAAAGAAAGTTAAAAGTCAAGTTAAATCATTTAGAATAAAAACAAAGGAGAAGGAGTTCCTCAGACAAACACTGGAGATCAGTGATCAGCACATGTTTCTGTCTGGCTGCTGATTGGTCGACTGAACGTGCTGATGCGCCACAGCTGGTCCAGATTTTGGATATAGTTAAAGGTGTTTAGCATTGTGTAAAATTGGTCAGGAGTAAATATTTCCCCTTCTTATTTCTACATAATCTGTTAATCAACTTCAAAGGCAGATTAGGCCTAAATAACCACGGAATGTCTCCATTCAGACATAGAGTAAAAGCCCCTACACATGATACGCCCCATTCATTTCCTATAGAGGAGCGCCCAAGGTAGCAGCTAGCACTGCTCAGATTTGCCTCTCTGTCGCACTGCTGACCTTTTAAAAGCGCAACCAATGAGATAGAAGCATTAAGTGTGACGTCTACGTTTCCTAGACAACCAGAGAGCGACATCAAGCCTATTAGAAAGATGGAGGAAAAACATATTGTTTGTGTGTCCGAGTTTCCAGAACTATTTAACGTTACATTAAAGTCGTATCACGATCCCAGAAGAAAACGCAATGATGGAGATTTATAAGCATCACAGCAGGTTTGTGAATAGGCAGTTTATGAGCTAACAGTTGTTTTAATGCTAACGTTGATTTAGCCGTTTACTGGGTCTCTGCGGCCAACCTTACGGTGAGCCCAGTGCAAAAAGCTTCTCACGTGAAGGCCCCTTACATCTTACACCCCTTTACTTATGATCTTCATCAGTCATCAATTATTCTGTCCCTGGACTCTAATCTGCTTGACTCTGTTTCCATCCTTGTTATGTAAAGGTACGGGACTGGCTGCTTCCTGCTCAGAAATACAGGGATCAAGGTTAGATATTGTGCCCAAGAATGACATGACTTTAAAATTTCAAGTGACATTCATGTTTAATCAATATTTTTTTCTTGTGATTCTGTTAGCCTGTGATGTCAGACCACGGCCTGCTGACCACAGTCGCCTACAAACTGGGAAAGGACGAGGCTGCTTGCTACGCACTGGAGGTGTGTGACGGCTCTCGTATTGAACTTGTTTCTCCTCATTGCAATAATATCCTCCACGGTGTGCTCCCATTTGCCATTTCTTTCCGGCCTGCTGCTCTGATGTGGTTTTGGGTCCAACGTTTTTCCTTCTCCTAGGGTTCTGTGGCCATTGCAGGGGCAGTGGTGCGGTGGCTGAAGGACAACATGGGCATTGTACAGTCTTCCTCAGAGATTGGTATTCATACTGCATCGTACCTAATCTGATGTGAAATTCATCACTCATTCATAAACAAAATCTTTCTGAATTGCTTTTTGATTGATATCATGCATAAAAAAAACTAACTACTTACCTTTTCTCACTTTCAGAGAAGCTCGCGGCTGCAGCAGGCACATCTTACGGCTGTTACTTTGTGCCGGCCTTCTCCGGGCTCTATGCCCCCTACTGGGAGCCCAGTGCAAGAGGGTGAGACGGTCAGCTGTTAAAACACTGAACTATCAACTGTAATTTGAGCCTTAAATGAGGAGAAAATGAGAAATCTAATAATAATGCAATACTTGTTTGTTTTTACAGTTTGGTTTTCTTGTACACTTCCACCTTGTGAAAGGATGAAAATACATATCAGCTTACCTGATTGTTATTCAAACTGCCTTAAATGAGCAGTGTGTGGGATGTAGGGGATCTATAGGCAGAAATGGAATATAACTTTCATGGCTGTTTCATAAGTGTTTAATTACCTGAAGCTACAAAGTGAAGCAGGTCCTCTTCCTAGGAGCCCGTTATGTTGCAATGCCATGTTTCCAAACACTGGCTCTAGAGAGGGCCTTTCACATTGTTACCACACACTGTATAAAATATGGACATAGTCACCATGACCTTACTAATAGGTTTCTTAAGAGCCAAAATGAAGTGGGCAGTTCCTGGTGGCTCTGGCCGTCACCATCTTGGCAGTGGAACAAATGAAGCCTACAGTCCATGCTACCCACCTGTCATGGCCCCCACCTGTCACTCAAAGGAGCCAGCCTTTAATGGTCGAGTATGGAGAATGAGCAGAACACTGTCATCAAGTGTCTCAAGGTCGTAGTCGCAACAACAAAATAAGTCCAGCAGTCGGGTTGCCAGGTTGGTCAGACCCGGCCCAGTATCCTACAGGAGACCGGAGTCAGTTTGAGCCTGTTTGAACCCGTCCCCTCCGGAAAATCACAACAGAAAAACAAGGATTAGAGGAGTTTGACTGACAGTAAGCGTTAGCCGTTAGCGTTAGCTGTTCCAGCTAAGTAAAGATGAAAGTGATGTTAGCGATCAGGGAGAACCGTAGCCATTTGGGCATACGTTTGAATGGAGTTTCTCTCCTTTCTCTCAGTCCATGGAGTGAATGCTCTGCCTATATTGACTCTGGTTTTTGCCCGTCTCCGCTCACTCAGCTCTGGGACAAATAACGCCCCCTTCACTGAGGCTCTGAAGCAGCTGCAGGATTGGCAAACTCCATTTCACTCAGTGCCAGCCTACAGTAGCTGCACCCAACAACAGACAACCCTGGCAACCCTCAATGTCGGCCGTTATTGGCTGCTACCATGGGAACGGAACGTGGAAAAGTTCTTGTTAAACTGGTCAAAACATTTTTAAAACATTAATTCAGACTAAATATATGGACTAGGTGGAGAGATTATATCTCCACACTGGCCTGGGAACGCCTCGGGATCCCCCAGTTAGAGCTGGTTAATGTGGCCCGGGAAAGGGAAGTTTGGGGTCCCCTGCTAAAGCTGCTGCCCCCGCGACCCGACCCCGGATAAGCGGATGAAGATGAGATGAGATGAGATGTACCCCTCAAAACGCCCCATGGGTTGTTTTTTTTTAAATATAGCTTTTAATAAAGATTCTACATATTCAACCTTTAATTATGCAGACTTTTAATCCTTAATATCATTTAAACAGGTGGTGAGTTCAGCCACAGCACAGTTGTCATAAATGGGGAGATTATCTTTAGAGACAAAACCATTTTTTGTACCAGGCTGTAAACAGCATTTGAACATGGAGGTCTATGGTGATACCTGAAGACCACCATAGATCCTATTACATGCTTGTAAAAGGGAGCGGTGCTCCTTAAATGACAATATTATAGAATTTGATCCATTTCATCTGTTTGTTTTCCAGCATCATCTGTGGTCTTACTCAGTTCACCAACAGGAACCATTTGGCTTTCGCTGCCCTTGAGGCCGTGTGCTTTCAGACCAGAGAGGTGAGCAGCAGAAATACATATATCAGAGCACCCCCTTTATTTTAGCACAACAATAGTGATGTTGGGTGTAGGGTCACCTGCAAGGCTCACAAGTCACAACAAACAAATTCTTAACTGCCCTTAACATACACTTTTTAAGGAATTCTGTTTCAGAATGCCCAGAACAAAAACGAGGCTTGCCAGGGCTTCTTTTATCCCTGTGGCCATTAACCTGCTTGCTTCTATGTGTATCCTTCTTGGATTAGCCTTGATTGAATATTTGTTTATTTTTCCATTGAATGTCTTGCAGCTTCCCTACAACACTTAATTAAACATGCATTCCTTTACTGTGCTGTTTCTAATGCAAGTGCAGTTTGTTTTTTATCTACAGGTTATGTGTGGCAAGTTTACCTTGTTTGAATGTGTGGTGTGGAAATGTTTTTTCCAAATGTCAATATTTCAGGTTTCTCATGGTCCTTGATGTGATGTGATGCTGGCTGCATATCAAATGTCCTTGGGGATAATGAAGTTGAAGCTGAAGTTGAGAAACCCGGCTTGTGGTTTCCTATGAATGCTGTTAGTTGAAATTGCTTTGTGTTAAAGTGAGTGTATTGTGTGTGTCAGATCCTCGATGCGATGAACCAGGACAGTGGCGTCCCTCTGACAAAGCTGCAGGTGGATGGAGGCATGACGTCCAATAGATTACTGATGCAGCTGCAGGCTGACATCCTCTGCATTCCCGTAGGTAAGAGGACTCTCATAACACATGCATCATATCTGATGGGAACCAATCCCGAGCTGGGAACAACACAGCCTACTCGGCATATGCAAAAACAATCACTTAAGTGTTACATACAAAAAAAGGTGCCAGTGGTAGCCGTACTAGTCCTCAAGTCATGTCACTTGAGTCAGCATCAGTTGGGTCAGTTTGTTATGAATATAAGAAATAAAAAAATAAAAATCTGTAGGTGTGGAATTGTAAAGAAGTGATCTTACCAGACCTCTGTAGCTCCTCATTTCTGCTGCAGGCCAGCAGCTCGAGGCTACATTACTTACTACTAGCACATCTCTGACCAAACTGTCAACGGTTGAGTTGCATCATGGGTAATGTAGACGACACGGTTTTGACAAGAAAGAAGAATGTGTGGATGAAAAAGACAGTGACTCTTTTAGAGATCACATACTAATACACTATTTATGCTAAATATGATATTAACTTGAGTATGTAAATGTGCACCAACTGCATAGTATGTGTATTTTGTGTATGTGAGAAATGCTAGAGGCAGATGGTTTCAATAATTAACCGTGAGATAAAATAATTCCCAATAAAGGTACAGAAGAAAAGATATGGGAGATGCACATTTTTACTGCACAGTAGGAACACACTTAGCATATTTAATTTGCTTTAAAATAATACTAGAAAATATAACATTGAGTGGAAGAGGTAATGTAGATTTACATTTGTGATAAACAGTTTTCATTCAGCGGTCTGCTGGTAATGGAATACCTACAGCAACTGTTCATTTAGTAGGCAGTCTGAAGTACATACAAGTAGGTAAGTAAGTAAGTAGAAGGCAGTATGTTAGTTAGTAACACTTATCTCTAGTTCTGCTGCATTGGTTTGAATCCTTTCTTTTAACTGCCCACAATGTTATAGCACAGTGTTGTCTCTCGTGCTTCCAACAACAACTTTAAAGTTTCTGTCAATATGAGAAGTCACTGACTAAACCTGGACTTTATACCCTCTCTGTCGTCCTGACTTTTGTCCCACTTAAAATGAACACATTGACTTTGATGTACTAATTTGGGTAAGAGCGCACAAAAACCGGTGTGTACATAACTGTCTGCACCCATGAACATCAACTTAGACATTCAAATACTGTCCTGATTATCTGTCACATTACATTTTTCATTAAATTGCATACACATACACAATGGGCTATAAGTCGCATTTTTGGGGGGAAATGTATTTTGCATATACTGTAAGTCCCACCAGAGTATAAGTGGAAGGACTAGCCAAACCCTGAAAAAAAGTGTGACTTATATTCCGGAAAATACGGTAGTTTGACATTTAGGCAAGAATGAGTAATGTACCTAATTTAAAAATGTTCTGCCTGTGTGTGTATGTCTCATTTCGGTCCAGTGCAACCCACCATGTCAGAGACCACAGCTCTGGGTGCAGCCATGGCAGCGGGGGCAGCAGAAGGGGTGGATGTGTGGAGCCTGATCCCCAGTCATCTCCCACACATCACATCTGAGAAATATGAACCACAGATCAACTCTGATGGTAAGGATAAAATAACCAAAGCAAACACGTGACGCAGCTTTGAGCTACATGAACTTGTACTTGATTCATGTGATTCTCAAAGCTCAGATAACACATTACAACACTAGTGCCATTTCACCCAGGGGTACGTTTACCCCAGGGGTACTGCTGCTGTTGCCCAGGGGTTCTTGGAAAGATTGTGAAGCAGATCGACTAATTAAAAAAAAAAAGATATTATGTATTGTGACAATAATAACGAATATACGTTTGAAACAGGTAGCTAAAAGTAATGCAGAAATTGTAGAAATAAATACCAAAAGGTAATGAATAATCAGTTTAAAAAAAAGTTATGGATAAATGGCTGGAATAGTTTGCTAAAAGGTAATGGATAAATGGTTAGCTAAAAGTAATGAATAAAAGGTTTGAATAGTAAGCTAAAGGTAATGGATAAATGGTGGAAATAGTTAGCTTAAAGTGATTCATGGTTGAAATAGTTTGCTAAATGTAATGAAGTAATGGTTGAAATAGTTAGCTTAAAGTAATGAATTAATGGTTAAAATAGTTAGCTAAAAGTAATGAATTAATGGTTGAAATAGTTTGCTAAATGTAATGAATTAATGGTTGAAATATTTAGCTTAAAGTAATTAATTAATAGTTGAAATAGTTAGCTTAAAGTAATTAATTAATGGTTAAAAAAGTTAGCTTAAGGTAATTAATAGTTAAAATAGTTAGCTTAAAGTAATGAATTAATGGTTAAAATAGTTAGCTTAAAGTAATGAATTAATGGTTAAAATAGTTAGCTTAAAGTAATGAATTAATAGTTGAAATAGTTAGCTTAAAGTAATTAATTAATAGTTAAAATAGTTAGCTTAAAGTTATTAATTAATGGTTGAAATAGTTTGCTAAATGTTATGAATTAATGGATTAAATAGTTAGCTTAAAGTAATTAATTAATAGTTGTAATAGTTAGCTTAAAGTAATTAATTTATGGTTAAAATAGATAGCTTAAAGTAATGGATTAATGGTTGAAATAGTTAGCTTAAAGTAATGAATTAATGGTTAAAATAGTTAGCTTAAAGTAATGAATTAATGGTTAAAATAGTTAGCTTAAAGTAATGAATTAATAGTGGAAATAGTTAGCTTAAAGTAATGAATTAATAGTTGCAATAGTTAGCTTAAAGTAATGAATTAATGGTTAAAATAGTTAGCTTAAAGTAATTAATTAATGGTTAAAATAGTTTGCTAAATGTTATGAATTAATGGTTGAAATAGTTAGCTTAAAGTAATTAATTAATAGTTGTAATAGTTAGCTTAAAGTAATTAATTTATGGTTAAAATAGTTAGCTTAAAGTAATGGATTAATGGTTGAAATAGTTAGCTTAAAGTAATGAATTAATGGTTAAAATAGTTAGCTTAAAGTAATAAATTAATGGTTAAAACAGTTAGCTTAAAGTAATTAATAGTTGTAATAGTTAGCTTAAAGTAATTAATTAATGGTTAAAATAGTTAGCTTAAAGTAATGAATTAATGGTTAAAATAGTTAGCTTAAAGTAATTAATTGATAGTTGTAATAGTTAGCTTAAAGTAATTAATTTATGGTTAAAATAGTTAGCTTAAAGTAATTAATTTATGGTTGAAATAGTTAGCTAAATGTAGGGTTGAAACATTGCACTTGCCTAAGTGTAGTAGCAGTTCTCAGCCCACCTAAATATTAACAGTTTAGTTGTATGGAAAATACTGTATATTTATATTATGAATGGTATACATTGGGAATTGATGAAGGGGTACATGAGCTCAGCTGACAGGGATGTGGGGGTACCTCAGAACACAAAGTGTGTCTTTGAAAATCTGATTAAAGTGTTGGGGAAAAAAATGGCTCTGGATCACCTTGCTGACCCAGCTGTGTGTCTGTCCGTCCTCTTCACAAACAGAGAGCGAGTTCCGCTTTGCTCGTTGGAAGAAAGCTGTCCAGAGATCCATGAACTGGGAGACCACAGAGCCTCTCTGCAAAGCCAACGGTACACAGCTGTAATATTTGTCTTATTTATGAAAAGTAGGACCGAAGTAACAAGTTATTATGTGGTTTTCGTAGCATATTCTTTTCCTGAATCATGAAGAGTAAACATGTGCAGGAGTCTGACTGTTATCCATCTCAGCTCTCTTTCTTATTCACCGACAACAGGTTTAGAAAAGAAGGTGAACGGCGCCCCCTGGGGGGTTCCCACGCCTCCACCCATCAGAGCAGACCCCTAAGGTCGGTTGTTTGCTGCCACTGCATGTCGTGTGTGACAGTTTGAACTTCTTCATGTTGTGACGGGGTTCATTGGCATGGTCACATTTCTAGGCATTACTGATACAGTGGATTGAAGGGTTTGACCGATGCAGATATGTCATATCCTATTGAGATGTTCAGGTCAGAAAACAGCACTTTTGCCATCATTGGAAAACATTCAGTAAGTTCGGAAAGGTTTCCATAGAAGGAAGAACTTTAGCTCCTGACTGGTAAATAATTATCTTTATGGAACAAATTCAAATTTAAAACCAATTGAAAAAACTGAGCAAATGTAAAATAGACTTTAAATGTATATACAGGACTATGTACTACGTTACGATATACTATACTTACAGGAAACTCTGTCAGTTACGGATGACGTTATTGTCAAATGAATAAACTGTATCGGTCCAGCCCTATACTGTCTATGCTGCATGTCACTGTATTTTTTTTATTTTTTCCCACTTTTTTACTGTTGCACAAGGTTGCTGTCATTCTCTTACTGTAGCTGCAGTTTGGTGTCTTAAACCCCATTTTTGTGTTCTCAGAAGCTGAGCTATAAACTGGACGTGTAGTCTAGTCTAAATCAAGTTGCTGTTTTCTTTACAGATGTCTTAAACACCACCAGAGGTCATGGTTTCTGAGGTTTAACTTAAACCTTCTTACAGGCGTGGATTCAAGGAGTTGTAACTTTGTGTTGTACTCTGAACTAGTATGTCTTTGGTCACAGAATCAAACCATGGAGCACTTGGTAATGGAGCAGTAATCTGAAGACGGTCAAATTGAAATCTAAGATGTGTAATCCAGCTGTGGGAGGGAGCGATGGTGTCTGCCTTCAGTGTTTGTCAGAAGCCTGGCTGCTGCAGAGCTTAAGCAGCAGAATAATGGATGACAATAATCAAGGCATGGCAGATAACAGCCTATAGGCTCTGTACAACATTTGAGTCTATAGGTTTTTGCTCCTGGGAGTAGGAGACAGGATTTAGGATCAAATACGTTCCACTACAGTAGAGTGCATTTCACGATTGAGGTTATGCTAATGTGATTAATATATTCATTCATTCATCTTCAACCGCTTGTCCCTGTCGGGGTCGCGGGGGGCTGGAGCTGATCCCAGCTGACATCGGTGTGAGGCGGGGTACACCCTGGACAGGACCCCAGTTTATCGCAGGGCACATAGAGACGAACAGAGACTTAAATATTTGTGTGAATGTGCTGATGTCCTTTTTTAATTTTTAATGCTTTGGCCAAAAGTCAGATGATTCGAAAACATTTATGACACTGCATCCTCTGAAACGCCTGTAGGCGGATCTTAAAGTGTAATTCCGGTGCAAATCATCCTGCGATCTCTTTTCGACACTTGCATACATAAAAATAAGTCATCGAAACAGTTTTTATCACGTTATACTATTAACAGAGAAACCGTGTAGAGTCGCTAACAGCTAGACATAGCTAACACTGATTAGCTCAGGGCAGCACAGTGAAGGCCTTCAAATGTCTTTTTTAACCACTAATACTGCTCAAAATAACAGCAAACCTCTGCAGCAGCATGAGAAGAGTCCCTACACAGAAAACAAAACACCAACAACGTAGTTAGTGAACCCAGAGTTTATTAAAAGAGTGTTTTAAAGACTTACCTACTGGCCCCTGTACCTGCTCCTCTCATAGTAAAGTCAATTCAAGTGGATTAGCAAAGTCAATCCCAAAGGAAGGAGCCCATTGGTGCTTTGCTTTCTTTGAATGCCTTCACCGTACTGCCCCAAGCTAATCACTGTTAGCCATGTCCGGCTGTTAGCGACTCTCCTGGATTTCTCGGTTAATAGTTTATACACGAAAAAATTGGCTCCATGGCATATTTGATGTATGTAATTGCCGAAAAAGACCATGGTATGATTTAATGCCAGAATTTCACTTCAAGGCAACTTTCTAATGCAGTGGGTTTAGCTGCAGGTCAGATGAATCTGCGCTTGTTTTTACTGAGCAGTCGGGTCCAGTTTAGCATGCAGCTGTGTTTTCAGCCCATTCTGGACAGTGAGCGACTGGCCCAGAAGGTTTACATGTTTGTTTCAATTCTTTCCCTGGAACTAACTGCTTAGCCTCTAGACTTTGAATTCAACCCGTAAAAACATGTGTCCATCTGTCCTGTGGTCTCTCTAAGAATGATCTTTCTTCACCTCACAGATCACCAGCTGTGAATTCATGGGAACATGGGAACCTACTATGGAGTAAGACTGGAAGAGGAGACGTGCTCCCAGTAAATAAAGAATTCGAATGAGTATGGCTGTGACATGAATGAAAACGGATCATCTTCCACCTCAAGTGCCAGCTGGAATGAAAGCAACTATAGATGGAATTTCTTGTCTTCCTTTGCTGAAAAAGGGAAAGTATTCTCGAACCGTCCTTTTAAAAACTATGCATTTGCCTTCATCTTGTACAGTGAAGCACACGCGTAAATCATGGTTTCATAGCGTGAAGACAACCATCAGACTGTTGTACCTCATCACTGTAACAAAAGGCTCCTGTAATGTTTTGTTTTTTTGTTCTGTACATAGGATTGTTTGTACTTTTTCTTCAAATTTCCATTATTGAGAAATGCCACTGCTACACTAATTAAAAGTTAAAGTGAGCTTCTAGCAGGAACTCAAGAAGAGTGAGACAGACGCTGTCCCAGGAGTTAAAGGCTTCATAAGACATTTCCTGGATTATTGCAATGAACAACTGTTATTTGTGGTAGTGATGTCAAAATGAAGCTTCATTAACCATTTTCATTATTTTCCACTGGATGGAGCTCTCTGTTCAACAAAGGGTTGCAAACTATAGACTATAAAAATGGACGTAGCATACCCGTTGGGGTCCGTTCTCTCAGCTTGATCGAATCGTCCTCGCCATCTTGTCAGACTTTGACTCCGCCTCATTGCCTCTTACTATAAGAGCATGTATGTGACGTTGGGGTGAGGGAGAAACACCCATCTGGCTGACGTTTACTTCTGAGGAGAAGTGATGGCCAGAGGCTAGCTTTCACTCAAGAGGCCACACCCCTAATTATTCATAAACTTTAACCTCCAATAAAATAAAAACCAGCCTGGTACAAAAAAGTTCACCCACCTCAGTGTTGTCATGGAGCTATGACCTAAACATAGAATGTTTTTTTTTTTTTGCCTTAAACAGGTTTAATGATGTTGTGAAAACGGCCTGTTTAACATGGGGGTCAATGAGAAACTGCTCTGTTTTGAAACCTGCCCCTAGTGGACACTCAGAACTGCAGTTTTTGGCACATCCTGATTGGCTCAACCAGGACGTGGCTGTGGTGGGGGCTTGGTGAAAACACACTGCATCACCATTCATTGAGCCCTTTTCTTTAAACCAAGAGCTCCATCTAGTGGACTCAACAAATACAACTAATGCTTCATGAAGCTTCATTTGGACAGCACTAGATTGTGGCAGGTTTTTGTCCACAGTTTTTAGGAAGGGAAGTTAATTACTCGTCACACTGAATTGTCAGACTATACACTCCTTTAAGATAAGTCAAAGCAACATGATTGGATCTGATTCTACTCATCACAGGGAGGGGCTGACATGCAGCACATCAACGGGGAAAATCTTGAAGCTCAGTAATTTAGAATGAAGACACTTAAGAATTAAGGGTACGTTTTCTGAATGCTTCATGTTTAATGTATGTTTTATCACTTAAAGGGAACATTTGGTTACTTTATTCAACTTGATAGCTGATTTGCAATTTACTGTAAAAGGTGTTTAACTTTGAAACGTGAATCCACATATCCCAGATCTTATTTGTGTGTGCTGGTTTGTTTGACAAGATGTATAGCAAGCTATTTAGCTCATCAGGAATGTATAGATGCTGTAATAATGTGATGAATAATAAAAGAATTGTACATAAACAACTCACCTGTTTTCTTTAGAACAGGGGTCTTCAACGTTCTTAAGCCAAGGACCCCTTAGCTGAAAGAGTGACACCAGGGGACACCCTACTAAAGACTGTAGCCTATACATGATGCATACAATACTAAGCTTTTCCAATAACAGTCATTCATATATTTGAACATTTTTATGTCAAACATAGGCCCACATGTTGAAGGCACAGTGAATACTCAACCATGTAGTGGCTACCTTACCTAAAGGCCAGTAGGTCTTTCACCAGTGCCAAATTAAATGTTTAATTTCACAATAGACTGATATCCTTGCCAATATTATGCTGGATTTGTGTTAATGTTTGGAAGAAAAAATAAATTTGGCAGACCCCCTGGAGCAACTCTGAGAACCCCTCCAGGGGCCCCGGTCCCAGACCCCCTGCTGAATAGATCTGCTTCAGAATAAAACAGGTCCTGAGTGCTCAGTTCAAACACATAATGAAGGTGCTTGTTGGAAGGGAACACAAAAGTTCAAAATGGAAGTTTAAAGGTCCATGGCACTTCATCGTAAAAGTTTAAAAACCTTAGAGATGGCCTTTTCATATTAAAATTATTAATACATTAAAAATAGAGCTGGGTAACAACCTACTGGTAGCGGCATAAACGGGCTTCAGGGTGTAGCACTCAGCTACGCCGCACCCCCCTTCTGGATATACAAGATAACGAACACCTGAGCAGGAGCCAGTGAACTCACAGGTAACATGGTTTACACTCACTGGCCACTTTATTAGGCACCCCTGCTGCTTAATAAAGTGTCAGTTTGGTCTTCTGCTGAGATTCCCTCTCTGTAGAAAGTAGATGGTGTTGTGTGTTCACAGATGCTCTCCTGCATTCCTCTGTTGGAACCAGTGGAGATTTGAGTTACTGTTGCCTTTCTATCAGCTCCAACCAGTCTGGCCATTCTCCTCTGACCTCTGGCTAAAACAAGGCATTTGCGCCCACAGAACTGCCGCTCACTGGATCTTTTCTCTTTTTGGGAGCGATCTCTGTAAACCCTAGAGATGGTTGTGTGTGAAAATCCCAGTAGATCAGCAGTTTGTGAAACACTGAGCAGCCCATCTGGGACCAACAACCATGCCACGTTTAAAGTCACTTCAATCACCTTTCTTCCCCGTTCTGATGCTGCTTTGAACTGCAGCACACCCTCTTCACTATGTCTACATGCCTAAATGCATTGAGCTGCTGCCATGTTATTGGCTGATTAGAAATCTGTGTTAATGAGCAGTGGGACAGGTGCACCTAAAGTGTCAAAAATGTGTATATCAAGTGACTTCATTCTAATTAGTATTGGCACAATGTGAATGACGCAAACAGAACTTCTTCAAAGTCAATAGAGATTTAATATTGCAGCCAGGGGAAGTGAAGAAATGTTAGAAAAGAGGGCATTATGGTTGATCAGAAGTCCACAGTGGAATGCAGCAGTCCCTTCACATACACAATGTTTTACATTTACACAACTCAGGAGAACAACAGGGTGTAAATGATGTCTGAGACATGTGCCCTACACACTACACAGCACCCTGTTTAAAGCAGGAAGTTTGTGTAATAAAAGGGCAGTTCTCTAAACCCACAGAGGAGGAATCAGTCCAGGAGTTCACTTGAAGGGGCTCAGCGGGAGAACTGCCTCCTGTCGCCCTTTCCTTTGTTGACGTGCTTAAAGATTCTGGATTTTTGCCCAAACTTCGACTTTTGGTATCCAAAACCTCCACCACCGCCTCGCTTCTGTAGCTTTCCACCTTTACCGCTGTGGACGTCTGGAGAGAAGAGCCGAGTTAAGGAGAACTAAATAGTTTTTAAATCATACATTTCTATGTGAAAAAAGGATGAAAACATAATGACAAACAGACTCTTAACACAGCAAACAAGCGAACGGTGCAGTGTGGAATGACAGCAAAGGATACTCAGATCAACATATGGAGGCACTTTGAAGCCAAAAGACAGCGCCACCATGGGGAGGTTGAGGGTGTTGACGCTGTAAATCTGTTTGAGAGAGTGGGAGTCGTAAGCCCTCACATATGTCTTGTAGGCCTCTTGGGCTGACTTGTGGAGATAATAGTTCTTCTCAATCAGCTTCTCCATCTAGAATAAAAAAGCAGTATGAAATTAGACTTAAGCAATCAGAATCAACTATAGCAAAGAGCTAACATGTGCTGAGACATCTTCAGAACATCTAAGAATCTACTTTATTACCTGGGACTGGATATCAGAGATTTTACTCCAAGAAAAGTCAAACTCACTCAATGGGACCTGGACAAGAAAAGAGCAGTATGAGTTGAGGCTTACCCATTCAGAGTCAAAGAAATATTACCAATCAACTGTGTATCAAAATTAAAACTGATCCACTTTCTTCACTTCAAACCCAATACCGGAAATTTGCTGATTCTGATGCCCAAGCTCTTTTTGCATAAAATTGAGGCTGCAGTCACACAGCCTGATGCAGCTCCAGTGGTCACTTATGGCCCATTTGTGACATTGTGTTGTGTTCTTTAACCCCCAATGTTCAACAAGTAGACTTTCTATTTCACTAGGACTGTTGTTTTCTATCAGATCTTTGTGATCGCGACATGTCCAACTGCACTTGAAGGCAGCTTCATATAACAGAAAAAGGGAGAAAGAAAAGAGCCGGAGGGAAAAAGCAACTGTGCTGCAGCTTGTTGCAGGAGCAATCATTTGTTTGTTTTTTCCTTTTAGATTATTAAGACTTCCTTGTGACAAAGAAAGAGGCAGGGATGTTTACTGTTGACCGTACAGGACTCTCACGCCGCCTTGAAACATACTGTTAAAAGTCTGGTCACATAGGCCGACAGTGTGATGTCAGGTTGTCAAAGGCTCCATTCACACTGCAGTTCCAAGTGACCTGAATCAGATTTTTTCCTCTCATATGTGACCCATATCTGATTTGCTTGTGACAGTGTGAACAGCACAAGTCCCATTGAATCTGACACTGAATGGGAAACGTATCAGATTTTTTGAATGTGACCGTAATCTGAACAGCCAGATGGCATTTAATGTGACTTTCACGTCATTCTGACCCACGCTGCACTGTTTTGTAAATGAATGACAAATAAAGTTGATTGAAAAAAAAATGTGCCACAGACGGGAGCCAGGAACAGAATCAAAACAAACATGGAGGACAGCAGTGAAGCCGGCACCCCGTTTAGGGAGAGTGAAGGTTTAGACCTCATTAGTATTTGGGGTGACACTTCGCTGCAAGCTAAACTATATACACTATAACTGTTGCCGTTATAGTTTCCATAAACACTGTTGTGGCGGGATGTCATCAATGATCAGCTGCACATGATGGTCCCTTCAAGAGCATGAGTTGTTCACACAGCCAAACAATAAATAGGATTTGAGCAATAAATTGGAATTGTGCATTAAGACTTGAAGTGTAAACTAAATGAATGGGAGGAGTGGTGTTTTGGCCAGGCGCCTGATCTCATCTGAATGCACGCCATCATTGCATTGCAATTTTTCCTTACATATAAATGTATTTAAAGCCTAACTTCACCATAGGAGTGAGGTTTGTTATGGCAAGCACCACACGTACGTCTAACTCGTAAACATAAACTCATCCATGGTCTTAAAATCGTATTATTACATATTTATAAAACCATCAGACTATGGAATCAGGATCGATTCGTGGATTGGTGAGGTCAGTCTGATATCTGATGATTGAACTACGTCAGCATCTGCACCAGATATCAATATTGGATCCGATCGCTCCCGGCTCTAATAAGACAGTTACCTTGGCCTGTTTCAGGAAGCGGAGGAAGCCAAGCTCCTCTGGTCGGAGGATGAGGAGCGCGTGGCCTCTGCCGTTGATGCCTCTGGCTGTTCTGCCCACCCTGTGGATGTACTCCTGCGGATGGAAAGTCAAGCTTAAAAAAATAGAGTCCTACTCTGTGGCTTAGTCAAATTTAAAAAAGGTTCACAGGCCATCAAGTGTTCATGAGCATGTAGGAGTTTTGAATGATCATTTTATATTACATAGTAGAAGTTTTGATACCTTGGGGTCATCTGGGGGGTCGTACTGAACGATCCAGTCGACCTCAGGGATGTCCAGGCCTCGAGCTGCCACGTCAGTACACAGCAGGATGCCTGAGTCAGCGTTGCAGAACTGGAAGAAGGTGGTGGTACGTTTGGTCTGCTTCTGCTTGCCCTGGGAAACGGAATGATGAGAAGAAATTGTTGGTATTGGCCCCTGAATACTGTCCACGACTTAATGATGGTAGAAGTTTCACGTCTTACATGGATGGCCATGACAGGCAAGTCGATGTAGTTGAGTAGCTCATAATGGAATTTCACAGACATGCAGGAGGAGAAGAAGACCATGAGCTTCTTCTTACGATTCTTCTTTAGGAAGGTGAAGAGCAGCAGGAAGCGTTTCTCTGACGGGCAAACCACATAACCCTGAAACACACCAGAGATCACTTTACATCACTTGAGTGTGCCATGGACGTTCAAGGCCAGTCCCCCTTCAGTAGAACATAGATTGAAAAGAAATGTGGCAGTCAGTACCTGCTCCAGGCCATCAACAGTGGCGTTGTCTTTGTTGTCATCCACGCCAACATAGAGGGGCTCTTTCTTCAGGGAGATACGGGCCAAGTCCTCCACCTTACGAGTCTGGGTGGCTGAAAACAGCATGGTCTGTCTCTTCTCTGGACAAAACAGACAGAAACATTAAACAGGGATCTAAAAAAAGCAGACTGGATCAAGAGGGTGAAAGTCTGTGGCTCTGAAGGAGCTCAAGTCTGACAACATAACACTGATGTTATCTTTGCGTGGGGACAACAGATAGAAAGCCTGTGTTACAAAGCAGCGGTTTGGCAGAATGTCATCAAGCTGCATTACAGGAAAAGACCCAGTGTTTTTGGAGCATATTAAAGGTTTAGAAGTCAACATAAACAGGACACTCTGGAGGCTGTGGTGGAGAGGCGGACACTGAAAAAAGTGTTATCCATCATCGATAATCCTCTCCACATCACACTGGTCAGACAGCGGAGCACCTTCTCCAGAAGGCTGCTTCAGCTTGGCTGTCGTAGCAACAGATACAGGAAATCTTTCCTGCCACAATCCATCCCTGTATATTACAACTCTCTCACCTCTGCCTGACAGAGAACTCTGCTCTCTCTACTGTTTTGTTTTGTATATATTATTATTGTTTTGTTGTATATATTATTATTGTTTATTGTTTATAGCACACTGTGCACTGTATATATACACTATGTATATAGTGGATTCTATGTATGTTATGTACAAAGTGTTTATTTGCTCACCCACTACTGCTGTAACAAAATAAATTCACACTCTGGGATCATTAAAGTAATTCTATTCTATATCTCTGCCTTTGCTGTATTCATTTGGAGCAACACTGAAAAATAAATCTCTCTCACTAGTGCCCTAACTTTATAGAAGTGCAATATGAGCAGAGGGGGAGAGGAGGAGTGAGAGCGCAGCAACAACAACAGGTACGTACTTGGCAGCAGTTTGATGATCTGCTTCAGTTCCTCCTCAAAGCCCACCTCTAAGATACGGTCGGCCTCATCAATGATCAGACATTGGAGGTTTTTGTACATGAACCCAGGGGTGTTCTGAAGGCACAAAATGATTTTTAGATTCTTATTCAATAGCAAGCAGGAGCTGCAGAAACATAGAGCATTTATAGAAGAAATACATCAAGAAAACCATGATCTTCTGTTTGATGAATACCACCAATCCTTCTACACAGCCTACTGCTTATATGAATGGATAATGAATCATATGCTGTGTCGAGTTCCTAATGTCAGCATCTGGATAAGGTACTCAGCACATGAACTGGTTTCTGAAACGTTGGTGGTTGTGTTTTGTGTCCGACTCCACCCTGCTCACCTGGAGGTGGTCCAGCAGACGGCCTGGTGTGGCCACCAGGATGTTGACACCGTTGGCCAGCCTTTGAGCCTCAGCTGAGCGGTTGCTGCCCCCCATGATCAGACCAAAGGTGTGCACGTGGTGTGTCATCAGCTCCTTCATCACACCATAAGTCTGCATTGCCAACTCGCGTGTTGGTGACAGGATCACTACACCAGTGCCTAGGAGGAAGAGGATGTTAAAGTGCATCCACTCAACTTAAATAATACAGTTTAATACATTATGTAAAAGCTCAGCAGCCCATTAAGTGCTCTTGTCAGAAAACACTGGGGAGAAAGCAGGCTTTAACAGGAGTCTTACCATTCCTGGGCATGAACTTGAGTTTATAGATGAGCTCTATAGATGGGATGAGGAAGGCCAAGGTTTTACCACTGCCTGTCTTGGCAGCAGCCAGAACATCCCTATAGAGAAGCAGAGCAAAAACAAACATGATTTAAGAATTCACAAAGTGCTTATGTTAGGGATCGGGCTGTATGCAGAAACCCTGAAGTTAAATTCAATACCGTTAAGACCTTTTTGAGACTCTTTAAGACCGTGTCACCACTTAGGCTCTGTTCACACTGCAGGTCTTAATGCACAATTCCGATTTATTGCCCGAATCCGATTTTTTGTTTGGCCGTTCACATTACGTCTTTAAATGTGGCCTGTCTACAGACTGCTGCTCAAGCTCCTGAAGTGACCCGCATGCGCAGTTGATCATTGATGACATCACGACACAACAGTGTTTACGCAAATGAACATGGCAACCACAACCGCTATTGTATGACTTTATGGTTTAATGCTAAAAAAAAAAAAAATACTAATGAGGTCTAAACCTTCACTCTCCCTAAACTGGCGGCCTGCTTCACTGCTGTCCTCTATCTTTGTTTTGATTCTGTTCCTGGCTCCTGTCTGTGGCACATTTTTTTTTCAATCAACTCTGTCATTAATTTACAAAACAGTGCAGCACGGGTCACAATGACGTCAAAGT
Source organism: Echiichthys vipera (assembly GCF_963691815.1). Taxonomy (NCBI): domain Eukaryota; kingdom Metazoa; phylum Chordata; class Actinopteri; order Perciformes; family Trachinidae; genus Echiichthys; species Echiichthys vipera. Next base: position 4,569,677 of record NC_139835.1, read on the forward strand.
CTAGGTTAAATGGAGTTCGCCAATCATGCAGCTGCTTCGGAGCCTCAGTGAAGGGGGCGTTATTTGTCCCAGCAGCTGAGTGAGCGGAGACGGGCAACAACCAGAGTCAATATAAGCCAAGCATTCACTCCATGGACTGAGAGAAAGGAGAGAAACGCCATTCAAACGCACGCCCACATGGCTACGTTGCTCCTTGATCGCTAACATCACTTTCATCTTTACTTAGCTGGAATGGCTAACGCTAATGGCTAGCTCTAACTGCCAGTCAAACTCCTCTAATACTTGTTTTTATGGTTTGATTTGCTGGATGGGATGGGTTCAAATAAAGCCCCCACCACAGTGACTTCCTGGTTGATCCAATCAGGAAGTGCCAAAAACCTGCAGTTCTCTGAGTGTCCACTAGGAGTAGTTTGCACGTTAGAGCAGTTTCTCATTGACCCCCAATGTTAAACGGGCCAATTTTCAGGCCATCCTCATCTGTATGTTTAGGTCATATCTCCATGGCAAGACTGAGGGGGGTGAATATCTTTGTAACAGGCTAGTTTTTATTTTAATGGAGATTAAAGCTTATGAATGACTGTGGTCATTCGTGTGGCTGTTTCCATAAGTGACAAGATGGTTTGCTCTTCGAACAACTGAACCAACAGATGGTGTAGAAACACACTGTCTTAACGTTAGCTCTGTTATGCTAATTAAATAGCTGCACTTGCACCATGTCTATGAGCATGGGACTGTGTTGAATATCAGTTTAAATCAGAGATCATAAATGCTGCCTGCACTCGACTCGCCGAGCGGTCTCTGCTAGAGACACGAGACTCCCAGTCCTGTTTATCTAGTAATGTGTTCTGTTAGCCTAGCTCCTAGGTGGTGAAGCTAATGTGGCTAATTCTGTAAACACCACCCAGACGGTCATATCTCCATCCCCCCAACATCACATACATGCCCTTTATTGGTAAGAGGAAATGAGGAGGAGTCAAAGTCTGACAGGATGGCTACTCCCAGAGGCGAATATGACTGGATCAAGTTGAGAGAAAAGTGCCCTGGCGGAGAGGCTACATCCATTTTTTGTGCGTTCTATGGTCCAAACAGACTCCGGTCTCCTGTAGGCTACTTGGCTGGGTCTGACCTACCTGGCAACAACACTGGCGGAATTTTTTTGTTGTTGTTGCGACTACGATCTTGAGACATTAGAGGGTGGTGTGCTGCTCATTCTCCATATTCAACCTATAATTTGGCCAAATTCTCGTTGTCGGTTTAGGGTTAAACAGTTAATGAACGTCCCATGGTCTGGTCTATGGTAGATGATGCATTTGTCTAAATTGACTGACCTCTTACGCCCATTGCCTTAAGACATGAACCCCAGTTTGACATTAAGGTACATCAGTTGCAAGGTTACCACCAGCTCAGGAGATCAGACTTACCTTCCCTCCAGCAGGGGGCGGATACTCTTGTGCTGGATCTCAGTCATGTGTTCAAAGCCCATCTCCTTCACTCCTTTCAGTGTGCTGTCACTCACCAGCTCAGCAAGAGAGGCAAAGGAGGTGTCCTCGAATGCTCCTGAAATATCAGTTAACACTTCATGAGTAGAATGCTTTCCCAAAAACAGATTCCATTTCAAGAAAGACCAAAAAGAAGCATAAAAAAACATTTAGCCTGTGAGGAAAGAGAAGGCCGCATAATCAATCGTGAGACTAGTTACATCTTTGTGTCCTTGCAGTTACTGTCAGGAGAATCACATGTGTCTCCTCCCAAAGACAACCACAAGAGTCTCTGTATGCCTTAGTTGACACCCGTTTCGTGATGGAAACACTGAAAGGGCAACACATAAAGGCAACACAGCTAGATTTTGTTTTTCGCTTGGGTGTGTATACAGACCGAACAGTAAATGGATCCAACGTAAGCTAAAGAAATTAAAAACAGCCTCTTCTGAAGAATGAATGCAGCAGGACAGAGACAGGACAGGCAAAGGCATCACCATGACAACAATGGTATAGCTGTGAGTCCATGCTTATAAAATAATTCAATAGAACATAAGTAAAGGGCTGTCCACACAACCACAAAAACAATTTTCTTCCAATATCAAATTGTGTAATTCGCAGTTCTTTGTGGTTATTAAACTGACTTTTCATGATACCTTACAGGTAATAATTAAGTGATAAACGTATAGCAGTGCTCCTAAGACGTACATTTACTATTGCCATTTATTTAACCTTGTGCTGCTGCCGTTTTTCTGTTCATGTGAAAGCATTTAACGGAGACTCATTACCAAGTCTCACTTTTGTTATTTCTAAACAACTATTGACATCACAACTTGTACAGACAAACAAGCTGCTTTTTGTTTTTGTTTTTTTACTGTAGCCCTTTGTTAATATTTAAGAAAAGTTCTGTGCTTTCTCACAACAGAGCCTGTCCTGATGCTCCATGCCATTATTATCCACTGGACCCAGCTCATTTACAGCCAGGTCTATAGTAAGGAAGAACACATCTGTTCCTGTAATACCTGTTAAGCCAGAAGGTAATTCAGGTTGATCCTCCTCTTCATCATCATCTCCTGCCTCCTCTTCATCTCCCTCTTCATCTGTTGCTTCCTCTAGTTTATCAGCAGCCTGCTCTCCACCTGCTAAAGCTGCTCGATCCTCCTCCTCCTCGTCATCATCATCATCTTCATCTTTTATTGTTTTGGTCTTCTTTTCAACTGGAATGAGGATTATGACATGTTAGTCAGCCATAACATAATAAATGCACTATGTTGATTTCCGGATGGTAACACCTCTAGCTGTTACCTGGTGACTCAGAGGTGTCAGCAAGCTTTCTCTTCTTCTTTGCCTTCTTCTTCAGTGGAGCCTCCTCTATTGTGGTCCCTTCCAATGGTACCTTCTTCGTTTTTTTCTTGGGCTGGTTGTCGGTCTTACAAGCAGTTGTTGGTTCCTCACAGCATTCCTCTTCCTCGTCTGAGTTAACTGTCAAATACATTACAGCAAAACAGAAACACATCAGCCATTTGGATGTGGAAACTGTTTACAGTCACGATGTACTTACGATTATGCTTTGTGGAAATCTAAGTAAGTATGGAGTCAATAATGCAGGGTTAGGGCTGAAACAATTACTCAAGTAACTCGTACAGATGACAAAAAATCCTTTAGGCAAAATCTCTGTCCCGATTATTCTTTAATTCCGTTCTTGGGCATTAAGCCAGGGATCATTGTTCCACACAGATCGTTTTAGCGGATGCACACCACCACATCCAGAAACGGCAGGGGAAAAGTTTGGGATAATTTCACACTTTCACACTAACTAGAACTGTTCTACCACAACAGCACGACATGGATGATTCAGCGTCTGAGCAGAAAGCAGTCCGTTATTAACGCCACTTCACCAAGCGCTGCTTTTCCTGTTTAAGGAGGGCGGCTGCCGCAGTGACTGCAGATGTTAAAAACAGGAAGAGAGTGCTTAGCTGTCCTGGAGAAAACGTCTAGGTTTAGTTTTTCATGAATGTTAGAAATAACGTCACCTACATGATCAGTCTTTATAGTGTTGTTCGGTGAAATATGTCGGTGGAGTTTTGTACCTTGCTTGTTGTTACGGAGTGACTCGCTCTCCCTGATATTACCTACCTCTAATTAATTTTCTAAATAAATCTATTTGTCTTTGAACCTGCTTGAGTAAATGTGTCAGAGAATTTTATGCACCACTTTGAATTGTTCAAATAGTAAACTTATTTATGGTAAATTGTGAGAGTATTGCCTACAACACAAACACACATCTCATGTTTCTTTTGCACGCGTGCACTCTCGAACACACACACACTAGGTTACCACACAAAATAGGCCTAACCCAGAAATGTATTAAAAATATACATATTTTATCCGATTAATCGATGGAATATTCGGTAAAATACTCGCTTACAAATATATTAGATAGCTACAGCCCTACTGCAGGGGGTTCTGCTACCATGTATCATCTTCTGAGTTAACCATGAACTGTTAACTTATAATGCAACCTAGGTAGCTTATACTAATCATGATAACCTGTTAAAGTATACACACACACATACATACGTACGTACATACACAAACGATTATTTAAAGTTTCATATAAAAGTCCGGTCTTTAAGTGAATCTCACATTTTTAACGTTTTACAATCGTTTAAAGCCATGCCATGAGGAGCTAACCTAGCTAGCTTAGCAGGTGAAGTTCGTCACCGCGTCAGAAACACTGAAATAAATAACAGAACACTTAGTATGCACATCACATACCGGTCCCTGCGTCTTCTGCCTGTGTCTTTAGTAGTTTTCGCTCTTTGTTCTTCTCGTTTCTTTTCTGTATTTTCTTGCGGAGAAGCTTCATCTGTAGGTCCGCCATGGTAACAGTACACAGCACACACGTGTGTACGTGGTGCTCAGGACCCTTGGGGTTACCAGTCTACATTGCCTGAGTGAAAATTCAAAGGACCTCCGTCTAACAAGCATGCTAACAGGCCATGAATGGGATGATAAAACGGTTCTATATGTTACTGACTTGATAGATGTAAATGGCAATGTATTGCAATTGAATTCATTTGTAGTAAAGTTTAATTTAAAATGATCTAATTTACCCTTCAAAGGAACTCCATTGCTAGGCAACAGCCGTGTTCCTTGTTCACTTCCTGTAAGCTGATGTCATTCACATACACTGCAACAGAAAACAAACTAGGACTGTTTTGGAATGTTTATGTTACGTATGTGAAAATGAGGATTAAACAAAGTCAGTAGAGCTATTCCACTTCCCTTAAAATACATATCGCCACAAACTCAAATGTGTCTGTGAATCTGCCTGATCTAAAAATCAGTGAACTGAAATTTGATGACAGAAAATGTACCAACAAAGTCCTTGGAAGTGTGTTTATAGAAAAGCTATTCCATTTAATCAAAAAGTCAACGAAAATAAAGAAACAAATACTGAAGTGACATTAACCAAGACTTATTGTTGCTATCTTAAATGGCCAATTGTACTCAAGGTAAAATAAATTGAGTTTAAATTAATAAACAACATTTATCCTGCTGCTGAAACTCTAAGGGAAAGGTAAGTCTGTGTGTTTCCTGTCTAACAGAACACGGAACAGTTAAACACCTGTTCCTCTCTTGTTAGGTTACAGTGATGTTCTGGAAAGATGTTTATCGATGGTTAAATATTGGGACTAACAATTCTTTGATCAACAAATTTCAAATGATGGTTATATGGATGGTCAGTCAAAGAAGGAATCCAAAATGGTGAACATAATTCTCCTTATGGGAAAATATCATCTACACATGAATCAATGGAATAACAGCAAACCCACCATAAACTATTTTAAAAATGAGATGAAAAACTATAGAACATCCCTTAAGGTAATATATGTCTTAAATGAATTATATGAAACAATGTCAAAGTCTCTTGCTCTTTAAGTAACAATCCAGTATTAGTTTAACAAAGTCAAAGAACCTTTGTTGAAATGTCAACCCCTGTGATTATTTTATCATTATCAACATCATTTTTGTCCAAAAAGACTAGTTTGTCAGCATTAGCAGCATATTTATTCATAATTTCCCAAAAGTCCTGGGAGCTGTAGTTTCTTCTTCTACGGAAAAAAAAAGATCCAAGGTCTAAGTGACTAACTGGAAGGATAGTTTTCAAAGTTGTTCAAGGCAATTCTGAACTTGGCAAAGGTGCAAAATCTACAAGAAACTTTATTTGAAAAGTGATTGAAGATGTTTAACTTGTGTAAAACTACAACAAGGAGAAATACTCCTTTAAAAGGTAAAAAGGTAAAAGTCCTGCATTGAAGACTTTACCTTAGTAGAAGTACAGAAGTGTTAGAATCTGAATAAACTTAATTTACCTAAACTAGATGTGTGCAGAATGGCCCATTTCAGAATAATTTATATCATATTACATGTTTATAATTATTGATGCATTAATGTGTTGTGGTGGTAGCTGACTGGAGTCAGTTAGCTGCAGTACAAACTCAAATTCAGTCAGGATCTGATCTGATCAATTCTACTCCCTATTAATTTTAAACATTTTAATGTTGAAATCTTGAATATAATAACCTACCTTTAAGTAGTTCTGATTTAAGCATCTTTACTAAGATTCAACTTCCTTTTTGTACATATTACATCAGGGACATTGTTGGTGTTTATTATTATACCTGGGCAGTATCAAGTCAACTTCAATATGGAATATTTAATATACATTGGAGATCAAAATTAGAGATCAAAGTATTCATTCTTGATTTATTCTGAAATATCATTATTTTTTATTGTCTAGAATTTGATAGAATATCAGCTGTGTATGACTTATTTATGATTTACCTAGACCCAATAATTCCCCCTTTGAGCACACAGTTGCAACGAAAACCTTCCCTTTAACAGGCAGGAACGTGGAACAGACCCATCTCTTTGGAGGACGGACATCTGTCTTGACCGGTTGGGTAGGAAGAAAAGGAGAAAGAAAGACAGAAGAAACGACAGACGGATGGTCAGAGAAATACACCCAGAGATGCAAACAAACTGCAACAAGTAACAGTAACTATACAGTATAAGCTTTATCAAAGAGGAAAGTTTGAGTGTATAAGTACTTTTAATAAAATATTTTTGAAGACTCTAGGAACGACAAGTAGCCCTGCATTCTCAGAGCGCAGCGATCTAGTCGTGTAATACGGTACTATGAGCTCTTTAAGATACGACGGAGCCTGACCAATAAGAGGTTTGTAGGTTAGGAGAAGGATTTTAAATTCTATTCTATATTTTACAGGTAGCCAGTGCAAAGAGGCTAATACAGGAGAAATATGTCTTCGATTTGTTTTAGTTAGTACTCAAGCTGCAGCATTTTGGACCAACTGGAGACTCTTAACAGACTTATTGGAGCAGCCTGATAATAAGGAGTTGCAGTAGTCCAGCCTAGAAGTAACAAATGCATGAACTGGTTTTTCTGCATCTTTCTGAGACACAGTGGGCCTCATTTATCAATCTTGCGTGAAAACGGGCGCAGAACTGAGCGCAGAATTGGTCGTAGGAAAGGACCCACGTGTGATTTATGAAACATTCGTATCCGACCAATCTCAGCGTACGAATGAGCGGGCCTTGATAAATGCGGCGGCTGAATTTGATCGTCTTTAACATGTTACGCCCCTAAATATTCCTGGTTCGGAGGCCTCGCCCACTGAGGTCAAACATGGAGTGAAGGAACGCAGGTTAGAAAAGAAACTTTTCCGACACACAGATCGGCATCCTGACATCCGAGATGGAGCAAAATAAAGATGTGCTTTTTGTCAGTCTTAAGAGTGGAATAAAAGGGGCCCATAAAAACGCTGTATGGAAGAGAATAACGGAGGCAGTCAACCCGAAGCAGCGCTCCACTGAGTTCCGTGTGCGTGTGTGCGCACTGTTGAACAGGTCTTGTGCCGTTTTCAGCACCCCTGCCGTGAAATGCACCCCCTCGCCTTACAGGTGATATTCTGGATCAGAAGGCTGTTGTTTCCACCTAAAGGAGTAGTTTATATAAAGGTAACCCAATTAAAAGCACACACCTTTGAACATATGAATTGCAAGAAAAACTGGCATTATAATTAGGAAACGCTGAGTCAAATACATTCAACTTGCTCAAAAGATCCATTTAATTCATGTTGTAATTATGGCTGCAGTATATTTCCACAGAACATACAACAAGGTGTTGTTTTGTGTTCGCTATTATCCAAGTTTGTGATTTTAAACTCTTTAGTAATAGTTAAATAGTTTAAAGACTGTAAGTAACCAATGTTCTGACCGTTGTGGGTTAGCTGTATATAAACTACTCCTATAGGTGGAAACAACAGCACTCTGATCCAGAATATCACCTATAATGCGAGGGGGTGCATTTCACGGCAGGGGTGCTGAATACGGCACAACACCGGCGCTCTTGCTCTGTAGCGGGGTTTGCCAGGAAATGGTCGTACGCACGTTTTTCTGCCGTACGTTTGTTTGATAAATGAGGGCCAATGTTCCTAATTTTCACAATGTTACGCAGGTGAAAATATGCAGTCCTTGTCGTTAGTTTTATGTGAGAATTGAAGGACATATCCTGGTCAAAAATAACACCCAGATTCCTTACTGTCGTGCTGGAGGACAACACAAGATCATCCAGAGTAACAATATCTTTAGCTATTGAGTTGCGGAGGCCTTTGGGGCCAAATACAATGACTTCAGTTTTATCTGAGTTTAACATCAGAAAATTGCAGGTCATCCAGATTTTATTTCCTTAATGCACATTTGAGGTTTATCTAACTGGTCGGTTTCTTCTGGTTTGATCGATAAATATAATTGGGTATCGTCAGCATAACAATGAAACTTTATTGAGTGACTCCTTATAATATTTCCTAAGGGAAGCATATATAAGGTGAATAGAATCGGTCCAAGGACAGAACCCTGTGGGACTCCGTGACTAACTTTAGTGTGCATGGAGTATTTGTCATTAACATGTACAAACTGAGCTCTATCTGATAAATACGACTTAAACCAGCTTAATGCAGTTCCTTTAATGCCAATTAGATGCTCCAGTAGCAGGATGCGATGGTCATTAGTGTCGAAGGCAGCACTAAGATCTAGTAGAACAAGTACAGAGACAAGTCCTTTGTCTGAAGCTATTAGAAGGTCGTTAGTCATTTTACCAGTGCTGTTTCAGTGCTATGATTCGCTCTATATCCTGACTGGAAGTGTCATGAACGGTACAGAGATAACACACAAAAGGGTGGACCCAATGCAGGCACGGACACGAAGTAAAAGTACACACAAAAGTTGAATAATACTAACAAACAAACGCAAAAACACTACAGGGAAAAACAAGCAATACAAACAACGAGACGGTCGAGGGAAAAACAGGAACGGGGGGAGATAACGGAAGAATCAGGGAGACGGACGAGGAAACAGGAACACGGGAAACTACGGAGAAAAAGAAAACAAACACGATTAGATATACTCAGCGACGGGAAGCGTGATAACCACAACGTGAAAGGGAATACCAGTCCGGGGGGAATAGTTTTACCAAGGAAGGAATACGACGGTCCGGCGCTGCATGCCTGTCCGCTCAGGGTAGTGATCCAGGTGATCAGCGTAACAGGCTGCAGCTTGGGGGGAACGCCTACTGGACCTAGACGAGAGACCAATACTATCTACTCGACACAAGAGGAACACACACACATGCGGGGAAACACAGACAGAGGGAGACAAACTCACACAAAAGGAAGAGAGGAGGGTACTGACAGAACCGAGTCTTGACAGGAAGTTCTTAAATAACTCATTATTATGTAAAAAGTCACACAGCTGATTGGCGAGGATCTTCGAGAGAAAAGGAAGGTTAGATATAGGTCTATAGTTGGCTAGTACCTCTGGATCAAGACTGGGCTTTTTAAGAAGAGGTTTAATTACAGCTACTTTAAAAGACTGTGGTACATAACCTGCTAATAAAGACATGTTAATCATATCTAATACAGGAGGGCTAACTAAAGGTAACACTTGTTTAAGTAACCTAGTTCGAATAGAGTCTAGGGGACAAGTGAAGGTTTTGATGCTGAAATAGTAGAGGTTAATTTGTTAAGGTCGACTGTAGAAAAGCAGTCCAAGAATAAATCAGGTCGTACAGTTTCTAAGGTTCCTGGGTTTGAAGAAAAATGTATGCCAGTTGAGTGGATTTTGTCTCTAATAGTTATAATTTTGTCATTAAAGAATGTCATGAATTCATTACTATTGAAGATTACGGAGAGCCTTCCTGTATGTTTTAGGACTTTCTCGCCAAACTAAGCGATATTCTTCAAATTTGAAAATGCCATTTACTTTCCAATTTTAGAGACACTTAAATAACCCCAAGCCTCTGCAGCAGCATGATGAGTCCCTACACATAAAACAAAGCAACATCAACTTAGTTAGTGAACCCCAAGCTTATTAAGAGTGTTTTAAAGACTTACATACTGGCTCCTGTACCAGCTCCTCTCATAGTAAAGTCAATTCAAGTGGATTACCAAAGTCAATCCAAAAGGAAGGAGCCCATTGGTGCTTTGTTTTCTGTGTAAGGACTCTTCTCATGCTACTGCAGAGGTTTGCTGTTATTTTCAGCAGTATTAGTGGTTAAAAAAGACTTTTGAATGCCTTCACCATATAAATTTGGTTACACGAACAAGAACTGTCTGGATGGCTTATTTGATGTATGTAAGGGCTGAATAGGAAAACGTTTTTGCGCAGAAATTACACTCAAACAAATAAGCAACTTTTTTGAAAATTATTTACAGATTAAATCTGACATGATAAAAGATGATTGTTGAGTCTTCACATGAATGCCAGTCACATATTATCCAGCTTTATCGTGTCTCCTCCATGTTATTCAGCTCTGTAGGAGATTGAAAATATTGCATCTGAATATCAGTCTAGGTGTGGTTTTGTACCTTAAGCCTGAACTTAACTTGCTGTTGCTCATCCAAGTGTCGAACATTAAGGTTTGTTTTAAAGGGCAAAAATGTCCCAAGAAATCTCAGTGATTGAATCAAAAAATTTCCCCCAATGATATTGAGGGATTTCTTTTAACATATATTTACCAGTTTAGGCCATTATCCTAATCCTAAATTAAGCCATAATTTTTCTTCATTCCTAACGTTTACAGTATTTTCTAGTTTCATATATAACATACACGCACACAAAAAGCTGTTACATATAAATGCATTGATAATCGCAATAGTATGCTTTTTATTTACACATGTTGGCACAAGGTGGTGATTTTAATCATTTCACATTAAACAGCAAATATATGCACTAGATTACTTGTTACTTTGTAATTTAGTCCATAGATTTGTAAGTGCCCTGATTTTTTAGACAGCGGGGCATGGTGATGGGGCTCTCAAATATTTTTAAAAATGTCCTACATTGGCTCATCCTTAAATAAAAATTGTAATAAATGTAGTAATCCAAATTATCCATATTAGTGCAACAGAAGCTCTGACCGAGAGAATATGTTAACACTACCATCTGCTGGTCAACAGTTGAAACGTTTTCTCCTCCTCCCCAGTGCAGTCAGTTTACACCTACACACACACAAAAGTGATTTAAGTGCAATTTAACAGGAACAGAATATCCAAACACCTATTAAGCATCATCTATATAAGTTGTGTCACACAACATCCACAGCTTTGTGCAACAGCTCAGAATGATCCATAACTTTGTAACACATATGAGGCTGTGAGCTTCCAGGCTCAAAATTTACTCCAATATTAAATTCCTAAATACCAAGTATCAATTAGTCTGAACAGGTTTTTGGAATGCATAGTTTCAACACTGACACGTTTTATGTTTGAAAAGGTAGAAAAGTCTCTCTGCTGGGATTTCTGATGTTCCATGTGGTCCTTGGTATCGTAGTAGTTGGTATTTTAGTCCTCCAACACCTCTTATCCTATTCCCATATCATTTACTATCAATATGGATAATTGGTGAAATTCTCTCGTACGTGCTAATGTACAATCAGGACTTCTTAATGGCAAAGAGGGCAAGACCGAATCTTGTCAGTATTTGTTTTCGACTGTTATCATTCACTTCTGAGTGACTGCTCTAAAGACTGTTTCTATCCTACAATTACTGACTGAGACGACTGTAATCAGGAAAAATAGAGGCAGGCCTCCCCTAGGGTCTCCAAACAGTTAAAGGGGAGATGATTGGGGTTATTTGGTTTAAGATTTAGTTGAGAGATACAGTAGTTTTGGAGAATAATACTATTTTTCTTTTCTCTGCATTTTCCCAGAGTCAGAAACAAAAGCCCCTCTCACACAGTATGTTCAGTGCGGGGCTCTTGTGCCTTTATAACACCCCGCCGTCTGTGTGAAAGGCACGGCACGGCACGGCAGCTCTGTGACTACCTCTGAGAGGTAGTCACAGAGCTGCAACAGTGCCAAAGCTGACGTCTGAAAGCCAGCTGGGCTGATCTATACCAAGGAGTGATGCACGAGTCGACACACAGACACGTCAAAAAATTACAAATCAGCATTAGAATATGAATGGCTGTTGGAATGAATTTCAGAAGTCATATATAAATTGAACAGTTAAAATATTTTCTAACCAGATGCTGAGGTTACTATTCAAATGTGTATTTTTATTCATGTGTTTGCTAACATTACTGAATCTTTCCCTTCTCAACCCGCATGTAAAAACAAAATGCTTTTGTCACGTCACTCACGTGTGATGAATAATAGATGGTAGATACTGGTGTACTGTGAATCATCTTCCACAGAGATCAGCTCACCGGACCATTTCGCGATGCGTGGGTAATTTTTGGCTATCCAGCAACAAACGGAAAATAACTAATAAAGATAAGGTAACGTGCAGAATACACAATGATACGAATGAAGTATCATTCAACAACAAGCAACCTGAGAGAATACCTGATAACATCCTGGCAAGCTAACATCAGCCAATCTAAGTCCGAGCAGGCAAGAATTAACGTTCTTCTCTTTTTTTTCTCCCTCCTCCTCCTCATCATCATGGGATTTACCAGCTGAGATTGAAAATGTTGCAAAAAGTTGACAAGTCAACGTTTTTCATCTCGTGCCCAAACTTAATTACTACTTAGCAAGACATAATATAAGGAATGAAATTCAAATAGTGGAAGATTGACAGCACTAGTGCAGAGTAGGCTAGTGGTATTTTCCCAAGATTTCTCTAAAGGCAGGGACACACCAAGCCGCTAGTGTGTCCCACACCATCGTCACTAGGCAGCCCTAGTCTGCTGCTTTTTGGTCATTTCATCACGATTCAGTGGAAGAGTTATTGGAGCCTGTCAGTGAGAGAAAAGAGGCGGGACGGTGGGCTGGTGGTTAGCACTGTTGCCTCACAGCAAGAGGGTTCCTGGTTCGATCCCAGGAATCTGTGTGAAGTTTGCATGTTCTGTGTGGGTTTCCTCTGGGTTCTTTGACTTCCTCCCACAGTCTAAAGACATGAAGGTGTTAGGTTCATTGATGACTCTAAATCCCCTGTAGGTGAGCATGGTTGTCTGTCTCTATGTGCCCTTTGATAGTCTGGCGTCCTGTCCAGGGTGTACCCCGCCTCACGCCACAGTCGGCCTTTGTCGCCTCTAGTTTTTTCTTTCTAGGCTGATGTTTCCCTGTCTCAAGGGAAAGTCCACTGTCTCAGACTTTGAAAACCTCTGGTCAAACCGATATAAGTATCTCCTCCTCAATCTTAACCGTGTGTGGCTCTGTCTCTCTTTTGATCTCAGACGCATGAATAATACTCTGAGAGCCATTTTCACTCATCCCTTCCAGTGCTTGGCCTGGCTGCCTGGACATTCTCCTCATGTGCTTCAGCTCATCCCATCTCTGTATCTTCCTCACAATCTCACACCCCTTGTTTTTTCTCTTCAAAAGCCTCTGCCTCCAAGAAGAGTTTGTTTGTGAAGATGCCTGTTGGGGGCCGGAACAGCTCTCTAACTGCACGGTCTCTCTGAATGGCACTCGAATGCATCGTCTTTGCACGTCCTCCTCCACCGCTTTGAACACCAGGTCAGTGATATCTCGGCGAAGTCTCATTAGCAACATAGGGTCTTTAATCTGATGCATATCTGCCAACATGACCTCTGCAAAATTGTTTAGTATGTTGTGTTTGGATGTGTTGGGTGCAGCTGTTTGGTTAGGCTGATCAATAGAATCATCGTTGTGGCGGTGAGGACAGCTCAGAGACAGGACCTCTGTAACTTGAGGCTGTGGGTTTGGACAGTGCAGAGAAGCAGGGTTCAGGATGGAGGCAGGGTTGGGTTCATCATCCGGATCTTGCACAGCCACATCATCCGCATCCAGTGGGCTACCAAATGAGCTTCCAATGTCTTGGTCAACACTTTCTTCAGTCTCCAACTCCTCGTTGTCCTCATCCCGATCATCAAACTTGTCCCCCTGCAAAAAGGGTAAGGAGAAACATAAATATATGAGATTTGCAGGGAAGCATCTGCAGACTTTTCTGCATTAGTTTCAACTTACCAGATATGAATCACCTCGCCTGCGAACTATATAAGGCCTCAAAAATTCAAGTTTCTCACTGAGCATCTTTTGCTGGGCAGTGCTGACCTTCTCTGGGTGCCATAACACCCTCCCGTACTGAGTCCGGAGCGATCTGGATCTTCTCTCAACATCAGATACTGAAAGGTGAAAATATGCCTTAGCAAAACATGCCTGTGAATGTTCTCATTTGTCCAGGTCATTGTTATCCTCAAAGCAATTTCAGTCAAAAGCAACTGGACTTGGTTATTTGTCTAGGAAGATGTCCGTCGGACCAGTCCCAGCCTTGTCAGATGCGTACAGGAACTGATGAAGCCTCTTGGATGAGAGGTGAAACGTCTTCCGAGACAAATAACCAAGTCCAGTTGCTTTTGACTGAAATTGCTTTGAGGTTTAGCAAAACATGCTAAATAGTGACTTAACAAGTAAGGATAAACCATAAAGTGTAAACTGTAAATGTAATAGAGTCAGACGGAAATATTTGTCAGGTAACATAATCAGTCATATTTGTATCTATCTGTATCCAATATGAAAACCTTTTTTTAATAGAAAATATAATGCAAAAAAAGAATGAAAGAACATGCTTGGGTGATTTAGAAATGGTGTTATATAGCTATTTATTTTATTTATATGTATTCATTATTTAAATGGTCAGCAGTTGACTGATACTGAACATGACATTTATTTTAAATATTCTTTATTTCTCAGTGTTCATTTCCATAATGGGTTGACAATGTCATACATTATATGTATTGTATAATAATCTTAAATATTCTCTAAGAAAGTTTATTTGTTTAAGAAAGCTCCTGGTTAATCTCAGCACCTGTGTAGAGTGCACAAATCCACACAGAAAATCTCAGTTTTCATTCCAGCTAGAGATTCACTAAATCAGCCGCCATATTGGTGATTTGTGAATCCCAGCCCAATTATTCAAATTTGAACCAATGCATTTTAGACTTGACATTCTTCACATTTTAGATTCTAAAAAGAGATGATTGGAATGGTGGAACAAACAATTTTGTTGGGTCAACTTGTGTTTTATTTATTTATTTGAGTTGATTGTTCTCTTAGAACTGTGTTTTTAGAACAGTTTACCAGCATAACTGGTACTGTAAAAACATGATCACTTAGTTAAGGCTTTATATTTTGATATTCAGCCATACCAATGAATCATCCATAAAGTAGTCCCATACACTGGGAGAAAATGAAGATGGAGAGAAGAACTGGGGCTGAGTAGACATCCCATGCCTGAGCCCCTTAAAATGATATTAATATAATATATGTACTCAGGGGCGGATTAAGGTGGTCAGGGGCCCCTAGGCTACTGTTTGTTTGGGCCCCCCACATTATTAATCAGCTTTATCAGAAAAAAACAGCTAGAACAGAAGAAGAGTCCGCAACCTTGAAAAATCCTGTCAATTTAGGAATTTTCTTTAGTAGATCTGGGTCCCCTGGTTCTTTCAGTCTTTGTGCTTTTCTCTTCCGTGCTCTGCTATCACATTTCCTTTCTGACATTTTGCAGCTGTACTGTCTAGTAACAGCGAGTGACATCATTTGACAACAAAACTGACATGAACCCAGCCACATGATTGCAGCTGATTGGGTAAATGTGCCCCATATCTATCCAATCAGTGACTTAATTGTTTTAATGTTTCTAAAGGACCCCAATAGGAGGCAAGTTGTTTTTTGTTCTTCCAGTGTTGTAGTTCAATGTCAAAGTCAGCTTTATTGTCAATTCTGCAATATGTGCCAGACATAGAGGAACTCCGACCCACGGTGCAATAGTACAAAATATATACAATAAATAAAGAACGTCTAAAATCTAAAAAGTGCAAGAGAAATTGTTAAACACAAAATAATGAATAGTGCAAAGAAATAGAAAAACAGGACATGAAAATGTGCAATGTCACAAGTATATAAATATGAATAAAATTGAAAGAACAATATAAAATAAAATAAAATAAAATAAAATAGTCTGGCCAATCCCGGGCCCCTGCACACCCGGGGCCCCTATGCTGCCGCCCAGGCCAGCATGTGCATTAATTCACCTCTGTATATACTGTATATAATAATAATAATAATAATAATAATAATAATAATAATAATTGGAGAATATAATATAACAGTTTAGTAAGCAGAGGAACACTCTGTTGGCTGTTTAGGACAAATAAACATGAAAGGTAAGCACAGTAAATGATTCCATGTGCAGTACTTTTTGAATGATATGGTGAGCCTCTACGAAGTTGTGATTTATGGTGGCATGGTGTGAGTTGCATACCCCGATCCTGCCATCGGATCTGCACCACAGACTGTATCTGCGCCCCTGTAACCACCGCCATACCTTACCAGGCTTTCCGATGGACAGCGCGAACTCGGTCCACAGCTTGCTCTTCAAATCCTTGTCGTAGTAAGAATCCACGGAAGAATTGAAAAGGCATTCGTGTTTGTGCCAGAAGTCGATCAGCATGTTGTCCATTTTAGGACCCCAGTGCGGGCCCCGTATCTGCCCTCGGAAGTGTGTCATGGTCTGCGGAGAGAACTCTCGTCGTTATGGATCATAATAATATAGGTTATGAGTTGGTATGGCAGACTGCAGGATGTTTGGCTTCTTCTTTAGTTCAGCTTCACCCCGGATGGCGTCAAACTTTACAGGACGATTACTGCCGCCAACTGATCTGGAGCAGGGGTTTATTTACATCAGCATCATATAAATATAAAACATATTTATATACGTTTTCCAACGATCATTTAGCATTATGATAACACTTGTTTTTTTTAGTGTACATTTAAATGACCCTACCCTGTACACTAATTTAAGTAAGTACACCCATGAAATATTATAGCCTAAATTATTATTATTTTATAGCCTATTATTATCATCATCATCATCATCATCATCATTATTATTATTATTATTATTACTATTATCACCATCATTATTATTATTATTATTACAGAAAAAGCTTTAATCAAGATAGGTTACGAATAATACAATATAGTGAGAAAAGGAGCAGAACATCTGAGCAAATACATAAATAAACAAACAAATCCCAATCGGCTTTATATTTTATTGAAAACTCACATGAAAATAATACAAAAATATATTAAAGCAAAGTACAAATAACTTAAAAATAGTAAATAAAAACAGTGTTTTATAAACATATAAGAATATAACAGTAGCCTACAGCAGTTCATGGTTATGATGTAAACTGATGCCGTCCTCCCCTCTCGCGATGATTGACAGCCGCACGGCCCCTCGCCAGCGTCTCTGTACCCGGCCTCCGCCATCTTGCCTCTTTCCCTGCCTGCCAGAGTGCGGAAGTGGAAACGGCACTGTGCGGTCTCAGGGTTCCGCCTGTGGACGGCTCGCCATATCATCCAGCCGACACGGCTAATTATCCATTAAATCTAGCCATTTGTAAACAGCAAATACCCTGGGAGAGATGGCTGGACGGTTACCGGCGTGTGTTGTCGACTGCGGCACAGGGTAAGCAGTTGAACCCGACCCGCCGTGCAGACAGTGGGGCTCGGGTGTCATCGAGAGGCTGAGTGGGTTAGGGACTGTCAGTGTCAGGAGCGACTGGCTGTGTGTCTGTCCCTGTGTATGTAGACAGCTAGCCAACAAGCTAACAAACAGCTAACTGTGACATGTTATTAGTCTCTCCCGGTTGTATTCCGAGATAAAGCCAGTCAGGTCATTTTAGCTGCCCTGGCTTCATTGGCACGGTTATTTCACATGTCCGTTCTTGTTAGCTAGTGTCATCATTAGCACGGATTCATCACTGGGGTAACGAGTGTTTTCTTCCGCAGCAAGATCCCAGCTAGTGTGTTGTTGAAAGCCCGAAACCTGACCGAGGAAGGCTCCCCTCACAGCTGGTTTCATTCATTTGGAGCTGGCAGGCCTTCATTGCCTTTATTGCCCGTGTAGTCAAACGTTTTGTGTTCACTTGCTAGATTTTCCACAATGATAGGCTGTGTGTCCCGTTAAGACAGCCGCGGCTGTAGCGAGTGTAATTCACAAATCTTTTTTTTTGCTCGGTAGTCTGGATTTGAGCAGGCGCACTCGTACTTCCTATCCAGCCTACAGTACACTTCCTCATTCACGCTTTTTACTCCATATATGGTCGTTTCTCGGCATCCGAGCATGCTTTTTTTGATTTGACTTCTCTAATTTCTTTTCTTTGCCAGGCGTTTGATTATTTTTCCTAAACAAATTGTTTTAATTGTATTGACATAATAAAATGCAGATGTTGTTTTAAGAGACACACAGAGTAATGCGTGACTAGATTGTTTGGCTTCTCCTGCAACACTGTTTGTAGTAACTGGTGTGCATACCAGCTTGGTTTTAGATCGAGTTCCACCTCTGGTTGTTTTTTGTGTCCTTTTCAATAAGTTGTTCTTATTTAAGGAGGAAAAATGACTTATAACCAGTGCATGCAGATTTTTACTAAAAACAGTTTTCAGCATGATAGGCATGCTCAGTTACTTTTGGGGGCTAAAAGTGGTTTGCATCGCTTGCATGTTGAGGCTTGAGCTCCCTCACATACCTCGCCATACACCCCCTTTCCTCCCTCCAGGCTGTTAACCAGTTTGCTGCTCCTGATCTGCACTGCCTGGGTCCGCTAAAGAAAGTGCTGCTGAGAATAAGGTTGGCCTGCACTCGTTTCCACTCATCAAGCAGATGGCTTCTACTTTCTGGCAGAGCCTAACAGTCGTAACACATATGTTCCAATATGGGTTCCTACATGACTTAGTTTTTGATGTGCAGAAACGACGCTTGGTCATTAAATCGAACTTTATGTGTGGATTTAGTTAATGATTAGTTGTTTTAAGTGAAAATGACAAGCTTCGGCTTTGCAGCTGAGCCAGCTATAGCAGAGCAGATATGCAGAGAGTACCAGCTATAGGCTTCTGTTGTAAAGTGCTGAGGGAGTTCAACAGCTGTCTCTGAGTCATGCTCATGATGTGCAAACAGTGACATCCCCACTTCCACCTTTTACACATCAAGCATTTAATCATCCTGACTACTACTATTAGAATAAATGACCTAACCATGCAATGAAATAACCAGTCACATCCATATTTGGGTATAGATCCACATGTGTTGTCTTTGGTGCCAAACTAGCATTGCACTGTCACATCAAGGCTTCCATAGAGGAAAACAGAAATCTCAGTTTAGTGCAGTCAAAGGGTTGGTTGGAGTAATCAAGTCGTAAGCAAGTATTTGAAATTTCAACTAAGGCTGCAATCATTAATGCCCCTCAGTCAGCATGGGTACATAAATTAAATGACAAGGTAAAGTAGGCCTATATTACAGACAAACAGATGACTATTTGCCAAAAAGTAGATTCTTTATTGAGCTAACGCTAACAAAGTGTAAGATTCCCTAAAAAAAGATAATTACATGTTACAGTAATGTCCCAAAAGGGGTTGACTCCAGTATTTCAGCTGGTTGTTGGGCTCAGCTCCAGCTGTCCGGGGCGATGAGATCCACCATCAGATATGTGGCATTTTTTAAGCCTGTCGAGGCAGGCTGAGGTAGACAAGCTGGGACTGTTCTGTGGTATGAAGGTGTTCACAGTGCTGCTGCCTCATTCTGTTGCTGTCAGCCCATGATGTTGTTACTTTCACAAGACTGCTGTTGTTATCACTGAACTGCACTCCATGCTTTTTTGGATTAAAGTGATTATGTCACTTCAGAGGGTGGTCCAGACAGTAGGTCAAAGTGGTACTGACATTTTAACAATGAGTCAAGTAGTAGTGGTGACCACACTCCTGCATACAGGCCTCTAACAAGCCCAGAGACATGAGAAGTTCCCTTGTACAAGGCAGGTTGAATTTAGACCTTCGAAATGGACACATTGGGTTGTTATTTACAGTAATACTGCACATAGAGAGGACCTGCCAACTAGGCTATTTCTCCAGTTTTCTACTGTATTTGAACATGATCTGTTGCATGTTCATTGTGTTCTTTCTCCTGGCTCTACCTTAGGGCGCACTCACACTGTCCAGACTAAAGTCTAGTTCGTTTGACCAGTGTGAGTGCAACCGTGCCTATTTGAGTCACGCTTGCGTCCACTGTCCGTTTGGGAGAGGTGGGCTTTTGTAAAGCATGTTTGCACCTGTACAAGCACAAGCGTGTGTCGAGCACGAGGCCTATGGCAGTTCTGATGTCATTTTATGTGCGCCTGTACAGACATAGAAAAAAGAAGGGCGGACATTTAAAACAATGGCGGTGAAAGGTTCACGTTGGTGTGATGCGGAGGTGGAGTGCTTACTGCAGATTTGGTCGATGAAAATATTCAAAAACAGTCGGACAAGACGCACAAAAACTCAGAGGTCAATGGAAAGATTTGTAAACAAAGCGACGCATCGCAATGACGTCATTCAATGCGTGTGTCTGTTACGGCGTGATGACGTATAGGCAGCAAGAAGCATTCGCCGGGGCCCAGGTAGTGTGAGTACAAACGGGCCTGGGCCGCGGGGGGAGAGGGAGGGGGGACAAGTAGTAGATTTGCACCAGTAACATTTTTGATACCAGCCACAATAAAACAGTTCATAAATCAATGTTGTTAGGATTTATCCAGCTCTAATCTTTTTTCTCTTTTTCTGAGATGGTAATAAAAAGGACCCTCTTTTAATTTTTCTGCTTCCTGTCTGTTGTTATTCTACACCAGTATTTGTTGTTGCCTACAATAAAAATTTAAATACACAATTTCCTGTGCATAAGGAAGATTTTGATCCAAAAGAAATAGAACTTTGATCGGTGTCCCGGGGTTCATTTATAAAGGTGGCGTATGCACAGAAGTGAGCGCACGCCACTTTCTAAGCAATCTTTAGGATTTAACTCAGAAATAATTTCTGTAATGATTAGACAATACTTGCTTTATGGAGTTTATTCTCATAAATGATACAGCGAACAGGACAAATAATGTTAACACAGTGATGCTGTTTTAGATGCTTCCGTCTGGCAGATAGGTGCCCAGTTTTAATATATCATATATCACAGTGTTTTATAAAGTCCGTATTTTTATGGCTTAAGTGCGTATTGTTTTTGTTTTCAATGCGTTTGTTTTATTAGAAATAAGATAAGATTAATTCCCACACCTGTAGCTTTTTAGATCAATCAAATCAAATGGGTAGATATAAAAAGGCATGCCATCACAATGCGTAATGACCATAAGTAATGACGCACGCACACTGAGAGATGAGGCAGTACGGACTGCCGCGCACTGTTCTCATGGTTCATTTGGATCTCTGGGAACAGGGAAATAAAAAGTGCCCTGTTTCCTAAATGTAATCGGTGCTTTTGTTTATTGACTGCACTCATGTTGGGCAGTAGCCTATAAGTGCGCCGAATGAGAATGAAAATGCTTTTATTGTTATTTTACACAATTTATTTATTTTATTTTTATCTCTGTTTCATTTCATGTCATTAATAATGGCCACATTGTGTCCTCCAAACAAAATGTTTCCTTTTTTCCAACTCTCCAACGAGAACGTTATCTTCACATTGCGTCACAATGTCAGTTTGAATGAATATTCATGCTGAGCATTTCATTGACTATTTATGTGCATCTATGGGTGTGACACGAAACTGCGCCATAGAGTTGATTGTGATTTATAAAAGGAAACTGGCGTAGGACACGTGCGTGTGCGCACTGTTTTATAAGCTCAATAATTTTATGTGCACGTGCGTCCTACATTTTTCCATACGCTACCTGTGAATGAATTTGAGTGAATCCTACGCACAGTTTTATAAATGAGGCCCCACGACAGATAATGTAAAAGCTTTCATAAACTTGTTACATGTTGAATCTAAAATGTTGCACATTGGTTCTTATGCAGAAGAACAAACCAAAAACACAGTTGTTTGTATTTTAACCTACATTAAGCCTTTTTGAAAGTTTGCTCGTAACATTCCTAGGTCATTTCATTTTTGCTGCTTCTTTTTTTGTAAAGTTGAATTCAAAGGAGCCACTATTATGACCAGGATGTGGCCTATTATGCCCACAGTGTTTTGGCAGTCGTCAGCAGTGTCCCCTATCAGTCCCTTGGGCCTTGTGTGCAGGAAGTATCAGAGTCCTGTCTGGGCCTACCCAGTCGGGATTACATCTGGTTAGCATGTGCCCCACAAAACACCATTTGTACAGAGACATGGAGAAGGCTGTAAAGTCTAATGCCTTTGATGCTAAGGGTGAAAGGGTCTTCACTGAATGTTGTATGGAGGTGGAAATGTTGTGTCCCAGTCATAATGATTTTTAGGATTATCTTGCATTATGTTTTTATTCATACAATCTCCATCTTTGGTTAGGGTTTTGCTTGCTTCTTTATCACAGAGAAGTAGGCAATAAAGAACAGCAGTGTTGAGGTCACGGTCAGGTTTATATGAAGGATGGTCAGCTTCTACAGAAGTGATCTTTTTCCTCCCGAGATAAATATGAATAGTCTTCAGTTCCCCAATACTACATGAATGGCTCTTTTAATAGCCTCCCATTAGCAAACTCCAGCGCTGCCGCTGCTTTTGGCACCCAACCAACCCTCCACAGGACAGTGATGGCATTGATCAACACGATAGCATTGGAGATGGCAGCCAAAAATAATCTTCACCGAAGTGAACTTTCAGGCATAGTTGCATCTAAATGTAGTGGCTGCAGTGTAGCAGGTGGTTGTTCTTGCTCACAACATTGCGTAATGAAATGTGACGCTTTTCTCTTGCAGATACACCAAACTAGGGTATGCAGGGAACACAGAGCCACAGTTCATCGTTCCATCATGTGAGTATTTCACCATGTGTTGAATTCCCCTCAAACCGGCCAAGCAGGCTAGTGACACTAACAATGACCATGAAGAATTACATTTTAAAACAAGAAGTCTGCCTGAGACTGTCCCTCACCTGTTATGGTGAGAGACCTATGTGATGATTTTAAGAACAATTGTGAAATGTTTAATCATTGTTAGATATGTAGGCTACATGGCTTTGTAAGAGACTTTGCTCTCTATTGAATTCTGTATGTTCTTGTCAGGTATTGCCATCAAAGAGTCAGCCAAGGTTGGAGACCAGGCCCAGCGGAGGATGATGAAGGGGGTGGATGACTTGGATTTCTACATTGGAGATGAAGCGGTAGACAAGCCTTCGTATTCCACTAAGGTGCGTGATCCTGACAGCTCAGCACACCCACAGAAGCCAGTTTCAAAACAATTTTAGATTTTTCAGGTTTTTTGCATTTGTTGACACATAAACAAGAAGCAGAGAGACTTTCCCACCACTTAGCTGAAATGTTGTTTTTTATGACCCAAACAAGAAGAGAGATAATTGACCTGGGCCAAACACAGTGTTGTGTTCCACTCTGCATACTCATTTAATATTTTAAACATATGCAATTAATGTGAAATGATCAATGACAATCTGTATTTCTCCTGCTATATGGTCTTTTAAATGACTAGCATTTCTCTGGGAAATGACAAATACACAACTGTATGGAATAACATTAGATTAGATGAAGATAAGATGATGTATAAGAAAACACCAAATTTAGTATGTTCTATTACTTTGCTAAAAAAAAAAAAAAAGAAGCAGCCCACACAGTCGTTTCCTTTTTGTTATAGGCACTAGGCCTCTCACAGTGGACTTGTCATAGCAGGAAAAGCACAGGTACAGATAATATCATCAAACGATGGCTCTGCTCCCTTTTGGTGTCCCAGTTAGCCAGCATGCCCAACCACCAGAACTGTGTCCCACTTCTGTACCACATACTAATTATAAACTGGTTTTGAGGTTGCAGTGACAAAATAAGGTACATGTACGTGTAAATGTATGATATTCTTCTACAATGCAACATATACGGAAGAGATGGAGCTAATTGCAGTTTGATTGCTTGCACGTATTGTGCATTTCCTGTTAGTATAAATGGTTAAGAAAGTTGATTTATTTTACACTAGATTAATATTGCTGATTAGTATTATACTAGTTACAGTCAGTTGGTTGTAGGACTTCTGGACGGGACAGACTTCAACACAGTTGTGTGCACACTGTTACAACACCAGACTGGTACCCTCCGTCATTGCAGCCAGGGACTGACTGTAACAAGATATTCAGAGATATTCAGAGATATCCAGAGATATTCAGAGATATCCAGAGATATTCAGAGATATCCAGAGATACACAGGGATATACAGAGCATAGCACCACTTTCTACTATGAAAAATCACCATTAAAGTCTTCTCAACCAAAAACTACACAATTGGAACATTCCAGCAGGAACTTGATCCGAAATTTCGGCGGAATTAACAAAAGTAACCAGGAGTCCCTGATGTTAGCACGTAGCTACACGTAGCAGTGTATGCAAAATGTACACACTGCAGTAACGTCTATTGAATAGTGTGCAGCATGTCACATGTGTGACGTCGACTCAAATGTTGGGTACGATCTAGGATCTTTTGGACACAGAGTAGGGCTCTGGAACACCTAAAATAAATGATTGAAATAAATGAAATATAATGATTGTTATTAGTGACACTTGGGATTTGGAAAGAGCTCCAGAGTCTCAAACTAGTGTCATTCTGGAGGAAGCATTATTGAATAAGCTCTGGACATTATTCACTGAACTACCTATGTCACCAATCAGCTGCACCTGCTGAAACTGACATAACCGCTGCACTGCTGCTGTGCATTTTTGACTTTGTTGTTGCATGGTTAACCTGCAAACAGAGAAGAAATGTCCTGTTGATGGACCTGTCAGATTTAATTTCGAAAATACTGTTATGAAGAATTAAAGTCTGCCTGGTTACTTCCAATAAAGAAGGGCTGCGGCTCATATACAGTGACTACATGTACATCGTGTTTGCAGTTGCATTGGCATGGACAAACCTATATGGTGGACTGCAGTGCAGATATTCAGCTTCAGTGGTTAAGAGGTCAACTGTGCAGTGACCTCAAAAGAGATGTTGCTAGAGAAACCATACAGAGGAAATTAATCCAAAAGGCAAATTAAATATACGTAATATATAGTGGACGGCATTACTGTTCTTTCACAGCAGTGTTGCAAGCAGTTTGTATAGGCAGCCACACATTACAGTATGTGTGCTGCAGTGTGTGTGCTTTGCATCTTATATTTAGGCTTTTCTTCTGCTATTGTACCTCAACGCAATGTTCTAATTTGCTGAACCCTTGTGCCAACAGTGGCCAATCCGTCATGGAATTGTGGAGGACTGGGACCTAATGGAGCGCTTCATGGAGCAGATCATCTTTAAGTACCTGAGGGCTGAGCCCGAGGACCACTACTTCCTCCTGGTAAGAGGTGAAAAAAATGGATTCCTGGTCTTGATTGACATTTTCAAAGTTCTGCCCTCTTCTCTCAGTGTGAAATTAACATTTTGGCTCCTGGTCCAAGGGCCAGTAAACTACAACATGTTGGCACAAATAAGGTTGTTACAATGTCTGAATTTGTACTCTTTTCCAATACTAGCATTAAATACAATTATATAAAATTTTCCCATTTTTTTTTTATTCTAAACCTGCACAGTGCTTGAAAAAATAATGATTGTAGATATGCTTTTCTATAGCATCAGTACTTTTAATAATCTCAAATGTGGAAATTGTATCTTTTTGAAACGTGTTATTGAAAAGTATTGAAGAATCAATGCTTTTGACAACCTTAGGCACGATAAACAGTTATTTGCAGCCATGTTGTACTTTGTAATGGTGAATCAAAACCACACTTTGTTACTGAATAACTGTACTGTGTCTGTCTGTGCAATGTTCTCTCCGTCCGCAGACAGAGCCTCCTCTGAACACACCGGAAAACAGAGAGTACACAGCCGAGATCATGTTTGAGTCCTTTAATGTACCAGGGCTGTACATCGCTGTGCAGGTGAGATATGCCGGGTCAGCTAGTTTGTGTATGTGAAGAAAATGCATGTTATACATGTCACTTCTAAGTGTGTGTGCGTGTGTTCGTGTGCATGTGTGCGTGTGTGCGTGTGTGCGTGTGTGCGTGTGTGCGTGTGTGCGTGTGTGCGTGTGTGCGTGTGTGTGTGTGTGTGTGTGTGTGTGTTTCAGGCTGTGCTTGCTCTAGCAGCCTCCTGGACGTCCAGACAGGTGGGGGAGAGGACGCTGACAGGCACAGTCATTGACAGCGGAGACGGTGTCACCCACGTCATCCCTGTGGTGAGTTTCCAGATCCACGACAAAAGCCGTGGCTCCATCAATTTCTCACTCTCTCTGACACACATACACACTCTCTGATTTTTGAACCATCAACATTATGTGTATGTTGTAAGACTTTCCCTTTAACTTTAAGGACATTCATTGTGGTCAAATACCTATTTCAACTTCTAAGTTTTATATTTATTTATCTTGTGTAAATAAAATATTTTTTTATTTAATTTACAATGTCAATTCTTTAGTTGCCCTTGGTATTTTAATTTCTGAGAGTCATGGCCGTTTCTTTTACTTTTGTACAAAACAGCATTTCTATGGAATTTTGTGTTAATTCCCTTCATTTTTGACTACTTATAAACACTGACGACTCACATTTGATATGAGGGGCAGTAGTGTTTAAGAACGATGTGTAGAGAAGTGTTGTATTGAGGTTTTATAAGCTATGTGGACAACACGCCTGTGGACTCAGAAACAGGATAGTGTTGATTTCTAAAAGTAGGCCACAGCGTTTCAGAGGCTGGAAGGAATGACTTACTTTTAGGAAATTAGCTTGCAGAATACATTTTGGGGCTGGGTGACTGCGTCAGCATGTCTGTAGCCACTGCTGAACATGCACAAAAAAGGAGCCAAACACAACAGCATTAGGATATGGAGAAGGCCTCGCACTACACAGATCTGATGAATGAATATAAGGCTTTAACAACTGTAGACTTATGACTTATATGACATAACTTCTCTGTCTTTCTCCTCTCGTCTCTCTCAGGCTGAAGGTTATGTAATTGGCAGCTGTATAAAGCACATTCCCATCGCAGGACGAGACATCACCTACTTCACCCAGCAGCTTCTGAGGGAGAGGGAGGTGGGCATCCCACCGGAGCAGTCGCTGGAGACAGCCAAGGCAGTCAAGGTTGGTCATCAGCCATTTCCTCTGCTAAGAAGGTGCTGACAACACATACTGTAGATGTCTGGTTTCACTGCAGTTAGAGTGGGGATAACGGCACTGTGTTCCCTCTAGCACACAATCCTGCTGGCCATGGCTACTATGTATATAGTAGAATATCAAACTACAACAGAACACAGATCAGTTGATGATAAATTCAAACTCAAGGTGGATAAAGTAACATAAAATATTAATTTAAGTAATATTAGAAGAATATGATTGTGAAAATCCGGTGTGATTTTTCCACATGACAGCTGTGCACACTTGGTCTGGTGCATGACATAAGTATGTGAGGTATGCCTTTGCCTCATCTGTAGGTAGTGTTCACTGGCAGTGTCCACATGTGGACAAGTAAATGAACAGGATACCTGAAGCAAGGAACAGCTCAGCTCCACATCATATAATTAAATAGCATGTTGTCTGTGTGTGTCTGTTAAAACAGGGACGCAGATGACTTCTCTCTTTTTAAGAGCTTGAGTATAGGCGTGTGTGGTTAGGCCTCAAGGACAGAACACACAACTGTAACAGATTCTCTGAGCAGCTGCCACACGTCTCTTTTCCCTCTCTCCGTTCTCGCATGTTCCTGCTCCAAATGTCAAATGCGGGTCAAACATATATTTCTGCAGCCTGCAATCTGCTGATATTGAGAATATCAATATTTTTCCCCTGCAATAATGTTCTACAGGGATGTAGAAGCTTTCATAAGTACCCACAACATCAGTTTTATACATTTCTGTGCAAATCTGTCTGCCAAAAACCCATGGTTGGATGTGAAACAGCTTTTAGTCCTTAAATCATCACATAATGAGTAATAAAAAGGGAATGGACTTCAACTTCAGTCTCACCTAAACCACATAATAAAATCTCTCTGATCTCTCTTTTAGAGAGACCATTGGAATAATGTGAAGTAGGTTAGTACTTTGTGGTTCCATTTGTATGCAGTCCTGCTGCATATTAGTATTATACTATTTGTAGAATGAGACTTGTACTGTACACACCTGTATGAATGTGGTGGTCTACAACAATCAAACACCATCAATTAGATTTATATACCAAATTGAAGATTTTTTTTTTTTTTAGGGTGAAGATGTCATAAAGTTTGACAGCTGACATTCAAAGCTGCATTCGGAAACCTCAATAGAAGACAATTAGGAAAAACATTTCCACATTTTTTAAGGCGTCAGGTTTTTGTCAAGCTCAGAATGTCTGAAGGCTGAGGTTCACTGTCGGGATTGTGACTGTAAAGATAAAGTTCTTTTTAACTGTGCAGAGGTTCAGGATTTCTGCTAAAGGGACAATCAGTATAGCTATTAATTTTTAGATTTGTATCCAGTCTTGTAGTGATAGTGATGAACTATGGATTTCTTGAAAATGAGATGGTAAATTGAAACTCTGTTTTTCAGCATGCGGACACCAGGTGGCACTATTGTTACATCTGTTCCATGCAGCTGATGTCGTTCAAAAACCCACTGCTTTAGTTTTGCTTTGTTTGTTTTCTGATAATTAACAAAGTTCCCCAAACTGAGACCAGCCCAGGCTATGGATGATTTCATTATCCATTTTTCCAGGTCACAAATAGATATGACTTCATGTTAATTCCATTTGCCTTCTCTTATTGTTGCTCCTCTGTTAGTCACCACATTTTATTTATTCACCTCGATTCTCTCCACTATTTCCCCATGTTTATTAAATAGTTTGTTATCCAAGACGTTGTTCTTGATGTCAAAGACCATCCTTCATTACCTCAAGACAGACAAACGAGATATAATGTGAATTCAAATCATTAACACTAGCATGGAGGGGAAGCGCATGGTGCAAATTGCCAATCATGTCTGGAAATGTAGATTCCACTGCAGTATGGACCATGTTCCCTGCAAATCAAACTAATGACATCCCGACAGTATGCTGTCATGTTCTACTCGTTCATATTCACTCTTAAAGTCAGAAGCAAAATCCATTACACCCCATACCTGTGTACGTTTTCAAATAAAACATTTTTTTAAACTTCCATAATAGCAGAAGAATACACTAGCAAGGTAAACAAAAAACAGTTGCCGCTGTCATCACCACTGTATCATTACAACACAATAATAACAAAATGTTGGCACAAATAGAAGAGGGCATTTGTGGGTTGATTTTGCTGCTTGGTTCAAAATGACTAATGATATATACCGCTTTAAAAATGATAAGGATGTGTGCGCAGCAGCGGGATAGAAACAACTACAATACCACAATAGCTTATAAATGGACTTTTTTTTTTCTATTTAGAAATAAAGCAAATAGCTGGAAACCAGTAAAATGACTGTTTAGAGGTGAGTTTGTATGCATCATTTGTTTTTTTTTCCTACCACATCCGTGTTTCCCCTTGGTTGACTGCTTTGCTTTATTACATAACATTTGGACCTGAACAAACAAACCGTTAAAGGGGTCACATTTCTTCCCATATTGTATTTCCCAGTGATGATTTTTATTTACTTTCATACCTTACCTCACCAATATGGTTCTGGTAGAGCCAGAGGGGGTGCAGCTGTTTCAGCAGGAGAGCTGCTAGTGCTCTGGCTGGGACCAATGCTATGGAAAGAGGCAAGGGCACCAACTAACAAGACCCTAAATGACAGCAGCAATGCAGTAAAGTCTCTCCCACTGAGCTGAAATGAAATAACATAAATGGGAAACACAGCACATGCTACCTTTGATAGACATCTGTCTATCAGAAACAGCAGCCAGTAGTAGTGATAACACTAACGCAGGCTACACATATTTGGCTCTACAGGTAGGAAGCACCATCAACAGGAAGCACGGGTTAAAAGCACAGAAGAGACCCCCCCCCCCCCCACACACACACACACACACACACACACAGTTTACGTCGATTAAAAATAATGTTAGCTCATATGGAATTCCTGCTGTCTGCCTGCTAGTGCACAGGTACACTCAATTTTGTTTATTATATTTGTGAAATTGGCATGCATGAAAATCCTGCTGCCTCCTTAAATTTTATCAAACACTGGATATAACATACCAGATGTTTTTTTTTCCACTCATGTTCGAGATGACTGCAGTGTAAACAGGCAAAGCATTTCTCACAAGAAACTGTCTGACAGGATTACACAAGAACTATTTAATTATCAGCTACACAGGATCATAAAAAGAGACTCTGCACACTTTCTACACACATTTCCATCCTCTATCAGCTGTCCCCAAATCCCACAGTGGAACTCTGAACACACATCAAGCTGATCACTAAAGAATTGAGAGATGAAAACAAGGATTAGCACACCTGAGATACTGCAGCCTTGTTACCTTCCTTTACAAGCATTACTAAGACAGAGTCTGTGCTGTGCTGAAGCTGATTATTCCACTTTACTCATACTCTCCCCACCAGGAGCGCTACAGCTATGTGTGCCCAGATCTAGTCAAAGAATTCAACAAGTACGACACGGACGGCTCCAAGTGGATCAAGCAGTACACCGGCATCAATTCCATCAGCAAGAAGGAGTTCACCATAGACGTGGGCTACGAGCGCTTCCTGGGGCCTGAGATTTTCTTTCATCCAGAGGTCAGTGCGGTGCGATTTAAAGCAGTGTCTGTCCCCACATTTAGTTAGCTAACCCACCTCTCCCCTGTTATATTCCTGTATGGTAGCTGTTTCCATGACCTCCAGGATCTTTGATTGCACATTGCTAAGGTATTGCTGTTGTAATGCACACACAGTATAGAATGTCTTCTTTGTTTACTTTTGTTCCCAGTTTGCCAATCCTGACTTCACTCAGCCCATCTCTGAAGTTGTGGACGAGGTCATTCAGAACTGCCCTATTGATGTGAGGCGTCCTCTCTATAAGGTAAGCCAGTGGTTCTCAGATTGTTTTCACTAATGCACCCCCTGACCAGCTCTAAGCATCTTCAGTAGTAAACATAATGCCTATATAAAGAGGTACAATACAGTGTCTGACATGCTAAACAACCGCTGGGGCGTAACAACCTTTTAACTGACAAGTTAAGGTCAGTTTTAATTTGCAGTTTTAATTCAAATCAATTTAGTGAGAAACGTGTTTGTCCCTCACTGAGGGTCTTTTAATTTACTTTTTTTTCAGCTGTATGCTAGCAAAAAATTTGTCTGTCATTCCATGAACTTGTGTGAAAAGCTGTTGTTGATGGGTTCACAAGCTTGTCAGAGCGGATTGAGCTCTTTTTCTGAATACTTTTCATCATTCAATAAGATCTGCTATACCTGGAATTGTTATATGATTTCTGACATTACAGTCAGACCTGTCAGTGAACTGATTCAATGGTCTCCCATAGCCAGACAAATCTCTACAGCTCTGTGTCTGCTGTCAGGAGTATGGTCTGGATGAACAGGTCTACATGATTATAATTCTGGGTAACACAGCCTCTTAGAACCAATCACAATCATCTTGGGCAAAACTAAGCAGATGGTGCCCATGCAAAACGGATAGCGGAGTTAGCAGTAGGGGCCTGACATCGGGCCATGTGCCCTGAACTGTATTTCCGTGAGCTAGACTATTTGTTACTTGACTAGTGATGGCTGTGAATGATAAATTCCTGGAGGAGTTACAAATGAACTCGATTGGTAAACAATGGCACACAAGTTCGTGGGACACCTCTTGCTTCTGCGCTTGACCCTAGACACAAACAACTTCAATTTTTGTAACTGGCCTCACCATCAGAGAGTTGTCGTGTGACCTACATGAGAGGGTTACTGTGCAAGGCCCAGACCCTATGGAGGGAGAAAGCAGTGATGTTTGGGGCACTGGAAACACTCTTCGGAGAGAACTAGTTGGGAAATATGGATGTCAGCAAGCTAGAAGCTTGTTTCAGTGAGCCATGCATTCAACCTCAGCAAAACCCACTGGAGTGGTGGAAGTCCAACAGGAACCAGTACAAAAACTGAGCTTTGAGGCAAAGCAGCACATGAAATAACTAACAAAAAAGCTTCAAAGGAACAACTGAGAAGCACGAAAAGTAGCTGATGATGCTAAATAAAGTGTTATGACTGCCACCTCTGTGCCAGAGGAGGGAGCACCTGTTCTCCACAGCAGGACTGATCATTAACAGAATGCAAACGAGGATTTCATCATGTTTTTGTAAGGAAACAATGTTTTAAAGTTGTGGTTATTATAAAAATCAATTCTTAAAGGGGAACTGTGACTGTTTTGATTGAGAATAAGCATTAGGTGTGTGTGCATCATTATTCCTACAGAACGATGAGTTGAGTTTACACACAGATTTGAAAAAAACGAGTCCTCAATTGGCCCTGGAGGAATTGATGCGACCCCTCGATCTTGGAATTAACTACTCGTGCACATCCCTACACTTCTTTCTTTTTCTTTTTCGGCCTTGCTGCCTTTAAGATAATTACAGTGTCATCATCCATGGTGATGTTTCACTGTGGACATCATATGTCAATTTGGAAGACATCCAAGGCTAGTTATAAAACCAACAGGGCTCGACAGTGCACATGTTCACTTGTTTTTGCGTCAGCTCTGTAATCCCCATCACCTTCTCCTCCACAGAACGTTGTTTTGTCAGGAGGCTCCACCATGTTCAGGGACTTTGGGCGCCGTCTGCAGAGAGACTTAAAGAGATCGGTTGATGCCCGTCTGAAGATGAGTGAGGAGCTGAGTGGAGGCAAGCTCAAGGTGAGAGTACTCCATAATTTATACGCAAGATCGATACTGCTCGACAAAACACAATTACTGTGAGAGGAGGGAAAATGAGAAAAATGTCTTTAAAGTTTATGTTCTCTCGCACTACAATTCTTGTTGGCACAGGTGTGTATTGAATGTAGATTAGTTGTTGATGTTGAAACCCACGGAGGTCCTAAAATGGAATAGAGCTGAGATGTTTCTTCTTCCAGGCAGAAGTATATAGTTAGTCTCTCCTGGTCAAGCTGTGAAAGTCATACCTGCGATTCATCTTGCTGAGATGTTAAATGTCATCCAGCCTGAGGCTGAGCTGACTGGCATCTGTAAATCACCCTCAGGCATGGAACAAGCACATGTAACTAATCCAAGTCCAAACACATACATAATAATCTCACATTATGTGAGCAAGTTTGTCCACAACAAAGTAAAAAAACATCTGTCCCAAAATATCCTAGACATGAGGGCTGCACGATACGAGGGCAATTGCTTTTTGAATTAAAAAAAAAATCAAAATATTTTCAAACATAATTTAACTGAACATTAAAATGGACACAGAATTTACCATTATAAAAAAGAATGATAGTTACATTTTAAAGTGCAGTTCTCTAATACTCTCTTTCAACTAACTCAAAAAATGTATTGGGGATGTGTTTATTGTGCAAATTGATATCATGAGGACAATAGAAACACTAATTGCGCAGCCCTACTGACATGGATGAAAACACATTTCAGGGATTTAGTCATTCAGCTCTCAGTTTGTATGAAACCATGGTGATGAGTCCACTAGATGGAGCTCTTGGTTTAAAGCACAAGGCTCAATGAATGATAATTCAGTTTATTAACCCTTTGTTGAACAGAGAACACTACTTAGTGGACTCAAAGTTTATAAAATAGTTAATTTAGCTTCCTAAAGCCTCATTTGGCCATCACTATCAGGGTTTTTTCTGGCCAGAATTTAGTCTGAGGCGGGCAGGGGAGCGAAAAATATGCGCATGCGTGTGCACGAGAAACGTCGCTCGTCAAGAAACACGTGCAGCCACTGAATACTGAACTAAGGTTATGTGCACAAAACCACGTCTACCTGACCTTTCTCATTCATACAACTGTCACCCACAGCCCAAGAACCAAAACAGTTCCCTCCATAATATCACTCACTGTTTACATTATTATTATTATTATTATTTACACCTTTATTATTTGTGAGCAGTAAGTGTGCCAGGGTTGACGTCAAAAACCGGTGGTTTAGCATCACGCTGGTTCGCATAATCCCAAACGGATTATGTCAGAAAACAAGATCTGTGACTCACATTTATGATACTTACACGTTTTGTTCAGTCAATCTTCACATGCAGCAGGGCCCCTGGAAGTCATTTCGATCAGGGGGTGCTGTAAAAAAATAGTTTGTTCTTTTTTGATAAAAAACCTCTGAGACTATAGGCCTATTTAAAAAAAACATTTTCAAAATGAATAGATTGAGATACACTACATTATTGTCATATACACTTCAGTGCACACAGCCATCAGTGAATGAATATGTGCTATTAATTAAACTTCACAATAACTCTATAACAATGCAATCGATTTGGTCAGCTGGCATGAACCTGGGTCACTGCACCATCTACGTCACACTCTGTTAGCTCCAACATCCTTTTACGCACATCACAAGGAAATAATATCTGACTATTTAAGCACGTTACAGAACACTTCTCCACATCCATTACGCAAAGAACACACGCACAAAATAACACTCTCCCTCTCCATCCTCACCACCTCGCAAAAATACGACAGTGTGACATCAAACTGCATGAATAGATACAGGACTAAAGTGCGCGGCGGCACCATGCCCTTACCTTGAGCTGCAGGCAGGGCGCCATGGTTACAGGTGAACAAATGTCGAGGTGCGCTCTGGGGTCGTGGAGATAAAGTCTCTCATGAGGGGACGATGAAGTGAATAACCAGTTTTTCTGTCTCTGAAAACATGGCTCTTGTTTGTGGCTGGAGCTTTGTCAAACATGATGCTCCATCTTGGACTGTGACACACTTCGGACTAGGGATGCTCGATATTGGCTTTTCTGCCGATATCCGATATTCCGATATTGTCCAACCCTTAATTTCCGATACCGATATCAGCCGATACCGATATATGCAGCCTTTTTACACCAAAATTAATCACATATCACCTATTATGGAATTAACACATTATGCCTAATTTTATTGTGATGCCCCACTGGATGCATACATAAATGCAACACGGCTTTTCAATTGTAAACACAGTCCGTACAAAATAAGTTATTGAAAAAAGTGCCATTCATTTATTTGTTTGTGTTTTTAGAGAGACTATTTTGCCTTAAACACACTACAGACGACATCACAACAAGGAAGATGCATAGCTTCAGTCCAGAGTAGTAAACAAACGTAGTCCTCTTTTTCCAGACTGAGTAACCGGCCGTAACTTGACAAATAATACAATCAATAAATTAGCAGTCAAGCTCAACATGCTAACCCTGTATTGGATCTAATGGATACAGCACCAGAAATTACCTTCTCGACGTGACTGTAAACAATGCTGTGCAATTCGGGTCAGCACTGGTCTGAGAAATACTTGTGACTGGGCGTTATACAGACATAACGGGGCTCCAGGAACTCCACACGTTTGGTGAATCCGGCATCCTGAACGATAGAAAAAGTTTTTTTTTTCGGTGTCGGCTGTTGCTTCTTTTCATCACTGTGCTGCACAGATGTAGCGTATCACTCCGCATGATTCTTCTTGAGGTGGATGATCAAATGTGATGTATTAAAGGAAGACGCCTTGTTTCTTCCTCTCATAACCAACGCCTTGCAGTCATTGCAAAGTGCACATTTACTGTTAGTAGATGACACTTGGAAATACTTCCAAACCACGGACATCTCATGCACCGGGAGAGCTGAAGCTTGTTAGCCACGGTTAGCAACCCACGAGTGAAGCGTGTTGTTGTTGTTATACGTCATCAAGCACGCGCCTGTAAACGGCCCGTGTTGCATTCAGGTACACTCGGAAATGCTGAAGCCTACAGAACTAACATCGGTTGTAAAAACCTGATACCGATAATTCCCGATATTACATTTTTAACTCAATATCGGCCGAAGTAGGGATGTCCGATAATATCGGCCCACCGATATTATCGGACATCCCTACTTCGGACCTGTGTCTTTTGTGTGATCGGCAGCTGGAGTTCCAAGTACCGAGCTGGTGCCACAGAACGTGAGAACGTTTCAGTACTACAACACAGTGCAGGGAATCTGAAACTGGATGTTGGCTGGAAAGGCTCGTCTAATCCAGTCACGCTAGACTGGGTTGCGGGTTCTGGGCCTACCGGGCTGCTTACTGTTGTCATGGTTGCGGTACTAGTGTTCTTCTTCACTAGTGGTGGTTTCCCCAAAAAATCCGAAATGCGTTTCTGTGCCATATTTTCTCCTCGTTCTGTCATTAGACTGTAGAAAAACAAAAATCCAAAATAGACGTAATAGCCTACACGTGTCAAAATGATTTCCCAAAAATATTTATATGGAATTTATAAGTTGTGCAAAATATTTTTAATACATTTTCTCTTGGTGGCGAGAGGGAGAACTTTATTTATTTTCAACCAAGATTCGAGCGCAGCGGCCGACAATTTCAGCGAGGTGGCCACCTCCAAATTTATAATGCAGAAAAAACCCTGATTTACTTTCATTACATCTTCAAACTGAAAGACTTAGTGTAATTGTGAATTATGTACTGAGCACAGATTCTGCTCTGCTGTATAGAATGTATTCTGATAATATCGGTAAAACATGGAGAGTTTTGGGATTGAGAGTCATGTCTTTAAAAGCCCCTTCCTTTTAATCCACCTCATTCTATCCCATGTCCTCCCGTACTGAAGCTCCCAGAGAGGTTGATTGTAACTGATCCCTAATTCTTCTCTCTGTCCTCCCTTCACAGCCCAAACCAATCGATGTTCAAGTTATCACTCATCATATGCAGAGATATGCAGTGTGGTTTGGTGGATCAATGTTAGCATCAACTGTAAGTGTTTCAAACCCGCACCAGCACACACTCACTCACCAGTATTATGGCTTTCATCTTGTGTGACATTGAAAGGCATGCCTTCTTTTGTTCATTCCTTATTTTTTTTGTGCAGTTTCTTTGAGTCCTACTGAGTGGAGGTGAATGCTGTGGGTGGTTGTGACATTTCATTATCCCCCCCCCCCCCTGAGTTATTTGTGTGAGTGAAGCTGATCATTTTACCAGCATGAAATATGACTGTGAGCGAAGGTCTCTGACAGCTGATTCACAAACGGCTAATAGATGTTAGAGTTTAATAGAATAGTTCTCTATAAGAATAGCTCTTTTTTTGTATCTCTCATTTTTTTGTGAGGTAAAGACTTTATGCTCGATATTAACAGCTTTGTAGAAATTTAGTTCATCACCATCTGAGTTGTACATGGGCAGTAAATATGAAAGATCCTGAAGTAATCATGACTTTTTCATACAGATGCATTTCTGTTACAACACAGTTGTAGTCCAGCTTAGAGGGAAATTCTGGCGTAAAACCAATCGAGACCATTTTTTTGTAATTCTTTTTGTCAATGCATAAGTATCGACAGGTACCTGTAATAGGAGTCGCATTATTTACAAACATATTACCTCAATATTAAAGTGTAATTCTGGCGTAAATTCATCCAGGGTCTTTTTCAGCAAATGCACTCATTAAATAAGCCCTCGAGACATTTCTTTCTTGTACAAACTATAAACAGCTGGACGTGGCTAACATTGATTAGCTCGGGGCAGTACGGTGAAGGCATTCAAAGGTCTTTTTAACCACTAATACTGCTGAAAATAACATCATACCTCAGCAGTAGCATGATAAGAGTTCCTACACAGAAAACAAAACACCAACAACGTGGTAAGTGAACCCAGAGTTGATTTAAAGAGTGTTTTAAAGACTTACCTACTGGCCCATGTACCAGCTCCTCTCATAGTAAAGTCCATTCAAGTGGATTACCATAGTCAATCCAAAAGGAAGGAGCCCAGTGATGATTTATTTAAGAATTGGTCGGCTCATCCTATTTATTCTGGGGACATGGAAAAAAATTGTCCAGTACGGTGCAGTTGATGAGGGATGGGGGAACCTCCATAACAGTCACACAGCCTTCACCGTACTGCCCCGAGCTAATCAGTGTTATCCACGTCCGGCTGTTAGAGACTCTGCTGGATTTCTCCGTTAATAGTTGTTACAAAAAAAATTGTCTCCATGGCTTATTTGATGAGTATATTTGCTGAAAAAGACCATGGGAGGATTTTACGCTGGAATTACACTTTTTAAATCACCATTAGTGATTCTGTAGGCAACCATTATGTCAGGGGGATATTCATGCCTGCGTGCCGGAGTTTATCTTGCTAAGAAAATTAAAACACCACCTGAAGATTCTGTTTTAAACTCTGGACAATCTCAGATGGTATGGTGCTGTTTTGAATTCAACAGCACTTTGAGATTTGACCAGTCAGAAACATGATTCAGAGACCCATGGGTATTGTAGTACTTTGAGTCGTCTTCCATAACAAATATGATTTCCCATAAGAAAATAATGAAGTAATTAAAACTGCTGGTCAAAACATAAACCTACAAAGATCACGTCATCCAGAAGAGTCCTGTGTTTCTATTGTTAAAGTCCCAGTGAAATGAAAAATACACTGTCTCAGTTTTAATGCTGTCCCCGTGTTCATTATTCATTTATTTCTTGATATATGCCAAATATGTCAAAAATTAGTATTGGATATTATTTCTACATTAACATCCCTGTATCCCTTTTCTCTACCTGTAAAACCAAGTGATGCAGTTTCAAATGTTCGATGAATCGTCCTGAGCTCAGGAGCATAATCAAAAAAACAAATCCAATCAAATGAGACTTTCACCAAAGTCAGCAAAGGTTTCTTTCACATCTCCCTCCTCCTCCTGATCTAACAGCAGGTGAGAGTGTGTGTGTGTGTGTGTGTGTGCGTGTGTGCGTGCGTGCGTGCGTGCGTGCGTGTGTGTGTGTGTGTGTGTATCACGCCCAGCTCTAAGCCTGCCCACTTTAAAGTCCATCAGATGTGAAGGATTTGATTTAAACCCCTCTTCTAACTGAAAACAGCTAAAAACGCTCCAACTTCTGTTTCACAGGGACTTCGCCATCAATGCTCGTACATGTGCAGTCATGCTTTATTTAAGTCTGTGCTTAGGCACTGAACAGTTGCACTCACACTGGTCAAACAAACTAGACCCTAGCTATGAATCGTGCTTGGGCCTAGTGCGAATGGTAAGTGTGAGTAGACCCCAAGAAACATTAAGGATATCAATAAAGGAAAATATTTCAATTGGAACACAGAATGCTGAAAACCACTTCAGGAACCAGCCCACTTGGCAACTCCCAAAAAAACTACATATTTATCCCTTTCGGGCACTTTATTTTATTTCAAGTAGATGGAATTTTTCAGCACAGCTGTAGTCAAAAAAACACACTTTAAATATCCGTTAGACTATAAAGATTTTACATTTGCTTTCCAAAAAAACTGCCATCTGGTAGAAGATCGGTCTCAGAGGATCCTTTGGTACAAAGAAGCTTTTCCCAGCAGCAGCAGCCGTAGCAGTTTGTTTATGATGAATAAAATAACCATCACACCACCAGCAGAAATGGATATGCAAATATATACAGCCTTTAAATGATAAGTTCTAGTTTGTTTTTTTCGGTTCTTACGGAAGCCTTTGTTTGTACTCACCTTCATGTTTATGTGTGCCTCCACAGCCTGAGTTCTACCAGGTTTGCCACACCAAAAAGGACTACGAAGAGATCGGGCCGAGCATCTGTCGCCACAACCCGGTGTTTGGAGTCATGTCTTAACTTTGGACCTCCAAAAGTCTAACAGCGGCAGGGAGGGAGGGGACGTTAGGCTGTGTAAAGGACAGGCTCAGGAGGTGGGGGGACGGTGTTGCGTCTGTGCTTTTTGAATACCTGTTCAGCTATGGATGTGTGGGATGAGAGGTGATCCAGAATATAAAAAGGGGGAAAAAAAGAGACCAGACCAAACACAGACCGGCTGGAAAATTTATTGTGTATTTTCCTTTTTTTCTGTTTTCTTTTTTGTCAAAATGAGGGAAAATGGTTTGTATGTCAAAACAGTTTTAAGAACATTTCTGGAGCAACATGCAGTGAGAGATAATGATAAAGATTATGATGATGATGATGACTATAAAGATGGTGTTGGAGGAGACCTAGCATGATGACAAAAACATTGATAGTAATTTCCTGACACCAGAACATATTTATGTTTATAAAACATGAGTCCGGGCAAGATCCTATGACTCTTGAGATCATTGACAAGTTTAGAACATATTATTGTCTCCTTTTTATTTTCTGCAGCTTCAAATGCACATGTCTGTGTATCACGTAAGAGCTTGTTTATATTTCATACAAAAGTTTTTTATATGTAAAACTTGGGAAATCAGGGGTAAAAAATTAATAGATACCAGTATCAGCAAGAGACTGTTTTAACCCACGATGCAGCTTTGATACGCAGTATTTTCTTGAGTTGGAGTAGGTGTTCTCCTATTATCCCTCACGTGTCATTGCGTCTCCCCTTTAATTCTTCGTACAGTACATTTAATTCACATCTGCTTTCACTCGAGACAATGTCGGGGTTCCACCTCTGTGATGCAGTGAAAGAAAAGAGAGGACATACTGAGTTAAAAAGATGAAACTGAATAAGAACGACTGTCAGACCAGTATTGTTAGACTAGAAGTTTTTTTTATTATTAAATACCAAATTATTAAAAGAATGGGATTTGTGTATTTAATGCCTTGCAACATTCCAATAAAGGCTCAAATTTGTTTCTAAATACTAGTCTTGTCCTTACTGCTTGCTTATTTTTTCCTTAATTGCTTTTTTGTAAGCGCTGCATTCAGTAAGAAATGTCACTGTTTAATATATCCATTGTAAATATATACAATATAAGTTAATGATGTACTCCATTAGATTTGAGATCCCTTGTTTCTAGCGGTCTCTGTGGCAGTAAGATATATCTGCATGTGAGCATGTTCTTTCAGAGCCTCCATCTTGTCAAGTTCATGGCCACTATGTGCTGACTATTTCTTTTTATTTTCTTGTTTTTTTGCTTTTTTATAAACTTTATTGAAACACATTCACCTCTCTACTTTTGGTCAGTCCCCTACATGTTCCCCTCTTAAATCCATAAACACAAACACATGTTCCTATTACACTTCTGCCCTTACTACAAGCCTGACTCAAGTTGGAAGT
The DNA here is from genome assembly GCF_963691815.1 of Echiichthys vipera. NCBI lineage: Eukaryota > Metazoa > Chordata > Actinopteri > Perciformes > Trachinidae > Echiichthys > Echiichthys vipera. The sequence continues at coordinate 4,610,771 of NC_139835.1, forward strand.
TCCTGATTTCCGATACAAGTGAACGCAGCATAGCTGTTGGTGACGATCTAGGCCGACAGACCAACCTCTGTCAGCAGCGTCACTAACATGGAGGCTTTTTTACATCTAGAGAGGGAATGTCTCCACAGACACAGATATTTGAATACTCAGCAAAAAGGTAACACTGTCTTTCATTAGTGGGTCATTTGATCAATCACCATTGTTTTAACTCACTCTGTGATAGATATTTACTTAAAAGACAAATAAATAGATGGAAATTTTAAGTGACTGAACATTTGAAAAGGTGAAAATCCAAAGGAATTGAATCAAGGAAAAAAAAGTTGAAACTAGACAATGTTTGTTTTGTTTTATATTGATAAAGATCTCAAAAGTTACTCAGCTAGCAGGGTTGGAGTAAGGATTTAGAAACAGAGGTCCAGATTACTCAAGGGCACCCCCAAGAATTATTACCAGCCGCAACAAAGATGCTGGTATTATGTCATCATGGCAACATGTGGTGCTGGAGACACCTGTTTTATGTCTGTGGACAGATTTGGTCACAAAACGTTACAGGTGTGTTAGACTTTATTCCCCTGGCCTTATAACTGTGCAAGATAGAGTCAAGAAACTTAACAGGTGTGTAGTTGAGATTGAATTTAAGGCTGAATTCAAAGATGGGTGTGGTCTGAGGAAGCAGAGGTGTAGGAAAGGGGATGATTTGGTGTAGCGGCAAGTGTGATCCCATCACAAGATGGGATGTAGACTTATGGTTTTGCTGAGATGGAGTAGACATGCGTCGTCTCGCTCCCGCAACTTTTGATAATTTCACGTTTCAGGACCCCGAAAGACACTACAAACAGTAATATTGTCTCAGACGGATACACCACCAAAATATGCCGACGTATGCGACCAGACTGACGGTTAAAGATGGGATGTAGGTTTTGGTAAATGCACTCACTTGTAAAGCACCTTTCTTGTTATCTTCTGACCACTCAAGACGCTTTTACACTACTTGTCACATTCACCCGTTCACATACACTGATGGCAGAGGCTAAGCCCATCATCTGCTCTATGCAGACTTGAGGAGCTGGGGATGGAACTGCCAATCTTCCCAATGTCAACAACCCTTTCTACCTCAGAGGTACTGTTCAATTTTATTTCCTGTAAAGTTTAGCTCCCTACTTATTAAAAATTTGCATCAGCTGTGACCAAGCTATGGCCTGTAGACCATGTGTGGCCCAACATCTTAACTGATTGGCCCATGAGGTATTTTGTAAGATTTTTTTATTTCATCCAATAGAGGCCTTGTCGGGCCTTTATTGGATGGGACAGCTTGAAGAATGACACGAAACAGGAGTGAGAGAGAGGGGGGCGACATGCAGCAAAGGGTGGGAAACGAACCCGGCCACTGTGTTGAGGACTTCTGGCCTCGATACATGAGGTATTTTAAAAGTGAAATGACATTTGGCATGCACACTATAGACCTTTACAAAGATGTAAACATAAACATTTTAAATGTACCCTAGTTCTTGTTCTTGTTGCAGTTCATGTGAATGACATAAACTGACAGGAAGATAACAAGAGCCAAGGTCGTTGCCTAGCAATGGAATTCTGTCAAAAAGGCAAAATACGATTTCCGGGTCCAAACGCTTTGCAACAAAACAGACAACAGCCAAACATGTGAACACCTCTTTTGTCAGTTCGACCTCTTTTTTATCGATAAGAAAGAGGTAAAATGACAATTACGTTGTTTTTTTAAAAACTCAGATCTGTTTCAACAACGGGGAACACGGCACTGCAGCGCTGTAGAAATACAAGGCTCGGACCGGCTTGGACCCAGAAATCATATTTTGTAAGGGTGTTACGTCACGACTTAACAGACGGATATTAAGATGCAACTCATATTGTAACTGCCAAGTGTCACTATTGTGAGAGTGAGGCGACAGGGGTGACGTCAGAGAGAGGGAAAGCTGTTATTATTGTGCTCGTGGGGAAAAGTGTGTGTGTGAGTGTGTTGCTCAGCTCCAAAGACTATTCTGTTCATGAGTTTTTGTCAGCAGTAAAGAGTGTCTTTAGAAGCCCTGTATACTTCGGAACGCTACATTGGTGGCAGCGGTGATTGGAGTGAGTTCTGGCTTTTGAAGCAGTTTTCTCTTTCGGCAATTACTATACTTTTCAGCCGGTCCTGTTAGCTGGCTAGCGGTACTCGTGTGGATGTTTTTGAGCGACATGTTCGGAGGACTGAAGAGCGAATTTACGGACTGTGACATGGATGAACTTTATTGCGGGAGCACCGCTACATGGACTGGTGGACCGTTCCGTGGCGACGGCGAGAAGCCGTTTGCTACGTGGGTGAAGCAGTTTGAAGCCGTTTGCTACGTGGGTGAAGCAGTTTGAAGCCGCGCACAGACAAGAGGGGCTAGGAGCGGGAGTTACACCGCCGCTTTGGTAAATCTCCTTCCTACGAGGTTGGACGGCGCGGCTTTCCTGTTGTGGGACACTCTACCACCGGATGTTCAGTGTGACTATGAACGAGCGAAGTAGAGGTTAAAGGACGCCTTTGGACAAAAGCAGCTCCTCCTATATTTCCAGACGTGCATCTCTGTGCGGCCTCGTCAGCCAAATGAGAGTTTGGAGGTCTACTCAGCCGACGTCTCCAGGCTCGTGGCTGAGGCTTTTCCTGACTATGACAGAGCTGCCAAGAACTTTTAGACGTTTTCTTGCTGGGCTCGACCCTGCCCTACAAGCTAAGTGCCATGAACAGGGGGCAACAGATGTGGAGGAGGCCTTGACTATAGCAGGCCGGTGTGAACAGGACAGGCAGGCTCTGAGGGCGAGCTCTCCTGGATTGCCCTACTCCAACCCACATCCTGCGGTTGTGGCGGCTCTCAATCTGGCGCCACCAGGTGTGTTGGACAGTAATGCTAACGCCACCACGGAGAAACTTGTTCATGCCATGGAACGGCTCACCTCAAAGATAGACAATTTGCAAACGGAGGTGAGGGATTTGAGAGCACGTTCCGGTGGGACTGTGTGTGACGGTCGTGGCTCGTCAGCGTAGCCCAGGGGAGCGCAGGGAGCAGTGGCCTGTCACTGCGCCTGTGGTGGGTTTGGATGCAGGTCCACCTCCAGGGACTTCCGGATAGACAGCACGAGAGGCCGGTCTCCGCAGCGCAGACTTCAGGGAGGATACGGCGATGGGGGATGGTCTCCACGAGAGCAGGGGAACCGAGACACCGCTATTGGCTTCTCGCTGCCGGCTGGACAGCAAGGGCCAGAGGGAGGCGCGCTTCGCAGAGGAACGGCAACCACGACGGGGAGTGAGGTTTCTTTCCCCCTCGCGAGGGTCACCATCTCCATCTCCACACAGAGAAGGGCAGGAAAACTTAAAGGGGCTGCCATGGCACATCTGCATGGTGTATCTTGACGACATATTAGTCACCTTACGGGGAAGGATGTCCCGTTTCAGTGGACTGCAAATTGCCAGGAGGCGTTTGAGTTTCTGCGGGACGCCCTCTGTGCCGAACCTATAATGTGTCACCCAGACTTCACTCATCGTTTTGTTCTATATATAGACTCTTCCCAGGTAGCAACAGGGGCAGTGTTGGCACAAGATGCTGACGGTCTGGAGAAGGTGGTGGCTTATGCTAGTCACTCCCTCTAGGCAACTGAACGACGATGGTCTACGTATGACAGGGAGCTGTGGGCGATAGTGTGGGCTGTTCGTCATTTTAGGCACTATTTGGGTCTTCGCCCCTTCACCATTGTTACAGGTCCGTTGTTGGGCCTTCGACGGCTTACCATTGATAATCACAGAACGGGCCGCCGCAGCCGCTGGGCCCTGGAACTGGACCCTTATGATTGGGTAATCGTGCACAAGAGTGGGAGTCAACACACTAACGCAGGTGCTCTTTCACGCAGACCCGACCTCAGTGCAGAGCTGACGAACAATGACTCCCCTGTTGCTACCCCCGCTCTTGTGCACAAAAGTACCCAGACAGTCATGGACAATGACCCCAACACGGTGTACGCCATAGAGACTCCCACTTCCACCACAACCTCTTCAGAGGCCCCTGGCTCTAGCCCCAGCCCCCATTCGCCTTCCGACCCCCAGGCTTGTGTGGATTGAGCCCTAATCTACACGCTGTCACGTGATGGCTCTAATGTCAGGGAGCTCCAACAGAGTGACGCTGATATTAGACAGTTGTTGGCCTGGCTGGAGGCAGGTCAGAGACCCCCTAGGTGGAGGTTGAAGGATGCTGGTCGGAGTTTAAGGAGACTGTGCCACAAGTTTTCCCGACTGGCTTTCATTGATGGACTGTTGTGCAGGGTTGTTTGGCTGTCTGAAATGGGACAAACAACACAAGTTGTGGTCCCCGCTGTCTTGGTCCCTGAGGTCCTCGGACACCGGTGGATGTGGTACTGGGTCCACTGGTGCAAGGCAGGCCAGTAGATGGGTCCCCAGAGGACTTTGCTGGTTCTCTTCTCAAGCGCTTGGACACTGCTTTTAGTCAGACAAGGGGAAACAATATGGCGGCAAGCAGAAGGCAAAAGACTTACTATGATACCAGGTTGAGGCATGAACCATATGAGGTTGTGGACCTTGTGTGGTTGAATGACCCAACGGAGAGCCGTCGTAAACTGGAAGGGACCATACTTGGTACAACGGCGAATGGACAGGGATGATGAGGTGGGGGTCACCTATCAGATTAGTAGCCCATTCGGGGATTAGCCTCCACTTCAGACAGTCCACTATGACAGGCTGCGGCGCTACAATCTGCCGGTGGCTTTTCCCTTGGAGGGCCCGTCTAGGAACCTCCTTGCCCCTTCCCTGCCCACTGCTCTGTTGGAGGATGCTGCCACGCCTGGTAGCCCTGCAGACGGGTCCCTCTTTGATGAAGGCGTGGATTGTGGTCGTGGCACAGGCTTAGAAGCTGCGTGTGGTCCTGACCAGGCGGTTGCCCCGCCGAGCTTCTCTCGGGCTGGTAGGTCGTCACGACCCCCTGCTCGCTTTAGGGACTATGTGATGGGGTGACTATTTATAAATGCCCACGTTTACTGACTCCCTGTGTTTAAGGGGGGGGTTGCAGGTATGTTTTCTTTTGTGTTCGTGCTTCTATGGTGTGGGTTAACTGGGCTATTTACCCTTTACAGTTGTGTTATTTGAATGATTGCCTCACGGCCTGTTAGGGCTGTATGCATGTGTTGTGTTTTGGATGAACATGTTTTTTTCCCCCATGTGTGTATTGTTTACATGTGTACTGAGAGATGGGGACATTCTCTACTGTATGGGAGGACGCATGTGAGAGTGAGGCGACAGGGGTGACGTCGGAGAGAGGCAACAGCTGTTATTATTGTGTTCGTGGGGAAAAAGGTGTGAATAAACGGAATGTGTTGCTCAGCTCCAAAGAGTATTCTGTTCATTAGTTTTTGTCAGCAGTAAAGAGTGACTTTAGAAGCCCTGTATACTTCGGAACGCTACACTATCACCATATGGGAATACCAAGCTGTTTTAAGATCATAACAAAATTGCTTGACATTTGTCTGTGCCTTGCTGTTCCTGAATCCAATGATATACTCACATTTTTCCTTTGGTTTAGTCTATAATTAAATCAGCAGCAGGTAAAAAGGCAAAAAAAGAAAAAGAAAAAAAAGCCCACACAATGCAGCAGAGCAGAGGGAGACCTCTCCTTCTTTCCTCTGTGCCCTGAGACAAAAGGAACCCAGGAACTGGAAGTGCAGAAGACCTCTCTGTACACTTGAATTACATTATGATGAAATAGTGTTATGGAATATATGGAACAATCCAAAAACAAACTACCCACCCCAGGTTTAAATCCACTGAGACTCTTTATAATCAGGCCGTATTTTAAATAGTGCTGTCCAAATGAAGCTTCATGAAGCATTAGTTGTATTTGTTTAGTCCACTAGATGGAGTTCTTGGTTTAAAGAAAGGGCTCAATGAATAGTGATTCAATGTGTTTTCAACCATTTGATGAACAGAGAGCTCCATCTAGTGGACTCTAGTGGAAGATAAAGGAAATGGTTAGTATAGCTTTGTGAGGGACTAAGACGTTCGGCACGAGGAGTCACAGGTGAGTTTCAAAAAAGGAAGGTCTTTTTTCTTTTACCAAAAAGAAGCACATTAAACATTTTACAAAAAAAGATAAAGTTCTGGGCCTGTAAAAGAGGTCAACTAAATGGAACTTAACTTAAGCTACTAATAAAACAAAAGCAACCTACGACTGACCTAATAAAGAACAAACTAAGGGGACGTGCTATATATACACTGGCTGATCACAGACCAGGTTTGACACAGAGGGGGAACCTAACAACTAAACATTACATCAAAAAATGATCCTTACTTACCCCGAAAAAATGTAAACTAAATTAAACATGAACCAAAATGCTTTAATACTTATAATATAATGTATATCAAGAAACAACAAACATATCTAAACGATGAATGAAGCTCCCCTATGACATGGCGAGGAGTGGTAGGTAGTGATGGGCAAATGATGCTTCATTAAGCTATTTGAATCATTCAAGTCCACTAGATGGGCGGCACGGTGCTGGGGCCCTTCTGCGTGGAGTTTGCATGTTCTCCCCGTGTCTGCATGGGTTTTCTCCGGGTTCTCCGGCTTCCTCCTACAGTCCAAAGTGCAGGTGTTAGGTTAATTGATGACTCTAAATTGCCCGTAGGTGTGAATGTGAGTGTGAACTGTTATCTGTCTCTGTTTGTCTCTATGTGCCCTGTGATAGACTGGCGTCCTGTCCAGGGTGGACCCCGCCTCACGCTGGGAGCTGGGATCGGCTCAGAAAAGAAAGAAAATGCTTCATTATGCCTCATTTGCCCATCACTAGAGGTAGACTACAATTTGGCCATCTCCCCGAAAACAGCTCTTGCTCCAGGTTTCACCTTTCCTGCCCAGACGACAGCAAGGAACAATTCCAGGAGTGTGGAACCTCAGACACTCGTGAGCTCAAAGAAAGAAAAGTTTAGAAATACACAGCCTGTCTGATAGGTGGGATAGGGGCGCACTATCAATGAAATAGAACAGTGCAGCTCCAGTTCCACTGCGCATGTGTCATACCCCCAAAGCAACGCCATCTTCGATTGGTGTCCTTGCCTCTTTTCATAGCCTTGGATGAAGGCTACGCTGTAAATACTTCTACTAGTGATCTGATTGGGGACGAAACAGCCAATCTCAATTGAGCCTTTCCAAGTCTCCGATTGATTGAGGTTGTGACACATTTGTAACACTGTGCCAAGTTGAGCGACTGTAATGGCAAAGCCGAGCGAGAGCATGTGTGCAGCGAGCAAGAGTTTGTGAGAGGGCGTGAGTAAAATTGAGTGAGGGGGGTAATTATTGCACGTTAAAATGAATAATAGCAAACATGCAAATACATTTATTGAGCACAGAATTTATTTTTGTTTGCTCAAATGAAATTTGAAGTTTGAACTTTTTGTCAATTGACAATTACAGAAACATTTCTAATTCTGCCCTAAATTAGCAATAAGCACTTGGGGGTTCGGTGACTTCCTCAACAGCACCTCTGCAGTGCCCAGGAGATGAACTGGCACTTCTCCAGCCAGCAGTCCAAGCTCCATTCATGGTCCACACCGGGTGGACCGATGACCCTCTGGTTTCTGGCCAAGTCACCTACAAACTGAGCTACTGCCACCCTAATGATAAATGAAAGCTGAAACACAGCAGACCTTAAGTAGAAAATCACAATTGCATTTCAGATTAAGTCTTTGCCTGTTTGACACTAAATTAGTCCGTCTTTAGTGACTGTTTCTGACTGTAAACTTACCATTAGGCAAGAAATCATTTTACTGGCCAGGTCTATCCTCTGGACAGTAACTTCATGGGTAAATTCCCTCACGTTCCCACTGCATCTATGAAATAACCTCGTGGACAGGAGTGTCTCGCATCAGAAGCAGAAGAAGGCTGAGTGCTTCAAGAGCATGAGCTGCCACCACTACTGCTGTCTGCACATGAGATAGCAAGGGCGATGTTGAAAAGACTTAAGGAGCTCTTGCCGCTGGAGTCCTCTGGGGAATCTTGACCCCATCTGCCTCCTTCCTGTGAGAGTCGGAGTTCACAGAGTTGAGACTGATTAAAGGAGGACATGTTTCTCAAGGGCAGCTAACCTACCGTGTCACACTACAGCGTCTCATATTACGTAGTGATGAAAGGTATGGACATCACTACCATTCATTCAAGCTTGTTGTATGGAACACTGTTTCATTGTAGCAATGTGTGGTGCAGGGCCGTACGGAGACCTTTTGAGGGGCAAGGGCTCTGACCTCTCCCCTGTACAAACGCTGACACCAGATATGTGAACTGCTTTAACTGGATCATAATATGCAAACATACATAACTATATGTCTGTGGGTACAGCAAAGAACTTGAATGTTTCTTGGAACTGAATAATCACAATCCAATTTGAAGGTTATAGCGTGATGGGGCTGATATTTATGTGATTAAGACATCTATTAGGCTATACTTGTATATTTTTATGTGGGACACGCTAGAGCCACCCAGTCCCTTGGATCTGCAGAAATACATTTTTATTTGACTGAAATATCTTTTTGGCACCATGACGGAAATTACATTTCTGAGATATGACCTGCAAAACAGTGCAAATAACAAAAGCAATAATTGAATTAAAAAGAAACTAAGGCTTGGCCTGTGTTCTCCCGTACACATGATGAATGCCATTCTGTTAGCAGAGGAGCTGTTTACAGAAACAAACCAGCGTCAGAAAATATGAAACATTTACCAAAACTTAACATCTTAACTGCTAATTTCTTCTCTGCTCCGACCATCAGCAGCTACACACACAAACACACACACACAAAATTGAGGGGAGAATTTAACTCTATTCTTTCTTCAAAACCTGAGAGCCCTGCTACAGAGATCAACAAAATACTGAAAACTCTCTAGCGCGGCTGAATGAGAACAAATGGACCAGGCTCCAAAGATTTTGTGGAAAGCCTTGCCAGGAACATGAGGCTTTTATAGCAGCATATTAATACCCATGGCTTTAGAATAAAATATTACTCAATCGCATATGGATATAATTTTGAGGTGCCCATATTCTGTACCTTTGGTGATATAGTGTAGCTGGTCCTTTTTACAGTAGATGTCAGTAAAATACATTACATTGCTGCATTTGCAGTTTTTCTTGGTTGTCAGTTTGGTCCTTGGAGATCTGTGATCAAAGTCTTGTCAACATTTTGATCTCTAAGGTTGCCTCTAAATGGTGGGGGAGTGCCGCCCCGTGCAGGTAATCAAACAATACAACACCACACCAGGTAGAAATCGGCATTTACATAGTGGTAGCTTCCTGTTAGGAAGTCGATTTAAAAAAAAAAAAAAAACTGGCGCATCGGAAATTATTAACGTTTTGTGTTGTTTTAGCACAGCAGGCAACTATAATCAAGCTTTCAACATCTACATTTAACTTGACAGTTTTTACATTCTTCTTAATAGTTTCAGGTTAATATTTCCTTTTAAATTATCTCTTTTTGAGGGGATTGTTCCGTTAATGAGAATTAAATACCATCCCAGTGCTGATGTTTTCAACATTTTTTAATATCGCTTATACTGTATTTCTATTCTAAGAATCCTTACACATGAAGTTCTCTATTTGTCCAACAGATGTCCCTCTCTCTGCATCTCTGGATTTTTCTTTTCCTTGTGAACTGCTATGACTTTTGTACCTTTGCATGGACATACAACCCTAATGGAAAGCAACTAATTTGGGTCTTTGAGCTATATGGTAAGCAGCAAGATGTTCTCAGGGCTCAGTGACCGTAAACACCACTGAGGGTCTTCATACGCTCCTCTTTTTATTGCAGCAGTGTAGGTGAAAGGTCTGAGGAATGGGGGGAATTAATGTCCAGACCAGCACAGTGTGCAAAATGATGTGCAGGCACCCTCGAAAGAGACTGCAGGAAGGTTAAATACAGAAATGTCAAAGCAGGCAGATCATTTTGACAGGGCATTTCCTTTTGGAACCTAAATTGCCATCACTTTGACTCCACACAGCCAATGTCCTGATTCATTTGAGGGCTAATGACACATATACTATAGTGATTGTAGGTCATTGTGTCTCATAGAAGAAAGTAATATCTTTTACCTTCAATAACAGGTCAGAAATCAGATGTTGGCTCACTTGAGTGAGTGCCAATCACAGGATAAGGGCTGGCACTCTGTGAAAGTTGGCTGCTGTATCAAGACGTACATCAAGCTAAAGACGGCTGGATCTTATTGCTTTTCTGTTGATGCAGACCACAGAAACACAGATGTGTTTTGTATTTGTTAATATCTATATGATAGAAATGATACTGTTCTTAGATGTAATATTAGTGACAATGAATAAAATAAAAGCTTTTAATTACATATTCAACTAAATCCAATAGGCCAGTGGGCTGAGAAGAAAAGGTGTTATTTTACAGCCTAGCTTTACTACATCATTTGTCTGGTGTAAAACAAAGGCTCCAAGGTGTGACGTAAGTGACACATTGAAAAGGTTAAATTATTTGGAAGAAGAGGTACATTGACATGTGGCACTGCAACATGTGCAGCAAGTCTAATGATACTCACAAAGTCTGGAAATAGACCCCCCCCCCCCATCTTATTTAAAAATGTTTTTTTCAATATAACATTTCAAAAATCCTTACCAAAATAAAAGTACTTCTTGAAACCAATTTTGCTTGCTTTATTGTCAATGCATAAGTATTGACAGGTGCCTGTAATAGGAGTTGCATTATTTACAAACCTACTACCTCCATATTAAAGTGTAATTCCGGCGTAAAATCATTCAGGGTCTTTTTCGGCAAATGCACTTTTTTATATTTAATACAGTTTTTTCGTGTACGAACTATTAACAGCTGGACAACTGACAGTAGGTAAGTCTTTAAAACACTCTTTTAATAAACTCTGGGTTCACTAACTACGTTGTTGGTGCTTTGTTTTCTGTGTAGGGACTCTTCCCATGCTACTGCAGAGGTTTGCTGTTATTTTGAGCAGTATTAGTGGTTAAAAAAAGACGTTTTAATGCCTTCACCGTACTGCCCCGAGCTAATCATTGTTAGCTACATTCAGCTGTTGGCGACTTTCCGTGATTTCTCAATAGTTGTTACATGAAAAAAAATTGTCTCGATGGCTTATTTGATGAGTGTATTGTCTGAAAAAGACCATGGGATGATTTTACACCGGAATTTCACTTTAAGTGTGAACCTGGAGGTATCAAAAAGTATATCCACTCTGTGGAAGCTAAGGACTGACACTGGAATATCTTGCTTGATATTAGAGGAGGTTACTAGCTATTATATATTGGGTAATACTTAACTTTACACTTCTGGGATGTCTTGATACACTTCCAAACTACCCTGATACTTTTGGAGACATTGTTCTGAGCCCATCATATGAGTTAGGTTAGTTGTATTGAGTTTATAATCAGTTGTTGACCTCCTGAATCAATTAATTGCTAGTGTACTAATTGAGCAGTCTCTATTTCCCCTACAATTAGTACTTCATTACATAGTTATTTCCAAGAAGCTCTAAAAGAAGGAAGAGTCATTACATCACTGGTGCCAAGCCAGTAGTATTCTACAAGTATTTTATTGTATTAGAGCATCTTTGTTCCATAACTAAGAACACTTTCAAACTGTTAATAATATAATATTCATGAGGGCTAATGTAAGCCAGGTTTCAGAACGTTGCAGACCTGCACATTAGTAGTTGCAAGTTCCAACTCATCTTGTGCAAAATTTGACTGATGATGTAATGACTCTTCCTTCTTGTATATTTTCCTTGGTAATTTCCAGGAACTTAAAATTTTACATACCTGTAATATACAACTTCATCCTTTATTGTGCAGATAAAGTGTCAGCAGCAACATGGTCTATTGCAGGGAAGTGAAATTCATTTTAAAAAGGGCAACATACAGACCAATTTGATCTCTAGTGAAACCACTGCATAATAATTGATTAATAACACCTCAAAATGTGTCCCTTTCTTTCAGTGTAAAGAAGCACAAGTTATTTCTTAAAGTGTTCACAATTGGCGTAATAGGTAGCCAGTCTAACACCCCATAAGCAGATCTGCCCAGAATTCAGACTGCTGTCAAGGCCTCCTTTCAGACAGTTATTTCTACTTTCTCTGCGGTCTGACATCGAGCCTTCGCAGATTTTCAAATAAGGTCATCTGCTCCAGGAAAAGCATGGCCACAAACTACAGTTAAGCACAGCTCCGGTAGAACGTGCTGCTGTTTACTACATGTAGCTACATGCCTACGCCAGACAAAGCTGTAATATTGGGTTGCTCTATAATTTTGGACCACCCTCCTGCTGCAACATGTCTTGTGTTAATTGTCATAACTGATGGTAGAAAAGTGCTGCTATATTCTCAAAATGACCCAGCCAAAATCTAAGCTTTGTGCGTATGGTGTGTTGTGTGGGTTGATCACGTACCTTTTGCACACTTAAGACATTTCTCCATTTCTCCATCGAGTGACTCGATGGAGAAACCACCAGACAGATTTTAGAGCAAAAAAATCTAAAAGTGCTCACAGTTGGGGCTGATTTCAGTTCTGCTAGTAGTTTGTACCAGTTGTGTGCAGCATAAAAGCTCAATGCTGCTTAACCATGTCTAGTTTGAACTCTGTGCTCCACTATCTGACCTGAGAAGGTAGATCTCGGAGCTCTACTGGGCTTATACTCTACTAATATGTCATTCATGTATTCTGGACCAAAACCATTCAGTGATTTGTAAACCAGCAGCAGAACTTTGAAATCTATTCTGTAGCTGACTGGGAGCCAATGTAAGGTCTTAAGATTTGGGGTGATGTGATCAGATCTCTTTGTTCTGGTTCAAACTCGAGCTGCAGCTGTTTGATCCTTTTTGGGGGAGTCCAGTCCGAAGACCGTTACAGTAGTCCAGTCTATTTGAAATGAAAGCATGAATCAGCTTCTCCTGATCAGTTTGGGACATAAAACCCTTAATTCTGGAGAGAATTTTTAAGTTGATAAAAGGCTGATTTGGTGACTGATTTGATGTGGCTGTTGAAGGTCAGATCTGAGTCTTATCACCATGCCAAAGTTTGGACTTTAGTGTCTAAAGTAGTGTTGTTTTTGGCGGCCTGTTTTACTTTTAGTCTAGTCTAGTTTTAGTCGACTAAAAGTCTGAGCATTTTAGTCTAGTTTTAGTCGACTAAAGTCTGAGCATTTTAGTCTAGTTTTAGTCGACTAAACGTCTGAGCATTTTAGTCTAGTTTTAGTCGACTAAAGTCTGAGCATTTTAGTCTAGTTTTAGTCGACTAAACGTCTGAGCATTTTAGTCTAGTTTTAGTCGACTAAAAGTCTGAGCATTTTAGTCTAGTTTTAGTAGACGGAAATTGTGTATTAGTCTCTTTTTTTAGTAATGCAACTATATTTAATCGATATGATAAAAGTACCTAGTAGTATTGACAAAACCAAAATTTCCTTTGAGCAAAACCTGTGCAGATATCTTAAGTTTACAGCATGTACAGTTCTAGAATAAGTAATCCAATTTATGTTGATGCCAAATTCAGTTCAGTGTGATTTGCTCTGTGAAATACAAAACTAGTGAAAGTATTTGGCCAACAAGGGGAAGTTTAGTGCACTGCACAGTGAGTCAGTCAGGTAGGAACTAAACACACACACACACACACACACACACACACACACACACACACACACACACACACACACACACACACACACACACACACACACACACACACACACACACACACACACACACACACACACACACGCTAGTCTCATACACAGACACACACACACACACACACACACACACGTTCGCAGCTCCAGTGGCTAACGTCTAAAGCTAGCTTTAAAACCCGACACATTAACCGTAGCATCGTGTCGCACAAGCTTTCTAAAACAGAAAGTATGGTTACGTTATGTCTTGACTTACCTAAATGTCATTATGGGATGCTCTTAGGTGTCTCTTAAGATCCGTGGTGTTTTTTCCTGTGATTTTGTGGTCGCATTTCTCCAAACACGAGCCCCGGCTGGTGTCAGACTTTGTTCTCATGTTTCTTTAGTTGTCGTTAACGATAACTCTAACGGTAACGATGACCCACAGCAGCGGCATCTTCAGAAACTAAATAATGCGCGTGAGGGGATTGAGGAAGTGACGTCGCCCAGACGCGAGACTGGGAGAAAACTTCAAAATAATAATAATAATAACTTGCCTAAACGAGACGAAACAACGTTATTTCGTCTCGTTTTCGTCAACGAAAATGAAGAGACATTTCGTCTCGTTTTTATTCGTCAACGAAATTGCATTATATATTTAGTCTTTGTTGCATCGTCACATGCCCAGCATTTTCGTTTCGTCTCGTCTAGTTTTTGTCAAGTGATAAAGGTTCGTTGACGACAATATTTCGTCATCATTTTCGTTGACGAAAACAACTTTAGTCTAAAGACAGGGTGTTTACTTACAAGCAGCCCTCTTCTCTTTATTGCCAAAAACAATCAGACATGTTTCCAGGGAGCTGTTGCCAGCCACATTTGTTCCCGCAGTTGTCAGGATTCAGCAATCACAATGACTTATTTGTGATGAGAAGATAGATAACCACTACTACCCATGACATATTGTAGCACAAAGACTGTAAACACGTGGAAATGGTAAGCCTGTCCAGGCCACCGGGTTTGGTGGCCTGGACAGGCTTACCATTTCCCCCCTTTAAAATGGAAAATTATAATTTTCAAACTTTTGTGCATGTATTAAAGCAGTTCTTACCCTTCTGGCATTTTTACATTTTTTTTGTAATCTTAAAATACTCCTTATAAACGTATGACACACTAAAGTGTAAAAGAAATCCACCAGGTGCTGAAACTCAAAAATATTCAATTCTTATATTTCTGATAAAAGTCTGACCAATCATTTTGCCTGTCAAAGTGAAACATCCTACTAGCGAATTGGGGTTGGGTTGATCTCCCTCTAATTTGATAGCAGGAGGTCCCACTTTGACAGGCATTCCAGTGCACTTTGCCTAGTTAGAGGTCCGAAACTTCAAACTTCCCATGGCGCTGGGATGCAGCATTTCTCTCTCGCCGCATGTGTCGGGGGAGGAGGGACTGTCAGAGGTCAGGTAGGGGGAACAGGGTGGGACTTTGGAGGGAAGCGCTGAGACATGCAAGAAAGGTACGCATTGCTTTAAACACAGCAAACTAATGTGGTATTTTTGAGCATGAGAGTCGCTGGTAGGTGGATTTTGTGACCTTTGTGCAGAGCCAGGTTAGCTGTTTGCCCCCGTTTTCAGTCTTTGTGCTAAGCTTAGACTAACCAGCTATTGGCTTTAGCTGCAAATAGCTGGACAGATAAGTGGTATTGATCTTTTCAATTATGAAAAATATACTAAAATGTTAAACCAGTCATTTGAGGATTATTTTACTCACCAAAGTACTTGCTGAGATCTGGGAACAACATTACTACATCCAAGTCTAACAGACTCACATGCAGTCAGACGATTAGACAGGTTAAAAACACAAAAATACAAGTACAGTATACAGTAAGTCAAAGTTTGACCTGAAAAAAAGACAGTTTGGGTGATTATTTTACAGTGACAACTAAATTTTCCTTTCCAAATGTCTGACTAACATAGAATATACAGTACCAGTCAAAAGTTTGGAGACGCTTTCCCATGTGAAATTTAGAAGATCTATGCCTGAGATCAATGCAATGAACATGGCGAAACCGCTTAGTGAGCCAGACCATACTCCACTGACAATACGAGGCTACATTATTTGTGAATACAGAAATCGTGAATACATTTTGACAATACATAAACTACCAATAGCAGCGCTTCCTTGTTTGGATTTAAAGAGCTATGCAGGAATGGTATCCCTCAAAAATTTAAGTTGTCACACCACAAAGGCCTCTATTTTGTCTGATCTTACTTTATGTCGATTTCCTTCGGTAAACTACAAAGAGCATGGTCAAGCTGAAAAATGGAAGGAGGACATCAAGGTTGTTGGATTTTTTATCATCTGGGGGCTGAACCTAGAGCAGTCAGGAAAAATAGAGTCAGGGGAGAAGAGCGGAGATAAAAGCAGCTGAAGTCTGAGGGTTGTATAGAAGTGGATGAGATAGAGCCCAGGAGGACATATCAAGGAGACAGGCAGAGATGTGGAGGGTGATAGGAGTTTGAAGGAGGGATGGATCCTCTTCTTGTGCTGCTGAGAGCAATCAGGATATGGGAAGAAAAGAGACGATTCTCTGAATAAGGCAATCCGTCATATTCGCTTAATCATTGCCTCTTATCTCTGTCAAGATTATCTCCTTCTAAAAAGGCATAGATAATACTGATTTTGGCATTATAGGCACAAGAGATTCAACACATTAAAAAACATCAACTTTAAAATTAATGTGCATCTAATGATACTGTATCTGTTCATGTTTTGCACTATTATTTCTAACAGAATGTTTACTTATTCTCTACAACCTGTGCACAATTGCCAAGGTAATATCCTTGGCAGAGAGAATTTATTAGCATAAGGATATTAATAGTATGTCGGGTTAGCTACTGTAGATGGGGCGCAGGCAGTTTTTGAATGTCTCCAGGAGGTCGTGTCAGCCATGCTCAGTTGGCAAATGTGCACATTTAGGACAGAGGGGCAGATGGTCAAGCTGACCTTAGTGAGCGATTCCAATAGCTAAAGCTGTGTTTCCCCAAACAAAGGGCATTATGGGATGTCACATTTGAACAGTACGCATGCCAAAGGAGGATTATTTGTCACAGAAATAACAAGTGACCATCTTGTGATGGGATCACACCAGCCGTGATGCCAAATCAGGCCAGGGGCGTAGAGTGGTGGGCCAATGGCCCCTTCCCTTCTTCCTACTCCCCTACATATGATATATATAGGACTATATTTGTCAATTTAGTGTCTTCAAGCTCATTATTTGGGTTTCACAGCCCAAAACTTTACCGCTTTGGTTCTGCCTTTCAGCTTCCATAACCACTGCCCAAATCAGAACTTTCAGACATTACATGGACTTTACCCTGCCAGCTCCATAGTACAAAGTCTGTGTAATGTCTGACTTAACGCGCCTGACATGGACAAACTCCTGTTCTGTGCTATGTGAATGGGACACTTCAAACAATGTCCTGGCTTGATTGGTCGGACAATGACCCGAGTTCATATGTGAAAATTGCTAGATATTTCTCTCAGGAGTTGGAGACCAAAGCAGAAATAAAGGTGAGTGAATACTTCATTTATCAGATGAACAGAAACACAACAAAAGAATACTTATAATTCTTTAGGGAACTGTTTGCCATCACTTTCTCCATAAGTTTATGAAAGTGATAACATGGCATGTGTCGCTGCAATGAGCAGCTTTAAAAACAGGTCGGAAATATATAATTCCATTTCTAATAAGAAAGGCAGTCTTCTTTAAATACAGTAAGGGGGATTAGTTTTTTGGTTGTTTTTTGTAGCAAACATTACGCTTGTTATAAGGGAATAAGGAATTAGTTACATGTATGCTGTGTAAGGCACTAGCTGCATAAGACCCTGTGACTACTTCATCACAAGTATTTTTGTCTCATTCTTATCTTTTAATTGCTTGATGCCACATGTTGATATAGATGGTTGTGCATTATTAAAGAGGCCCTATTATGCTTTTGGGGGTTCCTCCTGTCCTTTAGTGTTATATAGTTTGTTTGTGCATGTAAAAGGTTTTCCAAGGAAAGAAAACTATATTCCAGGGCACCCTCAAACTGGCTTTTTTGAGGGTTGGAGTGTGTTCACTCCAGAAGTCGGTAAAATTTAGTATACTGCATTTATCTGGTCAGGCACTCAAAAACGGCCAAAACATTGAATGTGGATTGATTGGCCCTCAATTCCCGCCATTGGAGGGCCAATGGAGCCACCAGGACCTGTCAGCTACCTGCCCTGCTCTCGTCTACAAGAACCAACAGAATAGCTGTCATGTACTTTCATCATCAGTGGAGCTGGAGACCCAGTGGATTAACTATATTTTTAAAGATTTTTCATTTTGGATCTTTGCCTGAAATATCCTCACAATGACTGTAAACTTCCCAACAAGGATTCAGTAACTTCATGTCACACAGTCAAGCTCAGGATGGATCTGTAACTGTTACCGGCTGTCTAAGACCAAACTTCAAACTTGGAAGCTGTAAAATCAGCCACTTTTATGCTGTTTTGGTGTCTTGTTAAAGCTAATGTTAGCATGTTGTGCGGCCAAAGTGGCTAGCTTCCATATACACGTGTTTTCAGAGGTAACTGATTCCGTATATGGTGGGGGTGTAACATTTCCAACACGCAACCTACTGTAGATGGTTGACCAATCACAGCAGAGTGGACCAGCCAGGAGGGAGCTCAGACAGAACCTTCCACACAGGTGCTCCAGCAAAGGGCAAAATGAGAAATATAATATCTTTTCAAAGATCAAAGCATGTAGCTGTAGCTGATCTAATAAGTCTTAAAATGTGGTCTCTACCTACTCTGTAAAGTGTCCTGAGATAGCTTTTGTTGTAATTTGGCACTATATTTAAAATTGAATTGAATTGATCTGAAAATACAAATACGACCCTGAAAACTAGCACAATAGGGCCTCTTTAATAAACAATATACGTTACTGGTTTTAATATCTTGTTATACAACCTGTTCTCATACCAAATCTTCACATACAGCTATTTTGTCAGGACTTGGTTAGATTTAGGAAAAGATTGTGGGTAGGATTAAAAAGTATGTTATTAATATAAGTGCAATGATGAATGGGGCATACAGGACATGCCCTGTGTTTGTGTGACTCATCTACCACCCTGCCATCCTCACTAGATGTACTTTATTGCTCCTAATCCTGGGGCTGGTTTCTCAAAAATAAATTTTGACTTTGGCTAAGATCTAACCGCTTGTCAGACTTTAGATAGACGTCTAAATTCAACCTTATTGGCTCTTAGTCCACAGTTAGCTTGGGGACAGGGTGCCTAGCATTTTATGCTTAAATAGTCAAAAATGTCCAAGCAGCAGATGTACTGTAACACTGGTCTAACACTAAAGATCAATCTAAACGTTATTGTGAAACCGGCCCCTGGAGTACTTACACTGAGTGTCTAATTATGATGCGGATGGGCTTACAGTTGAGAGCCTGGTGTGTTTTAAACAGACACTCAGTGCCTAGCGCATTGGTATTGCCAAGGACCCTGGGAAGGAAATTCGGCTGTGTTATCAAATGTCCTCTTTAAAACGTGGACATGACAACGCAACCACATCATGCAAAAGCACTTTATAGTCTGAAGTAACAAAGCTCCAAAAGTGAGTTGTGACAGGATGGATGTTAATTAGCAGCATTTTCCAGCAATGAATTGGTCTGGCAATCCGCTCTTTATTGTGCAAGGCTTAAAAGTAACATCAGACGGCTAATACAGCTCCAATTCAGGCTAAATCATCAGCCAAGTTTGCATGATCATTGGCCAAAAAAAGAAAGTAACAGTCTCAAACGCCATGGTGACATATTTCAGACAGAAACACAGCAACACATATGGACATATACTGGATACACATTGTTTTTCTTGCTAATTGGCATGTGGCCTAATGTGACTCTTTTGTAGCAGTGTTTACACTGGCAATGTATCGACTTTCAGTATTTCAAGGTTTCAACATTGATTTATCTCCCACATGTATTTCTACAACAAAAAAGGTTGTCTAATGAAGCGTGGCCAAGACTGGCAAAAGCATGTTGCTGCTCCGTTGTTGTGTCTGGCAGATCAAAGTTGTTGCAATGACAACAAAAGCCTTTGAGCTAGGCGACAGGTGTGGTAAATAACCCTGTCTGTAACCCCAGGGATTCCTTTGAGGATACTGCTTACAGCTAATAAGGTGTGAGGCAAGGCGTAGTGTTGCTGTCAGGGCAGCAGGATTTTAAAGCCCGTGTCTCACACACACAGGTCTGGGGTTGTGGTACAAGTCAACGGTTTGAAGGCTTGTATTGTGACCACAGCCTCGAGAGCAAGACAGCAGCCCTGATGAGCAATCGTCTCTTAAGAGCCTTCTGGGGGAGATGTGAGTGGTTGATGTGTGCTTGTAAAAATAACAGTGTGACAAAGAAAAAGCTCAACCTCTGTGGTACATTGAGAAAAAGTTGGGTTTAGTACTGAAATGTTTGGTCAATTAACCATTAGATGATCAGGAAAACATTTTGACAATTGATTCAAACCCACCAGCTAGTTGAGCTTTTCAATTGTGGAGAAGGACTTTTCTTTGTTTGATGTAATTGAATCTCTTTGGGTTTGGGTTTGCTGATCAGTCAGTGCCCATAATCTTTCCTTAACCTCTAGTGCATTTGTATATCCTAAACCTATTCCCGCATTGCTAAACCATATTCCAGTGCTAAATACTATAAGCCTGCTTATTCTGGAATAGGGGAAAAACCTGGCTCAGGATTCATTTTCAATAGACTACTCACAATCTTCTTGGGTGGATTTAAGCAGAAAATCCCCTTAAATATAGATGGTGAAGGCTTTATCACAGCACAGTACATCTGGTAAGCCAAACTAACCAAAACCTAACCACACAGAATGCAAGACGTGAACCTCAGTCTAGTTAAATTAATCTTTGCAGCAATTTTCCTTTACTTCAAATTGAATTTGGCAAAGCCATTTAGTAGAGCAAATGCAATTTTTAGGAGTCAGGGTTGTGTAGCAATAGTTGTGTTTACATAGTACTATTTTACTTTTCTGCTTATTACTTTTTCTTACAGAACTTTCTATTCCAAAATAACTATTTTACACACTCTAAATGACAAATACTGGTCCGAAACCTATCAATATGTTGATTTCTATAGTGCTGTCAAGCTTTTTTTGCTTATCAGTACAAACATTATAAGCTTTAGAGTGTGTTTGAGAAATAGCATTAGCTCTGTGCTTTTGTCACAATCAGATAACGTTTTAGCATTGAGAGCTGGATGCATTTTATCTGATTGTTGATGCAATTTGGGGAACTCCATAGAAACCTCGTTGGACAGGATGCATCCCCAAACCAAAGCCTGCTTAGGGCCCACCAAAGGTTAGGGTCGACCCTGTGAGCTTGCTGATAGAAAAAGGCAAATGTTTGCACACAGTGAGACTTTTCCACTCAGTTTCATCAAAGAAAGCCAATGTAGGGGAACTTGTACAGATGCTCACATTCATACATACTCTAGTTGCACACGTATGCCTGCTGACAACCATGCACACACACAACTATGGCATTAAAGGAACATGAAGAGTGTGATTAATGTGTTACCTCCTGTAACCCATATCTTGAAAGTCATGGGAAATTGAACACAGTTTGCCCCCCTTGTTCCATTCAAACAGGTCATGCTAGAATGCCCTTTTCCCATTCAGGTCTAATCTCAACTATCCTCCATGTGTACCACAGTAGATGAGAACACTGATCAAGGTTTAAAAGTGTTCAGGTAAACAGATTGCTCACAGTTTGAAAGATTACCTTTTTTCTGGGAGTGATGTTATTTCAATGCCAGGATTTTAAGGTACTGACATATGCTATAATGCATTTGAATGTATTATTAGTTGAGGAGACCAACACAGAGGTAACTGTGAGTGTCCCTCCCATTCAGACATATCCAGCAACTTCTCATGAGCACATTTGATAAGCCAATCACAACTAATGAATAGTGATGTTATGTTCACAAACGATCCTTTTCTTTTCAACGGCCCTCAGACTGAAAGGAGGGAACTGAGATGTACTTGAGAGCTGATTTTTAATTATTGTGCCCAAATTTAACTAACTACCCAAGATCTGCAGCTCCAGGTGTCAGCATTTACACCTCCTCCTGTGGCTGTAACAGTGACAGCAGCGGGCTCCAGGATGCACACACAGCTGTTACACTAAAAAAACACAGCCAACATGCTTTTGACACTTTTTTCCAACATGCATAACAGGCAGACGTTTGCGCATGATGTCTGATTGATATTCATAGATAAATAGAACGATAAGCCATTTTTTTCCTAATGGCTCTTGATAAGGAACACAGCCATAAGATCTGGGAGAGCCAGCATTCCCATCACTAACAATGACTGACAGAAGAGTCATGGTTGAACGTAGTTACAGAGCGTCACTGGCATTCTCTATGCAGCAGAGCAGCTTACCAGGCTCACAAAAGTTAGATCATCTGTCAAACTAGGTAGCGCTGATCAAATATGAATCAAGATTCAGTTACAGCATTGCCTGTTCCTTGTAGTGATGTCCAAATGAAGCATTAGTTGTATTTGTTGAGTCCACTAGATGGAGCTCTTGGTTTAAAGAAAAGGGCTCAAATAATGGTGATTCAATGTGTTTTAAACCCTTTGTTGAACAGAGAACTCCAATTAGTGGAAAATAATGAAAATGCTTCATGAAGCTTCATTTGGACATCATTGTTTTCTTGTCTAAAATGTTTTCAGAAACACAATTTAGTGTACTGGATAAAACTCGGATAAAAAATATATATATTATGCCCGGGTAGGCCTATTTGGTTTGGTAATATAACAGAGGTGTTTGTGTGTGTGTGTGTGTGTGTTGTGTTTGAGTGTGAATAAGGCAGAGAGACAGAGAGGCGATGTGTGTGTGTGTATGGCAGGCAACACACTCGCAATTTACCATGTATAAGTTTACCAGGGGTGTCAATTGGGTATGGCAAGGTATAGCAGCTGCCATACCATAAATGTAAATGTTGGTTTTTCTGAAATAAATGTATTATTTAATACATATAAATTAACTACAAATGAAAATCAGAACAACACAATCGATTTCTGTAGATATTACTTTCCCAACACTTGTATCCCCCCTCCATATCTTGAAATGTGGCCTCTCCTGATGGTAAAGGTAATGAACTTGTACTTATATAGCACCTTTCTAGTCTTCTGACTACTCAAGGCGCTTTCACACTACTTGTCACATTCACACTGACATTCACACACATGGCAGTGGACATCTACATACCATCTAATCTAACCATTCACACCACATTTACACACCCATGTGCAGCACGGGGAGCGATTCGGGGTTCAGTGTCTTGCCCAAGGACACTTCGAAATGTGGACCGGGGGAGGTGGGGATCGAACCGCTGAGCCACGGCCGCCCCCTAGAGACGACGAAGGTCAGAGCTGGGTCATTAGTGTTATCGCGCCTTTTTTTTTTTTTTGCTAAGCTAATTAACTAAAAGGAAAAGGAAGCAGAGAACTTTAGAATCTTTTTTATATTAAAAAAAAAAGGCAGGTGATGGGTCCAATGTTGCCCCAGCAGCGGAGGGAGGAGTTGCATGTGGTGAAGGTAGGATTCAGGCTGTTAGCAACTCCTGCACCTGGGTCTGGGATGCAGATGCTAACAGGAAGACGGAGACTACATGCATGGAGGCTGAGAACTCGTCCACACAGACTTCTCAAATTGAATTAGAGTCTGAGTCTCCACCAATTTCTCAGATTGAAATAGATGGATCAGACTTGGACACTTGAGATGAAGGACGTGGAGGAGGAGCAAAACATCATGTTGGCTCTGACAGCTCAACACCATGTCTGTCGCCTTTTGAGAGGTCATAAAACTCCCTTTTAAAACGAGTCAAAACCTAGCTGTGGACCACTATGGGCGATGACAGGCTGACACACCTTATGTTAATGGGTGTTGAGCCTGCTGTCGTAATATCACTGGGCCCAGATAAACTTGTCAATGACTTTGCCAGTTTGAGGCCTTTCCGTTATCCACTGATGGATTAATTATGAAAGTTCATCTTAAAGATACATTACCCGAACGTCTTATTTATCTGTTAAAAAAAAAAAATCTCTTTTTTTTCTTCTCCCTCCCTTCCTCTCCTCTTTGCATTTGGACTCTAACAGTTTTGAGTTGACCTGGTATGTTCAGGTGATATTGTTGCAATTACATAGTGAATGAAGTGAACAGAGTGAGTGAAATTGTGTGTGTCAGAAAGGCTATTACTGATCTCTAACCCTGCTGCTATCCATGGTGCTGAAAACGGATGCGTAACGGCGCATTTGACTGAATTGATTGATTGCCGTGTGTAGTGAGGGGTTTGTGTCCATAGTTATGTTAGCAGGATGTGAGTGAGACTGCATTTGAAAAAGTTCAAATTTTCCTAACCACACAGATAAGCTACATAGCAGACTTGTCACTTTTGTTCTGATGATTTGCTGGGCATGTATATTGATTGACACTGTAGTTAAGTCATGTGACTAGTAACCTCCCCATACCTTAGCTTTGGCTGAATTGACGCCACTGAAGTTTACCATTTAAACAATTCAAAGTGGTGCATAAAATTCAACGTGATGCATATGCTTACTCAAACAGGTTTAAAGACAAATAGATTTATTTAGAAAATTAATTAGAGGTAGATAATATCAGGAAGAGTGACTCACTCTCTTCCCGTTTACCATAACAACAAGCAACGAACAAAACAGCACTGACACATTTACTCAAAACTATAAAGACTGATCAGGTAGGTGATGTTATGTTTAACATTCATGAAAAACTAAACAGTCATTCACAAGGACAGCTAACGTTACGCTTTCTCTTCCTGTTTCTCGGCAACTGCCCTCCTTAAACCGGAACAGTGGTCCTCGGTGAAGTGGCGTTAACAACGGGCTGCTTTCAGCTCGGACGCTGAATCATCAATGTCTTGCTGTTGTGGTATACCAGTTCTAGTTAACAGTGGACACATTGCACCTTTTGTGTGAAATGATCCCAAGCTTATTTTCTGCCTTTTCCGGATGTAGTGGAGTGCATCCGCAAAATCAGTCCGTGTGGAACAATGATCCCTGCGCTGAATAGGCGCAGAGATTTTGCCTCAATTAATTTTTGTAATCGAGTAATTGTTTCAGCCCTAGTTTGTTTGCAGGCTGCCATGTTTTTCCTGCGCTGACACTATTCAGCGAAGGACAGGAAGGTTTATTCCTAATCAGAAGATTAATTGACTGTCTTCAGCCCCACTGTAGGAAGAACATCAGAACTGACATGTCAGAGTTTTCAAACCAATCATTTTACATCAGCTTACTATCCTGCAATCACAGATTAGCTCATAATATAATAATCATTATAATTACATGACTGAACCATTTGATCAAATCTACCAAGAGGTGTCACTGATTTCCTCCTATCCAGTTACCTTATATTCTTAAAATGTGGTTGAGACACTGTAGGTAACCTTCCACAGCTGGGGTTTCAAAGGGGCGGTTAATGTTTGGTAAATTGCTGGAAGCTTTCCAGAAACAAAAATATGACAGGAAATGCTAAAGTTTTAAATTACATTCCAAGCATCTTAAAAGTTTAAGTCTTTTCTTAGTATTATATTAATTTAGTAACAAATGTTTCCTTTTTTATTTTGGATATTCTTTCAAGTACCACCAGAAAGAGCTTAAGTACCACAGTTTGAGAATCAGCGTTCTAAACTATACATGAAACACATACAAACAGGGTTGGAATTGGATACATACTATTAGTATTCATTTGTACTGTGCCTTCACTTATTTGAACAAATTCTTGGGGGAAGCCAAACCTTTTATGTGTGAAGACATGTTCAATTGTCTCACATTACACATTGTGGTTTCAGAGGTTCTAAGTTTGGTAAAGCACTGGTCTGGGTAAAGCCTCTTTCTTTATAAATTTACTAAACATTTGTGTTATTTCTCCTACACACCAGAGAACAAGCTATGCATTTTAATAGATACTTTTAATCAAAGCATGCAGATGCTGTCTCTTTCTTGGGTATAGCAAAATTGTTCAGAGTAAAACAAAAATTAATGCACGGGAAGGGCATCTGACTGTTTCTTCCAATAACAATAAGTGGAAAAATGATTTCCCCACCTCTGCAGTTTCACAGTAATTGATCCTCAATGACCTCGGTAATCTTGTGAAAACTGCTGGTCATTTTGTAGTGTGTTCAGCTCATCTCTCTTCATCAAATTTTCTCATGGTCTGCCAGCTAAATGTGAATGAACTGTTATGGGCTGAGGGGGTGGATTGAATCCCATCACAAGGGGCACAGGAGTAAGGTACAGCATTTTGAAAAAGAAGGGACAATCAATTGTGGCCTCTTGCCAGAGATATGGGCTGTTTATTCAGAGAGAGGGGGGATAAGATGGGTCTTGAGATAGGCTGGAGGAGCCACAAAAACACTCTGAGGTAATCAGATTTTACCCACATTTCCATACATAGGACCTTTTTTCAGAGAAAGCCTTTAAGCCAGTGGCTTTGACCTGACTCTGCAATGTTGAATTTCTCATCTTAAATATTGAGTTAAACAAAAGCAGTTTTCAAATAGTTTCATGTTAATCCATCACCCTGTACGGCATAATACCAGACAAGTTGTAAGTTTCAATTGGGATGGATGAGCATTCCTCGCACAAATGTCATCTATCCCCCTATGAAAATTCCATTGTGTGGTGCTCGCTGAGCAGCTATATATCTATTTTTTGAATTGGTTACATATACAACAAAAGCTTTGGGTAAGCCTCTCTAGTGCAATATGGAAGCATATTGATGAAAATATATTTTAAGAGAGCAAAACAAATTTCAGTGTGACTCAGGGCCTACTCAGAGAAAGCCTTTAAGCAAGTATATCATGCCCAAGCACGCTTCATGGCTAAAGTCTAGTTTGTTTGACCATTGTGAGTACAACTGTACCGCGCCCAGCAATGGCACGCTTGCTGGCTGTGGCCCGGTTGAGAGAGGTAAAAAGATGCAGTCGAACAGTTCGTAGACGTCTGATACGGAGGTGGAGTGTTTACTGCAGATTTGGTCAGATAAAAATACTATAAAACAATCAGACAAAACTGAATCTGAGGGGTGATGACGTATAAGCAAGAAGCATTCGAGCTGAGGCTCGGATCATTTCAAAAAATTTGAGTACAAGCGGGCCTGGGCCGCGGGGAAGATTGAGAGGGGACAAGCACACAAAAGCACAGCACATATCATCTGGGACAAGTGTGAGTGTGCCCTCAGTCAACCTTTGAGAGTGCATAGGTGCAGATTTGTAAGAACAGAATTAAATTTGTGCGGAAGGAAGGACAAAATTGGGCAACTACATACTGCAACTATTCTCATGAACAGGTTCATATGATATAGTCTGAAAAGTTCTGCATAAAAATTGGTATGATTTCTTACGAAATGGCGAATGGAAGTCAGGTGATAGCGATGGACTGAGCCAACCCGGAGATGACAACTGACTTGAAATGGCTTCAGATGCTTTTTGTGCCGTTAGGCACTAAAACTACCATTACATGGCCGATTTTAGCCTACAAAAAAGGTGACGGTTAGGGTAAGGCATCAAAACGACTTGATTAGGATTAGAAAAATGGTTGTTGCTTGGCTAAGTACATCCAGGACATGAACGGTAATGGGAAGCGAAACCCGCTCGTCCAAGTTAAAGTCCTGTTTTTAGGGACACAAGACCTCCCCTGCTTGAATCTTAATGGTAGTTCAGACCAAAGATTCACAACGAGTCAAGTAGGGCTGAAACAATTCATCGAGGCAGAGATTTTGCCTCGATGATTCATTTAATTCCTATCTCGCGTGTTATGCGGCCTGCTCAGCGCAGGGATCATTGTTCCACACGGATAATTTTTTGCGGATGCACACTAATACATCTGGAAAAGGTAGAGAATTAGTTTGGGATCATTTCACATTTAAAAAAGCCAAAAAGATGCAATGTGTCCACTGTTAACTAGAACACCACAACAGCACGACATCGATGATTCAGCGTCCGAGCTGAAATCAGCCCATTGTTAACGCTACTTCACTGAGCGCCACTATCCCGTTGCCGTAGTGACGGAGAAACAGGGGGAGAAAATGTAATGTTAGCCGTCCTCGTGAACGCCTCTATGTTTAGTTTTTATGACTGTTAAATAACGTCACCTCCCTGATCAGTCTTTATAGTTTTGTTTGAGTAAATGTGTCAGTGGAGTTTTGTTTGTTGCTTGATGTTACGGTAAACAGGAAGAGAGCGAGTCGCTCTTCCTGATAATATCCATCTCTAATTCATTTTCTAAAATCTATTTCTTCGAAACCTGTTTGAGTAAAACACATGTCACAGAATTTTATGCACCCTGAATTGTTTAAATAGTGAACTTATTCATGGTACATTGCGAGAGTATTCTCCCTCACACACCAACCCCAGACAATCGATAGATCACTCGATCACAAAAAGATTTGATAGCTGCAGCCCTAGAGTAAAGTTGAAGCTTGCAACTACTGCAAGTTCTGCAAGGTTCCCAAACCTGCCCGTTCACACCAGTGAGACGAGAGACTTTTCAGGCTTTTTTCGTAGCTGGATATCACTTGTAGCATTATAAAATATGAGGACAGAGATGGTGAGATACTTGCTACAGCTGCATTTCTAGTTGTGATGAAAATACCATTTTATTTCCCTGATTCACTGCTTTGTTCTGGATTACGGCTGGCGCTCCCTCTCCTTATTTATTTTATTGCTTGCTCGACCCTCTCTGTCCGTCCCTTTCTCTCCCGCACACAGGCTCCTTGAGCCTTTGTCCAAAACGACCTTTTTAACCAGCTGGTCAAGTGACTTGACCAGCAGACTTTGCCAAGACTTGATTGGCTGTTGCAACCAGGGTTCTAAATTAACACCAGCCAACCTGCCAAATGCAGGTAAAAATTCATTTTGGCATGTGTTCATAACTTACTAGCCAGTTTGGGATTACTACATTAGGCCTTAAATGCATGATACAAGCCTCTGTTCTCAGTCATTTATCCCCGTGACAGTACTTCCTAAGTTTCCTATGAAATGGAGCCGAAGCAGGAAAATAGACTGAAGGAGGAGGGAGTTAGCAAACGTTAGTAAAGTCAAAAGTTCAGATAAACTAAATGACTATAGAGGAGGGAGTTAGCTAACATTAGTAAAGTCAAAAGTTCAGATTAAACTAAATGACTAAAGAGGAGGGAGTTAGCTAATGTTAGTAAAGTCAAAAGTTCAGATTAAACTAAATGACTATAGAGGAGGGAGTTAGCTAACATTAGTAAAGTCAAAAGTTCAGATTAAACTAAATGACTAAAGAGGAGGGAGTTAGCTAACATTAGTAAAGTCAAAAGTTCAGATTAAACTAAATGACTAAAGAGGGAGTTAGCTAACGTTAGTAAAGTTTAGATAAACTAAGGGCGCACTCCCACTGTCCATCCGTACCATGCCCCAGGACGTTTCACGGCTAAAGTCTAGTTCGTTTGACCAGTGTGAGTGCAACCGTACTGCGTCTAGCTGCAGCACGCTTGCCGGCCACGGCCCGTTTGGGAGAGGTGGGCTTTTGTAAAGCACGTTTGCACATGTACGAGCATGAGCGTGCGCACGTGTATGAGCACGAGGCCTACGGCGGTTCTGACGTAATTTTATGTACGCCTGTTGGGACATAGAAAAAAGAAGGACGGACCATTCTGGACATTTAAAACAATGGCGGTGAAAGGTTCACGTTGGTGTGATGCGTAGGTGGAGTGTTTACTGCAGATTTGGTCAGAAGAAAATATTCAAAAACAGTCGACAAGACGCACTGCCTTCCATTATGTGGCCAAAAGACAGCGCCTTTTTGTAAACGAAGCGACGCATCGCGCTGACGTCAATAAATGCCTGTGACGTGTTAGTACAAATGGGCCTGGGGCGCAGGGGGGAGAGGGAGGAGGGGACAGGTACCCTAAAGCATGGGGCACGGTACGGATGGACAGTGGGAGTGCGCCCTAAATGACTAAAGAGGAGGGAGTTAGCCAACGTTAGTAAAGTAAAGTCAAAATTTCAGATAAACTAAATGACTAAAGAGGAGGGAGTTAGCCAACGTTAGTAAAGTAAAGTCAACATTTCAGATAAACTAAATGACTAAAGAGGAGGGAGTTAGCCAACGTTAGTAAAGTAAAGTCAAAAGTTCAGATAAACTAAACTAAACTAAATGTGGCAGTGGTTGGACAGACCTCTGGGGGCGAAAAGAGGAAAGAGACAGTACGAAGAAAAGAAAATGTAATGCCTAAGCCTGGTCTTAGATGGCTTGTGTTTGATCACAAATATGTCGTCATGTTTTGTCAGGATTGCTGATTTCAAAAGAAAAAAAACAATATAAACAATTTGGTGGTGGGAACTAGTCATTTTGAAGTCGAGGCAGTAAAGGACCATGACAGTGCCCAAAGTCATCAGGAGAGCCTAAGGAACTTGGATTTATTATAGATATCATGGGGTTTAATGTGGGTTTCACAAAATGTAACACCTACTCATCATGGGAACAATATGTTAAAATACATTTTACACTTTCTTAAATTAAAAAGAGCCTTAAGATTTTTTTGGGGAAAGCAAATTGTCTATGATATGCCCTCAGTAAAACGGACCCAGAACACACAAGAGGAAAGTAAAAAAAAACTGTATACAAAATTGCTTAACACCAAAGAATTGGTTTAATGTTCCTGTTGCTGTGGTACAATTGAAAAATGATGCAAATAAAGAAAGCAGGAGTCAATAAAAGTATGCAAATACAGCAAGCTTGCAGTGAGACATTCATTGCCTTTGTGAAATGGCTATTGCTGTGAAAATGAAGCTTTTCCTCATTTCTCAGTATTATCTTGGCATTTGGTAACTTGCGGGAAAATCAAATGGGAGCAATAAAAATATCATGGGAGCAATAACACCATGATTTATTACATGAAGGGCAAATAGAGAAGAAAATGATGACACAGTATATTTAATCTATGATCACATCATTTGGGATTATGTATACAAATATTTTAGCATAGCATTATTTTTCCAATATGAAATATGTCATAATGAGACTTATTTTAAATACATGTGTTCACCGGATGTGCAGCATGCACTTCCAGAATCAGCACTCTGAGACTAAAATCACATTTTGGAAATTCAAAGCATATGCTACTCATAGTTCCTTGGCCAAAACACTATATTTATTAGACCAGTGTGTTGATCTGAATGTCTGCAACAAGGCACCGCAGAAACTTTAGATATAAACAGCAGCGATTATCGCTGGGAGTTTTATTTAAAGAATTGTGCATAGAGTAAAAGGAAATGTACACAGATTTTCAGAGATTTTAGAAATAATTCCCTTAAGTAACTGGAGCTAGAAAAAGTGCAAGAGAGTGTAGAAGTACAGCACGGTTAACTCTGTCCGGCCGAGAAAAATTGGGACGTGTTCATGTGCTTCACAGTGCTGCTATACTCACTTACAGATGTACCTGCCAGAACAAGTGAAACGTGGTTTGCTGATTTGTCTGGCTTCCAGGCAAAGAAAAGGGCTTAATGAACTGTAATTCAGTGTGTTTTCAACCCTTTGTTGAACATAGAATGCCCTCTAGTAGACTCAGAAAATAAAGAAAGTGGTTTAGAAGTCTCATTTGCCCATCACTGGGAATCCTCCCCCTGCTTGCTGTTAACGGGTGGAGGTTAAACACCCATGTGGGGTGGGTGCCTCTTTGCCTACACCCAGAGCAAATCCAGGCTGAGGGCAGGGTCTCCTCAGATACAGAAACCACCACCCACTTCTAGTGGGTCATCAGTGATGATGAGAGGGATAACTTTTGTATTAGTTCATACACTGTTTTTAAGCCTGATACTACATGTTATATTTTATCCACATGTTCCCCATGTTAAAAATGGCGGTTTTTGATCGGGTCTGAAAAAGAGAACCAACGTGGAAGTGCCTTAAGCCTGTATTCTAGCCAGTGGCCGACAGGGGGTGATACGTGGGTTGCAGAAGACATCCGGTGGCATTCAAATCAATGGTGAAATTATCAACTTCTAACTTGCTCCGTGGCTACAATAAGCCAGTTACAGAGTTTTTTATCGCCTCTATTGTTAGTTTCATGCCTTTTACAATGCTCACTGCTGTTTATTTTTTCAAATTCTGTCCCCGTTTGAGTCAAATAGACAATAAAGCAGGGGATGCACTGGGGGTGTGGCTTAAGTGTGATTGACAGGTCTCGGAGATCTTGACCCTCAAACCTAACGTTTAGTCAGCCGCTGAACCCTGCAGCCATGATGTTGTTCTTCGGTGTTCGCAGTTTTCAGTTTAACCGGTTGAGCTAAAGACACTCCAAGCAGTCTGCTGTTCAGTTTATACGGTAAGTAACGTTACATATTATTTTAAGCCTTAACTCTCGCTAACCAAACTTAGCATGCTGGCTAATATCACAGTTAACATGAATTATGGATGCACGTTCTTCACCAAGCTAGCGCTAATGTTACCTGATAATAGATCTATATGTAGCTTGATCATTTATGTGCTAATAGCTGCTTGTTGTTGGTAATGCTTGGATAGTTTTACTATTTCTCTGTGATAATTTATTTAATTTGAATGTTTTGCAAATTAAAATGAGCCTGTAAAGCTGAATCTGTCACATTTTTTATGATGTATTCAAGTGCTCAAACAAATGTATATGAATATGTCCAAGTCCAATGCTGTGTCCCAAATCACGCACTGCAGTGAGTGTACTGACATCCGTGCACTGTGTGCCTTATATACTGACACGATCAGTGCACTCAAGTCCCCCAGTGAGTGCTGTCTAAAATCACACACTGATGATCGTATTTCTTCACTGTTTATTTAAAAGCACTGTTTATTTAAAAGCTTTTCCAACAACTCTTCTGACTCAGCCCACCGCCAAAAATCCTTGTGATCCTCCTTTTACATTTAGAAAGTGAATCTAGTTGTTGCCGCTCTGTTGCACTGTTGTTCTGCCATTTTCCAGTTTGTATTAAGTCCCATGTCTTCCGCTACTTAGACAAAATGACGGGAATTGAGGGCCAATCAATCCACATTCAATGTTTTGGCCATTTTTGAGTGCCCAACCGGATAAATGCAGTATATAGCACTTAACAGACTTCCGGCGTGAACGCACTTCAACCCTGGCCGTAGTACTGACACACAGGGCGCAACACAGGGGGAATGAAACCGATGAGAAGCAAGA
This sequence comes from Echiichthys vipera, assembly GCF_963691815.1. Taxonomy (NCBI): domain Eukaryota; kingdom Metazoa; phylum Chordata; class Actinopteri; order Perciformes; family Trachinidae; genus Echiichthys; species Echiichthys vipera. The sequence continues at coordinate 4,643,736 of NC_139835.1, forward strand.
TGATGAGTTGTTGCTGGGTTCAGTGGGCCACATTTGAGTTCTAAAGTTCAGTTCTCAACGCTCCTGAGGGACTGTCATTAGTCGATGGATCTTTTTTGTTTCTGTTTTTGAAAACATGGGAGAAAAAGCTTTCTATGTTTAACTGTTTTTTTTATGCCAAGGATGTTATTATAAATTTTTTTGCAATGTTAGGTTTCCACTTTTCTTGAATATACCATATCAAAATCCATTTAAATTGAAAAATGTTGCTTCTTGTGTCAAATATTGACCTGCGATTAATCGCGATTAACTAATTGCAAGGCATTCATCCATGCATTCTCATACACAAACTTACAGAATGACGGCAGCCACCATGCAAGGTGCTGCCTTATAACCATACTTTGACAGAGCAAACCAGCATTAACCTAGTTTTCACTTTCACAAATTATATGCCGAGGCTATTTTTGCAGCTGTCTCACATCAACTAGATACAAAGTAAAATGTCTTGTTTTCATTAGCCTTGGCGGGATGTGATGCTTGAATCACTGTAGGAAACCACATCAAGGCTAAAACGTGTTTTTTTTCTAAGCAGAAAAATGAACTCCATATTCCCAGCGACCAATACAAGTAGTATAAAAAGCACTCTTACATAGGCTTTTGTGAAGCTCTCACACTAATATAGCATTCAGTGTCCATACTGCTCAGGGGAGTCTCTTAGATCAGAGCTTGTCATCTACTGCATACCCTCTCTCATGGTGCATTGGAATAATGATTTGAAGTATCACGGCAAAAAGTACAGTGAACAAAGGGAAGTAAACACCACGGAACTTTATTCTTCAAGGATGAGCTACAAAGCTAGAGCCCAGTCTATTTGATATGATTATATGGTTTTACTGTATATCTCATTATGATAATGTAACTTTTTTTCGACAGTAAATACATAAAATAGGAAAGATTAAAGAAAACAAGAAAATCACTGTAGACCTTTAGATTCCTGTACAATACCTTTCCAGAATGTGATGCTGCACGATCCCATCTTTCTTGCTGCTTAAACCACAAACTCCTGTCACTGCGTCAGAAAGCACATTGCTATTGCTATAGATGAGTGACAACTTTGTTCGGCTGTTCTTTGTGACCGGTGTGGTGGGGGGGAATGGCAGAGTTAGCAAGCTACATACTGTAACTA